>NC_051164.1:45692241-46292241 GCF_013339745.2 Dermacentor silvarum
TCTCACGGTCCGACGCAGCCAGCAGACTTCGAGTGCTTGCACAGGAGATCACGCTCTCTCTATGGTGCACACCAAGCAGCCAGACCAACCGGAGCAATCGTCACTACCACCTGCCCTCTTTGATGCATGTCTTTATGCCAACTGGACTCCGCCGAAAAGAGGCCACTATGCTTTATCGCTTATGGCTAGGGGTGGCATTCACGAAATCTTATTCATTCCTCATTGGAATGGCCGACAACCCTTTTTGCAATGCCTGTCTTTGCGAGGAGACGCTAGAACATATTCTATGCGACTGTCCTGAATATGATGTTCCGAGACAGTCCCTGGCGTCCGTTCTAGCACACCTGGACAATCGATCACTGTCAATTGAAACCATTCTCGCGTGTCGTCGACAGAAGACATCGCAGCTGAAAGCAACGAAGGGACTGCTTAGGTTTTTAAAGGAAACAGGCTTGGACAAGCGGCTATGACAGTGATGTCACGTACCACGCAAGAGTGACGGACTGTGACTGACGATGTGTGTGTGTACGTTATGTGCTCTCTCTCTTCCTCCCCATCTTTCATTCCCCCTCACCCCGCTCCCATGTGTAGGGTAGCAAACCGGTTGTCCTGAACTGGTTAACCTCCCTGCCTTTCCTTCTCCACTCTTTCCTTCCTTCCTTTTTTGACATACAGGACCACATTCCAATCAATCAGGCTAGTAGGGTAGAACGATATCGATGGCGCAGGAAGTTTCGCAATCTTACAGTAAGAAAAATGGAGAAAAGCCAGTGGTGGCTTGAGTGGTAGTATTATAGGCGAGCTTTGCGAACGGAAGCGCAGCGTTCCAGTTGGAATGGGCGGACGCGACGGACGTGGCGAGCATGTTCCTAAGAGTACGGTTACGAGTACGGTTTAGAGTACTCATTCGTCGGCGGATGGTACGTGCTAGTGGGCCAGTGGATAATGTGACACTTCTTCAGAGGCGACGTTACGACTTCAGATAGAAAAGCGCGGCCTTGATCACAAAGAAGTTCCCGAGGGGCTGCATGACGAAGAATAAAATGCCACAGTGTGAATGATCCAACGTCTTGGACAGTTGCAGAGGGAAGTGCAGCGGTTCCTGCATAGCATGCGAGATGATGCACTGCAACGATAATGAAGTGGTTTCCAGCACCGTACAAGAAAAGCGGACCGTAAAGGTCGATCGATCAAAAGGACGGGTTGGTCGAGGATGTGGCTGTAAAGATGCGGCAGTCAATGTAGGGACCTACTTTCGGCGCTGGCAGTCGAGGCAACAGCGGGCAAACTTGCGAAGGAACTTGTACATGCCAGGCCAGTAATACCGGAGCCTAAGGCGGGTGTAGATCTTTAACACGCCACCGCGTGCACATTGAGGATCAGTGTGAATCAATGCGCATAAATCATCCCGAATATGACGCAGTATTACTAGGAGTCATTGCCGAGCCTCGGGGACATAGTTGCAACGGTAGAGGAGTTGGTCGCGAATAGCTAATGGATGTGCCTGCCGCCGTCGAGTCCTAGATGTCGTGAAAGTGGCAGGATCAGCGAGAAACTCCAAAAGCGAAGAAATCAACGGGTCTTTGCTCTGCTCAGAGCGCATGTGATGGATGGCAAGTGCTGACAGGACAAACTTGAGTGGGCAAATACTGTGTACGGCAGGTGAAATTGGCGAACGAGGGAGATCGTCGGCATCGGTGTGCTTGCGTCCAGAGCGGTACACGAGCGACCCGGGTGCAAATTGAGCGCCCAGCACACGAGGCGGCCGGAGGGGTCTTTGAGTGAGGAGAGCCAGCATAGCACATGGTGGTCCGTTACTACATCAAAATGGCAGCTGTATAAATAAGGTAGAAATTTCGTAAGGGCCCAGAGTATGGCTAAACACTCATGTTTAGGAACAGTAGTTTAGCTCCGAATTTGTCAGCGTGCGGCTAGCATAAGCAACCTAGTATTCCTCAAGACCACGTTTGCGTTGGACAAGAACCACCCCAAGGCCGACTCCACTAGCATCGGTATGGACTTCAGTTGGGGTGGAGTGATTTATAATGCTGGGGAGTGTCCAAAGCGCCGCGCGAATGCAAGGGAGGTGGGACGACCTTTTTTGGGGAACTCCCCCGCCGCGGTGCTGCTGTACCGGACCCGTGGGCTTTCTCCGCTGCGGAAGCTGCGCCAAGGTGGTGGGCGTCTGCTACGAACCTGATATTTTGGTTGCTATTAGCCAACATTGCGATAACTTGGGATATAGTAAGCACCACGTCACCGCAAGGTAATAGTGCAGTGACTAACCGCGCAGAGAACGCGTTTGCCGGCTGTGAATTCGGGCATTTTGTCTATATCCTCCTAGCTCGCTTGGTGCGCGCTTACGCCGCTGTTTGAGTAACGCAATCCGCGCGGTTACTTAAGTGATGCGATGAATGTGCAACGTGAACGTGCTGCAGAATAAAATAAGCTGGAGATCGTGTTGATAACCACGAGAACGCAGCAGATATGGCTAGCTCATGCTAACGCTTTTTCACCCTATCGTTTCCTTTCTTTTGTTTCATGCATTCGATTTGTTTTACAAGAGTGCCTCCCGCGCTCTGCTGTTTCTTTATTAAGGCGAAATCCTTAACTGGCTCTTGGGAAGCGGAATGTGGCCGTCGGCGGGGCCGCGGTACCAAAAATAAATACAAACCGCATAACTATCGCGTCTCGTTGACTTGGCATATATACCAAAGTATAGTGTGGAAAGGCAGAAATGTCTGACTAAGATGACTGAGGGGTCATGGCTTAATTAACTTGATGTACTTGCAATCACGTCACGACTAACTCTAACAATATGACCCAGCACTCTGCACCAAATATCAAGGTGTTTATTGACAAGGTACGCAAGGATTGAGAGGTGGACTCGGTGCGCCAGTTAGCGCCCTGCGAGCAGTGAAGACAGGCCCCCTGCGTAAAGCGCTGGTGATGCGTTTGACTGACCGGATCTTCGTTACATTTCATGCGCTCGAGATGCGCCTGGCTAACTGCCACTTCTTCGGCGCAAAGCGTGGATAACACAGACTTCCGAGGGCGAGATCGAGGGTAATTGGGCATCGCAGCGATGCCCTCTCCCTTCACGCAACACCTGGCGCACTCTATCGGCCGCAGATGCGCCCTTTCGCCCGCTCTGCTCCACCCAGGCGCGCTCCTGCCGTGCCGTCGCAGCCAATCGTAATTTTGGGTGCCGTTTCTCTGCTGGATGCTGGCTTTTTTGCTCAATGAGCCATTTGATGCATTCGCATCAATATATTACTTCGTTCCTACGTACATAGATGGGAGCCCCCGAGGTATATATGCGCGTTAATGGCAGAGCCGTATTGTCATACTATCTGATATTCTGCCATTTCAGGGATCAACACTTTGGATGAATTCCACGGCTTAACGCGCCAACACGACGATTTGATTATGAAGCACGCCATAGTGGAAGACGGCGAAATAATTTTGACCACAAGGGGATCTTTAACTTGCCTCCAATGCACGGGACACGGGAGGAATCATAACTTTGATCCTGCGCACAAGTTCGTCAGTGCAAGCATAACTGAGATCGAGGTAGCATTCCGTGTCCTCTCCGAGTTGCCCCTATAGAACTACTAAGGATATTTGGGCTCACCTCCCGTTGTTTTCCAAACTGGCTGATGCTTCCTCCATGCCAGCGTGGCTTGTACTGGGTATTGCGTCATCGCCACTACTGCTGCACACAGGAGGCCGGTAACCGGTGCTTCCTTTTCCCGCCATGTCTGTATGCCCTGAAAGCACGCCTGTTGATTCGCTAGTGTGCCTCATTTACGCCATTGGCAATTTTCAAATAACCTTGCATGGTCTATAGCATCAAATGCCCTTTAAAATATTGTTTTTGATAAGGTAGCGCCGTTCGTGTTGAAAGGACAGGTCTAAAACCTTACTGTGATGGCGTTATAACCAAGCGTTCATCAAAGAAATTATATTATTTTAGCGAATATAGTAATCTCTACTCCCTTTGAGAATGTTATCGTTATTGAAACCAGCCTCTAATATCCCAAATTATTTATCTCCCTTCTCTTGTGCACCAGGTGCTTTTCATTTAGCTGCACCAAATTTATAAAAATTGCCAGTGGCAGGCAGAACAATTCTAGCCCTTGAACTCTATTACTAGATGAGATGGACATTACTTCAAATAGAAATCGAAATGCTTCATTAAATAGTTAGCACAATTCCACAGATAACAATATGGCACAAATTGCAATTTATGAATTGTAACAGGTGCATTCCAACATTGGCGTTCCAATTTAATTTTGTGCTTAAATGCATAAAACACTGTTCTCAAAAAGAGGTAAGTGGAACAACAATGCTTGTTTACAGCGAGTTTATTGGCGCATATATCTAAACCGATGCCATCGTCAGAATACGAACGAAGCTGATATGGCTTGCAAACTCCGTGGCTAGATTGCGTAGGTTGCAATATGTGCAGTAGATTATAAGTAAAAACCTAATTAGTAAAGTTCCTGAATTAGTCAATTCCGAATTGGTTCGTTAGTGGAAGCAACGTCAGCCTCATCGAGTTCGAGGGTTTGAATTGTTCTGCCTTCCAATGGCTATTTGTAAAAATTCGGCGCAGCTGAATTAATACACCCTATATAATGGTTACTTTAGCACCGTTCATAGGCAGAGCAATAATAGGGGTAAATGAAAGAATATATACCATGCGATATATTTTAATGACCCCCACACATAAAAAATGCGATTCACTTCAGGCGATAAAAAAAGAAGCGCCGAGTTCTCCACGTCATCATCATCATCAGACTTTTTATGTCCACTGCAGGACGTAGGCTTCTCCCTGCGATCTCCAATTACCCCTATCTTGTGCTAGCTGATACCATTTTACAGCTGCAAATTTCCTAACTTCATCACCCGACCTAGTTTTATGCCGTCCTCGACGGCGCTTTTCTTCTCTTGGCCAGCATTTTGTAACTGTGTCGACATATTCGTTGACAGATATCCGCTTTTTCCCCTCCGATATCGAAGCCTGACGCACGAAGAACGCCCGATGAACTGCCCAGGTGACGGTTTTATCGGTTAATGGATTGACCACCTGTGCGCGACTCTTACTCGCGAAGATAATGTCGCGGCGACCTACCGTCGCTTGGATTGGATGCTTCAACAGGTAATCACAGCGAGCTATTCTTCGTCAAGACAGTGTCGAGAATAACGCTGGTGGCGCTTTCAGCAATCATCGCGCATCCAGTTTCGGTATGGAAGCGACAAACTAGAATTTCTGTCGCCGAATACCTCGACAATGGGAGACTCTTGCACGCAGAGTGACTCACGTAGATTGTTGTTTGATCTTTTTTTTGAACTTCTTGCACGGGTTTTCGCGTGCTAGAATGCATGTGGGTAGTGTCGGAAATTCTTTTCTTTTTAAAACCAAATTAACATATTCCATTGAGGTGACAGAGCACATGGAGGCGTACAGTTTCCATACCGCTTATAATGAAACACGTAATCGAAATTTGGATATCAAACTGCTTTAAAAGTGTGAGACGACGATTCATTGGTTTTAACACTCCCGAATGGCACTATGCCTGAATTTTCTCTCTTGTTGGGAATACAGAACTCAATAATACAACGGCGGCCAAACAGACGAGGAGAAATCACATGTCCAACATCACAGACGCATACCCTGTTCTATGTCATCTTTGTCGGAGTTCATTCTGCGCCATTGCTTTCACTAATTACGACATCCTTGCAGTCTTTTCTCACGCCAAATTACAAATTAAGAGAAAGGGAGCAATGTGGAGTATCTCATGTAGTTACCAATTTCAATAGTAAAGAGCATCGCAACTAATGGCACACAATTTTGAGAGCGCGTACTGCTGAATTCGTTCCTAACGACGGGGACACAAAACCTTGTGTCCCCGTCTTGGCCTAACTTGGCCTAATTTTTTCGCTGTTGCGACTAACCATTTTCACAGGCCAAAAAATGTCTTCTCGCGCATTTCCCATTGTATCCCCTCTTATGGCTCCCCCTATATGAATGCCCATATTGCTGTCTTACAACTGTTAAATGTCCACCATGGATAGAACGAGGGCTCACGGATTATTCGCATACTCTCTTCGCAACTAGTGCACTTCCTTGTACGTGCGAGCAACTTCATCGCCTTGCCGAATAACCTGTCAGATCATCCTACTCGTGCGCCACACAACATGCGACTACATTTCAACCTTGTGAATAATAAACCAGGCAGAATGCAGGCTCACGGGTGCAGAACTATGCACCCGAGAGCCAGCGGCGACGCTGTACGAACATATCGTATTTATTTATTTATTTATTTATTCAAAATACCCCTAAAGGCCCTCGCGCAGGAGGGTATTACATAGGGGGTGTTCAATACAACAAAAAAATGTTATAAAGTGGGATTAGTCAAACGTGAAAAGAACAACGCATGAGCGAACACAAATATCACAATAATATTAGCTCCAAGTAACACAAAGATAGACATGAAAGAAGCAACAACAAACAAAGAGAGAACAATGTGTCGGAAGTTATACAATAAAAATAGCAATAGTTTTATTTTCACTTCACAACTTCCGTCATTATTAGTTCATGAAATTTAACAGAATCAATGACGGTGGCTATGTGTGATGGCAGTGCGTTCCAGTCAACGATTGTACGTGGAATGAATGATTGTGAATAGTTAAGGGAATGACACGCAAAACGCTTCACTTTGAAAGGATGGTCACGTCTGGGAAGGATGGAAACTGGTGAAGAAAAGAAGTCGTCATGAAGCAATGGGTGATGATAAAGTTTGTGAAACAGTGATAACCGTGAAACTGTGCGTCGTTGAGACAAGTCTGGCAGTTCTGCCCGAATTTTCAATGCTGAGACACTAGAATGACGGGAGTAGTCTGAAAAGATGAAGCGAACTGCGCGGTTTTGAAGTGATTCGATGTTGTTGATTAAGTAAGCTTGGTAAGGGTCCCAAATGGCACATGCATACTCGATTTTAGGCCGTATTAGGGTGATGTAAGCAAGTTTACGTAGGTGCGATGGAGCATGCTTCAAGTTATGTTTTAAGAGACCTAGTGACCGGTTAGCAGATGCGAGTATGACGTTGATGTGATGATTCCAGGATAAGTCTGAACTAAGGTAAACACCAAGGTATTTGTAAGTAGTAGTAAGTTCAACTGCAGTATTATTTAAAGAGTACGAGGTGGCAATGCGATTAGGGCGTTTAGTGAAGGACATAAACTTAGTTTTAGAAGTATTAAGGCACATTAACCATTTCGAGCACCAAGAGGTGACGCAGTCCAGGTCAGCCTGGAGTGCCCGTTCATCATCTTTACATAAAATTTTGCGATAGATCACGCAGTCGTCCGCGAAGAGCCTGATTTGGGATAAAACTGTGTTAGGCAAGTCATTAATAAAATTAAAAAAAGCAAGGGGCCCAGGACGCTGCCCTGAGGAACGCCTGAGTACACTTTCCCAAGGGATGAGGAACTGTTATTGACGGATGTGAATTGGACTCTTCTTGAAAGGAAATCTTTAATCCATGCGAGTACAAGCGGATGAATATTAACCTGTGTTAATTTGATTAGCAACCTGTGATGAGGCACACGGTCAAGGCTTTGGAAAAATCAAGAAAAATTGCGTCAGTTTGTATGCCAGCGTCAACGGAAGAATGTAAATCATGAACGAACCCAGCAAGTTGAGTGTCGCACGAGTAGCCCTTTCGAAAGCCGTGTTGGTATTTGAAAATGATGTTATGCTCTTCCAGATAGTTAATTACCTGCGAGTATATAGTTCGAGAAGTTTGCAAATGGTGCTAGTTAATGATATTGGCCTATAATTAAGTGGGATGAACGATCACCAGATTTAAAGATGGGTGTTATTTTAGCGATTCTCCAGTCTTCAGGGATTGAACCAGACGACAAGCACTGCGTAAAGAGAGCAGATAAGATGCGATGAATGCCCTGAGCAACATTTTTTAGTATCTTGTTATTGAATCCAAGGTGATCAGATGCTGAAGTCGTTTTAAGTTTGCTGAGTAAGGAAAAGATACCGGCTTCGTCAATAACTATTTCGGGCATTGAGTTAACGGAAAAAGGGATTACAGTTGGCGATGACGTAACGTCCTCTCGAGTAAACACTGACAAAAAGAAATTATTTAGGACCTGCGCGCACTCGTCCTCGGGAATCGCGTCACCGGTAGCATTTGAAAGGGTGATGTCGGGATGATTACAAGGGTTTATTGTGCGCCAAAACTTTCTTGGGTTGTTGGTTAACATTGATGGCAGATCGTGAGTGAAAAAGTTACGGCGGGTTGATTTAGCAGCGATTGGTACTGACTGTCACAAAATTTGTAGGGACCAGGAAGCCGATTCTTTATTTTTATTAGCTTGCCTGTAAAGGCGTTTCTTTTTGTTATTAAGTCGCCGAAGCTGGTTATTAAACCAAGGAACTGTGTTAGTACATGTAATTGTTATGACGGGTACAAATTTGTTTATGAGGTCGGCAAATTTATTTTTAAACAAACTCCAGTTTTCATCTACTGATCGGGTTTCATGATTGTCGAGAAACACTCCTGCGAAAGTAGACAATTCCTCGTTGACACGATCGTAGTTAGCTCTACCGTAACACCTAATTTGCTTTTTAGTAACGCTTTTTGAAATGGGTGAAAAGTTCAGGTTTCCTGTGATAATGGCGTGATCGGAAAGACCATCATGATGTACAATATCAGAACAAAGATTGGGATGGTTTGTTAAAATTAGGTCAAGGATGTTAGCCGAGGTTGAAGAACGTCGTGTGGGCTGACTGATTAATTGAAACAATGAGAAATCAAGGCAGATGTCCAGGAAAGCACGAGGCTCCGATTCCAAGGAAGCTTCAGATAAGGTAGACCAATCGATAGTGGGAAAATTAAAATCACCAAATATGACTAGCGTTGGATTAGAAAACTTCGATGATATCTCGACTAATACTCTGCGAAATTCGACTGTGAACATATTCATATCAGGGGGACGATAAACAGTACCAATATTATGTTGGTAGCACCATTCTTCAAAGACACCCATGTAGACTCGAGATATGTATGAATGAAAATGGGAATAGCAATAAGGTCTTTACTAAGGCCAAGAAGAACACCCCCACCTCGGCGGTTTTCACGGTCGCAGCGATACAACTTAAATTCAGAGTCAGTGAGAAGGATGGAATGATCGGGAATGCTGTCATTTAGCCATGTTTCCGTTAGTGCGACGACCGATGCAGAGCATGAATCGATCAGTGAGGAAAGAGGCACGCTTTGGGCACTACACTTCGGATATTAGTAAACAAAAAACTCGTAGTCATGTTCGTATTAAGATGTACGCGTGAGCAAAAATGCTGATTAGCCCTAGTAGTTGGGCGAAAGACTGCAGAGTGTCAATGGCTGTCGCTATTGCACGGTTTTGAAACAGGCTGAGAAACACGTACAGCGCATTCAGCTTCAGTGTCCCAGAAATACGTGTCATTGTTAATAGTAAGTTTGTTAAAGTTAAGGCGCACGCGGTCACCATCTTTCTTTACCGTTTTAGAGAACTGCCACAGCTTACGTCGGATATCTCGAACAGCTTCTGAGTAGACGGGAAACGCTGAATGTCGTGTTTTTCAGCTTGAAGCCGTTGGCCATGACTGTTTCAACTTCCTTTTCGTTGAACAGCTTAGCAATGATAGGCCTTGGTTTAACAGGTGAAAAACGGCCTATGCGGTGCGCCCTAGCTATGGTGGATACGGATATGCCAAGTTTGTTAGTACAAAATTCACGGGCGAGACGCTCGGAGACATCCCATGCTTCAGATTTGTTCGTATCGCTAATACCGTAAAAAAGAACATTAGAGCGGCGTGAGCGGTTTTCCAGGTCGTCTATTTTTTCTTGCATTTTTGAAATGTCAGGTTGAAAGGAAGTAGAAGCCCCGGGTGATGCTATCGCCTGGCTTTTTGACTCTAGTTCTTCGACACGTTTAGTTAGAGCCTGTAAATCATTCTGCAGTGAAAGATGAATCTGTAAAATTTTGTTAACGCTTTCAAGTAGGTTATTGTTACTGGCCTCAAGCCGCTGTACTGTGTTGAACACACTTTCGAGCTTCTCTTCTTGGGCCTTAGTCATCGGCCCAGGATTCATCTCAATATCGCCTCCAAGAACCAAAAGACGCCACATGTGCATTGAAACCGCTCGGAAACGCTTCGTTATATAGTTATATATAAAGAGCTCGATTCGCCATATTTCTGTTATTGGTGGGAAATTTATTAAATGCGACTTGAATGAATGAATGAGTGAGTGTGTGTGTGTTGTCAGTAGCGCAAGGGACAGATATGGCCAAAGAGCGCCATGCCACTGTTTGTGAGTTTGCAGTGGAGCGATGAATTCTGAGAAGTAGATGAGGCGTGACTGTAAAGGGGCCTAAATTTAGTCACTGTAATATGTGTAAAATATACATGTACTTAAACGATGGCAATAACTAATGTGGTGTACTATGAAAATGAAGAATGAATTAAGAAAGAATGATACGATATTTAAAATATTTAGGATGCAGTAATTACCAAGGAGCACAACTGCCTAAACAGAGCCCTTGAACCACAAGGACCTGGAGGCATGTGCTATAAAAAACTACTATCACAGCGTCATCCTCTGGAAAGAGGACACGCTACGAACTTGTTGGGCTAATAACATGCAGGACCACATAGTTTAAGAAACCGAGGACTGATTTGGCTTTAAAAAGCGGTTCTTCACCAAGAAACATGATGGGATGAAGGGGGACATGATATCGGTATTCTTTCGGAAAATATTTCTTTCTCGCTGTTTCGGCTTCCCGACACTCCAGGAGGACGTGGAGGACGGTCAGCCTCTGACCACATCTACCACAGGGTGGTGGTTCATCAACAGTCAGCCAAAAACTGTAGGTGCCATATGTATTTCCTATTCTGAGACGATAGAATAGGACATCAGTTCGTCGTGTTTTCGTTACGGGGGGCCAGAAACTTAACTCTCGTTTAATCAAGTGAAGCTTATTTCTTTCAGCGTCCCACAAGCGTTTCCAGTGGCTTCGCAGTTTCTTTCGCAAAAAAAAAGGCTGCAGATCTGTGGAAGGGATAGCAGCGGCAGGACTAATAGCTTGCGATGTATTTGATGTGGCCAACTGGTCTGCTAGCACATTGCCCTCGATGGCTCTATGGCCAGGCACCCAGCATGAAATCAAATCCTGGTTAGATGTATACGCTTTACACAGAACGGAATAGAGATCAGTAAGTACAGGATTTTTGTGTTTACCCGAGTGACATCAATGCTTCCACGACGCTTAGGGAATCTAAATACAATTGGTTTTTGATGCTTTGATTTCGTTATATGCTTCGCAGCCGACAATAGTGCATGGACCTCTGCCGTAAAAATACTTGTTTCCGGGTGCAGTACACCAGATTCCGAAAAGCATGCAGAGACGGCTGCATAAGACACCCCGGCATGTGACTTGGAAGCGTCTGTGTAAAACTCTGTACACGAGTACTTGGACCGGAGTTCTAAGGAATGCATTTGAATGTGTGCTTCTGGCGCTTGTTTAGTGGCCTCTACAAACGATGTATCGAATCTACGAGTTACCACTGCCACGGCGGTAACAGTTTTGCTGGAGTCATAGGACAATGTTCAAGAACTGGACACACCCATTTCCTCACTGACGTTCCTCACACGCAAAGAGAACAACTTTCTCGCTGCAGGTCGGTTATGGAAGGGTGTGGCAGCGCTCACATCGTTTATTGTTGAATAAGAAGGATGTTCAATGTTTGCTTGCACTTTCAGAAAATATGTAAAACTGCTGTATGACCGCTGCAGATGGAGTGACCACTGATTCGACTCTACGTAGAGGCTCTGATTGGACTTGTCCTGAAAGCACCGGTCGCCAGGCGGATACCCGGATGGTGGACGGGGTCTAGCATCTTTAATGCACTTGTCATTGCAGAATTATAAATTATAGACCCGTAAGGAAGGCGTGAGAGGACAAGACTGCTATATAAGTTTAGGAGACACTTTCGATCACTGCCCCATGTTGTGCGCAATAGAAGCTTTAGGAGATTCGTTGTCTTGAGGCACTTTGTCCTCTGATATTTAAGATGAGAAATAAACGTCAGCTTGGAATCTAAAATGATTCCTAGAAACTTATGCTCGCTGCTCACAGAGAGGCGCATCTCCTTTGATTTTAATACTTGGGACTCTCGTTACGCCTCTCTTGTTTGTAAAGAATACGCAAGTGTTCTTCTGCGAATGCACTTTGAAACCATTTTCATCTGCCCATTTGGGCAATATGTTTCTTCCCATCTGTACTTGTCGTTCGCACATCGCAATATTGCATGACTTGAAGGCTATTTGCACGTCTTCGACATAAACAGAAAAAAACATTGTGCGTGGGATGACTGTATGCAGGGAATTCATTTTTACAATAAATAGTATGCAGCTAAGCACACCCCCCGGTGGCACACCAGTTTCTGGTGTGAATGACCTAGAAAAAGCTCTGCCCACCCTTACGCGAAATGTGCGATTAGAGAGGTAACTTTCGATTGTGTTTAGCATGTTGCCACGAACACCCATCGCCTAAAGATCTCAGAGAATTGCATAGCGTCATGTGGTGTCATAAGCTTTCTCTAAGTCTAGAAATACAGACAGACTGAACTGCTTATGAATGAAAGCTTCTCTTATATGTCCCTCAATACGGACAACGTGGTCTCTTGTAGAGATACCTTCTCGAAAACCACACTGAAAGGTGTCCAGTATTTTGTTATTTTCTAGGAAGCAGATTAAGCGCCGGTTTATCATTTTTATACAGCTTGCACAGGCAGCTTGTTAGAGCTATTGGCCTGTAGCTGCTGGCTAAGGACGGGTCTTTGCCTTGGTTAAGTACCGGGATGACTATGGCCCGTATTCACAAACGAAACTTATACTTTACTTATGACTTAAGTAAGCGATCGGCCCTTAACGCGTTTCAGAGAGCAATCTTGTACTTAAGGTATACTTAAATCGGCACTTAACTACCTGAAAGTAAAGTACAGCTGCTGGCTACCTTAAGGGCTACTTTCGCTGTTTTCTCGTCAAACAAATGGCCGACTACTATGGCAGTCTCGCCGAGTTCACCGATTTTGCTGGCCGTGTAGAAGAAGTTTGCACAGGATGAAGCATATGGTTATGCGCCGCCGTTACGCCCCGTTCTCAGGGATCGGCAGAATCCAATAGAGGCCTATACGACGCGGAATTCCTGTGCCGGTACCGCTTTTCCAAGCGAGCGGTGATGCGCTGTTGGAAATGCTGCCGCTACGCCCAAAGGACCACGAACGCGGTCACCCTGTTCCGCCACTGCTCCAGCTCCTCATCGCGCTGCGATTCTACGGCGCCGGAACCTTTCAAGTTGTTACCGGGGACCTTGTTAATGTGTCTCAACAAGCGTGTCACGCATCAACACACGCATATCAGAATGATAGCTGACACATTGTTCCCGCAGCTTGTGAATTTCCCAACGCCACTGAAGCGGCCGTGATAATGGAGGAATTTTATGCCATGACGCGTTTCCCTGGTGTAAGCGGGTGTATAGACTGTACTCATGTGCGCATGAAAAATCCCGGCGGAGAAACGCGGAGGTGTTCCGGAATCGAAAGGGCTACTTTTCAATCAATGTCCAGGTATGTATACTGCACTGCCATTGACATAATACCGAATATGCGAATACCCGATTTATTATCATGTTTCCACAACTAGCAGTGGACGCTGTATGCACAACATAAGTTGTATTACTTCAGGAGCATTCTGGGCTGCTCCACAGTGAAAAAAAATGTCTTGTTTTGCAGGCGATCACAGGGCCTCAGCTTCAATTTTTTGATTTGGTGGCCAGCTGGCCCGGTTCGGCTCACGACAGCCGGATATTCGACAACAGTTGGGCCAGAGTACAATATGAAAGAGGGACTGTGCCTGGAATCCTACTAGGCGACAAGGGGTATCCCTGCAGGTCCTACCTCATGACCCCATTTAGGGACAGAAGGACGAAAGACAGCCCTCAGCACAGGTGAAGTCAAGTTGGAGGAATGCTATTGGGTATACAAAAAAAGCGTAAACTGAACAAAAATGCTTTCTTCAGGTACAACAAGTCCCTCTCGCGGACTCGCTGCAGTGTGGAGAGGACGTTGGAGTGTGGAAGCGAAGGTTCCCATGCCTCGACATGACGCTTCAGATAAAAACAACATCAGTTCCCATCGTCATCACAGCTTGTGCCGCACTCCATAACTTCAGCCACCTACTAAGAGAACCAATCCCACCTCCACCACAAAGCCAGGAAAATCATGACAGCGGTTCGCCGGCTCCTACGTCACCTGCTCCACCAAGACCACCAGCAATGCCACCTGTGCCAGACACAGCAAGCGGTTTCAGGATGAGGGAGCGCATAGTCACACAGTATTTCGCTTAAACGAAATGACGCAAAATAACAGAGACATGACTTTATTCGTACTGTTTTTTCATTATGTCGAGTTGGAGTTTAACCATTTCTGCCTTTGCTTTCTGATTAGCTATTTTTAATCGAAACAGCTCCAGTTTTTCACTGTGCTGCGCTTTCTTCTGCTTGTGTTCGATGCGCATGAATTTCAGCCTCAATAAATGCTCCTTTTTCTTTTGATCACGGTCCTCTTGATGGCATCTAGGCGGGCACCCAATTCAATTGAGACCGCCGTTTGCCTCTGGCTGCTGCAGGTTGAAGCGCGTTTCGTGCCAGCTGGCACAGCGGCGCTAGAACTTGCCGCTGCAGCGGCACTGGAACTTGCTGCAGATGGTACAGCTGCAGCCTCTGATGGTTTTGCACCACTGCCATTGCGTGGTTGGCTGTCTGAAGTGTCTTGTACTTGGCCATGGGGGCGTGCAGTATTTGTTGAAGCATCTTCCATCGGGCTACTGTTGTCGTCCCATGACCAGAGGTCAGTTGATTCGTCGTACATGTCTTGACAACCTGCAGAAACAGCTCAAATGAGCACACTGCTAGATGATTCTGCATAGCTACACCAAAAGTGTCGCCCTGTTGTGAACATCTTGCTGTACATGTGCTGTGTAGTGCCTGAAGTGCCCTTTGTAACAATTTTATTTTTATAAATGCAACGCACTGCAACCTGTGTTATATTTTCAACGTTTGTTCCTGCCGACATCAGCCAGTACAGTATGAAAGCACCGAGGCCTGACAAACACACCATTGGGAAAATGACTGAAATACTGGACAGTGAAATGTGGTGATAGCTCCAACGTAATAAATGAAGCGTTTTTGTTACAAAAAATTGAACGTAACAGACCGAAAACATGGGCAATGAAAAAAATATGATTAAGCCATACCAGCGAACTGTTCCAGAGGCCTGTCTTGAGTCTCTGACAGCAGTGCAGCGACAGCAGGTGTGCACTGCGATTTGGAAGGCTGCGATACCCCTGGCACAGCATTATGCCGGCTGCGGTCACTGTCACAGGGATTGGGCAGCCGAACAGCCATGTGGACGCGATGTCTCCAACGCGCTGCAGCTCGTCGGTCTCTGGCTTGGTGGTGGTGTTCCGCCACCTGGCATTACAAAAAGAAAAGAAGCGGGTGCATATTACATATAGAATGAGGCTCATAAAGTTTTTTTTAAAGCCCAGCATACAGTGACCATTGAACGAACGCACAAAACACACGAAACAAATGTGTAAACGCAGCGATGCGTCTACTGCTCCGCGGAATAAATGCCGCGATTTCGGCTCTTCTCTGCACGTAGCACAAATATAACAAAAACGCAATCCCGATAGCAGACGCTGTGACAAAAGTACGGCTCGCCAACTCTGCTGCCCTTTAAGGCGACTTCATGCACGGCCGGAAAGAGACGCGCTGGCGTTCCTTCTTATTAACGCGCTGGCGTTCCTTCTTATTAGCTAAAGAGAAGGCATGCGAGCGCGTCTCTCAAGTCCGGCCGTGGTTCAGGTTATCGAGTTAAATGTCTGTGCTCTGTAAAATGCACACATGCAGGATATGTCGCCAGTAATATCGCAATTTCAGCCAAAGCAACGCTTACCTGTAGCAAACCGCTCCCGCATGTCTTCAGCGTTTGTTCTTCTCCACTTGTCTTTCAAGTTCTCCCAGCATTTCTTCAGTTGGATCCATTTGCGCGGCGTCACGTTGTGGCGGCAGTTAAATTCGTCCTCGATTTTTTCCCAGGCCTGTCGTTTCCGACTCACGGACGCCGCGTCAGTCCTCTTGTTTTCCACGACGCTGCGGTGGCGTGAGAGCAGTTCCAGCAACACGGCGCGTTCTTCTCAGAGAAGTTTTTCTTTTTTCCATGGTCGCGTCAAACAGATTGCACACACACCGTAATGAAGCGCTTAACGTCAGAGGCACAGAAACACTGCAATACACCGCACGTAACAAACGCAACATAACTATTGGGACGGCGAGAGAGGCGACAGGAGGCCCGGGTATGACCGGGTGACTAGGCCATTGTGGCCAGACGAGTTCAAACAAAGCACTGAAAATGTAAATATTGGTTTCATTTACCCAGCACAGTGTTCATTCGAATGCTACATTTCTTTCCCATTATTTTGGTGCAACAGTTATTATTTTGCAAATGAAATACATTGTACACGCCAATTATTTGCGTAGCCTCGACACCATGCGACATACTTGTACCGAAAAGTGTCACTTCGGAAAGTAATACTTAAGTGCCGTTTACGAATCACTTTCCCGCAACTTTCCTCATACTTGTACTTTCCTCACACTTACTGTGCCTCCACTTAAGTTTCGTTTGTGAATACGGGCCTATGACTTCTTTCCATAAGGATGGAATACAGTCAGCCGTCCACATGGCGTTAAAAAGAGACAAGAGTGTCTGCAGTGCTTCAGGATGTAGGTATCTAATCATGTCATACATGATACGATCGCCATTTGGTGGCGAGTTGGTGCAACAAGTGAGAGATGCCTTAAGTTCAGTTGGACTAAATGGGCAATTGTAGGCCTCACTCGATGAGCCTTTGGGATTTAGGGGTCGCCGCTCTTCGCGTTCTTTGAACATCAGGAAAGTTTGTGTATAGTGCGATGCACTCGAGACATTTTCAAAGTGTTCTCCTAAACTATCCGCCTGGCTTTCCAGGCTGTTGTCTTGGCTACTTATTAAGTGTAGGGGATGTGATTCGCGTCCTATTAATTTATTTACCCTATTCCAGACTTCTGTCTCGTCCGTGTAAGAATTTATACAGGAAATGTGCCTTTTCGAACTGTCTCTTTGCACGTCGACGCGTTCTTCTGCCCTGTTACTTTGCTTGTTTAAAATATATCAGGTTTTCGGCTGTTGGGGAGTTGCGAAACAATCCCCAGGCATAGTTTTGCTTTTTACATGCTTTTTGGCATTCATCGTTCCACCAAAGCAGGCGACGCTGATTAGCCAGTCCGTTAGTTCGTTGTATGCACCTTTCCGCAGCCTCAACGATAAAATATGTTATATACGCCACAGCATCATCTATGTTAAAAGAGGCAATATCATTTCGGCTTAAATAGATTCATTCTTGGAAACGTTCCCAGTTAGCCGAGTCAACCTTCTATTGGGGAATGTGTGGTGAGCATACACATTGTTTTGTTAAGTTTAACATGATTGGGAAGTGGTCGTTCCCAACGGGCTTCTTGAGAACGGACCACTCGAGGTACGGAATTAGTGTACTTGACGCGATACTTAAATATATGGATGAGTATGTATTATGCGGCACGCTGTAGTACGTTGACTATTTTATTAAGTAAACATGCTCCTGAGGAAAAAGAAAGTTTTCAATTAGGCGACCTCTCGCAACGCAACGAGAGTCTCCCCACAAAGTGTTATGTGCGCTCAAATCTTCGCCAACTATGTATGACGGTGGAAGTTCATTTATGCAGTTTTGAAATTGGGTTTTATGAAGTCAATAGTTGGGAGGGATGCATATAGAGCTGATAGTGATCAGCTTGTCAAACAATACCAATCAGACAGCAACTGCCTCTAGGGGCGTATGAAGTTTTAATTCTCGGCAGGCAAAACCTCTGTCGACTACGATAGCTACGACTACGACTGTGACTGGGTCATCGCGGTCTTTGCGAAAAATAGCATATTGTCGGAGAAAATTTTCTGGCGTATGATTGAGGTGTGTTTCTTGGACACACCGCACCTTTGGATTATACTTATGTAGGAGTTCTTTGATGACATTGAGAATGTGGGGGAGACCTCCGACATTCCATTGTAATATTTTTGTATCCATGTCGAATGTGGTTCATGTGCTGTGTGTTAAGATAGAGGAGTTACTTCACAGATACCTTTCCGGGCCCCGTGATGCGGTGTTTTTCTTGTTTGGAGCCATCGCGAGACTATCGCCGCTCCTTAGACGCTGGTGGCGGCGTCTGGCCGGTTGTTGTGTCCATCGCATCTTGCAAGGCGCCGGACACGCGCTCTTGTGAGCGGTTGGTTTGACGTGAAGGCCTCGCCTCGAGGGACGAGGCCCTGGAGGCCACCAGCCTGGAGGTTGATGGCCCCTTCCGAGATGGCGGAGCAGCGCTAGCGGCAGCCGCCGAGGGGGCGGATGCGTCGTTGGCGGCTCACTACGCGTGGGCCGGACAGCTGCCGGAAACCGTTGTGTCGCTGGCCCCTGACAAGCCACATCGGCAAAGGTATTCTGGGGCAGGGATAACACCCACCTTCGTGCCTCCTTGAATGAAATGTTTTCTTTTACTTTGATTGGGACATTTTTTTTTTGCTTTTTTCCTTGATGGGCACGACCGCGAGTACGCTGCGTGGTCCCCGTCACAGTTCACACAGTGGAGGGTGTTTTCACGTTATTCAGCGAGATGTTCATTGGCACTACAGAAATTTTACTTGGAGGTTTCAGTGTCACGTCTGTTGCCAACCCCTTATAAATTTCTTGCAAAAAATGGCTGTATTTTTGGCTGGGATACCCATGGAAGACTTACGGGCTTTCGTTGCAACAGATGTGGCAATTTTATCTGCAAGTATGTGGCGCGGGATGCGACTTTGCCCAGGCACCAAAAATACTATGACGGCTGATTAGATGTATATGCTGTGCACAGAAGTAAATATACCTATCTGAATACAGGATGGCTTTGTATCTGGAGCGACATTACAGATTTTACGACACTGAGAGAGTCTGTGATTAAAATGGCTCTTTGTAGTTTTGTTTTCTTGATATGTTTAACAGCTGCCAGTACGTGATAAGCCTCAGCTGTTAAATCGCTCGTTTCTGGATGCAGGACATTAGATTCCTAAAATAATAGGCCGAAGGCTGCATACGAAGCGCAGGCGAGAGAATTTGAGGCACGTTTGTAAAACTTCAGGCAATTGTACTTCTACTGAAGTTCAAGAAAGTCAAGAAAGTGCATCGTAATGTTTACCAGAGGAGCGTTCTTTGTTATTTCAACAAAGGTGGTATCACAATCAACGAGTTGCCATTGCCAGGGTCGACATACCTTGGCAAAAGCCATTAGTGGATTTTCAAAAAGCGGCACTACCATTTCCTCACTAATTTCCGTACACGCAGTGAGAAGTGTTCTCTAACTGCAGGTCGATAATAAAAAACGTAGCAGGTGCCATATCGCTTACACGTACGTAAGAAGGAAGTTCGCGTTCTGCATTTTCCTTCCGAAAATGCATAAACCTTGAGTACCACCTCTGAAGGTGAATAGACTGCTCCTTAGCTTTAACGTATAGACTCTCAACCGTACTAGTCCTGAAAGCACCGGTAGTCAGGCGGAAACCTTGATGGACAGAATACAGCATCTTCAAGGCACTAGGAGTCGCCGATTGATACACCATGCACCCGTAATCGAACCGTGTGCGAATGAGGCTTCTGTGAAAGTTCATGATGCACTTCCTGTCACTACCCCACGTTGTGTGTGACACAAGTTTCAGAGTGTTCATAGTCTTTAGGCATTTACTTTTAAGGTACTTCAGGTGTGGTATAAATGTTAATGTCGTGTATGAAATAATGCCTAAATATATGTGGTCTGGGCTCACAGCTACGTGCTGCCCATGAAGTCCTACATCAAGATTTGCGATGGGGATTCTTTTTTGTGTGAAAAGGATGCAGGCGCTTTGGTAGGCATTGAGCATTAAAGCGGAATTATTTGAGGAAAAGCCACCGAGCATAATCAAGGTAGTGGTCACTAAGGTGAAGGCTTTGTCGTAATAAATGAGTTCGGAGCCGATGGTAACGCCGAAGTTTTCTTAGTTTCTTTTTTTTCACATTTACTGGCCCAGTCACGGCAACAATTTTGCTGCACACGTATAAGAGCACTTGTTATTGCATTTTCTGGACACTCGACAGTGGTAAAGAGACATGGCGCGCTATTCAAATCACCGTGGACTCGCACAGGATGAAACTGTTCGCGACGTGGCCTTTTTATGCGTTCATTCCTTTCTGGTAGTTCAAGCACACTCTTGCTACATATAATAATTCATTGCAACTTAAGTAAGCTAAATTATAAGGAGTTCATTAAAAATAAGGAGCTGACAAACCTAAACCCACACACAAAGTTAGTGAGTTAACCCCGACTAATATTTCCTGTCTTTAAGTACACTTCAGCAGGATAATCAGTAAATGTTGCGAGTCATCCGAAGTGTACATTGTGTAGCATACCGCGCCCTTTATAAATACCGCGGCAGGCTCAGACACCTATACGAAGATACTGACGGAGTAATATGGAGTAAAATGCGAGAAATGCAATGAAATGACCAAGTTTTCTTTAGCCCAACTGGCAAGCTTACTGGTTTTGTAGTCTCGCTTAAAATCAACATTTAAAACTATGGGAATATGGACCCATTTCATTCCAATTCCATTCCTGAATGTTGGGCGACCATTCCGTTACCATACCATCTACCCGACTGGTGCCATCATTCCATTCATATTCCATTCCCAGTGTTTTAAAATGTGGAACCATTCCGGTATCCTTCGAACTCAGGCATTGCCGCTCTGACCGTGATAGATGCTTGCTTCAGCATGTGCTGTGAAACGTTTCGCAAGTTTGCCAATATCAATGGCCGACAGCCATCCCGTACTTACCATGGATGTAAGTGGCGTCAGTCGGGCTGTTGAGCGTGTTCCATGGGTAAGCCCGGGCCTCGTCCAAAATCCTAGAATTAGACATACGTATTGGTCTCCTACACATTAACTTGAGCTTCGACAGAAATGATGTGAAGAATGTTTTGTCGGAACAGAATTCGGAAGAAGGAAACATATTTTGCTAAGAAACATGTTAATTCCAATGTTACATTTTCCCTTAGTTCTCACTATGCTGGCTGGTATAGGGCAATTGGCACACTCGGAGGAACATGTGGAATAGGGAGCTCATCGACCATAGTCGAAACACCTGCTTGAGTTGTCTGAATTGACAGTGTCTGCTTGATTTTTACTTCACTTCACAACGGGTCTGATTCGGGTGTTGCAGTTGGCTATAAAAGATACGTTTTCTATTTGCCACAGCGTCAATAACTGGGGAGCAGAATCGCACCAATAACGAATCCGAATAGGCTCCGTGGAGCACTTTTTTTAATTCCTGAAAAGAATAAGTGGGGGGAGGGGGGGAATGCACTGCGGGAACTGTCTCCATATTTTGATCCAAACCGGAGCTGTATGAAAACGAAATGCTCTGTCCTGTGTGCCTATTGGGGTTCACCATCGCCTTGTTGGCATTAGGGTTTCCACGCTAGTTCAAATAATTACTGACGCAGCCAGGATCCGTGCCAAAAAGGAATTTATCTTACATTAAATAACACTTGAAATTAGTCGTAGAAACGGCTTCCACTGAAGTATACATCTAGGATGATTTCTCTTAGGCAGGTCTAAATTTGAACACTCGAGAACAGAAGGACTAAGTCTAATGAAATCGAAGATACACTGCATAAATATGTCGTTGCAAGCGACGGCAAGTCTGCTTCGTACATTTGACACACAGCTGCTTCCCCACCAAATGATTTGATAGGTCGAGTTTATTGCTAAAGGGCCTTGAACAAAGCGCAGTTGCAGACAGCCTCAGGGAAAAAGCACTTCAAGGAGACGTGCTAAAAGAAAGTGGGGTAAACTACTAAATACTTTGCTTTATTTATCGCTGCAGTAAAAAATAATGTAAGGTTAGCCTTTGAAAGCCATTTGAGAACAATAGCGGGTGTTTAAAATTAAGCCTAATGGAATTTTTTTTAATCGCCTGTGGCAGGTAGCATAATTCTTATCGTTGAGCTGGTTTATTCAAAGAGGCGGACTTAAGTAGCACGAGTTAGTTTACGACACATCTTGCAACTTACGAATTCTAGCCGGTGCGTTTGCAAAGAAACATCCGCTTGAAATAAATTTCCAGGATGACACCAGTTTCGAAATATTATTTCCCAAAGGGTGGGAGGAAATGCATGGGTACTGCAATTACTATTGTGCTTTAATGTATAAAACGGCATTCTGGGAACAAATTAAGTAGAAACACTAGTACATGTTTACGGCGAGTTTGATGGAGCATATCTCAAACTGGTGTCATTCTGGAAATCAATTCCAAGTGAATACGCCTCACAGGCTCACCCGCTAGAATTCGTAAATTGAAATACGCGTCGTAAAATAATTAAGTACGACGTTAATTAGTGAATTTTGTTAATTAGTTGAATATGTGTTTCAACTTCTCGTGCAACTAATGTCGGCCTCTTCGAATAGCCCAGTTCAACGATGAGTTTATGCTACCTGCCATAGGCGATTTAAAAAATTCCGTAAAGCTTAATTCTGAACACCCGGTGTATGTGTGTGTGAGTCAACTTCAATAATTATCCTGCAAATTGATGCCCTGGGTCTAGGCCACGCCGGGGGCAGCAGAGAGACCCTGTCTCTCGGTAGCTTCTCGGGCTTGCTGGATGGCCCAAAGTTGGTCCTGAAGATCAAAGAGCTAGTCAGTGCGACTCTCCACCGCGCCGTTAGTTTATCGTACTGCATTTGTCCTCTGAACTATTTCGCAATCCCAGAGTATATGCTCTAGGGTGACTCCTCTATCATCACATAACTTACATTTGGCCTCAGGGTATAAGTCCGGAAACATGCGAGTAAGATGTACCGGGTTCGTGTAAGTTCTGATTTGAAGGAGCCTCCAGTCAACTGCCTGAGACCTGTTTAATTTTGGGTTAGGAGGTGGATATATACACCTCGACTTTCTGTAGAATTGGAAGATGGAACGGAAGGATAGGGCTGGACTCTTCTCGTTGAGTGAAAAGACCCGCGCCATTAGCGGCCCACGGGAACGGTGCACGAGAGCTTTAGGTAAAGTTGGGTTCGGTTACATTAGGCTAACTAGCGAATAGTGGGCGTGCCAGCCGGCCGATACAGTCGACCAGCTCAGTCAAGCAGCTCTGCAGGCCTGCGAGGGCGCTATATAAGAGTTGCTGTCGGCAACTGTTCTGTAGCCACTTCATGACTAAGTTTGGAACGCTCTACCAACGCGGATGTTCGCAGCTGCGCCAAGAGGGTGCAGCTGCCGCTTCATCTAGGTAGTATTTCAAGACTAAGCCCCTCATGTGCAAATAAGCACTGTTCATTTAAATTCCATCTCCCGATTTTTTTTTCAATCGCTCGTGTTAGGGTTTCTAAAAATCAATCAACAGCGAACGTTTCGTTTGGAAAATATCAACTTGTTCACGGATTTGTTGAATGTTTTTGCGATATAACGCTATTTTAAGCCATTTCACAAGCCTACCTGAAAATGCTCAATCGACTGCCAATGAAAGTATGCAGTGCGATCAAAATAATGAAATGCTTGGGTTTCAGATGGCCAGAAAAGGACCTCACTATGACGAACGCCGTTGCGGTGGCTCAATATTAAATCTGACCACCCGGGCTTCTGTAACGTGTGCGTAAACCCAAGCACTCCATCATCGAAGATATGGCCGCTGAGCCTGGAAGGTTAGCTGTGACGTCGAGCTGAGCAGCGCAATGCCACTGCTATTGGACTACCGCAGCAGGTATGCCATGCAGGGATAAAACACAACCGAAAAATATCTTATTTAGTAAAAACATTTGCTTTCTGTAGCGACACTCCTCTTTACCTTAACGATAAACAGCCGCAGCTGTTCTACCCATGACAATGCTTTCGCATCACCCGTGCATCGACGCGCGATAAGAATAAACTCGCCCATGCACAGCTTGAAGCTGACAGTCAAAGGCGCTCTTTAAAGTCTGAACGAATCTGTAGCTGTCACTGCCTGTATTCCATTCCGGTTCGTTTCTACGAGTGGCAATAATCAACGAAAATTTCACAAGCCGGAATACTCACGTAGTGTAATCGTCGAAAGTGGATGAAGTGTCCGCGCCGCCTTCACGGTTTGTACTCGGGATTGCCTCGTCGATGAAGCTGGTAAAGGCAGGAGGCGTGTGTCCGCTGTTTCTTTCTTCAGTCATCCTTGACGCTTCGCTTCTGGAGTACTGGCGTGTTTTCGCGACAGAGCCACGCCGAATCACCGCGCATGCGCAGTTAGTGCCAATGACGCAAGGGTACAAATAAAACATTTGTCGCTGTGGGAACTCGAAAGAAACCGTAGAGCTTGACGATAGGGTGCGATAAGAAACCGCCGAAGAAATTCACGATAGGGTGCGCCACTCTGTCGACACTTTAACACCACTCATGAAAACAAAGTTACCCACTCTCCCAGCGAAATCTGTTGACCCAAAGATGTCTATATTGCTATTTTTTAAGTGCAGTGCTACGGCATCGAGTGACGAAATTGGTGCAGGTGAAGTAATTCGCGAGTGTTTAGAACCTATACATGTTGACCCTACTGTTATGGTTATTGACACATGTACTTGTTCATCTTTCACCGTTGACCGCTTTTCACCGGCTAACAAATGTTAAACGATATCACTCGGCGCAGGACGCGCCTGCATGTATGGGAAGTTTCTCGAACGTTACCGATGCTTCTATCTGTCGTACTTGGGCCGGTATTTTGTAGCAATGCGTTATGCTTTATTCTATATTAGACTTTATTATCCACCGCTCACGGCCGACTGATCCCCTTGATAACGTGAGCGGACCGTGGCTCTGACCACTGACTAAGCGCGAAAAGGCACTAGCATTGGAAAGGCATCGCTTCAAAATACCGGCCCTGGTCACCGACGCTTATGTAATCTGATTGTATACGAGCGACGCGAATTGTGTAGTACATTCTGGAAGACACGCGGGCGCCCGAGAATACGCTGGAATCTTCGATGACTCACAAATAAAAGTCGACGCGTTTCTACGCTGATCAGATTTCGACGATCGCCGACTGGTGTTCGCCGCCATCGTTGTGTTTTGAGTGCGTTCTTCATCTTTCTGGGGTTTTACGTGCCAAAACCAGTTCTGATTATGAGGCACGCCGTAGTGGAGGGTTCCGGATTAATTTTGACCACCAGGGGTTCTTTAACGTGCACTACAACGCAAGCACACGGGCGTTTTTGCATTTCGCCTCCATCGAAATTCGGCCGCCGCGGCCGGGATTCGATCCCGCGATCTCGTGCTCAGCAGCGCAACGCCTTAGCTGACTGAGCCGCCCCAGTGCAACTTACTTTTGTGGGCACAGGCTCGCCCAATATTCGAACCTGGGCGACTGTTTCGACTGTTTTCTTCACAGTCACTACTACGTGACAATATAATATTTACGCTCCGGAACTCCGTTCTGAACGCGGGATCACACGTCCCAGGCATGTGAGGGGGCGCTGCTGTCGAGGCTAGCGTGTGACTGCAGGGTAGCGTGGTCAGGCGGCCATGATGTTCTCATGAGGCGGTCAGGCGGTCACTACTACCTGACTTCGGCTGGAGGTGCTAGTTCGTTCATGCACCGAACGCCCCCGCAAAGCCGCGATCCAAGCACGAAACCAGAGGACAACACGAACTAGCCAGCTAACCATAGGCAGCAAGAACTTCTGCTGGAGTACGGACCTCTTCCCGAGAAGACCACAGCGATCAAGCCCAAGTAAATGACTCCAATGGCAGACCCAGCGTCCCCATCCTGCTGCAGCAACCTCGGGAGCCACTGACCTTCCGTAGACCATCGACTGAAGGCCCAGAAACCTGGCAGGAGACATACGAGAGGACCGCGACGTTCAAGAAATGGAGTCACGACGACAAGCTGTGCCATGTCTATTTTTTGCCGGATGCATGCCGCTGCTCGGACCTGGCTTGAGAATAGAGAAACCACGCTGGTGACGTGGGACCTATTTCGTGAGAACTTCGTAAGGACCTTCACGAGTGTCGTTCGAAAGGAAAGAACCAAAGTTCTTTTAGAAACCAGAGTACAATTGCCGAATGAGAACATCGCAATCTTCACGGAGGAGATGACTCGCCTGTTCCGCCACGACGACCCCGACATGTCTGAGGAAAAGAAAATTCGGTGCTTGATGCGGGGTGTGAAAGAGCAACTATTCGCCGGATTGATGCGCAACCCGGCCAAGACTGTCACACAGTTTGTTTCGGAGGCCCCAACGATCGAGAAGACGCTTGAAATGCGCGGCAGGCATTATAACCGTCATGCGCTGACAAACTACGCCGAAGCTCAAGCGCTAGGCGCCGACAGCCTGCGAGAGACGATCAGAGCGGTCGTACGGGACGAGCTGCATAGGTTACGCCGAAGGTCGCAGCCACAGGTGGCATCGATCGCTGACTCACTAAAAGAAGAGATTCAGCGGTCACTGGAAGTGCCAGAAGTTCCGGCGTTGCCTTAACCACAGCCGGAAACGACCTACGCCACCGTCGCCCGCCGTCAAGGTCCCCTCCGTGCTCGCGCTAGGGCCCCGCAACGCCGCAGTTCTGTCGTCCACCACCACCGCCGCCACCAACACCTCCGTCCGTCGCTCAGCGCCGCTACCAGAGGAAGACGGGCATTTGGCGAGCCCCCGACCACCGCCCGCTCTGCTATCACTGCGGGGAAACCGGTCATGTCTACCGCCGATGCCCATACCGCGAGATGGGCTTACGGGGGTTCGCCGTCAACGTGCCACGTCCACAGCTTGGCGAGCCGACTACATCGCCGGAACGCAGTGGAGACCCCGACGTCCTTCGCGCTCGCCATCGCCAGGACGCTACCTGTCGCCGCAGCGCCGACCACACACTGGCCCCGCCCGGGGTCGGTCCGTGAGCCCCTATCAGGGAAAGTAAAAGCAGCAACAGATGAAGGTGCGGTTGCTGTACGACGCAATACCGAACCACCTCCGCCGCCGACGATTCGCGCATCATCACAACGAGGTATCAGCACACCGCCTTGCAAGAGCCTTGTCGACAACACTTCGCCGCCGAAAGACCTGCCGACGCGACGTAGCATCAGAGGAGCAAGTTCACGCAGCCGTAATTCGATGCCACGACTTAACCGCAACGCTTGAAGACGGTCTAACGACCTAGACGTGCTAATCCATACTCCTAACGTTGCCGCTCTCATCGACACGGGAGCCGAATATTCCGTCGTCAGTGGCCCGTTCGCCGCCAAGCT
Organism: Dermacentor silvarum; assembly: GCF_013339745.2. Classification (NCBI taxonomy): domain Eukaryota; kingdom Metazoa; phylum Arthropoda; class Arachnida; order Ixodida; family Ixodidae; genus Dermacentor; species Dermacentor silvarum. The sequence continues at coordinate 45,719,756 of NC_051164.1, forward strand.
GAAGGTGAAGATGGCTTGGCAAGGACCCGATATCCGGACAGCGAAAGGCCACCTAATAACGCCGGCTGGAATCTTCACAGCGCGAGTCACAGCTAACAAACGCGCTTACCCGGAGAGCTTCGTAATCATGCAGCACTGCTCCAGCGACGTTATCCTAGGCATGGACTTTCTAAGCCAACACAGTGCAGTCAACGACTTAAGGTCCAAGTCCGTTGGTACCGAAGTGCCTGCAGACATAGAGGGCGTCATCGAGGGTGATCATCACATACTGATAGACCGTGAAATTGGTGTCGCCAGAGGCATAGCTGAGCTACGTGAAGGAAACCAAGAGTGATGGTCACGAACTGCAGCCACGAATACAAGCACATTAACAAAGGTACCACGGTGGCCTACATCGACGAAATAGTAGAAGCCAGCAGTGCTTTCGCCTTCACGGATTCTAGTGCACCTGCAACGACAACTGTAGTACATGGACCAGCTTTCGACGTAAATAAGAACGTTCCCAATCATAAGAAAGAATAGCTAAAAGCTCTGCTCCTGCAATACAAGGACTGCTTCTCGTCGTCGTCAAAAGCTCGACAAACCCCTGTCGCCAAGTACCGCATCATAACCGACGAATATGTACGCCCAATCCGTCAGAGCCCGTACCGAGTTACGGCGCGCGAACGCGAGGCCATAAGGCAACAAGTCGACCAAATGCTACGCGACGACATCATCCAGCCGTCCAAGAGTCCGTGGGCGTCCCCCGTGGTATTAGCGAAGAAGGATGGAACCCTACGTTTCTGCGTCGATTATCGTCGCCTCAACAAGATTACGAAGCAGGACGTATACCTCCCGCCTCGGATTGAAGACGCCTTGGATAGACTCAACAACGCAAAGTATTTTTCGTCGATTGACCTCAAAACTGGCTACTGGCAAATCGAAGTCGACGAGAGGGACCGGGAGACGACTGCCTTTATAACACCTGAAAGACTGTTCGAGTTCAAGGTCATGCCGTTTGGTCTTTGCTCGGCATCTGCGACTCTCCAACGCGTCATGGATACAGTACTGGCAGGCTTGAAGTGGCAGACTTGACACTATTTATGTCGATTCGTCCGGAACTTCGCGTTTATCATCGCACCCTTGACGAAGCTACTTAACACAAACAACGGCATTTCCCCGTGATTATCAGCATGCGATGAAGCCTTTGAAACGTTGCGAGGGCTGCTCACTTCACCGCCGGTTCTTCGCCATTACAACCCAACTGCGCCGACAGAGGTTCACACCGACGCCAGTGGTCTTGGCCCAACCGAAAGCCACACATGAGGAATACGTCGTGGCTTATGGGCGCCGTACCCTTAAGAAACGTGAGTTTAATTACACGGTTACCGAGAAGGAATGCCTTTGAATAAATTATCAACATTTTAAAACGGCAACTGCACGCAGTCAAACATAAAATTGGAGCGGAAGTACGATAAAGTTTATACCACAGTCATAGTGGAGACTTGGAACATGAGTGTACGCGGTCGAGCAGGCTATGTCCCTGACTGATTTAGGAAAACAGTCATTTGGGAAGGTTGGTTAAGCTTCATCTGAAGAACAGACCGAATGAAGCACAGAAAAGAAAGAAGATGGAAAGAAACGTGGACAGGAAAGAAGCCAGGTTTTACTGGCTGCAAAGCGAACAGTCGCGTTCTCCAATAGTTCTGTATATGCGAACAAAATGTTTTTTTTTTTCTAATGGCATATTCGCGTAATAATAAACATTACTTTAAAACGTACTTGTAATAAGGGAATAAAATTCTCTATTTTCATGCAACATATCCACGATCTGATTATGACCCACGTGGGAATGGGAGACCCCGGATTACTCTTGCCCACGTGGTGTTCACTAATCCACGTACATTTACGTGCCCGAACGTTTATTACATTCAGCACCCATCAAAATGCAGCTACTACAGATCGCATCGAACCCTCGACTTCGAGCTCAGGAATGCAGTCGAGTTGCAAAGTCAGAAACATGCTATCGTTCGAACTATCAAGGCATGAACATCGCCTTTTTTGTGAGAATGGCTATTTATTTTTCGAAAACATCTCGAAAATATTCCGCGATTAGATTCGCTATTAGAGTCATATACATTTGGTTACCAAAAATGACTTTTCGCGCACGTTGGATGTGAAGGAATCTGGAATCGATGTTCTAGGGCAAAAAATTATTCGAGGAAGTTGCCGATCAAGGCGACAAAGCTTTCACATCCAAAAATTGTTACCTAATCATCTCTTACTTTATTTCATTACTGCGTGCCCTGAAATCTTATTTCTAGGTGAGAGCGCGAGGAGAGACAGAGTGAAATAGCGGGAACACACTAGCAGCAGTAAATCTCACGTATTCGCTGGTACAAACGCTGAGTGTTAGCAAGACATACATAGTTAAACAAACAACAATCATTAGGATAGCACGCATTTGGGCAGGTTGGTGTATACCTGCGGAAGGCTCATCAGCACCAGAATGGGGTGAAGATTCGACTATAGAGCACTGCACGGGCTCGGGCTTACCCGAAAGCCCGTCCTACCCTTGACTGCCCTACCCGGCCCGGCCCACGGGCCGGGCCAGGCCGGACAGTTTTTTCACGGGCTCGGGCAGGGCTCGGGCACGGCATGTGCTTTGACCCCTGGCCCGGGCCGGGCTCAGGTATTTTGACGCGGGCCCGGGCCGGGCTCGGGCTTTCTGGTGGTGTGCATGTAACGTGCAGCAAGTTATCTTCGTGCGTCTACTCCGAAAAACCTGTTGCCCCGGCGCAGCTGGAAGCTAGCAGTGCTACTCCTGCGTACTTCACTTTACTTCTTCCGCCGTATTTTGCGCTGTTTGAACAGAATGTAAAAGTCCAGAAAGAGCGAAGTCGCCTCAAACCAAAGGATGCCATTGTATTTCTTACCTAAATCAATGTAATTAATGCTTTCAGCGCGGCGCAAGCGCGTTCGCGACTTCTTGATTCGTCAAAGGCGAATTGGTAAAACGATGACTGGTAAGATAATTTGTCACGCGGCCGAAATATGGCACTGCGTCCATCCATGATTGCGCGCATGTTCTCAACCGGCTGCCTAGCTGCAGCGCATTACGCTGCACCATGGAGGAACGAGAAGCTTTCTTTCTCCATTTACTCCATTCATGCGCTGCGCTCACGACCGGTCGTGCCTGCGCTTCGACTAGAAATACGGTTGAGTGGGACGAGCGGCTAGGGCGGCGCATGCTTTCCAGTGAGGCGCCCGACGTGGAAAAATACTGTGGCGGCGCTGCGATAGAAGTGGATTGGGCCGCTTCAAGGTCGCGCTGTCGGAAGCTGCTGGCGATACTGCTCGGCAGGGTCATTCGTACTACTTCGCGCGCTCCTATTTGCGTTCAGACCGCTGAAATGGCGTTCATAATTGCATATGACATGTATTTATGCCTTACGAATAAATTCATTTCATTCTCTTTTTTATTTTTTTTTAAATGCCGCTCGGTGACCTTTTTCGGTCTCGGGCCGGGTTCGCGCCGGTGTCGAGCCGGGCTCGGGCCTAAGGTAAAGGGGTGGTGGGCTGGGCCGGGCGGGTAACGTAGATTGTTATCGGGCCCGGGACGGGCCCGGGTCTCGCCATGAAACTTTTGGTCGGGCTCGAGCGGGCAGCCCAACGTAAAAACGGGCCCGGGCCGGGCAGAAAAAATCGGCCTGTCCAGTGCTCTAGGTTCGACATTTTATTAACTAATGATTAAGATTGCAGGTTATTATGCAGAAGACAAAAGTAATGTTCAATAGCCTGGCCCAGGACCAAGAATTCAGGATCGCCAGTCAGCCTCTACATTCTGTAAAGGAGTACGTTTATCTAGGTCAATTACTTACAGGGAACCCTGATTATGAGAAGGAACTTACAGAAGAATAAAATTATGTTGGAGTGCATACGGCAGGCATTACCAAATCCTGACTGAGAGCTTACTGCTGTCGTTCAAAAATAAAAGTGTATAATCATTGCATTTTACTGGTTCTAACATGTGGGGCACAAACTTCGCAGTTAACAAATAAGGTCGAGAACAAGTTAAGGTCCCCATAAAGAGCGATAAAACGAAAAATGTTAGGCCTAATATCAAGAAACAGGAAAAGGCGGTGTGGATCAGAGAGCAAACAGGGATAGCCGATATTCTAATTGACATTAGGAGAAAAATTCGGCAGATCCCACGAATTGTGGGAATAGATGTAATGGGAAGCAGGGTGCGGGGAGCATACCAAGTTAACGAAATGACCATGGGAGCACCAAGACGTAGGCGCCTGTTTCATGACCAACAGACACGGATGTCATCACATTCATATAAGTTCCTCAAGAGTCCCTTTAGCTAAGCCTAAGAGACCTTAAGGGGAAAGCCTTAGTCGTACTCATGACTATGACTTCGCCCATCAACGTTTAGCCTTTTCCTTCACTTAGTACTCACGTCCGAACCCATTTCAGTGGCTTTTGAATGGTGACCTCTCCTCCCTTCTCTTCATTAAAATCTACTCCTCCTCCTCCTCCTCTTGAGTGGTAATTTCTTTGCCGAGTCATTGTCAGTTTTGCCGAGTGATGGTCATGACGATGGCTTCTACCACCATCCTTTAGTAATTCTTGCACTTAGTACCCACGTCAGAACCGATTTCAGTGGTTTTTGAGGGTTATAGTTTTTACGCTGGGTCATTGTCATTTTAGGCAGCTGTTTCATGACCTACATGACACGCATGTTATGCAATTCACGTAACGACCTACCATTTATGTTCGCCATACACTCTTGCCATACTATGCCAATTTTGGTAAGTACAATGTTGACGAAACGACCATGAGAGCACCAGGACAGTCAGACAGAGACGGACAGGCAGACACTTTCAAAGTGGCAAATGGTCACTAAGAAATGCTTCGCATTTAAAATGGAGCTGGGCAGGCCATATAATGCGTAAGATGGATAAGCGGTGGACGATTACAGTTAAAGAATGGATACCAAGAGAAGGGAAGCGCAGCCGAGGACGCCAGAAAACTAGGTTGGGTGATGAAGTTAGGAAATTTGCAGACGCAAGTTGTAATCAGCTAGCGCAAAACATATGGACGACGAGGTAATTGTCCACGGGCATCACGCTTCACCTTTCTATACGCATTAGAATTGTACGTTTCAAATGTTGGCTTAAACACAGTGCATACATGGTTGGTAATTGGAGATCGCAGGGAGAGGCTTTCGTCCTGCAGTGAACATAAATATAGGCTAATGATGATGATCTCTTGTGACCAATGCCACAGTCGAGTACCGCAAGGATCTTTTTTAAGCCCTATGCCAGATGATGAGAGTTGAAGTCACCCGCCAATATAACATTCCCGCTAGTAGAGATTATACTATCCAGAGTGTCGTGAACACCTGAAGGAGAGTACACATTCGCGATGGAAAATGAGCGACATAAAGGTACATTTAAGGCTATTACTAGAATTTCGAATTCAGGGGACAGAAGTTTATATGTCATCCTTGCTTTGTGGCAAATTGTGGCTGATACTACGTAAGTGATCCACCACCTCTTGTAGGCCGATCTAAACGAAAAGGTTGATAATTTCTGACTGAATAAACTTTATTAAAACCAGCAAGAGGTGGTGGCTGGGCCTAAGTCTCCCACGTGGGGGCGTCGAGGTGTTGCCTCTTCGCCGCCTCGCAGGCTTGCTGGGTCGCCCATAGTTGGTCGTTGAGGTTGGAGCTACGCAGGGCAGCGTGCCATCTCGGTGATATTTTCTGCGATAAATTTTTTTCACGGGCTAGCCAAGTTTCTTGTAAAATGAAAGAAGTTCCGGTTATGTACTATCGCCATCTCGATGAATAGAAACACATCAGCGCGTGGCAAACAGGCGCGTCGGCCACATGCTGCAGGGTGCCGCAGCAAGATGCGAAATCAAAAGCAAAACAACAGTAGAATGCCGTTCGGCTTTCTTCCCGCATTCCAAACGTTCTATTTACCTCAATGCTTTTCGTGGCACGCTGGCAATTGGCTATTTCATTTGAATTTGATAGTGATGCAGCGTATCTATCGCAGCTCAGGAAACAGCCAGCATAAGACATACCTTAACAGTCCATGTGATGCTTCCGTTTTCCGCAAGTGTGCGACTCAGAAAGAAGAAATTGCGAGCAAGAAGGGGTGCAGCCAGCAGAAGGATCGGAACCACTCTCTTCCTTTTGGCATCTTGCCACGACATGTGGACGACGAGGTTCACGCGCATCACGCTTCACCTTCAACGAGTGGAATCACGCAGAAAGCGTGATCGTACCCAAGCCCGTCAAGAAGCCCTCGATCGACGCGGGCTTCTTGAGGCGACCCTTCAGGAGGCCGCGCCGGCAGTGGAGAGGTTTGCGGAAGCCAGCGGGAAGCGTTGCGCGCCCGAGAAGACCGAGGTGATGCGGGTGCACGGAGGAGGAATCTGCAAGTCCTCCGGTCCTATCGACCTCTATCTAGACGGTCAGAAGATCACGAAGGGGAATAATACCAGGATTCTGGGTTTTGGATCCAGAGCAACCTGAAAGACACCCTAGCCATCCAAACCCTAAGGTGCGCTATGAAACAGATCTCGCAGATTAACAAAAGAATAACAAGAAGCCGCAAGGGCATGCGAGAAGAGTACACGCTCCGCCTCGTCCATGCACTGGTGGTGAGTTCAGTGACGTATAGCATGCCGTATGACTACCACTCGCTAAACAAGCACGGCCATAAACAAGACGATGCAATCCTCAGAGGCGCCTACAAACCACCTCAAACGAGAAGTTAGCGGCCCTCGGGATCCACAACACCTTCGCTGAGCTGTCGGGCACTTGTTATGGCTTCAAAAAAAGTTGTCGCAGTTTCACCCGAAAGGCGAAGCATCAATTGCGATAGCAACTTAGTAGAGAGCTATACGGAGTAAGGATAGTAGTTTTATCCGCTGTACAAACTTGGACATGCAGCAGCACCGGCAACACACCACTGTTGTCGACGCCGTCGGCGTTTTGCCCGCGTTCGCACAAAATGCGTGCGGCGTTGGTGACTGTTGCCGGAGCCTCTGACATAAATAGGCACTTGGTGCCGCAGCTAAACGTCGCCTCCCTTCCGTGCCCCCCCCCCCACGGCCTTTCGTGCGTCAGAAGAAGGCGCGTTTGCTCTACATATATGGTGATTGTAAAGGAGGAAAGAGACGCCTACTTCTGCAGCCCTTAAGGGCACGGCACAGAACGCGCGTTTGTTCTCCGCCGTGCGTTCACTCCCCGTGAAAGCGCGCGTCCCTCGCGCCCTTTCACTCGCACATACAGCGTTCGGCGGCGCGCGGCGACGATTTCATCTCCATTGACGTCATACGGAACCTCACGGCGACGGCGACGGCGACGGCGACGGCAACGGCGACGCCGACGGCGGAAATCTGCTTTGGAGTGTCTATATAATTGCTATCGCAATAAAATGCCAGACTAAAGAACGCGGCGGCGGCTAGAGCCATCCTCCACCGGGCCGAAACGGCAACGGAACTCCATGCCCTCGATGGGCAACGATCACTCTCACCCGAGGTCAGAAGCAGGATCAAGGCGAGCCCCATCCCAAAGAACATGAGTCATCAACTCCACGAAGGACGGCGCAAGGCTCGCATCGACAGACAGCGGTGACTATTAAAGGGTGACCCATACGCAACGTACTTGGACGTGGCGGCGTACCCTAAAGGGGGCCTCTTCGCGGTATAGCTGCCCTGTACGGGAGAAGACTCTTTGACCCTCGCTGCCTCCGTCATAGCAGAGACGCCAGTAGCGGCGGGGACCATAGTCGCAGCGCTAGTAAAAAGTTGTCGCAGTTTCACCTGAAAGGTGAAGCATCAATTGCGATAGCAAATTTGTAGAGAGCTATACGGAGTAATGATATTAGCTTTATCAGCTGTATAAACTTGGACATGCAGCAGCACCGGCAACGCGCAGAACTGTTGTCGACGCCGTCGGCGTTTTGCCCGCGTTCGCTCGCTCAAAATGCGTGCGGCGTTGGTGACTGTTGCCGGAGCCTGTGATATAAATAGCACTTGGTGCCGCAGCTAAACGTCGCCTCCCTTCCTCCCCTCCTTCCCCCCCTCCCCACGGCGTCTCGCGCATCGGAAGAGGCGCGTTTGCTCTACATATGGTGATTGTAAAGGAGGAAAGAGGACGCCTACTTCTGCAGCCCTTAAGGAAGCACGGCGCAGAACGCGCGTTTGTTCTCCGCCGTGCGTTCACTCCCCGTGAAAGAGCGCGTCCTTCGCGCCCTTTCACTCGCACATACAGCGTTCGGCAGCGCGCGGTCACGATTTCATCTCCATTGACGTCATACGGAACCTCACGGCGACGGCGACGGCGACGGCGACGCCGACGGCAGAAATCTGCTTTTGAGTGTCCATATAATTGCTATCGCAATAATAAAGCAACAAGACAGGGCAGGCATGGAAGTTCACATCGTTACTGACTCGCAACAGGGCTACCGTAACTTTACCAACGGACGAACACCGATGCTAGCGGCTCAGATCATAGACCCGATGCTGCAAGAATCCCATCGAATCGCTTGGCGAACGCTTTTGCTCGAGTTCTAATCAACCGAGAGGGGCAAAACCAATCGTCCCATCGATCCCCACCCTTTACCTTCGTACCGCTGCCATCCAATTACTGGAACCGCCTCTAAATCTAACGGCTCAACCGCAGGATTTATCCTTCTCCTCACAAAAAGCTAAGCATTGAAGAGGCAGTAGCTCTCCGACGTACGCAGTAACTCTGAGACCTACACAGATACAGCAAAATGTACCCACTAACAAATCGTGGCATCTGCCCCTAGTGCGGGGACACACGCCCTACACTCTTCCACATCTCGTGGGGATGCGGTGGCAAAAGTCAGTGCTGAAAGAAGCCTAGCACATTATTTGAGCGGTGGGAGGTAGAGCTGACGAGCGATACACGGTCGGGCCAAGAAGTACTCGTCCAGCAAGTTCGTCGACGAGCCATGGTTAGTGGAGTCCTGGCATAAGGACACCACCCAGTCGAACTCAAGAGCAACGACCTCGATGGTTCAAATTATTGTTTTCTCTCTCTCTCAACAGCAAAGAGTTCACAATAAAGTTGCGGTGGATCCCCTCCCCCACTAGTAATGCTGGAATGCCCTAGCTGCAGCGACTTCGTGCGCACTGCGCTCTCACATCCCTTTGAAGTTAATATAGCAAAAGTAATGAAATCACGAAATTGGACATCTGTACTCAAGTTCTGTCGCGCTGCCTTCCGCCAAATGCGCGCTTCTTAACCAGACGAGGCCGTGCCATTGCATCGAATAGGGACCAGAACAGCACACAGCCCTGTATAGTTATTCAAGACGGGTCGTACCGATTGTCCGCTCTGAAATTCGTGCAGTGAGATAGGAAACATCTTAGGTTGTGTGGTCGCGCCCAAGTTACCGTGGTGAAAAGGACGCTCTTGTCGAGAACTTGCCAAAGGAAGGGATTTCCAGATCGGCTATAAGCAGCAAGGAAGCTTCACGCATTTCATTTGTATGGGACACTGATCTGTTAGACAGGTGATGGACACCCCAGTGACACTGCAAGAAACGCTCAGGCACACAAATAGATGGCGCCAATCGCCACATCAACCAGCGTGTAGCTACAAGAATGCAACAAGACCTGCCCCACTCCTTCTTGCCCATGTTGTTACTCGGTTGTTTACGTTTCCCACGTCCCCTAGTGTAAAGCAGCTAAGTTAAAGTCCAGGTAACCAGCTCCCAGCCTTTTTTGCACCCCCCCCCCCTCTTTCCCTTATGCATAATTAGGTTAAAAGGGTTGTAAGAAATAAGATACAAGCAAAGCAATGCGAGTCAACGCAGACACCTTCCGTCTGGACAAGAAGGTTCTCTTTATTATCGACTACGGTTTTGTCAAGTTAAGGTTAATCATACATTTACCTAAAATACAAGTCCTACTTGAGATGCCATTGGTCGCACAATTATGTTTGTCACAACAGGAAAGAAAGATTTTAAGTCTGTAACTACAGCAGTGCGAGTAAAAACAGACGTCCAAATAGATAAAATCTGTAGCCCTTTTGAAACTGACAAAAGTTTCGCCATGATAAGACGATAACTAAATATCTTATCAATGAGCTTATGATGCAGTGAAACTCCAAACAATTGGAATTTAATACGGGTGTCACACGGCGCCATTTCGATCGTGATCGTGCCCCATCAGGATCGAATTTCTCCTCCGCCATTGACACCTTTGCACACGCTGCAGGAAGTAGCCAATCGCGGTAAAGAATTTCTATCCAGATCTTTCTCGCTCGCGATTCAAAGCAAATGTATATAATAGTAGTGGCACCGGTGATACACAGTGCCAAAAATATCATCGGCTCACTTTTGGATATTAAACAAAGGTAAATAATTAAAGTAGCACTAAATAAATGACACAGCAAAATGCTATTGTGTGGCACGCACGCAATGGGAAACACAGGGACGGTTTGTAAAAGTATTACGTTTGCCACATCCCCAAGTGTAAAGCAGCTAACTAAAAAAAGTCTAGGTAACCAGCTCCCAGCCTTTTTTTACACCCCCCCCCCTCTTTCCCTTATGCACAATTGGTTTAAAATGGTTGTAAGTAATAAGATACAAGCAAAGCCATGCGAGTCGACACAGACGCCTTCCGTCTGGATAACAAGGTTCTCTTTATTATCGACTACGGTTCCGTCAAGTTAAGGTTAATCATACATATACCTAAAAGACACATCCTATTTGGGATGCCATTGGTCGCACAAATATGTTTGTCACAACAGCAAAGAAAGATTTTACGGCTGTAAACACAGCAGTGAGAATAAAAACAGACTTCTAAATAGATAAAAAAAACTGTAGCTCTTTTGAAACTGGCAAAAGTTTCGCCATGATAAGACGATAACTAAATATCTTGTCAATGAGCTTATGATGCAGTGAAACTCCAAACAATTGGAATATAATACGGGTGTCACACGGCGCCACTTCGATTGTGACTGTGCCCGATCACGATCGAATTTCTCGGCCGTGATTGACACATTTGCACACGCTGCGGGAAGGAGCCAATCGCGGTCGAGAATTTCAATCCAGATACGCCTCGATCGCGATCGAAAGGGAATGTAGGCAATATTAGTAACACCAGTCTAACACACTGCCACTACTATCATCGGCTCAATTTTGGATATTAAGCAAAGGTAAATAATTAGAGTAGTACTAATAATATAACAGAGCAAAGTGCTATTGCGTGGCACGCCCGCAATGGCAAACACAGGGACGGTTTGTTAAAACATGGTAACAGTGTCGTTTACTAAGTTTCTCTATTATGATGGAAGTGGACGAAACTGGCCGTTGCCCTAATCCTCGCCTGAGGCACCATCAAGCTTCACTGATAGGGTAGCGATAATCTTACTTGACTCTGCATGGCCATGAGTTAAGCTGCCCTCCGCTAATTCATGCAAAGGTGCTTGCACGGTATAAAGCCAAGGCACGTGAACCCATAAAAGCTTTCATTGCCCAAAAAGCAGGAGATAAGTGTGTAGCCAATCCTTCAGTTTAGCTACAATAGGCAGGTATATATTATCTAGAAACTGAGTTTTGGGCAAATGGTTCTTTCAGCTGTCCTAAGTTATCTGTCATGTTCTTTAATAAACCATCAGTTGTAATAAGCGATCCTGCTGTCGCCTTGTTCTTGTCATTCGTCTATGTAGCACTTCTTTCTCTTGCATTACCAACTCGCTCAGCAGTCAGTCGCTTACAAGTTAAAGATGAAAGACCTAACACTGCCTCGCATGTGTCTTGGCAATAAAGAAATAAATCATTGCATTGGCCGTAACTTCAAACAATCAACTGTTGGTGTGGGTACACCATGGCTAAACATTGTCGCAGAATTTACTGCAAACACTTTCTTGAAGGCTCCAGGGAAGCATCGTAATGACAGAACGGACTTGTTACTTTTACTGGAAACCTTCCATCGGTTCCAATATTCTTCGCAGCTTCACATTTTCGTCTATTGACACTGCAGAATTGTTAAAAAAAGGTAGTACCATAAGGGTTTTTACTACAACACCGTCAAAACACTCGGATAGAAAATTCTATGAACTAAACGCTCCTGTCCAGGTTTTTTTGCGAAAACTCCTACGCTGTACTTACACAAAATATAAAATTGCAGCCCAATTGGGTTTGTCTTCAAATGAGTTTGTTATAACTACGTTCACGACTACCACTTATGGGAACAGCGTGCACTGGTCGAGTTATTCAAAATCTTTTGGCACATAATTCCGATGAACGTGTATTGTCTCGTAACTTGAAAGATTCAGCTGGCATCGTTTACATTGTGCAATGCACTAAGCTGTTTTCCACTTCCTTCGAAAGAATCTGGTTTACGCCTGCTCTGTGCAGCGTATGTTGTTCAGTGCTATGAAATAAATTCAGCGTTGTTTTCCTACACAGGTTCACACTCACGTCTCTGTGCAAAAGTCGCGGACGATTGACTTTATATGCGCACCAATCTCACTGTTGCGGCTGCCCATCTCTGTGCGTCACGAGATGTGTGGCCAGCTGAATGCCATCTCTAAACGAATCTCCACACAAATAGCATGTAACCATCTCGCACAAATGTCCGTCGAGGGTTTCTCTCTCTGCTGAAGAATCGACGCCACGGGCTCACTGATGCGGCGATTCATCTGCGTGGCAGAGGCGATGATATCTGAGACTTCCCCTGAACGGAAAAGACTTGCTACATATTTCGCACACGAAAGGTTTCGCGCCCGTATGCAGGTTGAAATGGTCTTTGAGGGACCGCTTGGTCTGGAATGATTTCATACATTTTGGGCAGACATGGGGTTTCTCGCCTGTGTATTTTAGTTGATGTGCGTTAAGGTGCGACAACTGCTTGAATAATTTTCCGCATCAGTAGGGAGTAGCGCGTGTATGCGTGCGTTTATGGGCAATAAGATTATCCCTCCGCGCGAATGATTTACCACATGTTTCGCAGTTGTAGGGTCTTATGCCTGTATGGATGCGCTGGTGTACGTTAAGGCTCCACGTCCGTTTGAACGATTTGCCACATGTTTCGCATATGTAGAGCTTTTCTCCTGTGCTCTTCTGGCAATGTGTTACCGACTTCGTAATCTTTACAGAGGGTAGATGACATGCTTCGCAAATGTAGGATTCCTCGCCGTAGTGCTCGGTGGCATGCCTGTGTAAGGCATGCAGCCTGGTGTAAACCTTGCTGCAGACACCGCAGACACCGCATAACGCTTGCTGCTCGTTTTCCTCAGTTCCGGTAGCATTCCTGCAAGTAGCCGGACAAACTAGCTCAAAATGGCGTACTGACTACCGTTTCCGAAATGCTGCAACACATTTTTGACAATGCAGATTTGGCAAGCAAAAAAGCGCATTTATGTGAGATCGACTTGCTTTATCTGAGTGTTACCTTCATGCGTTTGAATTTATCTTTCCTTTCGGGCTCTAGCTTAGCAGATATTTAGGGCGTCCGATTGTGGTAGTCTGCAACGCGAAGACAGCCATCCTTCGAGTAGGAAATAAGAGAAATCTATTTTCGCTGTCTTAATACATCAATTGTAACCTGCAATTAAAAGATGTGGGTGAGTACAAATATCTGCACTAGACTGTTAACATGAAACGTGCCTTGCTTAAGCTTTGATAATATTCGCGCATTTTTAAATCGATAACATACGAGGTTCGAGTCACATGGCATGAGGTTTGCCCTCGGAAGTTAAAGGTTTGGCATTTAAGAGAACTGTTTTGTCTAACCTAGAATAGATATAGAAAAATTGTTTTTATCGAACGCGCTCAGCACGAAACGCGTATATCCTGGTTCGATACGGCGTGGGCACAAATATGGTTACTGCTTCCGTGTTCTCACGTAAAAACAGCGAATTATACACTATTGAGGGATGTTTCATTGTTCATTTGACTGTGCAAAAATGCCGCATTTGCACAAATAGTACACGAGCATTTTTTTAAATATTACCGCCCTTAGAAAGCACGAAGCGTTGCATTAGGGTTCGTGACACTAACATTATTCTTAACGCTTGATTTTTCTTCAATTTTTTTTTTAGAGGTATCACTTTGCCTCCTGAAAGAGCGTACGAGCTGGGAGCTGCCACTGTGCAGTTTGAGCCGTCTTTCTTCTTATTTAGAACACTGTTATTGCTGCATTAAAGTGGTTACTGCGCATCAACCGCTACCTTTAGCAGACGATCCGTTCGGCTAGGCCGACGCGTCAGGCGAGCAGTCTTCGAAGTCGAGCAACGGATCACCGCAAATTGAGGCCATCTGTTCGATTGCCGTTGCCATATTCGACTGTGTCACGGGAATATCTGAAAGTGCTGCCTCTCCAATAAGTTTGGTGTCATGGAGGAGATCCCACTTCTCGACGTTATCGGACAAAGCAGTCAGAAGTGAAGAGTAAATTGTATATACACACGTCCTTTTATTTATTTGTCGACGGCAGATTACCGTAACATGAATTAAGACCTGAGGCCACCTGCTCTTACGCGTTTTTTTAATCACTTCGCATTTTAATCGTCATATTAGCATATATAGATCGCATCACGAAGGCTGGACCATGGACGAAACGTTGGGAATGAAAACATGGAGAGCCGACATGGTATACGTGCCTGCATATATTATTTTCGAGGTGTTTATTGACACGGTACGCAAAGATTCAGAGGTCGACCTCGGTGCGGTAGCCAGAACCTGCGAGCAGTGAAGAGCGGCCCCGTGCATAAAAGCTGGTGATGTTCCCGACTGACCGGCACATCGTCAACTTATATGCGCTGGAGATGCATCTGGCTAACCGGCACTTCTTAATTACAATATATATATATATATTCTGACATCAGAGTAAGAGCGGACCTTTATTGAGCCCGAGAGATGACACGGCGAAGAAGGGCGGCGTCCACAACCAGCCTGAACAGACTTTGACACAGTCCACACTGATGATGATGCGCCCGCACGCGCGATGAAGATGAGGGGCACACGCGTGATGAATATAATGTACAGATGATGAAGTGCACAATAAATGCCCACACTAATTTCCCTCGCGCGAAAGGCGGCCATCCTGGCCGCTGCCTAAAGGTACAGGGAACGCCGCGTGAAGGGCTTCATACGAGACACGTGGACCACTTCGGCAGAGCGGCAACGGCGGTCAGTTGAGGAAACAACAGGGGTCACTCGATAATTACCTGGAGAAGTCATTTCCAGGACCGTGTAGGGGCCAATAAACTGACACTGAAACTTCTCGCACAACCCAAGAGTGCGAACTGGTGTCCAGAGCAGCACTTCATCGCCAGGCTTGTAGAATACCACACGATGCGTGATAATGATCCTTGCGGTCCCGCTGTCTGGCTGTGGTGCTGACGCGGACACGCTGGCGACAATGGACGAGGCGGGAAACATAATCTTCGCAGGAAGATCGAGATGGAAAGACAGGGGCAGAGAAGAAAGAAATATCGAGAAAGGAACTGGGTGAACGGCCTTAAACAAGGTAGAATGGCGAGTAACCGGTTTTGCGTTGAACGGCGGTGTTATACGCGAAGGTGACGAATGGGAAAATTGTGTCCCACTTTCTGTGATCGGGTTGAATATAGGCGGCTATCATGTCAGAGAGCGTACGATGAAACCGCTCAGTCAGGCCGTTGGTCTGAGGATGATAACTTGATGTAGTCTTGTGAGTGGTGCCAGAGGCTTTGAGCACTTCGCCTACCAGTTGGGAAAGGAATGTGTTACCGCGGTCGCTCAGAACGACACGAGGGGCGCCATGACGCAGGATTATGGATTTAAGAATGAAGGCAGCGACTTCGGAAGCCGATGTGAACTTACACAAGCTGTTTCGGCATAGCGCGTCAGGTGGTCGACGGCTACACTATTCATCGACTACCGGTAGGAGCCATGGGAAGTGGCCCATAGAGATCGATGCCAACAACCTCAAATGGTTCCGCAGGACATGAGACTGGTAGTAGTTGCCCGGCAGGAGCTGATGTTGGACGTTTGCGACGCTGACAAATGGCGCAGGAAGCGACGTATCTCGCCGCACTGGTAGACCCAGCCAGTAGAAGCACTTCTTATGCGGTCGTAAGTTTTCTGGATGCCAAGGTGGCCAGCAGTCAAATCGTCATGAAAGACCTGCAGGACACGCGCACGAAGGCAACGAGGTAGCACGGGCAACCAGCGCGTCCCATCAGGATGGTGGATATGGCGGTACAGCACGGAGTTTTCCAGCTTAAATTGTGTCAGCTGTCGACGACCAGGCGTTAGGCGGGCGAAGCTCCACGAAGTGGTCTATAATACGCGACAGTACGAGTCAGCGAGTTGTTGAGACGAAATGATTCATGGTCGTGCGAAGTCAGATGATCAAGAGTGACGAATGCAAAACCGCCGTAGAAGAGGACTCAGTGAGTGCGTCACTGGAGTGGTGGTGCGGAAACCATTGAGAGTGCGGCTGTAGGAAGCGGGCAGCGAGAAAGAGCGTCTTCGTCTTGGTGCTTCTTACCAGACTTGTAGATGATTTCAAAGTCATATTCTTGCAGACGAAGAATCCAGCCACCAAGAGGCCCGCACAAGTTCTTGAGTGTGTGCGACCGTGGAGATTTGCGACCGTGGAGATAAGGGCGAAATTTCTGGACGGACCAAACGACAGCGAGGCACACCTGCTCGGTGGTGGTATAGTTCTTCTCGGCAGGTGTGAGCACGCGGCTGGCATACGCAACGACTCTCTCACGCGAAGAGCTTTCTCGCTGGAGGAGCACAGCACCAATGCCATGGCCGCTAGCATCCGTGTGCAAGAGTGTGGGTGCAGTCTCATCAAAATGACAGAGGACAAGTTCAGATGTGAGAGCGTCCTTTAGCTGGTCAAAGGCAGATTCACATTCACGTGACCACACGAAGGGAGCACCAGCACGCAGTAAGTGGTGTAAAGGTGCAGCTATAGAGTCGAAATCGCGAATAAATCGGCGAAAATGGGAAGCGATGCCGAGGAAACTGCGTAGGTTCATGGTCTTTTCTGGACGAGGAAAGTGAAGCACCGGAGAAATCTTGTCAGGATCAGGTGGAATACCATCCTTGCTTACAATATGACCTAAGACCTTGATCATCTTGCTTGCAAAATGACACTTTTTGGTGTTGAGCTGAAGACCAGCGTTGGCTATGCACGTGAGAACCTCGTCGAGACGTTGCAGGTGCTGTGCAAATGTCGACGAGAAAATAACGATATCATCCAGATAGCACAAGTAGGTCTTCCACTTCAGGCGACGCAGAACGGTGTCTATCAGGCGCTCAAAAGTTGCGGGAGCATTCCAGAGGCCGAAGGGCATGACGTTGAACTCGTAAAGACCATCTGGTGTTGCAAACGCTGTTTTTTCTTTGTCGGCTCCGTGCATCGGAATTTGCCAGTAACCTGAACGCAGATCAAGACTGGAGAAGTACTCGGCACCTTGCAGGGAATCGAGGGCATCGTCAATGCGAGGCATGGGGTACACATCCTTGCGCGTGATCTTGTTGAGCGCTCGGTAATCTACGCAGAAACGCACGGAGCCATCTTTTTTTCGGACCAAAACAATGGGAGACGACCAAGGCCTAGCAGAGGGGCGAATTATCTGACGTTGCAGCATGTCGGCGACGTTTTGCTCAATAATTTTGCGCTCAGCCAGAGACACGCGATACGGCCGGCGACGCACGATGGATCTGCCGTCTGTCTGAATCCGATGCGCTGTGAAGGTCCGCTGTTCCAATGTTGAAGAATGGGCGTCAAATGAACCTTCATGCTTCTTCAACAAGTCAAGGAGCTGTTGCGTCTGCGAAGGGGTCAAGTCCAAGCTGATTGCAGCAGCAAGAGTGGAGGTAGAGGCAGAATGTCCAGCAGGAGGGATTTTAGAAGGGAGCAGCCTTAAGGGGAACGACAGAGAGAGGCTCTGAATCAGCAACGCAAACCAAAGTGGTGCCTTTAGGAACTAGAATTTTCTCAGATATTGTGTTCCTTGCTGCGAGAAGCGCAGAACCATTATCAAACATAACTAGGCCTGAAACAATGGCTATCCCTTTTGTGAGCCAACGCTCACAAGGTAACATTAACACATCGCCATGGTCGATGACGTTGGACGTGATGGTCCGAATTTGCTGACAGCCTGGAGGTAGCTCGGTATCTTTTGCAGCGAGTAGACGAAGTGGCTGGTGCGGTTCATCGCCGAGCGAATAGTCGGTGTCTGTCATATGTACGACACCTTGCCCACAACATATACCAGCAGAGGCAGAGGCAAGGAAATCCCATCCTAAAATGAGCTCGTGGGAGCAGGGCGACAGCACAGCAAATTGTATGTAGTGGACGATGCCATCGATGAATACACGCACTGTACAAATGCGGAAGGAGGATTGTTTTCCCTTGAGCTGCAACAACGCGGGTCCATCATAAGGCGTCGTAACTTTCCTGAGACGCCTACACAAATCGGAATGCATAACAGATAAAGTCGCACCGGTGTCCACCAAAGCTTCAACGTGCACACCTTCAACAAACACGGACACCATATTACAAGGGCGCGCTGGAGGAATTGTAGTCCTGTCGGTGAATGCAGTTTTTCCTCCAAAAAACTGCATTACTTAGTTTTCCGGGCGATGGTCAGAGGTGAATGAGGCAGGCCGAAGCGGTGACGAGGAGCGGCGGAAGGGCGAAGGTGATCGGCGTCTGGTGTGCGGTAACCATTCGGCGTCTCGGTCGCTGCGGGCGGAGATGGGGAACGGCGCGGAGGGGAAGCGTAACGACGGCTTTGGTAAGAGGCCCCACCAGAATACACATCGCGTTCACACAGGTCGTACCCGCGACGCTCATCGTGTTGGCGCTTGCGGCAAAAACGTGATATATGGCCGCGGTAACCACAGTAATAACAGGTAGGACGAGACGGTCGCCAAGGCGGGTAATAAGGGGCGCTCGGTACGCTGTGAGATAGTGCGGTCAGGTGGGGCGATGACGGCTCAAGTGGTAATTAATTAGGGGACATTGGTCGGAGGAGCGACACCAATCCGCGCGTATGTGGGTAGAGGCAACGTTGGCCGTACACTAGTTGGAGGCGCGGCAGCAACCTGCGCGTATGTTGGTACGGTGCGAGGGGCCGGAGGGTCCACATTCGCAGAGCAGGTCATTGACGCAAGTTCCTCTCTGATGACGTCGCGCAATGCTGCACCAGAAGGCTGAGCAGGAATCATCAACGAAGGTGACAAGCCAAGTGAGCGCAGTTCTTCGCGTATGATCGCCCGGATCATCATAGGCATGTCAGGGCCTGCCGCAGAACGGTGTTCGCTGAAGCCCGGCTGCAAGCGAACGGACTCGAGCTCGTCGAGGCGCTGGCACGTCAAGACGATGTCAGCGACGGTAGCCGGGTTCTTGACGGCGAGCGCGTTGAAGGTCACAGTCCCAATACCTTTAAGAATGTGGCGTATCCTTTCTGACTCAGCCATGGCATCATTGACACGGCGACAGAGTGCAAGCACATCCTCCATGTACGATGTGTAGGACTCGCCGGAGTGTTGTGTGCGAGCATCCAGAGTTTTCTTCGCAAGGGCGGAGCGAACCGCCGGCGTGCCAAAAACTTGCCGAAGCTGCTGCTTGAAGTTCGTCCAATCGGTGAAATCAACCAGACCTGGTTGAAAAACCAGGCCTTCGCCACGCCGGTCAGGTAGAACGAGACATGGCGGAGCTTGTGGGGATCATCCCACAGATTAGCAGAGCTTACGCGCTCGTAATCATCCAGCCAGTCCTCAGCATCTTCACCATGAAGACCAGCGAACAGATGGGGATCACGCTGGTGGCCGCTGATGATCACAGAAGGTGCTGCTTGTGAAGGCGGGATGGTTAGGGTAGAAGCACCAGGCTGCTCGTCCTGCGACATGCTGACGGACAGTGGGCACAAGCGGCGACCCGAACGAAGCTCCAGGGAGTAGGCCAGGCGCGTAGAGGACGGGGAACCAAGAAGCACCTCCACCGCTTGTGACGTCACACTAAGGGCGGACCTTTATTGAGCCCGAGAGACGACACGGCGAAGAAGGCCAGCGTCCACAACCAGCCTGAACAGCCTTTGACACACTCCACACTGATGATGATGCGCCCGCACGCGCGATGAGATGAGGGGCACACGCATGATGATAATGTACAGATGATGAAGTGCACAATAAATGACCAGAATATATATATATATATATTGTGAGCACTAACTGTGCAGTTCATCATCGTCTTCATGTGTATATACCCATCCTCACGATCATCATCATTTTGTCGGGTTGGTGTTCGTGGGCTGTCTCGCGCTGTGTGACAATACAAGAGCTCTGCCTTCGTCTCGGGCGTCGTCTCACAAGTGATGGAGGTGCTTGATATCCCCGTCCTCTTGCTCTACCCGTCACCCCTGGAGCTCCACTCTGGTCGACGGTTGTGCTCGCCAACACCAGTCATGGCACAAACCACCGCATCCACTGCTGCCACCACATCAGCTCCGCCAGCTGGGCCTATTTGGTGCGTCACCGCACCGCAACGCGACCCTCAGGTTTTTTCTGGCCTTCGCGGCGAAGACGTGGAAGCCTGGCTAGACCAGTACGACAGAGTGAGCGCTTGCAACCATTGGGACGAGTCACACAAGCTCCGCTATGTAGCCTTCTACCTGGGGGCACGTCGCCCAAACTTGGTTTTTCAACCATGAGCGCGACTTCCCTGACTGGCCAGCATTTACTGCGCAGCTGCGACTGATATTTGGCATATCTGCTGGGCGCTCCGAAGTAGCGAAACAGAAGCTCGCTACCCGCATCCAGGGAGCCGAGGAATCTTATACCTCTTACATTGAAGACGTTCTGGCCCTCTGCCGTCGCGCTCAGAGTGACATGCCCGAAGCGGAACGTATCCGCCAGATCCTGAAGGGCATCAACTCCGTTGCTTTTCACGCCCTTGTTATTGAGAACCCCACTTCCGTTAGTGACATCATCACGACTTGCCAACGAATTGCCACAATCTGCTCCTTTCGTCTTCCCCGCTCCTCCTGCGACGCTCACCTTACCGACAACGACGAATTGCGAGCGCTCATCCGCATCATTGTGCGCGAGGAGCTTCATGGTCATGCTCCGGCCAACACCGCCATTGCGTCTTTGCACGCTCCTCCTCCCAGTTTGCGCGAGATCATTAAAGAAGAACTGGCGTCCATGCCAACGGTCACACATGCCCGGTCCGCTGCGCCTGTTTGTGCACCTTCTTAAGCCGAGATTGCTTCGCGGCCTGCGGTCCCAGTTCCGTCTGCACCTGCCACCGTTGTCTGCGACCACCTGGCCTTGATGGCAGCGAAGGCCCCCGCGCAACCATATGACTCTACCTGGCGCCCTTCCCGCCCAGTATGTTTCTACTGTGGCATACGTGGTCATACCTCTCGTTTCTGCCGCCGGCGCCAGCACGATGAACGACGTGGCTATTCCGCCTATGAGAGAGACTATGTGCCCAGATCGGACGCCTACGTTCCAGGACCCTATATATCCTCGTCACATCGCTCGCCCTCACCTCCGTTGTCTCAAAACATGTCCTGGTCTTCTCACTCATCCCGTCGTCGTTCCCTGTCTCCGTTCCGCCGTACTTCATCACCCCTGCGTCCTGCCTCCACTTCTTTCGACAACCATCCGGAAAACTAGACGCTGCAGTTTTTGGAGGAGAAACTGCTTGTTTGCGAACTGTCCCAATTCCTCCTGCTCGCCCGACTAATTTACCAGCTGTTTGTGTGGAAGGTGTTTCTGTCGACGCTCTTATTGACACTGGCGCCGCCCTCTCTGTTATTCATCGCGAAGTATGCTTCCGTCTACGAAAAGTGCAAATTCCGCATGTTGGTCTGGTCTTATGTGGTGCCAATGTCAGTCCGATTTACCCTACCGCACAGTGTACTGCTCGTGTCCTCATCGACGTAATTCACCATCATATACAGTTTACTGCGCTTTGTCGTGCGCTCGTCCGATCATCTTAGGCTGGGATTTCTTGTCAGCTGCATCTGCTGTCATTTCGTGCGGACAACCACTGACACACATTACGGACACCGAGCTCTCTGACGCTGCCGATTCCTCGCCGCCTCACCTTGTCACAGCGGCAGATTTTGTTCTTCCACCCGGCCAAGCCCGCATTCTCACCATTACATCAAGCGAAAATATCGATGGCGACGCAGTGGTTTCCCCTTCTCAGCGCTGCATTTTTTCGGAGAATCGCCATCGCTTCTTATCTAGTGCGTTTCTCACGCGGCTGCGCCAGTCTGACCGCCTACAACACGACATCAGAGCCACTTCTGCTACCGGAGGGGTCCACTGTTGCCATGCATATCGACGCAGCATCAGTATGTGTCGTCGTCACTGCTTCGCCTCTTTCCTCCTTCGCCGAGTGTACGCCCACGGGCGGTTCACCCAGTGCTCTCAGGGTCACTGTGAGTTCAGATCTGAGCTCAACTCAGACTGATGCTTTGCTGACCGTCTTAAGGAAACACCAACCTTGCTTTGACGCGTGTTCGGATGGCATGGGTAAAACAACCGTGGACACGCATCACATCGAAACCGACGGATCCCGCGTCATTCGTCGCCGCCCTTACCGTGTATCGTCTGCTGAACGGAAAGTTACAGAAGACCAAGTCAACGACATGCTCGCACGGAACGTTATAAGGCCTTCAGCAAGCCCTTGGTCGTCTCCTGTTGTCCTAGTTAAAAAAAGGACGGTTCGGTACGCTTTTGCGTCGACTATAGGGCACTAAACAAAATTACCCATAAGGATGTATATCCTATGCCCCGTATTCACGATGCTTTGGATACCTTACAAGGTGCCGAATACTTTTCGAGCCTCGACTTGCGTTCTGGATATTGGCAGATACCGATGCATGAGCCCCACAAAGAGAAGACAGCGTTCGCAACACCTGATGACCTTTTCGAATTCAACGTAATGCCTTTTGGTCTGTGCAATGCGTCAGCCACAGAACTGGTGTCGTTCGAGGACCCTTCTCCTTCTGAAGCTGATAACATAGCGCAATTACCAAAGACGGCGCTACGTGTGTCCGATGAATCCGTGACTCTGCCCCCTCGCAGCAGCATCTTTGTCGGTGTGGAATGTGAGCAGGACGTTTCTCACGCTGTAATTGCGGAGGCACATTTGTCTTTCCTCCTTGCACGACAAATATGCGTGGCCAGACGAGTTATTCAGCCTCGAAACAGACAGGCTCACCCGCTGGTCACATACTTCAGTGTGGAATATCGTCATCTTACAAGACGCACCGCGAATATATATATACATATAGACACAGACAGCGAGAGAGAGAGAGATAGACCTACAGGATACGCTGGCACGCTTCAAAATGCAAAGGATTAAAACACCGCTTCTCTACCAAACCACGCATGCTTAGCCTTACGTAGCCGTCAGTTGAAGCTGAGTCTGCTTAATTTTCACCTTAATATCATCCTCATAATATTAAGTTGGGTCAGTGAGGTAGTGCATAACACACTTGCAATTGTGCTGCAGCTGACACTGACAGTATCTTAAGAGGAGTTCTAGCTAGGGGCCACCTCCGACTTCTCTCTTCAGAAGATATATTTAAGTGGATAGATGTTTTTATAAGGCTACCGCTGGGGCGACACGAATAAACTTTGTGGCAATTGACAGAAAAAGTTCAATTCTAGGAACAGTAATAGCAGATTTTCTTTCATTATTCAAATTTTTTGCGAAAATTTGAAAACAAATCAGCAATTTCTAAAAACAAAATAAAACAAACAAGCAGATCTCTGCAAAAAAAATCACCGATGATTACGGTACTCCCTAATGTGAAATCTCAGCGCCGCTGAATACGGGTTTTCATTTCGCGATATATTGGCGCTCATGGACAGCCTGTCTCGTGCGGCACGTAGAAAACGCATCGAAGAGTGGCGCAACTACCCCTTTGATCGGGAGATCACGAGTAAGCGCGTCGGTGACAAATGGGCGCGATTTAGAGCAGCCTCCACAGGCAACCTGCGCTCATGGAGCACTTTGTTTCCATGCAGATGACGCGCGCTTCTCTGGCGGGATCCTGTAGCCATCCTCGCCGTAAAGCCCCTTGTTTGCGGCATTACGCTTTTCTTCTCGCTTTCGCCATACACTCGCTTTGCACCTTATGGTTCCACTGCACCCTCCTAGTCGCGTTCTCTTCGATCTCGCCGCTTTTTTGATCCCCCGCTGCATTGCGCGTTCGCTCTCATCTTTCGTTGTGTTCGTTCGCTTAGTTACGAGGTAGGACGCAGGCGCTCGCCGAAGGAGTGGGCGCCTAAGAGCGGCGCTCTAAAAATGTAATGCACATACGTAGACTGCATCTGTGACAGCATCTCAACAGGTGAGCTTTTGTATACAATGTGCCGTTTACGAGACTTTTGAAAATTCCCTACTATAACATTTCTGGTACGCATACCAAGGCGCTGTGCAATGCAACTATTTCGTCCACATTAAGTGTATTATGAGGTGCAGTTTACAGAATCATGGCATTGTTTCTTTTTTGTTGCAGACTTTCGAAATGGTAATCTTGAATCCTGTGTTTTTGAAATTTTGAACATCCAAGGATATTTTTAAAGTAACATAAGGCATAAATTGAAAACGCATTTTGCTCACTTGCAATATAACTTTTACAGCGAAGCTGTTAAGGCCTCAGTTTGATGGTCGCGTCCGGATGTAGAACAAAAATTCTCATTGGCCGAGTGCGATATGTGCGAGTGAATGCGCGCGAGGGGCGCGCACTTTCACGGGGAACGTGGGCACGGCGGAGAGCAAACGCGACTTCTTTCGTCGCGCGAAAGGCCGTGGGGCGACGGGAAGGAGGGAGGGTGGGAGGGGAGGCGACGTTTAGCTGCGACACCAAATGCGTATGTTGCGACCGGGCGCAAGCAACGTTCTTAAACTGCTAAGAACGTTGGGCGCAAGGGGAACTGCCGACTCAATCTTCCACGGGAAAGGAGGACAGCGGGAAGGCAGCTCGGGAGGGAGGGGTTGCGGCTTCTGCTCTGCGAGCAACTTGTACTTTGCGCGGCACCGGGCGGTCTGGCGCGCCGTATCTTGAATGCGATCTGCAACACGGCTCCTACCTTTGTATGCGCTGTAATTCGCCGCTCAGTTTCCGTTGAAGCGATAGACCGCGTGAACGTTCGCTCGCTGCTGCTGGCGCGCTTGCTCACCCCAGCGTTTGGACAGCGGTCGTGTGCGGTCACACAAACAACGTGCCCAACTGTTGTCGGCGGTAACGGCGTTGTGCCCGAGTTCGCACCGAACACGCGAGGCGTTGGTAACGTGTTTATGAAGAACGCGACAATTTTTGCCGTGCACTCTATGGCGGTATACCGCAGCTACCATAAGGCCATGGTCCCAGTGGTCACTAAATAAATGACAACCACCGGATCATATATATTTCTCATTCTTTAACAGTTTAAATAACCAATTACACCATCACATCGTAGTAGGCATAATTGGAAATACGTAATTACCACCATAGTTCAGCTTCGCAGCTCTTCCATATTAAACCCAGTGGAAGGGCTGACAGTTTTTTTAATGCAATGAACCTTGAAAAAATTGGGGCAGGGGTTGCCATTAAAATAATTTTGAGGACACCTAAGCGCTTATTACGAGTTCTGAATGCAAAAGCAGTATTGTTGAATTGAACGCCCTGAGCGGTCCTTCGAGTTACGAACTCCTAGCGGGCAAGCGAGCGCGTTGACAGGCTTCGCGCCTTTTGATTTCGCCTGACCGAAACACACTTCGAACGCAGGCAAGAGTTTGCGCGGACAAAGAAAGCGCGGGTAACGCAGGCTTCCGAGGGCGAGAGCGAGCGTGATTGGACGTCGCAGCGACCCCTTTTCCTTCTAGCAACATCTGGCGCGCTATTTCGGCAGTAGGTTCTCCCTATCGCCCTCTCTGCTACTTCGAATCGCGCTCCTGCCAAGGCGTCGCTGCCGAAGGTAATTTTGGGTGCCGTATATCTGCCACAGACGCCGGACGCCGGCTTTTTCGCTCAATGAGCCATTTGACGCTTTCCCATCAATATATGTCTGTTCCTATGTATATAGATGGGAGCCCCCGAGCTATACAGCTGCCTGTTAATGACAGTGCCGTATTGTCAGACCATATGATATTCTGCCATTTCAGGGATCAAAACTTTAGAATAATTCCTGGGTTTTACGCAGCAAAACGACGATTTCATTATGAAGCACGCCGTAGTGGGGGACGGCGCATTAATTTTGACCACCAGGATATCTTTAACTTGCCCCCATTGCACGTGACAGGGGATGAATCATAACTTTGATCCTGCAAACTAGTCTATCACTGCAAGCATAACTGAGCCCGAGGCAGCATTCCCCGTCGTCTCCCAGTTGCTCCTATAGAAAGACAGTAGAAATTTGCGCTCACCTCCCGTTGTTTTCCAAACTGGCTGATGCTTCCTCCATGCCAGCGCGGCTCGTACTGGGCATTGCGTCATCGCCACCGCTGCTGCAGACAGGAGGCCGGTAACCGGTGGTTCCATTTTCCGCCATGTCTGTATGCCCTGAAAGCACGCCTGTTTATTCGCTAGTGTGCGTCATTTACTCACTCGGCAATTTTGAAAATAACCTTACATGGTTTATATAGTATCAAATGCCCCTGAAAAAAATGTTTTTGATTAGGTAACGTGATTCGTGTTGAAATGCCAGTTTTAAAACCGCACTGTGATGGCGTTATGACCAAGTGTCCATCAAATAAACTATATTATTTTAGTAAATGTAGTAATCTCTAATCCGTTTGAGAATGTTGGCAATACTAAAATCAGCCTCTAATCACCCAAATTATTTGTCGCCCTTCTCTTGTGCACCAGGTGCTTTTCGTTTAGCTGCACCAAATTTCAAGGAAATTGCCAGTGGCAGATAGAACAATTCTAACCCTTCAGCTGTATCATTAGATGACGTGGACTCGAAATACTTCACTCAATAGTTAGCACAAATGCACTGGCAAACATCTAAATACTTACTGTATGGCACATATTCGAATTTACGAGTTCTAATTCTAAAGGCGTATCCATTTGCGACGAATTCTCAGGACTTCACCAGTTTTGGGATAATTGTTGTCGAAGTGTGCGACGAAATACATTGGCTTTTCAAGTTCATTTGGCGCTTAAATGCATAAAACTGCGTATTCAAAAAGAGGTAAGTAGAACCACAATGCATTTTTTGCCGTATGTTTGACGTTGCATATCGTGAAACCGGTGCCATTCTCGAAATTCGTACCAACTTGATATGCCTTGAAACTTAGTAGCTACATCGCGTAGGTTTTAATAGGTGCTGTAAAGTAATTAGTAAAAACCCAATTAGCAACATTTACGGAATTCGTCAATTCCGAATTTGTTTTCTCGTGGAAGTAACGTACGCCTTATCGAGTTCAAGGGATTGAATTGTTCTATCTTCCAATGGGGAGTTTTAAAAAAAATCGGGGCAGCTACATAAACTAAAACACACCATGCAACGGTTACATAGGCAGTGTTCATAGGCAGATAAATAGTAGGGGTAATAAGACAATATATGATACGATGTATTTTGATGACCCAAATATAACAATGCGATTTACCCAATGCGACGGTTCTTTCTTCCCTATTCGTTCTTTCGGCCCGGCGCGCAACAGATGGACGATTAGTTGTCGCAGCCGGTTTGCAAATTAACTAATGTTAGTTAAAAACATTGTTATTTATCGTTTTTAACGCCATCGTTGTCATGATAGTATTGAAGCAGGAAGCCACAGGTGACAAAAACACTGCAGGCCGTTAAAAAAATGTCACAGTTTCGCCCTAAGGGCGAAGCAATGAATGCGATAGCAACACAGCAATGTCATACGAAGTAAGGTGAGCGGCTTTGGTAGCAATATGACTTGTAGTAAACATGAGCGGATTAAGTAAGCAGGTGTGCTGAGGCGTAAGTAGACCGACATGAAGAAAGACTCGATGACCACGAGAAGGCGCGTGTGAAACGGTGGTGTTGATGAGAAGCGCTGCCCGTGGGCAGCGCGTGCGAAGGGACACACCTGTAGCGCTGCACTGCCGATCCGGGCAGCATTGCATGTGTAGCGTGCGTTGGAAAATGTGGCCCGACTATTACTAACTGTGGTGTGAGCGCGCAAAACAAACATGAATAGATCACACTGAATGACTGCAGACAACGACTGTCAAAACGCTGGCAGCAAGCGCATATACGCCGCAGCGGGCGAAGGTACGTGCGGTCTATCGCTTCAACGGAAACTGAGCGGCGAATGCACAGCGCATAAAGGTCGGAGCCGTGTGGAGATAAGAGACGGTGCGAGCGACGAGCGCGGTTGTTGGCGGAGTAGAAGTGCCCCCCCCCCCCCCCCCCCCCGCTCCCTCCGGCGCTCGCTTCCCGCTTCCTTGCTTGCGTGGGAGATTGAGTGCGTTCGCTCTCCGTGATAGCGTGCGTCCCCGCACGCTTCCCCTCGCGCATACGGCGCGCGGCGACGATTTTATCTATAGGGAACCTTACGGCGACGGCGACGACGGCGACGCCGACGGCAGAAATTCGGTTGAAGTGTCCATATAATTGCTATCGCAATAAAAACAAGCTGTGCGTTGTCGACGTCATATTCACGATCATTACCAGCGACTTTTTATGTTCACTGCAGGACGTAGGTATCTCCCTGTGATAAACAATTGCTAGCTGATCAAAACTTCCACCTGCACATTTCCTCATTTCATCACCCCACCTAGTTTTATGCCGTCCTCCATTGCGCTTCCCTCCTCTTGGCCAACATTCTATAGCTCTGTCGACCTCATCATCATCACCAGCCTATATTTTATGACCACTGCAGGACGAAGGCCTCTCCCTGCGATCTCCAATTACCCCTCACGTATTCGTTGACAAATCTCCGCTTTTTGCCCCTCCGATATGGAAGCCTCACGCATGAAGAGCGCCTAATGCACAGCCCACGCGAAGTTTCTATCGGTTGATAGATCGCCCGCTTGTGCGTGCGTCTTATCTGGCGAAGACACTGTCACGGCGACCTACCATCGCTTGAGATACAAACGCGCGACATCGGATTGGATGCTTCAACAGGTCATCACAACGAGCTGTTCTTCGTCAAGAGAGCGTCGAGAATAACGTGGGCGGCGCTTTCAGCGATCATCGGCCGTCCAGTTTCGGCATCGAGGCGACAAAAGTGAATTTTTGTCGGCGAATACCTCGACAAGAAAGGGGGACTCATAGATTGCTTAAACTTTTCTTTATATGCGAAGCATTTCTTGCCGGCGGCTCACACCCCCACAGCGCAACGCGTCCCTTCCCTCTCTCGTCCTCTCCGACGCTCCCCCTTTCTCTGCTCTAGGAATCTGGAGCGGCGCGCGACAGGTGGTGCGACAGCTGCATACTCCGCTGGGGGCGCCACGGTAGTTCCGCGGCATGAAAATGACGGAGCGCGCTCGCCTCATTCTCCTGTGAGCGCCGCGATGAGCGCTCGGGCAGCTGCCGCGAAACCATCTCCTGCTCAAGCTAACCATCTCCCCGCTGCTTCGCATCCACACATAGTTCCCTATAGCGGGAGATGGAGTAATTTTAGATGTGAAGCAGCTTATGGTCGGGGCTACGTTCCTCCCTCCCTCCGCCGTACGGCGCCCACTTCCGGAAGCCGGAACCGGAAGCCGGCTACCACTTCCAGTTTCGGTTATGTTTTCACTTCCGGAAGCCAGTTTCCGGCTTCCGGAGAACGCTTCCGGCGTTTTTCTCGAAATATCCCCCGGTGCTTCGCCCGCTCAGCATCATTCACTGCGTCCTCTCATTCTCCTCCCGCAACGCCGCGATGAGTACCACGGACAGCGCCAGCGGCAACGCCAGTGTCAGCGCCGTGGACAGCACCGCGGAGAAGAGGGATCGAGCCGCTGCCACGAAACGGCAGGGGCGACATGCCGATCTGAAAACTAATGGGAACTTGAGTCGACC
Organism: Dermacentor silvarum; assembly: GCF_013339745.2. Classification (NCBI taxonomy): domain Eukaryota; kingdom Metazoa; phylum Arthropoda; class Arachnida; order Ixodida; family Ixodidae; genus Dermacentor; species Dermacentor silvarum. The sequence continues at coordinate 45,749,743 of NC_051164.1, forward strand.
CCATGGCTGCTTCGCATACTACTCAGGGTTACCCTACGGGAAGATGGTGTAATTTTTTTTATATGCGAAGCATCTTATGCTCGGGGCTATGTCCCTGCCTGAATCCGCCGTGCGGCGTCCACACCCGCACTGCGCATGCGCATCCTCCTCCCCCTCCTCTCCTTGTCTCATCTCTCCTCTCGGCATTCGTTCTCTCCTCTCCGACACTCCTCTCCTCTGCGCATGCGCATCCTTTTTCCCCTCCTCTCTTTGTCTCATCTCTCCTCCCCTCTCGGCATTCCTTCGCTCCTCTCCGACGCTCCTCTCCTCTCCGGATTGCGCAACGAATGGCAACACCTGCGGTTCCGTGCGCGATAATGCGAAGCAGCTTAAGTTAGAGGCGCGGCGGCAGGCGCCCCAGAGCACCGGCAACAGTCACCAACGCCACGCGCGTTCGGTGCGAACGCGGGCAAAACGCCGATGGCGTCGACAACAGTTCTGCGCGTTGCTGGTGCTGCTGCATGTCCAAGTTTATAAGCTGATAAAACTACCTTGAGTCGACCCCATAGCTGCTTCGCATACTACTCAGGGTTCTCCAACGGGAAGATGGTGTATTTTTTTATCTTGTTGCGGTGGTTTTCGCGTGCTAGAATGCATTTTGGTAATTTCGAAAATTCTTTTGTTTTTAAAAGCAAATTAACATCTTCCATTTAGGTAAAATAGAGCCGATGAAGGCGTATAGCTTCCATACCAGCTTATTATAACTGTAATACGCAATAAAAATTTTGATATCAAACTGCTTTAAAAATGTGAGACGACGTTTATTTGTTTGAACAGTCGCAGATGACACTTGTGCTAAACTTTCTCTTTTGTTGGGGATATAAAACTCAATAATAAAACGGCGCCCCAACCAAACGAGGACAATTCACATGCCCAACATCACAGACACATGTCCTGTCCTACACCACCGTAGTAGATTTCATTCTGCGCAATTGCATTCAATAATTACGGCTTTCTCCCAGTTTTTTTTTAGGGGCCAAGCTCCTTAGGGTGTGGGTCTGTCCCTCCTCTGTAGTAGTAGTAGTAGTCGTCGTCGTAGTAGGTAGCCACGTCTACTTTTATGAGAAAAAAAAATTCCGAAAACAACTTTCGGAAGTCCGTATCGCGGAATCGAACCAGGGACCCCTCGCTTCCGAACGCGCGGCGCTAACCACTACGCCACGAAGCGCACATGGACACACGCACCACGATGACAATAAATACCCAACATTAACGAAAGACTGCGCGTTTCTAACGCGTTTGTGCAGGCGCGTTACGGCCCGATAAGTGGTTCTAGAGGGAAAGGGAAAGGTTGGCGCTATCTTCTGCAGCCCTTGAGGGAGCACGGCTCAGCGCCAACGGGGAGGGGTAAGTGGGAGCGAAAGAAGGGATAGAGTGGAGTCGCCATGGCTGGGCGAAGCAAAACCGGCAGGCATAGGCGGCACGTATCAGGCCGAGATGGAAGGCCTTGGTGTGCTGCAGAGTCTGCAGGGGTGTTGTGCCAGGCCGGTCAGGCCCGGGGTGGAGTGGGAGGCCGTGAGGCCTTCCCGCTTGTAGAAATGTCCTTAGAGGCGTGCGGAGAGCCCTGACGAGTCAAGGAACTCCACGACGCCTCGAAGTGCAGAAAGGTGGTGTCGGCCGGGGAAGAGGAGATCTTCCTCCTTGCCAGAGGGGAGGCCCAGGCGGCGGAACTCCTGCAGGAGTGGGCCCCGCTGCTGGAGGTACGCCGGGCAGGCCAGCAGGAGATGTTCGATCTCGATCGCGTTACGGCCCGTGTAAGAAGGTGGTGTAAGACGCTATGGCCTCTCCGCCTTACCCCCGTATTCATAAACGCTCCTCGACTTGAACTTGACTTGCCACCGCCTTGGGCAGCGCGTTCGAAACGCGTTGAAGGCGGTGGCAAGGCAAGTACAAGTCGAGGAGCGTTTGTGAATACGGGGGTTATACTCTCTCAGCAGTCATGTGATGGCGTCGGCAAACGCGGCGCTCGTTCCGGCATGTGTAAACGGCTGCGTAAGACGCTGTGGCCTCTCCCCCTTACTAGAGAGTACTGCACGTTTCTAACGCGTTTGTGCTAGCGTCCCCTTAAGCGGGAGATGGTGCAATTATAATGAAGGGCGCTGTTATAAAACAGGAATGACGTCACATATGGCGCGTGTCATTGGTGGAAGTCAATCGTTCGATTTAGTGCGGCGAGACTGGGCGAATTACACGGAAGATTCACGGTTTACCGATGATTCCCTCCGGAGCTTCGCCCACTCATCATCATTCACCCCGTGGATATGCGGTGTTTTTTTCAGGTGAAATCTCAAATTAAGACAAAAAGCGCAAAGTTGAGTTTATCATGAATGTACCCATTTGAACAGACACCCCAAATAGAAAGCATTACAATAATGGAACAATATTTTCAGAGCCCTTACTGTCGAATTCGTTCTTCTCGGCTTCTGCCTGCATAAGCCGTTCCATTCAACTCATGCCTCAGAATCGAAGGACAGAAAAAGTTGACCCGAATCGACGCCAGAATAGAACAGCGAGCCGTGGCCACCGTACCATGGCTTCATGTACCGCGGCCAGACGCCATCTTTATTTTCCTCTCATGCGAGCGCGTGCTATCCGGGTTCTACGCGCCGCATAAATGAGGGCACTACAGGGCCCCCCGTCTGGACTGGAAGTCCAAACCGGACTGAGGGCCGGCAATAGAATTCTAGCACGAGGTCAGGCTGCGATGAGAGGCTTTCCATCGCGGTTTCCACGTAAGCCGGCTTAAGGCGGTCCAAGCTGACTTTTCCCGGCCGTTTTGTGAGAGAGGCAGTTTCCGGGGTGAGGCGGAGGACGCGGAATGGTCCGTCGTAGGCCGGGGTTAGCGATGGTCGGACAGGGTCTCGGTGCATGAAAAGGTGCGCTGAAGTGGCCAGGGTGGAGTGCACGAAGATTGTATTGTGGCGGGAAGGACTGGGTGGAGAGGGCCGGAGGCCTTAAGCACAGTCCAGGAAGCTTTGTAGGAATTGTTGTGGCTGCGCTGGTAGCTGCTTTGGTGTAAAGAAGTCTCCGGGGAAACGCAGAGAACTGCCGTACACTAGCTCTGCTGCTGAGCAGTGTAGGTCTACGCGGAGGACGGCCGGTAAACCCAGGAGTACAAGGGGCAAGGCGTCAACCCAGTTGGTACAATTGAGGCGAGTAGCCAGGGCCGTCTTCAGTTGTCGGTGCAGGCGTTCCACCATATCATTGGCGCAGGGGTGATATGCAGTGGTACGGCAATCTCCGACGCCGAGAATGCGATTAAGGCAAGAAAACAGGGAGGACTCATATTGGCGTCCACCGTCCCTTGTCACGGTGCCAGGACAACGAAAGCGAGATACCAAACGTAGAAATGAAAGTGCGGGAAACAGTCTCAGCGGTGATGTCATGAATGGGAACAACCTGCGGTCAGCGTGTGAAAATGTCCACCATGGTGAGTATGAAACGGTAACCTTGAGACACGGGTAGAAGGCCCACAATGTCGAGATGAACATATTCTAAACGACGCCCGGGTGGAAGGAAGGCTTGGGGAAGCGTCTTGGTATGAAATGACGGTACACCTTTGTCGTCTGGTGGGGCAGAGACGTGCGTGTCCAAGCACGTACATCACCGTTAATTCCGGGCCAGACATAGGGCTGGGTGAGAAGGCGCCGTGTAGCTCGAATGCCTCTGTGACATATGTCGCGTAGAGAGCGTAAAACGGCTCGACGTAGTGACGCCGGTACAAAAGGGTGGGGAAGGTCTGCTAAGATATTCTACCACAAGGGCTCCGGTGAGCATGGATGAGACAAGGCGTGATCAAAGAGAACGGCGGTTCCCCGAAAAGCGGTCAGCTCTCTATCATTCTGATGAGCGGACGAAAGTGCGTCCCAGTAGACGGTTTGAGAGGGAGTCAACTGCGGCTATACGAGGACGGGCATCTGCGTTCGTGTTTTTGGCACCATTTAGGGGCCGGATGTTGGTTGTAAATTCTAAAATGTAAGCGAGACGGCGTAGTACGCGTGACACGTACTTGGATTAGTTGGTGCCGATAGCGTATGTCAGTGGCTTATGATCGGTCAGCACGTAGAACGCGCATCCACGAGAAAATGCCGTGTGCTGTATCGCAGTGTAGATGGCTAGTAGCTCTCGGCCGAATATGCAGTAGCGGGTCTTAGCAAGAAGTTGCCTCCAAGAGTAAAAAGACAAAGGTCTCCACTCGGAGTAATGCACTGCTGTAAGACGGCTCCGACGGCCACGTTGGATGCATTCATCATCAAGCGAGTAGGGGCGTTGCTGCGCAGATGGATAAGAGGCACGGCGTTGGCGAGTACTTGCTTGGCAGCAGTGAAGGCGGCCCGGGCTTCTGATGACCAATAAATGGCAGAGTACGGGCCGGCGGTTGACCGAAGATTCTTCTCATGATCTTCAGGCGTATCCCGGGATGAGGACATCATCAAGGTACGCAAACACAGTAGGTAGGCCCCGCGTGTTCTCACAGATGAACGCTGGAAGGCTTGAGCCTAATTGCGGAGTCCGAAGGGCATCCGCACGCACTAAAACAAACCGAAGGGCGACGTGATGGCGGTTTTAGGTATGTCGGCGGGCACAGCCTTAACCAGGTCGACATAGCTAAAAATTGTGCAGCCATCGAGGCGCCACGTAAAATCCTGGATGTGAGGCAGTGGATAACTGTCGTGGATGGTCTTGGCGTTCAACGCTCGATAGTCATCACAGGGACGCCACTCACCGGGACCCCGTTTGGGCACTAGATGCAGTGGAGGATCCCACGCGCTGGACGACGGCCGTGTAATGCCGAGCCGCAGCATGTAGTCGACCAGCCGTTTCGCGATAGCTATACGGTTCCCTAACGAGCGGCCTGGTCGAGCGGCTGTACGTGAACACGGGTGACGATGTGGTGGGTCACCGTATGTTTAGGCGGCAGAGTGAGGTTGCATGGCTTTGTGAAATTCGGAAAATTCGCCAAGATTTTTCAGAATGAGGAGGTAGGTATCAGCGTTCTGATGCCAATGGGATCAAGGTCGGACAGGACTCCAGAGATGGAGAGATGAGTCAGACAGTCTGTGAGGCGATGACGCCACACGCAGACGTCCAAGTCGTAGTATGAGAGGAAGTCCGAGCTGATGATCGGCCGAATCACGTCTGCGATGACGAAGACCCACCGAAAAGTGCGGCGAAGGCCGAAGTCGAGGGCAAGAGATCGGAGTCCATACGTCGCTATAGACGAGGCGTTGGCAGCACGAAGCGACTGTCCTGGTGACCTGGAACGATCAGCCTTAGTCGGGGGAACAACGCTGATTTCCGCGCGCGTGTCTTTAAGGAACCGGGCGCGTATTCTGGCCGGAGAACTTGTCGGTTACCATAAAAAGGTGGCAGGGACGAAACGCGCTACCACACTGCGCCGTCACTGATGCCTGCGGGCGTTTCCCGGCCACAAACAGGGAGGTGCGCACTTCGTGGATCAGTGTCGCAAATGCCGGCGATGCCAGCAGAGAGATTGAAGGCTGGGACCCAAGCTCGACATGTGCGCGAAAGAGCGCGATGACCGAGACCAGACGAATGGGTCTAATGGAGGGGGCTCCAGAATGTGGTGATTGAGGCGGCCAGTTCATCGGTGCGAGCCTCAATGCGCGAAATCGCCGGGTCAGTAGGCGCTACGACAGTGGTGATGGACGGCGAGTCGCCTCATGAACCTGGACGGCTAGGTCTGGCAGGCGGTCGAAGGTGATGTCGCCGGCCGCCGCCAGTACGAGGCGGATGAGCTGGGAAAGTTGTTGGAGGAAAAGCTCGCGAATCAACGCTGAGTCGGTGGGTTCGTCGCGCTCCCCGAGAAGCTGTCGCATCCGGCGTAGCACTTGGGAGGGACGCCGGTTGCCAAAGACGGCCTCGATAAGGAGCTGCTGGAGACGGGTTCGTTCCGACGTTATGAATCTCTTCAGCACCTTGGTCTTCAGTTGCTGATATGGTGTAGCGCCCGTGGGTGGAGAGGATGTGCGACAGCTTGCTGGCAACATCAGGAGAGAGAGGCCTGAGGCGAGGTGGAAGTAGTGCGTCGTTTCCGAGGTGATGTGGTAGAGGCAGATTTGTGCTTCGATCTGGTGAAACCAAACTTGTGGATTCTGGTGCCAGAAGGGTGGGAGACGCAGTTGTACTGACGAGATGTCCTGCGGACGTGAGTCCTGTTTAGTGGAGGGTGCGGGTGGATCAGCCATTGTGTTGGTCCTATGTCCCCACTTGTAGGCTCATGCCTCAGGAGAAGAGGAAAGAAAGCGGACCCGAATCGACGCCAGAATGGAACAGCGAGCAGTGGCTTCACGTGGTTCGGCCAGGTGCGGTCTTTATTTTTTATGCGGGCGCGCGCTAAATGGGTTCTACCAGCCGCCCAAAGGAGGGCGCTACAGTCTTACAACTCTTACACGTCCAGCAGGGATGGAGCTAGGGCTCACGGATAATTCGTATTTATGCTTTCGCAATTAGCGCAGAACCTTACACGCACGAGCAACTTCATCGCCACCCCGAGTAACCTGTGAGACCATCTGACTCGCCCGCCAAACATGTGACTACAGTTCAATCTTGTGAATAAGAAACCAGGAAGAATGCAGGCTCTCTGTTGCAGAGCCATGCACCTGTGAGCCAGCGGCTATGCTGTTCGAACGTATCGTATTCGATAGCAGACATTGAGCGTGTTCCAATTTAGGCCAGCATCGGAGACTCTCTACGTAGACAGCTAAGGAGACAGCCAAGACAGCTTCGAGGCCATGTAATGGAACGCGTTTCGAAACGTCTGGGTGACGTATGGAAGACGCGTCTGCGACGAGACGCCACCTCGCGGCGGGAAGAGAAAGCTGAGAAAAGCACGCAATATTTCTGTATTTGAAGTACTTGCGCCTGCGAACCTATGAAAAACACGATTTCACTTACATTAAGGGCGTAGAAAAGCACGTCTACATTTTGTTGTGCGCAGACGACCTTCCTGTCGGCTTTCCAAGCATCCTGCTAGCCGCCATCTTGTTTGGACAGGAAAGTAGCCTGCATCGTTTCTGACTTTGATGCTATCTTCGCCAAGCTGTCTACTTTGACGCCTTCGTGAGAATTGGAACAAGACTTAAGATCGCCGCTATCCACTTCGCCGTCTGCGTTGCCGTCTTAGGCGAGTATTGAAACAAATCCATTAACCTCTTCAATCACGTCCAAAGCGAGGTGTAGTTGCGCCGTATCGCACCTACCATACATCGTGGATATGACGTCAGCCGGGTAGCACTGCGTGTTTAGTTGACCAGCCCAGGAGCCACTAGGAATGCTACAAAAGAAGAGAAATTCACAGTAAGATACGATTGAAGTGTAGCTTTAGAACGCGGAATGATCGTTGAAGCCAACGTTTGCACAAAGTAACGTGCATTCACTATATACATGTGTATGCATCCCCCCCCCCCCCCCCGATGTGTGATTTATAATCTATATTCCTCTGAGGTAGGCGCGTGACGATGAACGGGCACTGCATGCAAGATGTATTGAACACAGTAGGAAAACGGTCACGTTTTGCATACAATAGAGATTTAATTTGTCTGGCGTTCGCGTAAACACAAGCGGACTGGGCGTTTTACCGGATAAGCGGCGGCGCAAACGTTAACTGTCTGTACGGATCAGCCACCTCACGGCACAGAGTTCCATCCCATAAATACAGAGCCAATATTGCATTACGCAGTGTATTCTACGTCGCTGCTGGGGTAAATTTTCGGCAGTCGCGTAATCGTGATGCTGCCGAGATTTACACCAGCAGCAAAGCAAAATATACATGGTTACTGCAGCATTAGCCACCTTGAGGCGCTGTGCTCAACCAGACCGAGAATGCTAATATTGCAATAACCATGTGTATTTTGCTTTGCTGCTGGAGTAAATTCTCAGCACCACGATTACGCCAGCAGCGAAGTATGATACAGTTAGTTTCTGCATTATTGGCTCTTTGTTTATGTGATGAAGCTCAGCGTCACAAGTTCGCTGCGCCGTGCAGGCCCATCAGGTTTGCGCCTTCGCTCATCAGCTATAACGCACAGTCCGCGTGCGTTTACCAGAATACCGGACACGCTAAAAATCTCTAACGACGTCATGCCCTGGAGAGTCAAATGACATTCCGCGGCATGCATTCGACAGCCCGAAATCTGGCATAAATGTAAATATTATCCCACATCTGGGGCATTTGGTTTTCGTAAGAAAAAATCAGTCGAGTTAGCATTAGCAGAGCAGGAAGAAAATATATTAACAGAGCTTGAAAACAAAGCTATAGTTGTTGGTAATTTCGTAGACTTCTCTAAGGCCTTTGATTTAGTTGACCACAACAATTTATCGGAGAAACTAAACTATTATGGAATACGAGGGCAGGCATTATCTCTTGCCAAATCTTACTAAATTGTGAAAATCGACACCTTTACTTCTAAGGCTAGAGCTGACCATTGTGGAGTGCCACAGGGAAGTATTCTAGGGCCTTTCCTTTTTAATATCTATCTGAATGATATCGTCAATATGAACTCTCAGGCAAGGTTTATTATTTATGCGGACGACACGAGTAGTTTTTTCACTGGTAATAATATTCATGTTCTTATAGAACAATGTAACAATACAATGAAATCCTTAGAGGAATGGTCGAGCGTGAATTTAATTAGGATAAATGCAAACAAAGCAAAAGCAGTTATATTCAGACCGAAAAACAAGCAAATACCTCCCCATCAAGATATTGTATTATACTCAAGGAGTATTGAAATAGTCGAGACGTTCAAATGTCTGGGTGTCATTTTTTCAGCGAACATGTCATGGGACAATCACGTCAAATATGTTCTACGCAAAATAAGTAGAATAACTGGTGTAGTAGGCCGTATGAGGTACATTCTTTCCGCACGTATTAAACTCTTGCTGTACAATTCACTTTTCCAATCACATTTAAACTATTGCCAATTGGTTTGGGGTAACACAACATCCACCAATCTTGAACATATCACCTGTTACAGAAGAAGTATCTCCGCCACGCATATAACGCTTCCTACACAGCATCGACAATAACCTTCTTTAATAACTCTGGTGTGATCCCAGCTCGCAATCTCTACAGATATCGTCTGAGTCATGTATATAAACTGGAAATCCATCGAAATAGCAACCTGCGTACTCTAGCCCAACTTCAGAAAAAAGCTCCAAATTACGTTACAAGACACTTTGAGGATTGTTTAGTACCAACACCACGTTCAAACTATGGGAAACAAAGCCTTAAATACATAATACCAACACTGTTAAATTACTATAATTCGATCTGATTTGATCTTTTTACATCATCATCCAAGGAACTGAAACTGATGTATACGGTTTCGATGTAATATCCGGTAGCGTTATGCATCTGCGTTTTTTGCATTTCTTTCTTCACATGAAGCAAAGTGTGAGTGAGAAACATGTCATTGAAGTTATGTATACAGCTATATCATGTATGTATATGTATGTGCGCATATGTTATGCTGCCTCCCTGCAGAAACAGGGATTGTAGACTCGTCAAGCTGTTGATGGATAGCTTTTTTTCTACAGTCCCCCCATCTGTAAATCTACAGGATGGCAAATAAAAAATTTCAATTTCAATTTGAGGCACCCTGCAATACGTTCTGCTTTTGATGTCAAAACTGCGCAACAACCCAGAGACGCCAGTGGATCAGCAATTGTTTATGGCGTTGCGTTGCATTGCGTAGGTTGCTCAGTGCTATCAAAGAATATCAGCGTTGCTTTCCTGCACAGCTTGACACTCACGTCTCTGTGAAGAAGTCGCGCACGACTGAATTCATATGAGCACCAATCTCACTGTTACGGCTGCCCACCTCTATGCGTTACCAGATGAGCGACCAGTGGAATCGCACCTCTATAGGATTCCCCGCACAAATAACACGTAAACATCTGGCACACATGTCCCGTGGAGGGATTCTCTCTCTCTCTCAGAAACGAGTGCCGCACTGGGCACAGTTATGCGGCGTTTCATCCGCGTAGTGAAGGCGATGATGTATAAGACCTGTCTTGTATCGCGAAGACTTACTACATATTCCGCAGACGAAAGGTTTCGCGACCGTATGCAGGTTGAAATGCTCTTTGAGATAATGCTTGTTCTGAAATGATTTCATATGTTTTGTGCAGACATAGGGTTTCTCACCTGTGTGCTTGAGTCGATGCCTTTTAAGGTTACCCAACCACGTGAATGGTTTCCCACATATCTTGCAAATGTTGGGTTTATTGCCTGTATGCGTGCGCTCAGGGACATTAACGGATGCCCCAACTGCGCGAATGATCTACCACATGTTTCGCAGCTACAGGGATTTATGACTGTATGGATGCATTTGGTATGTTAAGGTACCACCATCGCTTGCACGATTTACCACATGTTTCGCATTTGCAGAGTTTCGCTCTTGTGTTCTGGCAATTCTAGGCTGAGACAACCTCACGGGTGACGGAAATGGAAATGACACCTGCTATGTGCAACTACTTGACAGGGAAATACGAAATCGAGAAAGATAAAAAAGTATGAACTCAAGGGGAAGCTCCTTACATTCCGAAGCCAGATTTAGCATGCCTTAGAACACAGTTATAAAGCGAGTTACACCAGGAAAGAAGCCCACATCTGGGGCGATGGCATGCCATCTGGTCAACCAGATATGCCAGTCAATGCCCCTGGTGCGGGGGGAGGCCATCCTTGCCCCATGTGACATGGGAGTGCCAATCACGCCTTCAAAATTCAAATTCACCCCGTTTAGCACAAAGTTCCTTTAGGGAGCCTTGGGCAGCCATCCTCGCCCGGACTGACCTGGAGACTCAATTGAGCATCCTCGACCAGGCACGGCGCGTGGCGGTGGCCACTGGAGTCCTGGACTAAGGACCCACCCTCCGGCCCTCTTAACCCTATTTTTCTTTAATAAAGTTATTTCTCTCTCTCTCTCTCTCTCTCTGTGCTTGATGCGGTAAAGCTAGGGAAACAATGGAACCTGTTTTATTAGAATGGAAGATGTCTACCCAGCTGTTATTTTGGCTCCTCAGGCCTCTCTGAAGGGGTTCATGGATAGCTGGGCGAAAGTATGCGTGTCCGCAACCGAGATTAGTAGAAGGCGATTGAAGATTTTGTGGCAGGAAAATAGGGAGACAGGAAACAACGGAGGCGTACACAAACGAAGTTCTCAGTAGTGGTTCATAAAGTTTGATGCTGCGAATTCTGTGTGTGCGTTTCGTTTACTTCAAACTTACAGGTAGGACATTAAGCAAAATAAGAACAAGAGCTTATTTGTGCAACCCCCCACCCAGTTTCAAGTGGGACACTCATAGCATCCATTCATCCATCCACCGAGGCACAGTTTGAGAGCAGGCGACAGCTTGCGCGGACAAGGAGCGCTCGGATAACACAGGTTTCTTCTGAGCGCGAGAGTGACTTGGCGTCGCGGCGATATCCTCTCCCCTCACGCAACACCTCGCGCGCTATAACTGCAGCAGGTGTTTTTCGCCTGCCCTGCTTCGTAGAGACGCACCTCGTGACGTAGCGTCGCAGCCGATGGGAAATTTGGTGCCGTTTCGCTGCTACAGATGGTGGACGCCGACTTTCTCGCTCAATGAGCCATTTGACGCTTTCATGTCAATGTATTTCTACATTATCATGCACATAGAAGCCCCCGACCTAAAGGTGACTGTTAATGGCAGTGCCGTATTGCCAGACCTCCATCTGATCTTCTGCCATTTGAGGAATCGTAGCTTAAATCCCGCGCACTACTTCATCATTGTAAGCATAACTGAACCTGAGCCAGCATTCCAAGTCCTCTCTGAGTTGCTCCAATGGAAAAAGTTCGAAAGTTGTGCTCACCTTCCATTGTTTTCCAAACTGGCTGATGCTCCCTCCATGCCAGCGCGGCTTGTACTGGGCACTGCGTCATCGCCGCCGCTGCTGGACACAGGAGGCCAGTAACCGGTGCTGACTTTTCCGGCCATGTCTGTATGCTCGGAAAGCACGCGTGTTGTTTCACTACTGTGGGACAATTACTTGACGATTTTTACAAAAACATTACATTGTTGAAAGTATCAAATGCATTCGACAAACATTTTTGTTAAGTTAGCGCGGTTCATGTTGAAAGGCTCGGTTTAAAACCGCAGTGTGATGGCTTTGTAACCAAATGTACATCAAAGAAATTATATAATTTTAGTGAATATAGTAATATCTACCCCCTTTGAGAAGGTTAGCAACATTGAAACTGACCTCTGATCACACAAATTATTTAGCTCTCCTCTCTTGTGTACCAAGTGCTTTTCCTTCAGCTTCACCATTTTCTTTTTTAATTGTCAGTGGCAGAAAGCACAATTTTAGCCCTTGGGGTATTTTACGAGATGAGGCGGACATTAATTCAAAGAGAATTCAAATTGTTTCATTCAATAGTTAACACAACTGCACTAATAAACTTCTCAATAACTCTATATGGCACATTGCAATTTACGAATTTTAGTCGATGAGTTCGCAAGGCGTACCCACTTGCAATGACTTCTCAGGCCTACGCCAGTTTTAAGATAATAATTGTCGAAGTGTCTGACGAAATGCATTGCATTCCGATTACTTTTGTGCTTCAAGGCATAAAACACCGCTTTCTTAAAAAGGTAAGTGGAAAACAGTAAATTTTAGATGGACAGATGCCATCCTCAGAATTCCTACCAAGTTGATTTGCGTTGCACACTCAGTAGGTATTTGGTAAGTTGCAATAGTTGCTGGAAATTAAATAGTAAAATACTTTATTCCAAAAATTTTCTTAGTCAATTCCGAATTTGAGTTCCGGTCGAAGTATTGGCCACCTCATCGAGTAATTAGTTCCAGGGTTGGAATTGCGCTATCTTCTAATGGCGATTTTTAATTTTTGGTGCAGCTAACATCACCATCAGCCTATATTTCTGTCAACTAGCGGATGCGATCTCCAATTACCCGTGTCTTGCGCTAGCTGATTCCAACTTGCGCCTGCAAATTTCCTAACTTCATCACCTCACCTCGTTTCTGCCGCCCTCGACAGCGCTTCATTTCTCTTGGTAACCGTTCCGTAACTCTGTAACGATCCACCGGTTGCGCATTACATGGGCTGCCCAGCTTCATTTTTTTTCTCCTAGCGTCAATTAAAATATTTGCTATCCCCATTTGCTCTCTGATCCACACCGCTCTCTTATTGTCTGTTAACGTTAGGCCTAACCAGTTTCGTTCCATCGCTCTTTGTGGGGTCCTTAACTTGTTCTCGAGCTTCTTTGATAACCTCCGAGATTTAGCCCCATATCTTAGCACCGGTAGAATGCCATGATTGTGCGCTTTTCTTTTCAACGACATTGGTAAGCACCAGTCAGGATTTGTCAATGCCTGCCGTATGCACTCCAATAATTTTATTCTTCTGTAAATTTCCTTCTCATAATCAGTGGCCTGTGAGTAATTTACCTAGATAAACGTACTCCTTTACAGACTCTAGAGGCTGACTGGCTATCCTGGTTACTATGGTTTCTTTGGCAGTGTTCATTTGCTGAGGAATATTTACAGTAACTAAGACGAGAACGTACCATACGATCTATTTTAGTGAAACAGATATAAAGCATTTACCCGATGCGACATGCTTTCTTCCCTATTCGTTTTTCAGCATGGTGGACACCAGATGGACGAGTAGTGATCGCAGCTGGTTTGCTAGTTAACTATAATATCGGTTAAAACATTCTTACTTAAATCCTTTAACGCCATCGTTGCAATGATTGTATTGAAGTAGGATGCCACAGGAGACAAAACAACTCAAGTAGTTTTTAAAAAACTGCACGCAGAAACTGCTCTGGGAGTTGTCTAAGCATGCCTAAGCATTGTGCCACTTGCTCCTCTCCACACAGCCCGGTGTCATTATCAAAGTTATGAAACTTGATCTGGCCAGTACAAATGACAGCGCAGCGGTAACATGAACTGCTTCGCCCGGTGGCGCAAGATGCGTTCATGACACAAGCAAAGTACTGCAGGTGGTGGCGCCCAGGTGCGCTGATTATGAACCATGACCAACGATACTCTGGCAGCTACTCCGTATTGCACGGTCGCGCGGACCGTCTCTTCAAAGCGGTCTGCGACGGGGACAGAGAGTGCCAACCGCTGATATAGCTTCGCGCACTGTGTTCGCGCCGGTTACTTAGCGTTGAAGAGAGAGAGATGCCTGGGCCGCTATCTTGAAAGCAATCTGCGAAAAGGGCAGGGTGCGGTGTGTTGTGAGAGCTTCGTTCGCGTCGAAGAGATAGGTAGCAGGAAGCTGATTTGCTCGCTGCTGCTGGCTCTAACTTGAAAGCTGTCGTCTTTCATAACAGACAGACAGAAAGACGGACGACCAGTTTTATCGTTGGATAAGCATGGAAATGCTTACGCATTTAAAGGATCCGTTGTCGAGGTATTCGTTCCGATATTGAGACCTGACGCACGAAGAGCGCCTGATGAAGTGCGCACGCGAAGCTTTCAGTCTAGCTTCGTTTCTATCAGTTAATGCAATGGCCGCCTGTGCGCGGCTCTTATCTGGCGAAGATCACGTCGCGGCGACCTACCGTCGCTTGCGATACAAACGCGTGACTGGGATTTGGGGACCCAACAGGTCATCACAACGAGCCGCTCTTCGTCATGTCTGCGTGTATAATGACGTGGGCGGTGCTTTCAGCGATCATGGTGCGTCAAGGTTTGGAATGAAATCGACATGACATGACACAAACTTTATTTGAGTCCTGAGGAACTGAGATCAAGGCGAGCCGAAGGCTCCCCCAGACTAGGTCAGTTCATTCTGGGCCATTGTATTCATTAATTGCGACTTTCCTGCAGTCTTGTTTCACGTGAAGTGGAGTTTAACATGTAGTTACCCATTTCAATAAACAGCCCAAGTAAAAAGCATTGCAACTAATAGCACAAAATTTTCAGAGCCCTTAATGCTGAATTCGTTCATCACGACGGGGACACGGAACCTTCTCCATAAAACTTGGCATAAATTTTTCGCTATTGTGACTATCGTTTTTCACCTAGCAAGAAACATTTCCAGGTGCATTTCCAGATTTACCTCTTGTTTTGACACCTTCTATATGCATCCACATATTGCTGTCTTACAACTGTTATATATGCACCAGGGATGAAGCGGAGTCTCACGCATAATTCGCGTACTATAATCGCAACTTGTGCAGAATTTTATACGTCTGGGCAACTTCATCGCCGGACAGAGTAACCTATGAGATCATCTCACTCGTGCGCCAAACGGCATGCGACCACAGTTCAATCATGCGAATAATAAACCAGCCCGAATGCAGACTCACGGGTGCGGGTCCAGGCACCTGAGAGCCTGTGGCGTCGCTGTTCAAACGTAACGTATTCGATAGCAGGCATGAGCCCCTTCAATCACGTCCAGACCAATGTGTAATTCCGCCGTATAGCACCTACCATGCATGGTGGATGTGACGTCAGCCGGGTAGTACTGCGTGTTCCGTTGGCCACCCCAGGAGCCATTAGGAATCCTACAATACAAGATGAAGATTCAGACGAAGATATGATTGAAGTCTAGCAGCTTTAGATCACGGAATGATCGTTGAAGCGAACGTGTACACGAAGTAACTCGCATTCGCTATTATATTCGGTAGAGACGAGTCCATGTATGGTTTATAACCTAGATTCTTCTAAGTCGACTGCGTCATGGTGAACGGGCACAGCATGCAAAACTTTTTAAACACGCCAAGAAAACAGTCCATTTCTGTAGGCAATATACAGCTTAGCTTGTCTGGCATTCGGGTAAATGCAAGCGGACTGGGCGTTTTACCGGATGAGCGGAAAAGCAAACGTGAACTCCCTGCACGGAGTAGCCACCTGGTGGCGCAGAGCTCAACTAGGAACATACAGTTAGTGTTGTAGTAACCTCGTGTATTTTACTTCGCTGCTGGTGTAAATTTTCGGCAGCAACACGATAACTCCACTGCCGCAAATTTACACCAGCACCGAAGTAAAATGCACCTGGTTTCTGCAATATTAGCTGTGTTTACGTGATTGAGCTATTCGCCACCAGGTTGCTCAGCGTGCAGGCCACTCAAATTTGCGCCTGCGCTCATCCGGTGAAACGCCCAGTCCGCTTACATTTAGCCGAATACCGGATACGCCAAAGCTCTCTAATGACGCCATGCACAGGACATGCAAATGATATTTCCCGGCATGCAGTTGACAGCCCGAAGTCTCGCATAAAAGTTATCCCACTTCCAGCACTTTCAAGGCACCCTGCAATACGTTCCGCCTTTAACGTCAAAAACCTGCGCGACAACCCAGAGACGCCAGTCAGTCGTTCAGCGATGATTTATGGCGCACTCATGCTCACCTCCTGTTTTTTAGGAAAGGGGAAGCGGCGTTTGTCATCGCGTCCTGACCGATGTGACCCAACTATGTCGCCGCTGTGGGGCAAGTTCGTCAGACACCAACATTGAAGTGCTAGGACAAGTTACCCGCGGTAAGAAGGAAACGTAGGAAAAGAGCCATTGGCAGAGAATTTTGTGGACGTCGCCTCAGCTGAGATAAAACGCTGTGTTAAAGTGGAACGCGTACAGCATCCATTGCGTTTATATTATTTATTTTGTTATTACAGAATTTAAAACAATTATGTTTCAATATATCTATCACAGGGCATCGCACTTGCACAAGTGAGTTCCTAGCTTCGAAGAAAAAGGTGTTGCATGTCCTGCTTAACGAGTTCAGTGCGGAAATACCAACAAGGATTCAATAATAATAAAAAAAAACTACTGTTGAAATCGCGCCTCTGTCAATCAATGAATTATTTCGCAGCTCACGCGCATCTGTGAAACCAAATTTATGCCGTGAATGTGATAAATGTAGGAAGCGTAAAGCTTAGGTGTTACACCGATGGAAAGTGCAGCCACACAGCAGGTGAACGATAAAAGCGCTGTAAATAATTCTGAATTTATTGTTTCATTTGGCAGCTTTACACTGTCGTCCAATGTTACTCCACAAAAGACGTCTTAGAGATTCAGTTATGAGGTACGCCGTCGCACGTTTTGATAATATCGCGATTATGTCGACTGGAGAGCTGATCGGCGCCGTATGACGCAGTAAATAAGCGAAACGGTCGAGAATGTGTGCGCGTGCGCATAGAGCTGCCCAGTGCAAATGTCCTCAGCTAGGATGTTCTAATAGCTAGAATCTCCGCTTGCGCTTTCAGAATAGTTATTGATTCCTATCAGGTCAGTTTCGTATTGACGATTTTGACATATTATTGCTTAAAACCAGCGGCACATACGACAACTTGCGAACTAGAGACATGCCCATAGTGATATCACTTTCACCATTTCATTTTAAAAGTAGTTTAGTATTTTCAAGTTATTTTAAAGTAGCAAGAGAGAAATACGCTCAAGTGGTTAGTCTGGGCTACTTAGGGTGCTGCACTTGGTTAAACAAGAGTTCAACATGCCGTGTTAATTAGCGGTATGTGACGCAGTGTAAATGGCACAATGAACTTCCTGTACCACTAGTTACGTATGGCACAAATCCAGATATTCCCCTCAAACACATGTGGTAGTAGGGCAGGCTAACACCAAAAACCAAAATGCTCTGAGATTACTAACAACAGGGGAGGTATATTTGCCCGTCAAAACAAGGGCAGGTTGGTGCAATGTTTTCCTTTACTGTGTGACGTCGTTCATGTTTCTTGCCAAAACACTTGTACCTGAGCAACTGGTCAACGTAATGCTACTTGAAACTTTTATTACTTCGGCCTTTGCAATATTTGAGTGAGTACAAAATATTAATTTTCTAGCAAGAACGATCGATCCGGTCACGGTTCTTTGTCCACATGTTCAATGACGGCTGTTTTTATGAAATTTGATTACTTTTATAAAGAAATCAGGGAAACCTGCTAATACGGCGCAAGCGAAAATGTATTTCGTTGACGTATGCACTCGCTTTCTGTCACGACAGTAATTTTTCTCCATGCTTTTCTGGTACATTTTATCACAATAAGTAATATGTTAAGCTGTCTTCTAAAAGTATGAAATTGCGCTGCATCGTCGATTATTTGGTACCGCACAAACACGACGTTCATGAAACTGAATGCATTTTCAACATCACCTCAAACACAAAACAAGTTGGTGCTGTGCAATTGCTGCGATCAGAAATTCCCTACACAGGAGAAGTTCATCAGTGGAAGCGTGATGGAGCTGTGGCGGTCTTTGGAGCCATAGTGCATAATATTGCACGCTGGTTGGAATTCTTTTTAAAGTTAACTGGTAAATATACAATAAAATTCATATACAGTGTGAAGGCTGATTCCTGCGACAATGCATGGAAATGGTTTAATTACACTCTTGGGGAAGCTTTCAAGGACGTTTACCATAATTCCCATCTTCCGTTGCAAAGCCACAAGCGACAAAGCAACCCTACAGCTACTTTCGATAACCGCGAAATGACAAACATATCTTGTCAACCAAACATGGAAAACCACCACAGGATGTCAGGATGTTCTATCGTCTCTTATTGATGCAAGCAGAATCAGTTTTTTACAATATTAAACATTACAACATGTGTACTTTGTCCATGTACATAAAGGTCCGGTTTCTAATATCTAACAGGGATATTAAAAATTGCCACTTATATACCGCAAATAATTAATAAGAACCAATCTTAGAACCGATTTCAAGAGTACAGGCAGCATTTAGTGACGTCTGATTTGCTCCATTGAAGGGAATTGCTTAAGTTGGGCTCACCTCGGGTCGTCTTCCCAGATGGCTGATGATTCCTCCATGCTAGCGTGGCTTGTACTGAGGTTTGCGTCAATATCGTCGCTGCTGATCAAAGGAAGCCGGTGCGCGGTGCTTCCGTTTTCGTTCATGTCTGCGTGCTCTGAAAACACAGGTGTTGATTAGCCACTGTGCGACAGTAATGCGCAGGGCTAGAAGGTTCTGTGCTAAGACAGCGGGAGAAGCCAGAAGTTGAAGCTGAGCCTTAGCGCTTAGCGCAAGGGCAACCCGACCGCGGCACTACCATCTGATGTACTTCTTTCGAAAGTAATGCATTCAGTGCGAGATATCCCAAATTAATTCAACGGCAAACAGAACCACGAGTTGTGGGAGTGCATGCAATGATGCAATCTAGGGTTTTCATAGTTAGGCCAGGGCTTTGTTGATGCTAAACTGCCTGCGTCCTTTCCTAGTTCCCCTTTCCTAGATTCTTGCCTCTTTTTCATTATCGCTTGGCTTTGAGATCAGCTACTCGGTGTCAACCGCATGAGTTTCATGCCGTACAAGAAAGTATGAGAAAGCGGAAGGGTCACTGCATACTAGTTGGCTGCTGTTACGTCAGACAGACAGACAAAGAACTTTATTCACTGCAGCCTGAGAATCCCTGCCCTACGGCAGAGCTGCGGGCCGCTCCCACGAGGTGACGGGTAGGCCGAGCCTAACCGCCGCATCGTGGGCTCTCTGGACCGCTAAAGTTTGTCGTCAAAGATCTGAGCTCTGGATGGCAGAGCCCCATTCTTCTTCCGTGATGCGATTGGGTCCCTGTAACGAGGGGCATCGCCAGAGCATGTGTTCTAGATTGCTAACAGCTGCACAGTCGAGACAAGTACAGCTAAAAGCCTCTGGACTGATCAAATCAAATCAAATCAGGTTTATTTTTCTATAAAGAAATGGAGGGAGGCCTGAGCAAAAAGTGAAAACTAGTTCACTTGACAAAGGCTCAGGCCCCCTTTTACATGGCAGACAGCAGTCATGACCAGAAGAAAAAAGAGAAAAAAATGCACATAGGTAAAAAAGCACATAGTTATACAATTTTAGTTGTAATTATACAAGTGTGATAAGAATATAATGAGATGCAAGACAGAATAACACAGTAATATAATGTAATATATCGCTGTAATATAATAATATTACCGTGATATTATGGATGCAAAAGAAAATGTAAAGGGCCAGGTTGGGACAGGACTTAGTCTGAAGCATGCGTAAAGTGGACGACAGAGGTCGAGCCAGTTTGCTATGAGCGGGAGGGTAAGTCCTCCTACCCAGGTGATAGTGCTTGGTGATCTCGTTGAAAGCAGCGAGAGTGTACCGAAACTCGAGAACCCCGGCCTCTGAGCCCCCCCTTGGCCGAGGTGTGCCGGCTACTGCTGCTATGCAGTTATTTTTCACAGCTGTTATGTGAAAAATTAAAATGCTCAGAAGCCGCACTGTTCTATATATTTTCGCAACCAGCAACTTTTATTCTCAATCCCTAATCGCGCTTAACATGACATACAAACGATCGGCCTCGTACTTATTATCGACTGCAACTACTGCAGTTTTTAATAAGGTAATTTAACAAATAAATGTAAGTTTTCGCGTGTTATCGATGACGATGATTAAATGCGGTGCTTATGGCGCAAGGGCCAATCATGGCCAAAGAGCTTCAAGCAATGTTTTAATGCACTCTATGATGCAATTAATGACAAATGGTAACGTGGCTGGCCATTACAATGTAACGTAGCTGAATAGGGGCCTAAAAACAGTTGTAAAATCTATATCTATACAAATAATCACAACTACTTTTCACGTGAGTTATGAAACTAAAACATATGCTGTGATAAAATGAGATACTAAAATATATAAATGCCAGTTGCACTACGGCCTCAACGAGACCCTTAAGTGCAAGGATCTGTTGTCACGTGCTCTCCAAAATACTGCTATCGCAGCACCAGTCTCTTGCGAAGGCCGTGCTACGAAACTCTTGGTCCTAAAATTTGAAATAAACTACCATTCTGCCGTAAGTTAAAAATTGATTTGCTGCCAATCAATGGGTCAGCACCAAGCAATATTGCTGGATGAAAAGGAAGCTTCTGTCAAAGGGCTAGAGGGAAGTATTTTCTTCCTTCCAGCTTCCATTTTTCTACGCTCCATCAAGACATGGAGCACAGTGTCTCGCCACATCTGCAGCATATAGGAGGCTCACTGCCGGCCAACAAATAAGATTGTGTGCCATCCGTATGACCTGTCCTAAGACGGTAGAAAAAGACCTCGATTCGCCATATTTTTGTTATTGGTGGCAAATTTCCTAAGTGCGGCTTGATTAAATGAAGTTTATGGAGGCTTCAGTGTCTCACAACTGTTGCCAGTGCATTCTAAGTTTTCGCACAATAATGGCTTTATGTCTGCGGCTCGGATATCTATGGAAGAGTTACCGGCTTTCGTTGCAATGAATGTGGCAATTTCATGTGTAAGCATATTGACCTCAATGCTTCTGTGCCCAGGCACCCAACATACTATGACGTGCTGATTAGATCCTTATGCTGTGCACATGATTGAATATAGCTCTCTCAATACAGAATTTTAGGGTTTCTGGGGTGAGATTACAGATTTTGCGACACTAAAAGAGTGTGATTATAATGGCCCTTTGTACTTTTGTTTTATTATAATGTTTAACATCTGCCAGTACAGCATAAGCCTCTGCTCTTCAATTGCTTGTTTCTGAATGCAGGACATTAAACTCTGATAATGATGGGCCTACGGCTGCATACGAAATGATGGCATGCGACCTTGAGTATAGCCTATAACCTTTGTAAAATTCCTGGTAAGTGAACTCCGAATGAAGTCAAAGAAAGTGCGTCTGCTTGTGTACCCGAGGAAAGTTCTTTGCTATTTCAGCAAGGCGGTGTCACAATCAACGAGCTATACTGCTACAGTGGGCATAGCTCGTATAGAGCCATTAGACGATCTACAAACGTGGCAAACTCATTTCTTAACTAAGGTTCCGTACACGCCCTGAGAAGGGTTCTCTAACTGCAGGTCGATTATTAAACAACCTTGCAGATGCCTTATCGTTTACACTTACGTAAGATGGATGTTCGCGTTTTGCATTTAACTTAAAATGTACATAAAATTTCAGGACGACATCTGAAGAGGAAGTGACCACTCGTTAGCTTCAGCGTAGAGACTCCCTACAGGATTGGTCCTTGGTGATGGACAGACTCCAGCATCTTCAAGGCGCTAGGAGTAGCCGATTGATGCACTTGAACTCACCACAATACGCTTCGTGTGACAAAATTCATGATTCGTGTTCATGCTTTTTAGGCATTTGTTCATTTCGTGTCTGAAATTATGCCCAGATATTTGTGTTTTGTATTCACACGTATGTGGTGTTCATGAAGGTCTTCACCAGGATTTGCGATGAGGCCTCTTTCGTGTGAAAAGAACAGAGGTGCTTCTGTTGGCATTGAGCTTAAAGCGGAATTATTTGAGGAACAAGCCGGCAAGCATAATTAAGGTAGTGGCCACAAAGATGAAGACTGTGTCGTAATACAGGACTTCGTAGCCGACGGTAACGCCGAAGTTTTCTGCGTTTCCTTTTTTCGCATTTACTGGCGCATTAACGGGCATCATTTTGCAGCACACGTGTAGCAAAATGATGCCAAAATGCAGGAGCGCCTGCATTTTCTGGACACTCGTCAATGAGCAAGAGACTTGTGGGCTATCCAAATCACCGTGGACTCGCACAGGATGCAACTGTTTGTAACACGGTCGCTTTATAGAATAATTCATTGTAACTTAAGATAAATTATAAGGAGTTCACTAAAAATAAGGAGTTGACAAATAATACTCCATACAAAAAGGTAGCGAGTTTACTCTGGCTAAAAATTGCTGTCTGTAAATACATTTCAGTAGTATAATTAGTAAATGTCTCCGCGTCATCCTAAGTGTGGAATGTGTAGAATACCGCGCCTTTTAGAATTACTGTGGCAAGCGCAGTCGCCTATAGGAAGATACTGACAGTCATATTCAGTAAAAACTGAGAACTGCAATGAAATGACCCAGTTTTCTTTAGCCTTATTGGCAAATTTACTGGTTTTGTAGACACGCCTAAATTAAACATTTAGCGCTACGGGACTTTCGACCAATTTTATTCCAACTCCAACCTGGAATGTCGGGCGACCATTCCCATACCATTCAATCTACCAGACTGGTGCCATCATTCCATTCACATTCCATTCCCGGCTTTTGAAAATATGGACTCATTCCGTAATCATTCGAACTGCGGAACTGCCACTCTGCAACTCTGTCTGTGATATACGTGCAGGTTCTCCTCAGCGTGTGTTGTGAAATGTCTTCGGAAGCGATATCAATGGCCGACAGCCATCCCGCACATACCATGGACGTAAGTGGCCTCAGTCGTGTTCCATTGGTAAGCCCAGGCCTCGTCCGAAATCCTGGAATGAGACATACGTATTGGTCTCCGACAATTGCTTCGAGCTGCTACAGGAATGTTCTGAAGAATGTTTTGTCGAAACATAATTTGGAAGAAGGAAACTGCTATTTTTGTAAAAACGTGGTACTTCTCGTGTTTCATTTCCCCCTAATTCTCACTGTGCTGGCTGGCATAGGGCGTTCGGCACATTCGGGGCGAAATGTGGAGCAGGGAGCTACGCCTCCTTGACTTACACGAAAGTGTCCACTTCACTTTCACTTCACTTAACAACTGATCTGATTCGGGCGTTGTGGTTGGCTATATAAGTTACGTTTTCCATTTAGCACAGCGTCATATCTCATAGCAGAATCGCAACAATAACTGTGCATAGGCCACACGGAGCAATTTTTTTCCTGAATAGAATAAGTGGATGCTCAAATAAAGCCATTGCACGAACTGTTTCCATATTTTTATTCAAACCTGACCTGTATCAAAAGAAATGCTTTAATGCGCGCCTTTTGGGGTTCACCACCGCCGTTTTAGCACTTGGGTTTTCACGCTAGTTCCAATAATTACTGATGCATCCCGTATACTTGCCAAAAGGAATGTATCTTAGATTAAATTACATTTGAAATTAAGGGCAGAAATGGTTTTCACTGAAAAATACCCCACCGATGGTTCTCTTTTAGGCAAGTCTAATTCTGAACACTTGAGAACATAATGACTAAGTCGGACGAAATGAAGGATACATGGCATAAAATATGTTGTTGCAAGAGAAGCCAAGTTTGCTTCGTATATTTACCGCTCAGCTGTATCTCCGCGAATTTTTTGAAGGATCAAGTTTATTGTTAAAGGGTCATGGACAAGTCGCTATTGCAGATATAAGCCTCAGGAAAAACGCAATATAGCTTGCACTGACGTCATTGTAGCCGCCATGTTGGTGCACCGGCTCGATGATAAGCTGGGTCTGTGACGTCACGTGAACTATAACCTTCGTTTTCTTTACGGCTGCAGTAAAAAATTAAGTTTACCCTTTCAAACCCACTTGAGAAGTATATATGCTAACAACTTTATGTAAGCGGTTAAAAAATCGGGCATGGACGACGCGTCAGCCGCGCCATGGGCGGCGCACGGGAACGGTGCACGAGAGCTATAGGCAAAGTTAGGTTCGGTTTCATTAGGTTAACTATCGAATAGTGGGCGCGCTAGTCGGCCGACACAGTCGCCCAGCCCAGTCAAACACCTCTACACGCCTGCGAGTGCGCTTCATAAGAGTTGCGATCGACAACTGTTCTGTAGCCACTTCATGATTAAGTTTGGTACGCTCTACGAACGCGGGTGTTCGCAGTTGCGCCAAGAGGGCGCAGCTGTCGCTTCTTCCAGGAAGTATTTCAAGACACATTTGCAAATAAGCAGTGTTAATTTTAAATCCATCTCCAGTTTTTCTTCAATCGGACCTATGAGGGTTTCTGAAAAGCAATCAACAGCGAAGGTGTCGTTCGGAAAATATCAACTTGGCCACGGATTTGTTGAATTTGTTTTTCCGAAATAACGCTATTTGTACTGCATTCACGAGCATTCTTGAAAATTCTCACTCGACCGCCAACGAACGGGTGCAGTGCGACTGAAATTAATTAATGTCTTGCGCTCCAGACAGCCAAACCACGATCTCAATATGACGAACGTCGTTGCGGTAGCTCAAAACTAAATCTGACCATCCGGATTTTGTAACGTGTGCGTAAACCCAAGCACTCCAGCGCTTTTTCATTTCACCATCACTGATGATACGGCCGCTGCGCCTGGAAGATTAACTGTGACGTCGAGATCAGCAGCGCAATGCAGCAGCTATTGGACTACCGCAGCAGGTATGCCGCCCGGGGATCAAACACAAGCGAAAAATATAGTCTTTTATAAAAACATTTGCTTTCTGTGGAGACACTCCTGTTTACCTTAACGATGAACAGCCGCAGCTGCTCTTCCCATGAGAATGCTTTCGCATCACCCGTGCATCGACGCGCGATAAGAATAAACTCGCCCATGTATGTACAGCCTGAATCTGTCTGCCAAAGGCGCGCTTTAAAGTCTGAACAAATGTGTAGCTGTCAATACTTGCATTCCATTCCAGGTCATTTCTACAAGTGGCAATAATCGATGAACATTGCACAAGCGGAAGTACTCACGTAGCGTAATCGTGCATAGTGGATGAAGCGTCCCCGGCGCCTTCATGGCTTGTACTCGGGATTGCCTCGTCGATGAAGCTGGTAAAGGCAGGAGGCGTGTGTCTGCTGTGTCTTTCTTCAGTCATCCCTGATGCTGCGCTTCTCGAGTACTGGCGTCTTTTCGCGACAGAACCACGCCGAATCACCACGCATGCGCAGTCAGTACCAATGATGCAAAAGTACAAATAAAACGTTTGACGCTGCCAGAACTCGAAAGAAACCGTAGACCTCATATCAAAAGATGTTGACGATAGGGTGCGCCACTATCTCGACACTAAAGTGCAAACATCGAGCGCTATAAGGGGCGCCCCAATGATTTGAGCTATCTTCACACCAATCGTGAAACCAGTTACCCGCTCACCCCGCTAAAATCCGTTGATCCACATATGTC
The DNA here is from genome assembly GCF_013339745.2 of Dermacentor silvarum. Taxonomy (NCBI): domain Eukaryota; kingdom Metazoa; phylum Arthropoda; class Arachnida; order Ixodida; family Ixodidae; genus Dermacentor; species Dermacentor silvarum. Next base: position 45,775,607 of record NC_051164.1, read on the forward strand.
TATATTATTATTACTTTTTAAGTGCAATGATACGGCTTCAAGCGGAGAAATTGGTGCACGTGAAGACGCTCCATTCGCGTCTGTATGGAGCGTATACATGTCGACCCAACTGTTATCGGTGTAATACGTAAGCTCTGGAAATCCGTTTTTGAATGCGGGATCACACTTTCCCGGTATATGAGGGGGCGCTGTCGTCGAGGCTAGCGTGTGAATGTAGGGTAGCGTGGTCAGGCGGTCACGATGTTATTGCGCGGCTCCTCGCGTTACCGTCGCCATGAAGTTCCGTATAAAGCCCACTGGGCGACAAAATCTTCGCCCCCACGCCGTATGCTTTATGTGCGAGTGTAAGCGAGCGAGGGTGAGCCCGCGATCGCGGCTCAATCTCGCGCACACGTGGGCGGGAAGGAAGCGCGCGTCGAGAAGCGCGCAAAGCTCCAGAGGAAGGACAGGAAGGGGGCGGTGCGCGTTTTACTCGGCACTAGAGATGGGCAAAACGGCTCACTTCTGTGCGCGGCTCGGAACGGCTCAGCTCGCTGAAATAATCCGGTTCATTCGATCACCTCACCGGTTCACTTAAACGTGTAACACGTGTTATGCATATTCTATAGTTATCTGGCTTTAGAAAAAAAATCTACATATGCATAATTTAGTAACCGTGTTATTGGTATTTTCGCTATGTATAGAGAATATTTTTACATATATTAAAAGCGTGAATTTTTCGTTGTAATGAAACTTTCTTTTATGATATTGGGGATAAACTGCTTATGATACTGTAACAGGCAGTATTCGACGCACTTTTTTCGGAAAAAAAAAGTAACTTCATCGTCATTACACAAGCTTGTCTGTTTTTGTGGTACTTTAAAATCAAATTTCGTCAAAATAAGAACGCCAAATGATTGTACAATATCTTTCAACTTCTTCATTTATTCACAGACTTACGTTTACTATAATATGAGGGAGCTGTAAGGCCATGCTAAATAAATGTAGAAATCATTTCTTGAAGTATACAATACAAAAATCATACGATAGATGCACAAAACTGCCGCACGTACCTTTCGTTTTTTTTTATTTTTCCTTTTTTTTTTCTTGAGCGCACGCACGATACTGGCGATCATGCCATCACGCGCCAGGACAAAAAAAAAAGAAATGAAGTTCTATTACAAGACAACAGATCATTGTCCTCGTTTTAATGACGTGCGAAGGATACACGCTCAGAAAATGCACTGAAATAGATGTCATGGGCGGCATTTTCATGACTACACTAATTATCACAAATGAAGACCAGGACCTAAACTGTACGTTCACGTGTTGTCTTTAAAGACACGGAAGACCATCCTCGAAGTGCTATTGGAGCAGCACACGATGTGCGATCAGTGAGAGTCGTGAGACATCGTTCGAACAGCAGCAGGCAACGAACCGTGCCATCTTTGCAAATTAAGGCTTCTTTACTTCTCACTCCGAAAGAACCGCCGCTCACTTACTGAATCACGGCTCCCTCGCTCTTCAAAAGAGCGGCTCAAAAGATCCGGCTCGCTCCTGAGCGCTGAGGAGCCGCTCCTTTTGAGCCGCTCTTTTGAAGAGCGAAGGAGCCGTGATTCAGTAAGTGAGCGGCGGTTCTTTCGTTCTTCAGCCGAAGGCTTAGGGGTGAAAGCGACTGTTACGAGGAAGGGCGGGAGGGCAGTTGCTTTCTCGTACCGCTAATAGATGGCGCGGAAGTCGCACCCAGCAGAAGACCCGGCTCTGACGGAACGCATCGGCACGGCTCACTGAACGCGAGAGAACCGGCTTCTTTCTCCAAAAGAAGCACCGCTCACTTTTACTGAACCACGGCTCACTCGCTCGTTAAAAAGAGCCGCTCACAAGATCCGGCTCGCTCCTCAGCGACCCATCTCTACTCCGTACCGCTCGAGCTTGCCTGCCAGGCCGCAGGGTTTCGGGGGGAGGGTAGGGAAGAGGGAACTCATGCATGGGACCGCGCGGTCCGGCCCGGGCGGCTGTATCTTGAAAGCCATCTGCGAGGGGGGGGGGGGGGGGGCAGAGTCTTTCCTCTCTGCGCTAGAATGACCTAGAATACTGGGGAGTGTGCAAAGCGCCTCGCGAATTCATGGGGGGAGAGAGGACTTTTTCCTGGGAACTCCCGCGCCGCGGCGCTGCTGTACCGGACCCGTTAGGGTGCCTCGATGCCCAGCGCCGCCGTCCAGGTTGGAGACAACCCCGCTGGCGCCGCCGTATTGAGTCCCACGAGCTGAGCTCAGCTACGCTTGCGTTCAGAAATAGTGTTACTCGCGGCGCACTTCCAAGTGCTTTGCCTTGATGAGAATTTTTTTTATCGGTATCGCATCTGCACATCTTTGTAACCAATAGCCGTTAACTCGTCGAAGGTCCAAGACGTAAATGTATGGCGCCGGGAACATGCCCCAAGTTGCCTAATTCAATTTACATTTAACATGCCGTGTGTATGTTTTTCAAATACGCACTATATTTTTTGCGCTTCGATGCTTGGTATATAAGGTTTGCGACCCCTGTGTGTGGAATTTTTTCTTTTTCGCTGTTGTATTTTGGTTTACACGTCACGCCTCCTTTACCATAGCCAGCCACTCGCGCACGGCGGTTAGTTTCCCTTGCGCTGCGCGTGCTCTTCGCGTTCGTTGTAATTATTTGACGATATCTACGCGCAATTTTGCTTTTTTTGCCCACAAAACTGTGTGCTGATAGGATTAAGCTGGTGTAAAAATAACTGCGTTGTGAAAATAAGGTTTAGTTAGTGCTGTAGAGAAACATGTAACGTAACTTGTTTGTGTCAATCTTGCGTAGTACACACAAGAAACCAAACGATGCACAAAATGCATTTACTAATAATGTCTAGTACAATCAATCATAAAAGAGATATGTACATGAAAAATTATATGTACTGTGTGGCGCCTGAAGGTTATGTTGAAAGACGAGATAAAAAAAAATTCGCAAGGTAGGCTCGACACACAATTCGGGATAGTGAGAGTTTTTTTAATTTATTCATTACATGGGGGGGGGGGTCAAGTGAGTACATCAACCTTATTACACACAATATAAATCGAAAACAAGAATGCAAACAAGAAAACGGAACCGCGGGTAATATTAATCAAGATATCCAGCTAGAATACATCAGCTACCATCGAATACGTCGCATCAGCCAAACACATCGATGGCGAGTACAGAACATTTTATAAATAACCATTAGAACACTGATAAATACATTGAAAAAATAAGCAACACTGCATACATATCGCGTACAAAAACCGTAAATGAAACTAAGACAGTCAAATACAGATTAGCAATGTTTTTCACTTCGAAAATATAGTCCATGATGATGTAGGCTGTTGACTTTAACAGACGGCGCCCTCCTGTCGATTTCCCTCGTACTGGTCCTCTTCAAAGTGTTTCTAAGTACAAGTAAAACAACAAAAGTGATTATTAATATGAAAAGTTGCCTTGTAAATACAGAGAACCCATTACACTGCTTAAAAATAAATTTTCGCAGAAGTAATGCTGTATTACCTCGCTTCACACGTTTCGAAGAAATGCACAGGCTACAACAGACACCAGCCAGAAAGCGCCGAAGCATTTTGGTCCCATGATGCCCCTTAACTCTACTACACCTGGGCATACCGTGCACAGGCATTTAAAGACCGTCACAGTACCCACTACGATCGGGAATGAGCACGAATGACCATCGGCTTACGAGCACCACACTACAAATATATTCGTCTAAAAAATCAGCTATATAACTTAACAATCTGAGATCCGCAAGATATCTGCTGAGAATAGAGAAAATCACAATGCTTCGCTTGCCACGTACACAACAGCCGCTCTCCCCAGAAGAAGCACTGCGTTCTTTAGAACCAAATAACCAGTAGCGAAAAAAGAAACTGAGGGGAAAAAAAAAGAAACAAGAGACACACGATGTGTGCTTCCCGTGAAAAAGTAAATAGGTGGTTTACATGACGATTTGTAGCTAATGTAAGGCTATTTCGCGGCGAAGCATTTTCGTCAGTTCTTAAAATAAGGGTACTATTCGCATAGACTGCGCTGATCAAAACGGCAAAAGCCCATGCGACGCGCGCTTGCAAACCAAAGGCTACTCAGCATCGGTGCAGTTCTTAGTTCGTGAGCGAACGTAGGTACGTGAGCGAGGATCAGAGAATACTTTCTTATTTATGAAAAACACGATGCGATAGTCTAAACTTTCTTGACACTTACCTCGCAAATGTAGGAGCTTTCTATTGCCTTCCAGTGATACCGCTTTACTTGGGCTTCCCATCTCTTCCTTCGCTCTGGGTCCCGGGGGAAGCGTACACAACGAAGCCCTTTACGCGTCGATCCGGTGCACTTCGGAACACAACAGCCCGTCATGTCGACTCGATGCACTTGACAAGCTTGTCATTCATGCGGCTGTACACTGTCCAGCAAGTAGAAGCGTCAGCGTAGCATCCGCGCGCACTGTGTCTCGAACTAAGCACCGGCACCAAGCACTCGCAACCGCTCGCTGTGACTCAAGATGGCGTCGCAGCGAGAAAGCGGCGGCGCGGGTGCGGTCAAAGGATGGCACCACCGAACGGCGGCGCTGGCATCGAGGCACCCTAGGACCCGTGGGTTTTCTCCGCTGCGGAAGCCGCGCCCAGGCGGCGGGCGTCTGCTTCGAGCCTGATATTTTGGTTTCTTTAGCCAACATTGCGATAATTTGGGCTATAATAAGTACCACGTCACCGCAAGGTAACACCGCAGTGACTCACCACACAGAGAACGCGTTTGCCGGCTGTGAATACGGATATTTTGTCTGTATCCTTCTAGCTCGCTTGGTTCGCGCTTACGCGGCTGTTTGGGGAACGCATTCCGCGCGCTTACTTCATTTAGTTATGCGTGAAGTGAGCAACGTGAACGTGCTACAGAAAAAAAAAAGAGCTGGAGATCACGATAAGTTGATAACGAAGAGAACGTAGCAGGTATCGCTATCTCATGCTAACGCTTTTACACCCTATAGTTTATTTCATGCATTCGATTTATTTTACAAGACTGCCGCGCGCTCTATGCTGTTTCTTTATTAAGGTGAAATCCTTAACTGGCTCTTCTGGAAGCGGAATGTGTCCAAAGATAAATACAAACAGCATAACATCGCGTCTCGTTCACCTAATTGGTATACTATATACCAAAGTATAGCGTGGAAAGGCACAAATGTGTGACTAAGATTACTGATGGGTCATGGCATTAGTAGCTTCACATACTTGCATTTCCATCACGATTAACGATAACAATATGGCGTGTAGTGCAAACCCGCATTCTTCGGCCAGAAATATCCCTCTGACGCTGTGGGCATTCAAGACGACAAGAACGTGTTGAAGGCCAATCTCGATCTCAACGTGTCGAACTTGCCCCGTATATTATGAAGATATGAGAGCACAGGCAAGGGGTGATAATACTGATGACAATTTCTGGGTTTTCACATCCAAAAATCGAAATATGGCTATGATAGACGCCGTAGTGGAGGGCTCCGGTAATTTCGATCACCTGGGGTTCATTAATGTGCACCTAAATCTATGTACGCGGGTGTTTTATGCATTTCGCCTCCATCGAAATGTAAGCCGCCGTGGCCGGGAGTCGAACCCGCGTCCTCGAGCAGTCCAACTACCAAAGCCACTAAGCTCCCACGCGTGTAGGTAAATGGTACGCGAGAAATATACGCGGCAAAAAACAAGACCAACCAAAATAAATGAAACGCTAACAGTGCAACAATGTATGCTTCATTTGATAATTACGAGTGAACGTCAGAAAACGAACGTGGAATGTGCAACTCGTCTTTCGCCTTCTTTTGTTGCAAGAGCGCAAACACTAAGCAAATTTTAACATGACAGTAGCTTTAGGAATATTTATTGCGTATGCTCGCCGGTTCCTACACAGCAAATATACTTACTGATCAATAATTACGTACTTGTAGTTACGTAATGATAGATGTCAACTAGTCACCAGAACATAAACTTTTCATGTTTTACTGTTATTGAGGGTAACTATCTTGGAGATATGTAGAATCAATAGCGATATTTGTCGTGCATCAAAGACAGCAATATTTAAGACGATTTCCCATTCAATATAATACCAGCACAAACATCGTCACGCGTCATGAATGCTTGTTAGTTTACGTAGAAAATCACACGTTAAGCAATAACTATGATATCATGTGAAATTACACGTTGGTAATTTCAAAGAGGATTCATGGATTATTAAACAAGGCTATTGCAGCAATACCTTTTACATAACAATAATGAGTAAATGACTAGACTAGTAGTAGCTATCTATTCATTTCAATACCCGAAAAAGAAATACTTGTTTACCTATTTGTTTACCTATTGGCTGGAATGGCTTTTCTTTCAAATGCCTTTGAATTTGAAACAAGCTTCGCTCTCGGTGAACCTTAAGGTACATCGTGCGCGAAGTTTGTATTGAAGAGCTAGTGTACAGCAAGAATGTTCGTGTACACTATCTCTGAAGCGAAATAAGCCAACAATATTGCGGCGTTAGGGCCGTCTTCTGCTCTTTCTTTTGCTCCCCTCACCTTTTCACTGTGCTCTGTTCATAATAAAGTATTGTCGAGGGCTAAAAAATTGTCGAATAATACATATTCATATGGCTGTTAACCACTAACTGACCGTGAGTGAAAAGCGCGTAGTGCTACGCCAAGCGGTCACTGCAGCACGTAAGTATTCACTTGACCTGCACGGACTAATCGACTTTTTTCGTTACTCTTATATTTTCAAGCATGGTGCTGTTGCCCGCGGTACGCATGCGTTATACTGTTTTTTTTTTTTTTTGGTGTTGTTGTTGGCGTTCTTTCGTTGCGCGGGCTCATTTAGCGCGTTTCTACGCGCGCACAGTTACCGCATTACCGTTCCCGAACTCTAGCACCGGAGCTAGGCCACGCTTATGAGTTTGACGCGTTAGCTTTTGCATTCTCTTGCTGCCCAAGCACAAAGAAAACGCTCAAAGGTGGGTAAGCTCCATGCAGCACCACACTGTTGAAGTTAAATAGACTAAGTGCTTTGGGTGAAAACTGACGCAACAAGCTACAACACGTAGCAGACGACCCTCGCTTTCTGCGCGACTCGCGAGCGCGAAAAGCCCACGGGTCCGGAGCAGCAGCGGCGCGGTGCGGCAGTTCACAGAAAAAGGCCCTCGCCGGAGCCCGGCGCTTCGGCCACTCCCCTATTATTTCTAGGTCACTCCACATGCGCTGTGTTTTCGCGGCTTAGTTCGCGTTGATGCCGATCGGTGAGCTGAAGGTCAATTCACTCGCTGCTGCTGCTGCGCTTACTCCCTACAGCGTTTGACAGCGAGTTTCCGCGGTCATTGAGTGACAGGCGTTCATATTTGCTTCTACGCGCGTGACACAATGCTGGTTAATTTAGTTAGTGCGCCTATGTATACAAGTTTATACAGCTGATACATCTACTATCCTTAATTCATATAGGTGTCCACTAGATTGATCGATGGCTTCGCCTTTCGAGCGAAACTACGACTTTGTGATGACGTCTAGGGAGTGGCGAGCATGTATCGAGCTTTTCCCGACCGTGGGAGCAGCAACCTCCAAAATGATGTAAAGGGGCAAATGGATGTGATGAAGGATGGGTGCACGGGTACGTCAGACTTGGGAATTTTGGTAGTCCGTACAACGCAGGGTCATGTCGATTATGGCACAAGAGCGTGTAGTACAAGGCCTTAGTGGATAGTGAAACAAAGCGGACAACGTCATCCACAAGTCTCTGAACATGCACTCTACTCATCCAGAACTCCGTCTTCAACTTAGTGCCAACTTAATCGCAAGGCGCGTCGACTTTCCACACATGTACGCGCGGTGTTTACGTCGAGTTTTCAAACCTATATAACCGAAATTTCTTCCCCATCATCATCACTGCGAGCAATGCTCCCATGCAGCAGTCGAAACACAGTATATGTTTTTCTCATCGGCGTCCAACCTTCAACTACTTACAGTGTTAATGAGATAGGACTGATAAAGAACGTTCACCGAATAAACAAACACTTCGTAGCAGAGTGTCGAACCGAAATTTTTACTGTTTTTTGTTTTCGGCTCACCGAAAATGGGTGAGGCCCGGCTCAACTCTGCAGCTAAAAATGTGGTTTGAACCGGCTCAAGTTGATTTGCATAGACACAGAATAATGATAAGAAAACTGCAGAAATTCATTTTTGGCAAAAACTTGACGCGGCGACAAAAAGCTGCACTGCAAAATTACGCCTGTTGATTGTTCTTCAGGCCGCATGTAGTTACGAAAGAATTCTGCAGAGCCAACAGCAATGCTGGAATCTGTTTGAAGCGAAGCCTTATAGAAAAGTAAGTGTGGCATGTTTGTGAAACGTGAAGGCGAAAGCCTGCGAGCTGTGGAAAACTACCACGACGAACGCGCGAGCAGTGGCCCGATTGCAAGTGGCAGTACGGCAACGCTCGCATGATCAGCGGCATCGGAGCGAGCTGTGGAAGACTACGACGAGCATGAACTCGCGAGCAGTGGTACCAACGCGCCTTTGTGACCCACGTGACGTCTGCAATCAGGCACTCAGAAGGCACACCCATTCATAAAAACCACAACCATGGAGCAGCTCCAGATTAGTTCATTATCTTCCTAATATAGTAATGACGTCAGATGCCAAAGATGTCCCACAGGCACTTTGGGGCTTTCCCAAGGAAGTCGCTGACTCATTTATTTTCTTGAGTTAGATTCAGGCTGGAGTACATTTTCACTGCGTGTCGAAAAGCAATTTCTGCTGCCCTGGTGGACTTGATTTTACTAGACCCGTTGTATCGTGCAACTTGTTTAAAACGGCCTTGTCAGGATGTAATTGCGCGTGCCTCATAATGAGATCGTGGTTCTGGAACGTAAACCCCCTTAATTTAATTTTTTTAGGGATGTAAGTATGCGGGTCCGTAAAATGTGTATACCTCCTTCAGTTAAAAGATTTTTCTTTAAATTGCAAACCTGGTTGAACACGAGCCGCTGCTTCGTGCCGTGGTCCACGAACTGTCGACTCTGTCCTCGTGCCGAAACCATAGACCACTGTTTTATAGACTGTACGGACGATATATTTTCTGGGAGATTCTCCAACGGACGCTTAAGAAGAACATTGACATGACTGCATACGCAATTAGGTTCCTACCGTTTAGGAGTACTGCTGGTCCTCCCTATGACATGTTCATAGTACTGGGTTTCTACAGCCTATGGAGAGCTAGAAGGTGTGATCGCCATGTCGAATGCTCGTGATCTACAAGATCATTCTTTCATGAAAGTGCAGCTTATGTAAGCAGTATGTAATTTGCAAAAGTTTCTTTCAAAAGCCACTAGTTTCCCTTTTTTAATAGAAACCTCGCTGCGAAACATGACGTCAATCCCAGCATTTAAGATGTGTTTTTACTCTTTGCGGTGTCAGCCATTTTTCGTCAAGGTACAGTTTCGCCAAGGTCACGGAAAGATCACGCCAAGGGCACCGCCAACATAAGCACATAAGGATTTCGCGTTAAAAGAGAGAGAGGAGAATATAATGAGGAAAGAGAGAGTGCTCTAGCTTGCTACAATGCTCAGGGGAAAAGGGAAGAGATAAAGCAGGGGGTCGAGAAGTAACGAACAGGACAGTCAGTAGGATGCGATTATATACACGTTCATGTGCGAATCACGCGTTCACTGCGTGTGTTAAATACTGTAAGGCAGTCCGACCAATGACCCTGTAACAATTTTTCAACGAATGGCCTGTTGTAAATTGACGGTAATGAAGAGATCAACGCCTGCCGTTCAAAGTAATACTGGGGGCAAGCAACAAATATACCAAGTGCTACTTCGAAGACTGCCAAAACTTCCTAAAAAAGAGTACTCAAGACAAAAATCCAATATTTTATCAACCGGTACATCAGGACCACCATCCACATATACCTGAAGTAAATTTCTATCCGTCGGCAGGGTCAGCAGAGGAATTTCAGTCCGAGTCGATGTAGCAGCGTCACCATTCGGAGATGCACCCGTCAGTTTTGCGGCGAGCGCCGGCACAAGGGCGTCGAGGAGAAGGCGAACGACTCTGCCGTGTAGGTGGCGAGGCCTCAGCACGGTGGTAAGGCTCTGTGGGTTCTTCTGGCGGCGGGGCGACTACCTGGTGAGCGATGATATCGTTGGAACGCAGATCGAAATGAGGGTGTCCAGGTGTTGCGGAAGTGACGGGAAATATGGCCAACACGACGGCAGTTCAAGCAAATAGGCCTGTCATCTGGTGTCCGCCATTCCATTGGGAGGGGTACTGGTTCCGCGGAGCCGGGACAGTAGTAAAGGCGTCGGATCGGTTGATAGGGCAAACGGAGGGAACGTGAAGGTTCGCCAGCTCTTCGCGAACGACGGACTGGATGACCGAAACCGTCGGTCAAAAATCGTTCGGGGCATACGTCTGGGAGTTAACCGGCAATATTCTCTATCTTGGCGAACGCTGCGCACAGTGCTCTCTGACGTGGTCGGCTGAGGCGGGGAATGGTCTTCGCACGATGATGTATCGGCTGTGTTTGTAAGACGGGTATACTGATGGACAATTTGATGGCCTTTCGCTTCGTTGATACGTCTGCATTCACTTATGATGTCGTCCATTCTGGTGCACTTCTTGTACACAAGAAGGTTAAAGGCGTAGTCAGCTGTGCCTTTCAGCACATGATTCACCTTTTCATCTTCCGGCATTCGCTCGTCCACCTTGCGGCAAAGGGCAAGAACGTTCTGAATATACGTCACGTGTGACTCGGTTGACGTCTGGGCACGAGTTCCAAGTTACTTCTTCGCGGCTCATTGTCGTCCAACTGTCCTTCCGAAAACATCACAGAGCTTTTTCTTGCATTGCTCCCAACACGTTAACTCCTCTTCGTATGTCTGAACCCAGGCGCTTGTCATGCTTTTCATGTAGAAGATCACATTGGCTAACATATGGGTCTGATTCCACCTGTTATTTCCGCTGACACGCTCGTACAGCCGGATCCAATCTGCGCCGTCCAGGTTGACGGTACATCCGTAAACGTGCCAGGGTCGTGGGCCTGAGCCAAGATGACGGTTGGCATGGTGGGCACCGTTGAGGTCGCCGTTGGTGCAGCCTCTATATATATACGTCATTCGGCATGAGGCTACGTCCGCTTCGGAGCTCCGTCTTGCATGAGATGCACCCCGCAGCTCCACCAAAATGTGACAAAGATGAAAGTAATAGTGAAACCTATATACAGCTGATATACAAAAGATAGGCAGCGCAGGCAAGTGCCTAACGTCGTTATCTTCCTACACAAGCTCGTGCTCTGCTTCTTCCACCCTGTTCCCACCGTTGTTACAATATAGACGACCATGTTAGAAGCACCCGTTCACAGCTTGTGTTAAATATTGTAAGGCAGTCCGATCAATGACCCTGTGTGATGGGAAAACACGACAAACTTGCCGGTGTTTCCCGTTGGGCCCAGGATCCTTTTAATAATGATTTATCATTATGATGATTTTATCAGTTTACTTGAATTTTACCTCCGGTCAAATTTTGTGGCCTTTGAGAATAGTTTTTATTTGTAGCGCCAAGGGATTTGCATTGGGTCTTGTGTGGCACCTGTCTTGTGCAACATTTTTTTAGCTGACGTGGATCGTTGTTTGTCAAGAATCTTACAGAAAAGTAACATTATCAAAGCTTTAGGTATGTTGACGACTTTTTATTACTTTTAAAGGAACCACTTGTTTTTACCTTAGACAAGTCTGTTGATGCTATTTTTGTTGCCTTTCGGCAGTATGGGAAGGGACTGACCTTCACACATGAAATCCCTTCTAGTGACTCACTGCAGTCTTTAGATCTATGGCTTCGGTTTTTAAATGATCATATTTGTTGGTCTTCGAATCCCCGAGCGCAAATAGCATTATTGCCATATGATTCTGCGCAGTCTAAGCTCGTCAAGCGAGGGATTATGGAACATTTTCTGGGTTCTGCACTCAGGAAATCGTGCCCACATGCTATGCAGGATAGTTTTAATGACCAGGTTCGGCGTGTGTTGGATGCCGGTTACCCTTGCACGGTAGTTACGGCAGTTGCAGAGGTTCTTCTGCGAGAGTCAAAAGCAGCCCGCGCTGGTGCAAAAACTGGGCTGCAGTGCTGGAGCCGTCCTGAAAGTGTTGCACTACATACATCGCACCTCTCATAATTTGAAGAAGGTTGCGAGTAGGCACGCTGTGCCAGTTGTTTTTTCAGCCCCGCGTAAGCTCGCTGGGCTCTGAACGAGGATTTGTGCTGCTAAGAAGAAGAATCCTGGAGGATGCGGCAAAAAGCACGAACCGCCCTACGTAAAATGCGCGGTTGGCGTTGTGTACGAAATTCCGCTATCATGTGGTAGGGCAAACTGGCCGGTGCGTCAACGTTCGTGCAAGAGAACATGAGCTGTCGATTAAAAATAATGAGAATGCGCATTTGCCTGCGCACGTCCGGCATTGCATGTGTGTGCCAAATTTCCGAGGCATCAAAATTTTGGCAAAAGCCGTGATACAACTGCCCGTGAAATGTTGGAAGCCTTTCATATTTCGTCAAAAGGAGATGGCTGTATAAGTGATACATCAATTTCTTTAAAAGAAACTGAGATGATGTTCTTGCGCGGCACGTTGTAATCTTTGACGTGTGTCATGTGATCACCGCTGTTGTACCTACGTCATTGAGAGTATATATTGACAACGCAGGAAAAAATAAAGTCAGTTCAAGGTTTGCGCTCGTCCGCGTCTATTACTGTGTCCGTGTTTTTTATTTGCGCATAACCATTTTCTTTGCAAGTGTGAACCAACTCGCCCAGCAGAAAGTTTTACTAGGTACAATTTACTCTTACTTGCTCAAGATTTCACATGGTTTGAAGAAGGCAGCAGAACGCCCAAGTATAAGAGCAGTCTTTTTCACCACTTGGAAATTGCCTAGGCTATGCAAAACTAGCAACTCCTGTGGTAGCAAGAGGCAAGGTGCAACAAACGGCACGTCACTGGATATGTGACCTGTAAGGAGAGCGCAGTACATAAATTCCCCCTCTCATGTGGCAAACACCACGTAGAGCAGAGATGTCACTAAGTAAACGAAAGGCTCAGAGCACGAGCAGCACGTGTCGGTGCTCACGAGCCTCCTCCAAAAGGCTCACTCGACCGCAAATGAAGCTGTGCGGGGCGATTAAAATAAATAAATTCTTGGGTTTTACGCGGCAAAATCGCGATCTCACTATGACGAACCCTGTTGTGGGGGCTCAGTACGAAATTTGACCAGCCGGGCTAATGTAATGTATGCGTACACCCAAGGCACCCAGTGTTCTGAATTTCACCGTCATTGATGGTACGACCGCTTTGCCTGCAAGATTACCTGCAACTTCGAGCTCACCAGCGCAACGCCGTAACTATTCGGCTACCGCAGCAAATATACCGCGCTAAGATCAAACGCAAACGAAAAATGTATTTTTCTGTGAACACATTTGCCTTCTGCAGACACATTCCTCTTTAACTTAACGATAATCTGCTACAGCTGCTGTTGCCATGACAATATGATCGCGTCACCCTTGCATCGACGCGGGATAGGCCAGTAAAGGTCGCCCATGTACAGCCTGAAGCTGTCTGCCAAAGGCTCGAGCTACAAATCTGCACCAATCTGCAGCGTCGAATCTCAGACGTCGAATCTGCAGCTTCGAATCTGCAGCTGTCGAATCGCAGACTGTCGAACTCTGCAGCTGTCGAATCTGCAGCTGTCGAGTCTGCAGCTGTCGAATCTGCAGCTGCGAATCTGCAGCTGTCGAATCTGCAGCTGTCGAATCTGCAGCTGTCGAATCTGCAGCTTGTCGAATCTGCAGCTGTCGAATCTGTAGCTGTCGAATCTGTAGCTGTCGAATCTGTAGCTGTCGAATCTGTAGCTGTCGAATCTGTAGCTGTCGAATCTGTAGCTGTCGAATCTGTAGCTGTCGAATCTGTAGCTGTCAAATCTGTAGCTGTAAAATGAGCTACAAATCTGTCAATGCCTGTATTTCGGGTCGTCTCTATAGGGCTGGCAATATTCAATGAAAATTTTACAAGCGGGAAGACTCACGTAGTGTAATTGTACGAAGTTGATGAAGGGCAAACACTTTGCTCCACTTCATAGCAATTTGCGGATCCTGAAATACTGGATGGCCAGGTATTTGCAATATGCTTCGCATAACATCGAATCCCACTGTGCGCGAGATCTATAGATTGTTTCGCCTATATGTTATTCAAAACACTTCGTTATGGTTTGTGCACGTAACCTAGTGAGCGATGTCCATTGACTAGCAGTGTCTATTTCTCGTTTAGGCATGCTTGGAGGCGTTGATGAGTATGGTCAAAATCACTTTCGTGATCGTGGGCTGCACTTCCAACTGACATGGAGGTCAATTATTTCGTACTGCAGAAACCTCGCTTGTTACTTGGCCATTCAGCTGCAATCTCCGACCCCAGTTTTTCCTGGTACACGTCATCACGTCATATATTTAGAAAGCTATTACGGTTCCGTCGGCTCAAATCGAACAAAATTCATCAACGTACCTGAAAACAATGACCCCACATCAGCCAACGTGTAACAGTTGTTTCAGTTGTTTTTTCACGGTTTCGACTATTTGATGTTCACATGACTTCTCTAGTGCAGTTATAAAACATTCGATAGCTGGTTTCCTCTGTTTTGAATTGACCATATGGTATTGCAGATTTATTTAATACTCACTAAGTCTACAACCATTATACATGTTCATCACTGAAATGAAAGAGTCTGTCTGTTGGAACTCGGGGTAGCGCTTGGGCCGAGATCCTCCAGCCACAGGGATGTCCAGTAGTACGAGTGAAAGAAAAAGGGTTTAATCTGCATATAAACAGTGGCTCCAGATATGGAAGCAACCCGCCCCCCCCCCCCCCCCCCCCATAGGAACACTGACTGTCTCACCCATTACAAGACTCAGCACACATCAGAGCAGGTCAAGCCACACCACTGCGCCCAATGTATCCACTTATAGAACAGCAGCCTTCCATAGTTCCCTACGCAAGGGAATTCGATGACCTTGGTGCGGCCAATCAGAGGGGTCGTATTGTTCACAGAACTCCGCCTCTGCTTTCCAACCTTCGAAGCAAGGACGAGGCACTCTGGAAACTCAGGGTTCACGCTGCTTTCCCTGAAGTCGTCGAGCTGGTTTCTTGCTCTCCGTGACGGTCATCTTGTCAGGGTCAGGAGAGTGGCCTTCGCGCTGGTTACCGCTTCCACGGAAGGTGGCGGTAGGGTAGAGTCATCGTCTGGGCGACGCTGATCAAATGGGCTGCCTCGGGAGAAACAACCAAACAATGCGCACTGGCGAGTGGCGACGCAACACTGTCTTAAGTCGGCAAGCAATATATTATGTCTCACCGTATAATTTCGTGTTTCGCTGGTACGATTTCGTGTTTTGCTGGTACCCGCCGGGGTGGCTCAGTCAGCTAAGGCGCTGCGCTGCTGAGCACGAGGTCGCGGGATGGAATCCCGGCTGCGGCGGCCGCACTTCGACGGAGCCGAAATGCAAAAACGCCCGTGTGCTTGCGTTGTAGCGCACGTTAAAGAACTCCAGGTGGTCAAAATGAATCCGGAGCCCTCCAGTACGGTGTGCCTCATAATCAGAACTGGTTTTGGCACGTATAACCCCAGAAAGAAGAAATGTTTCACTGGTGCTCTTGAGTTTTCGGGAATGCATTGCGCTGTTCCTGTAGCGCCTGGAATCTGATTAGGCTGTTCATTTCGGTGTAGCATCGGCGACAGTATTCCTGGAATTGTACACATGGTGGGCACAATTAACGTGAAAGAACAACTTTAACGATGAGAATTTCCGGAAGAGAATAACCAAAAAATTGTTTTTAATGTGGGCATGTCAGTAACAGCGAGTCATTCACACATCCAAGCACAAGATGGCGCAGACTGCTGCGCTGCTACGTTCTGCAGCGTTTTGTTTTGAGCGACATGGGCAGGCCAGCTGCAATGCCTGGGAAGGGTGTGGCAATAGCAGCTGCGTTCCTACAGCTTATGACTGATTGCACAAAAAGCTGTCGGGCTCCTTAGAAAGTCGATGTCTTTCATTCCGCAACTCTGTCGCGTTTTACCATTAGGCAACTTTCCACGTAGGTCACGGTCATTCATGAAAAATCAGACCAGCAAAATTTGGTAGTTTTGCACCTCTCTCAAGGGTACCCTGAAAACGGGGGAAACCAGGATCTAATTGGCGCCTTAAAAACCAGATACCTGGGTATTGATTCCGCGCGATCCTGCCTCCTAAAATATGAAGGGGAACGACGACCAAAACTTGACGCTCCGATTGCGAAGGAAGAGGTGTATGTCCCGAACACGAGCCTCACAGCGTAATACCGCTCCTGGGGCTGACAAAATCATGACTACAATCCTGAAACCGATGCACATCCTAGACTTGACCGAATACCTAAACGAAGAACTCTGGAGCAAGGACCACGTACCGAACGAGTGAAAACAGGCAGAAATCTTCCCCTTACCAGAGCCCTTCAAGAAGTTCCGCGATCGACGCCCTGCATACCATCTCGCTGACTTAGTGCCCCGGCATGCTGTAGCATTGCACGGGCTCGGGCTTACCCGAAAGCCCGGACACGGCCCGGCCCGTGGGCCGGGCCGGGCCGGGTAGAGCAGTTTTTTCACGGGCACGGCGTGTGCTTTTTGACCCGGGCCCAGGCCGGGCTCGGGTTTTTTGACGCGGGCCCGGGCCGGGCTCGGGCTTTCTGCGAGTTATTCTCGGGCTTCTCAACTCTGAAAAACATGTATTTTTCGGTCTCGAGCTGGGTTCGGGCCGGTTTCGAGCCGGGCTCGGGCCGGGCTCGGGCTTAAGGTAAAGGGGTGGCGGGCCGGGCCGGGCGGGTAACGTAGATTATTTCCGGGCCCGGGCCGGGCCCGGGTCTCGCCATAAAAGTTTTGATCGGGCTCGGGCGGGCCGCCCAATGTAAAAACGGGCCCGGGCCGGGCCCGGGCCGCAAAAATCGGCCCGTGCAGTGTTCTATGCTGTTCGAGAGGGTCATCGACGCCAGCCTCCAAAACTACATAGAGGATGGTTACCGCTTCCCGCACACCATGCTGGGATTCAGGCTGGGACTCTCTGCACCAGACTCTTTCTTAATCCAAAGGGAAGAGGTTCTCAAGGGCATCCCGAATGAAGAACACCTCCAGCTCGTACTCGACCTGAAAGGGGCCTTCGATAACATCTCTCACGAGGCCATTGTCAAGGGACTGAACGACATCAGCTGTGGGGAGCGCATCTTTATTTACGTCAAATCGTTCCTGGTGGGCCGGACGGCGACCATCGGAATAGGCCAGACTCGATCGGATAAGTTCGACTTGCCGAACAAAGGAACGCTCCAAGAGGGATAGTCGCCCCAATTCTCTTCAACGTCGTTGTGCTTGCACTGATCAAAGAACTGCGGAAGATCCCGGATCTAGCTAGTCACGCCCTGTACGCAGACGACATCACGCTCTGGGCCACCAAGGGCTCCCCCTCGCGCCAAAAGAGGCGACCCTTAGTGAGGCAGTGACTGCAGTAGAGAGATTTGCTGCATCGAGCGGGATGCGTTGAGCGCCCGAGAAGTCTGAGGTGATTCGGGTGTACGGAGGAGGAATCTGCAAGTCCCCTGGCCCTATCGACCTTTATCTGATAGCTAGAAGATCACGGAGAGCAATTAGACCAGGATTCTGCGTTTTGGATCCAGAGCAACCCGAAAACTTCCCAACACCATCCAAACCCTAAGGTCCGCAATGAACCAGATCTCGAGGATTATCAAATGAATAACAAGAAACCGCAAGAGCATGCGAGATGAGCACACGCTCCGCCTCGTCCACGCCCTGGTGATCAGCAGAGTGACGTATAAGCATGCCGTATTCCTACCACTCGCTAAACAAACGCCACCAAGAACAGGTCGATGCAATCATCAGAGGCGCGTACAAACCACCTCAAACGAGAAGTTAGCAGCCCTCTGGATCCACAACACCTTCGATGAGCTGCCGGGTGCTTGTTATGGCTTCAAAAAACGCCACACAACAGAACACGGCGGCAGGCAGAACCATGCTCCACCGGACCCGAACGGCAACGGAGCTCCTTGAACTCTATGGGCAACAATCACTCCAACCCAAGGTCAAAATCAGGATCAAGGCGAGCCCCAGCCCCAAGAACATGAGGCATGAACTCCACGAAGGACGACGCAAGGTCCGCGCGGGCCGACAGCGCCGACAATTGAAGGGTGACCCGTACGCAACCTATACGTGGACGTGACCACGTGTCCCAAAGGGGGTCTCTTTGCGGTAGCTGCCCTGTACGGGACAGAAATATTTGACCCTCGCGGCCTCCGTCAGGGCATAGACCTCAGCTGCGGCGGAGACCATAGCGGGACGCTAGTAATAAAGCCACAAGACAGGGTGGGCATGGCAGTTCACATCGTTACTGACTCGCAACAGGCCTACCGTAACTTTACCAACGGACGAACACCGATGCTGGCGGCTCAGATCCTAGACCCGATGCTGCAAGAATCACATCGAATCATGTTGACGCCGGGCCACGTGGTATTGAAGGGGAACGAAAGTGCGAACGCTTTTGCTCGAGAGCTTATCAACCGAGCGGGGCAAGCCACCATCATATCAATCTCGACCCTTTACCTTCGTGCCCATGCCATCCAATCACTGCGATCGCCTCGAGATTCCGCGGTTCAACCACAGGATTTATCCTCGCCCTCACAGAAAGCTCAGCACTGATGAGGCAGTAGCTCTCTGACTTACACAGTAATTCTCAGGCCTACACAGATACAGCAAAATGTACCCAATAACATAACGCGGCGTCTGCCCTAGTGCGGCGACACACGCCCTACACTCTTCCACATCTTGGGGAGATGCGCGGGCAAACCTCACTACTTAGGCCTAACACGTCATTTGAGCGGTGGGAGGTAGAGCTGACCGGCGATACCCTGGCCAGGCAGGAAGCGCTCGTCCAGCAAGTTCGTCGAGGAGCCGTGGTAAGTGAAGTCCTGGCATGAGGACACCACCCATCGACCACAAGAGCAACAACCTAGATTCTTCAAATTAATGTGCTCTCTCTATCTCTCTCTCTAAAGAGCAAACAGGCGCCATAACCCGCGATGAAGCTTCACAAATTTCATTTATAAGGGGCACTGATCTTTTCGACAGGTAATGGATACCCCAGGTCCATTGCCAGAAACGTTCGGGCACACCAATAGCTGGCGTCAATTGCAACACACACACCAGCCGGCAGCTACAAGAATGCACCAACATCTGCCCCACCCCTTCTTGCCCGTGTTTTTACTCGGTTGATTATGCTTGCCACATCCACAAGTGTAAAGCAGAAAAGTTTTCCCGTATGAACAATTGGGTTGAACCGGTTGCACGGATACAAACAATGCAATGCGAGTCAACGCAGACGCCTTCCGTATGGGTAAGAAAATTTTCTGACTAAGGTTCCGTCAAGTTAAGGTTAATCATACATATACCTAAAAGACATCCTATTTGTGATGCGCATGCTTTGGCACGCAGTGGGAGAGAACCAATCGGGGTCGGAAATTTCGA
This sequence comes from Dermacentor silvarum, assembly GCF_013339745.2. Taxonomy (NCBI): domain Eukaryota; kingdom Metazoa; phylum Arthropoda; class Arachnida; order Ixodida; family Ixodidae; genus Dermacentor; species Dermacentor silvarum. The sequence continues at coordinate 45,795,252 of NC_051164.1, forward strand.
TCCACAATCACCTCGATCGCGATCGAAAGTGACCGTGTGACACCGGTCTCACACAGTGTCACTACTATAATCGGCTCACTTTTGGGAAATAAACAAAGGTAAATAATTAAAAGAGCGCTAAATAAATGACGGACGACAATTCTATCGTGTGGCATGCACGCACGCATTGGCAAACACGGGGATGGATCGTAAATGTATGGTAACGTGTCGTTTACCAAGTTTCCCTTTTGTGAGGAAAGTGTTACATTGATCAAACTGGCCGCTGGCCTAATCATCGCCTGAGGCACCATCGAGTTTCACTGACTGGGTAGCGACTTGACTCTGCACTGCCGTGAGTACAGATTCCCTCCGCTGATCACTCATGCAGCGGTGCTTGCGCGGTATAAAGACAAGACGGCACGTAAACTCGACAAAGCTTTCATTGCCCAAAATGCAGGCGATAAGTGTGTAGCCAAGCCTTCAGTTTTGGTACACTAGGCAGGCATTGACTATCTAGTCAATGCCTGGTCGAGTAGGCGAGGGCCAATGAATTCGGCAGTACCGTGAAATGTGTCCAACACGTCCACATCGGAAGCAAATTGGCATAACGTCTGGTGTCCTCCGCGCATTCGGATCACAATAATTAGGAGGAGGAAAATGGCGTTGGATAGGGTTGAAGCCGGCCGAAGGGTAAAGGTCAGGACGGTTGACAGAGCAGATGTTTTGAAGGCCCATGTTTGCCAGTTCTTGACGAACAACGGATTGTATCAGCGAAATGGTCGGTTGGGTATCACTGGGCTCCCCTCGCATGAAATGTGCAGGTCATGCGGCTTCGATTTTGCGTCGAACGATTCGGGTGATAGTCTCCGACGTGGAAGGCTGAGTCGTCATACGAACGTCCTCACAGGTTGGTGTCACTGCCGTGTTCGGGAGGCGGGCGAAATGGTGCGCAATACGTCGGCTTTAACTTCTTCGAAGCGTCGGCATTCAGGGAGAATCTCGGTGACTGTTGAAGAGTTTTTAAATACGAGCAGCTGAAACGCATCATCCGCGATCCCTTTCAGCACATGCGCGACCTTATCGGCTTCTGTCATGTTGGCGTCAACTTTTCCGGCAAAGGGCCAGCACATCCTGAATGTACGTCAGGTACGACTCGGTAGAAGTCTGCGCACGCGAAGCAAGTTCTTTTTTGCCGGCCCGCTGGCAGCCTGCAGGTTGGCCAAATAACTCCCGAAGTTGAGTCTTACATAAGCTGCAGCTCGTGATGACATCTTCGTTGTTATCAAACCAGGCCTTCGCAGTTCCCTTCAGATAAAATAAGACGCTCGCCAGCATCAAGGTCGGGTCGCACCTGTAATGTGCGCTGACGCATTCATAGAGGCGAATCCACTCGTTGACGTCCTCGCCATCAGTGCCAGAAAAAGTCCCAGGGTCACGGCGCGGAGCCAGGATGACGGCAGGCATGGCGGCTGCGGGTGACGCAGTTTCACCACCAGTAGACATGCCGAGCGTGGCGACTTCGCAGCCGCTGCGGAGCTCCGTCTTGCGTTATACCCACCACCTCCACCAAGACGTTACGGGGAGGCAGACAACAGTGAAACGTATTTACAATATATTTACAAGGCGATGAAGCGTTGAACTATATGGGCGAGAGCGCGCCAGATCAAAAACGTCTTCTTCATCAACGATCCTGTTGAGGAATAGTCCCGTGACAATATCTTTGGCATCAATGAAAGACCCAACACTGCCTCGCAGGTGTCTTGGCAATGACGAAAAAAATCAATGCATTGCTTTTAACTTCAAACAATCAACTGTTGGTGTGGGTACACCATGGCTAAATATAATCGCAGAAATTACTGCAAAGACTTTCTATAAGGCACCAAAGCAGCATCGTAATGACACTACTGACTTCTTACTATCGCTAGAAACCTTCCATTGGTTCAAATATTCTTCGCAGCTACACCTTTTCGTCTATTGCAACTGCAGAATCATTAAAAAAAGGTAGTACCATAAGGGTTTCTCACTACAACACCGTCTAAACACTCGGACAGAAAATTTTCTGAACTGCATGCTGCTGTCAAGGTTCTCTTGCAATAACTCCAACGCTGTTGTTACACAAAACACAAAATTGCAGCCCACTCGGGTTTGTCTTCAACTGAGTTTCTTATGGCTACGTTCACGAATAACACAGTCATGTGAACGGCGAACACTGGTCGAGGTATTAAACTTTTTTGGCACATAATTCCGAAGAAAGCGTTTTGTCTCGTAATTTGAAAGACCCAGCTGGCATCGTTTACATTTCACATTGCACTAAGCTCTTTTACACTTCGTTCAAGAGAACCTGGTTTTCGCCCGTCTTGCGTAGCGTATGCTGCGCAGTGCTATGGAAAAAACATGAGAGTAGTTTTCTTGCACTCACGTCTTCATGGAAAAGTCACGGACGATTGATTTCATAAGCGAACCAATCTCACTGTTATGGCTGCCCACTTCTGTGCTTCACGAGATGTGTGGCCAGTTGAATCTCATCTGCAAAGGAGTCTCCACACAAAGAGCACGTAACCATCTCGCACATACGTCCGTCGAGGGTTTCTCTCTCTGCGAAACGAGCGCCGCATTGGGGAGACTGATTCGGCGATTCGTGCGCGTGGCGCAGGTGATGACTTCTGAGACTTGACCTGTACGGAAATGACTTATTACATATTTTGCAGACGAAAGGTTTCGCGCCCGTATGCAGGTTCAGATGATTTTTGAGGGAATGCTTGCTTTGAAATAATTTCATACATTTTGGGCAGACATGGGGTTTCTCGCCTGTGTGCTTCAGTTGATGTCTGTTAAGGTGATCCAAGCGCGTGAATGATTTCCCACAAGTTTTGCATTTGTGCGTCACGCATGTGTGCATGCGTTGATGCATTGTAAGACCCGTATTATGCGTGAAGTATTTACCACATGTTTCACATTTGTGGGGAGTAACGCCTGTGTGCGTGTGTTTATGGGCATTAAGATGGTCCAACCGCGCGAATGATTTACCACATGTTTCGCAGTTGTAGGGTTTTATGCCTGTATGGGTGCGCTGGTGTACGTTAAGGCTCCAGGACCGTTTGAACGATTTGCCACATGTTTCGCATTTGTAGAGCTTTTCTCCTGTGCTCTTCTGGCAATGTGTTACTGACTTCGTAATCTTTACAGAGGGTAGATGACATGCTTCGCAAATGTAGGATTCATCGCCATAGTTATTGGTAGCAAGTCTGTGTAAGGCATGCAGCCTGGTGTAAACCTTGCCGCAGACGCCGCAGACACCGCATAACTCTTGCTTTTCGTTTCCCTCGGTTCCGGTAGCATTCCTGCAAGTAGCCGGACAAAGCCGATCAAAATGGCGTACCGACTACTGTTACCGAAATCTAACAACACGTGTTCGACAATGCAGATTTGGCAAGCAAAATAGCGCATTTATGTGAAAGCCACTTGCTTAACCTGGGTGTTTCCTTCATGCGTTTGAACTTATCATTCCATTTGGGCTCTATAGCTTTGCAGATACTGAAGGCTACCGAATTAGGTGGTCTGCAACACGAAGAAAGACAGTCCTTCTAGTAGAAAATAAGGGAAATCTTTTTGCTGTCTTAATACATCAATTATAACCTACATTTAAAAGGTGTGGGTAAGTACAAATATTTGCACTTGACTGTTACCATGAAACCTGCGTGGTTTAACCCTTGATCATATTCGTGCATATTGAAATCGATAACATACGAATCTTATTTAGAACACTGTTCGTGCTGCACCAAAGTGGTTACGGCGCATCAACCGCAACCTTCATCAAGACGATCCATGCTTCTACGCCGACACGTCAAGCGAGTGGTCTTCGAAGTCGAGCGACGGATCACCGTAGGTTGAGGCCATATGTTCGATTGCCTTTGACATATTCGACTGTGTCACGGGAATATCTGAAAGTGCTGCATGTCCAATACGTTTGGTGTCATGGAGGACATCGCAGTTATCGATGTTTATCGGACAAAGCAGTCATCAGTGACGAGTAAATTGTATATACACATGTCCTTTCAGTTTAATTGTCCACGGCATGTTACCGTAACAATGAACAAATACCTGCGGGAATCTGCTTGCATGTGTTTTTTTGAAATCACGTCGCGTTTTAATTCTAATATTAGCGTATATATATAGAAATATCGCCTGACGGAGCCTGGACCTCGGAAGAAGCGTTGGAAGTGAAAACATCGAGCGCCGACATGGTATAAATGCCTGCATATATATATATATATATATATATATATATATATATATATATATATTGTTGCGTCCAAGTGCTTAAAAGGGACGTGCGGGTCAAAAGGAGAAAAGGACGACGACTGTGCAGCGGCCATTGCTGCTGTTCGTAGCCTGCTGTTCCTGCTCTAGCACGCCTAAATAAACCTCTTTTCCCCGTGCTTGTAACAACTTGGCTGAGGTGCTGGGTACACCTCGTAACCACTGAGTCTACGCTGCTACAACTTCGCTGAAGCCGCCGACTTGCCGGACTTCCGCCACCCTCACTTGACATGCCTGAATACGCCTGCCAGATTCCCGACGACTCTGACGCAGTTTCAAGGCCAGCACCTGGCGTTCCGTGTCAATACTATCGGGTGCCACGGACTTTCGGAGGAAAAGCCGGAGAAGATGTCGACGAGTAGCTCACGAACTACCGAAGGGTGAGCCGGTCTAATGGTTGGAACTCGACCGCACAGTTGTCCAATGTTGTGTTTTCCCTTACCGACAAAGCGCTCGTCTGGTATGAGAATCACGAAGATAGGGAGCTTTTCATGGGAGCTTTTCGTCGAGGAACTCAGAGCGTGTTTTGGAGACTCTAGTGCAAAAAAGAAACGCGCTGAACAGACGCTTTCGCAAAGAGCTCAGGTTCCCGGCGAAACCTGTACAACTTATATTGAAGAAGTGTTAAAACTGTGTAAGATAGTCAACTCTCAAATGTCTGAAGATGACAAAGTTGTACATTTGTTGAAAGGAGTAGCCGAAGACGTCTACAATTTTCTGATCGGCAAAGAAAGCTTGGATACCGTGTCTGACGTCATTCGCCACTGCAGGACCTTTGAGACGCTGAAGATGCGACGAATAATACCGAAGTTTGGTCGTCTGGCTAATGTCACAACGGTGGCAAGTGTAGAGCCGAGCTCGTGTGTTGACCTTCCATCAACAATACGGCAGATTGTTGGCGAAGAGTTGCTCCATCGCGAAGAGATTTACCGTCGCACACCCGGCATCACTGGTGCGTACTCACCACACGAGATGAGCAACACGGCCGTTTCGACCGCTTGGCAACCGACGGCTCACGCAGCGACCATTGAGTATAGGTCTACCCCACAAACGAGAGGGACCATGAGCTATCAAGATCATGACTACGACCAACGCCCTCACCGCACGCACGTCTCCCGGCAGCCGATGCCTAACCATGAGGAATGTGACCCACCTGCTGGCTATGCAGTCGACAGCAACATGCGTGACTACATGGAGGAACATCGAAATTTGCGGCCTCTGCCAGTGTGTTTCCAATGTGGTGTCGCGGGCCACATAGCGACGTTTTGCAATCGTCGCCCAACAACGTGGAATGATCGATCGAGGTTTTCAACCAGGACCACACTTCCTGTGAGGGCAACTCAACGGCCGTACACCACCTCTTGGTGAGCTGGCGCTCCTCCCGGCAACGATTACTGGCCGAGAAGCTTTCGGAGCCGTTCGTTTACGTCAATCTCCATCGTCAGTGCGCCGCTCCACCTCGTCTTCGCAACCGGAAAACTAGCTAGCGCGGCCGATTGGGGTGAGGTCGCTCGACACGTGCTATCGACAGAAATGCCCCCTGCAGTTGCTATGATTAATAACGAAGTGCATGTACTTGTTGATGGTGTTTCTGTAATGGCTTTAGTGGATACCGGAGCAACTGTATCCGTAATGAGTCTCAGTTTTAAAGGTCGGTTGGGGCGCAAAGTTGTATTTCGGTGGGACCAGGCTGCAACGTTTTGTGGAGTGAGCGGCAAGTCGTTGCGTCCTGTTTGTGTGTGCACTGCTGAAGTATCCTTGCCTGGTGGAGTTTTCGCGACGGAATTTGTAGTTATTCCCCGATCGACGCACGAAGTGATTTTGGGTATCGATTTTTTGCGACAGTGTGCTGCGACCGTCGATTGTCGCACGGGGGAAGTTTTCGTCGATGGCCATGTTTCGTCCGGGCTCTTAGAGGAGACTTGCTGTCAAGGTGAACTTTGTGTATCCGCAGATACTGTTGTGCCTGCGTCTACCTCTGTGTGCGTGCCGGTTGTATGTCGCGGTGATGTTCCAGACAGTTTCGATGCCTCCATAGAGCCAATGCATCTAAATTGTGTGAAGAAGAACGTTTTTGTCCCTCATTGTGTGGTATCCATCGCCAACGGGCGTGCTGTCTTGTGGACTACCAACTGCTCAGCAGAACCCGTCTCGCTTCCAAACGGCTTGAAACTTGCCTACTTTACTAAATACGCGTCTTCGTCCATAGCCGTACTAACAGACCCACCGTGTGAACCTGCTGACCTTCGCCACGTCTCGGACAAAAAGCTTCTGTCTATGATAAACACAGCACAAGGGAGCGCCATACCTTGGTGGATACGCTTTCTAAGCATCTGTCAGTGTTTGACTTTGCGCAGCCGGACAAAGCGTTCTCGTTTCCCGAGTCTCGAACACGCCATACTATCGATACGGGATCTGCGCGCCCGATCAGGCAAAAGCCTTATCGCGTCTCGCCTAACGAGCGCAAGATAATCGAGGAACAAGTGAGTGACATGATGAAAAATGGGATCATACAAGAGTCCTCGAGTCCTTGGGCAGCTCCGGTCATACTCGTCAGAAAGAAAGACGGTAACTGGAGATTTTGCGTCGATTATAGAAGATTAAACGCCGTGACTAAGAAGGATGTCTATCCGCTGCCCCGGATTGATGATGCAATTGATTGCCTTCATTCGGCCTCTTATTTTTCTTCAGTGGACCTACGCTCAGGATATTGCCAAATCCCGATGCACCCGGCAGACAAGGAGAAAACAGCCTTCATAACTCCGGATGGATTATTCGAATTCAATGTGATGCCATTTGGGTTGTGCAACGCTCCAGCAACCTTTGAAAGGTTCATGGACACAATTCTGCGTGGGTTAAAGTGGAACATCTGTATGTGCTATCTTGACGACGTTGTTATATTCGGGCGCACATTCAATGAGCACAATACCCGCCTGGATATTGTCCTTGACTGCATCAAGAACGCGGGCCTGGTTCTGAACTCCAAGAAATGCAACTTTGGTGACCATCCAACCCTTGTGCTGGGCCATCTTGTTGACAAAGACGGTATCCGGCCTGATCCCCTCAAGACGGCAGCTGTTGAGGCATTCAGTGCACCGCAGTCAGTGAAGCAACTTCGTAGTTTTCTGGGCCTTTGCTCTTACTTTCGCCGATTTATTCCTGGTTTTGCTGACGTCGCCTATCCTCTGACAAATCTGCTACATAAAGATGCACGGTTTGAGTGGACACCCGAGTGCGATTCTGCATTTAGTCAGTTGAAGTACCTGCTGACCTCCCAACCTATCCTTCGCCACTTCAACTCAACTGCGCCGACAAAAATCCACACAGATGCTAGTGGCGTTGGTCTGGGTGCCGTCTTGGTCCAACGCTATGACGACCGTCAGCATGTGATTGCTTATGCAAGCCGCCCATTAAGCAAACCTGAACGCAATTAAACAGTGACAGAGCAAGAATGCCTCGCTGTAATCTTTGCTGTTCAGCGATTTCGCTCTTACTTGTACGGACGCCCATTCCTAGTCGTCACAGACCACCATTCCCTGTGCTGGCTCGTGAACCTTCGCGACCCTTGTGGTCGCCCTGCGCGTTGGGCTTTGCGGTTGCAGGAATATAATTTCACTGTGTCCTACAAGAGTGGCCGAAAACATGCTGACGCAGACTGCCTTTCCCGTATGCCGCTTACCACGACGGACTGCGACGCAGACGATTTTGATCATCTCGTTGCCTTTGTGACACCCGCTTTTCCTGGTATCGATGCCTTCAAAGCAGAGCAACGGACAGACACCAAATTGGAGCCACTCTTCACTTCAGCCCGTTCTACTGCAACAAGCAGCTACTGTGTACGTGACGGGCTCCTGTACAAAAGGAACTACTCAAGCACAGGGGCACGCTTCCTTCTAGTGGTGCCGGAGCGTCTCCGGCCAGCAATCCTTCGGGCTATGCACGATGACCCTACCTCCGGTCACCTAGGCACTGTGCGCACCCTTTATCGCATTCAAGAACGTTTTTACTGGCCCCGGATGCGACATTCGGTTGAGTTGTATGTCGCCAGCTGCATACAATGCCAACGTCGGAAACGTCCAACCACTGCCCCATCTGGTCTCCTTCAACCTGTGCCGCCTCCAAGCTTGCCCTTTCAGCAAGTTGGAATTGACCTGTTAGGACCTTTTCCTCAGTTATCCAAGGGGAACCGCTGGATAATTGTCTGAGCCGACTATTTAACGCGCTACTGCGAGACGGCGGCTATACCATCAGCCACTGCCACCGAAGTATCGCTCTTCTTACTTCACGTTATTTTTCTGCGACATGAACCGCCTTGTGTTATTATAAGCGACCGGGGACGTCAATTCACAGCGGACATTGTGGAAGAGCTTCTACATTTATGCGACTCGCACCTCAGGCACTCGACGCCGTATCATCCGCAAACGAACGGCCTCACGGAGCGCACTAATCGAAAGATCACGAATATGCTTTCCATGTATGTTGCGTCCAATCATAAGAATTGGGATGAAGTTCTACCGTTTATTACTTAAGCATACAACACCGCCAAACATGAGACAACCGGTTACAGCCCCTTCTTCCTTCTATATGCTCGCCCGCACTGGTATACGCTCGACACTGTCCTCTTTTTTTACAACCACGACAATCCTGCGGTCGCGGATACGCTATGCCTCGCTGAAGAGGCTTGGCGACTTGCGCGTCTTCGGACTTTGGCATCGCAAGAAAACTCCAAAGCACACTACGATGCACGACATCGGCCTGTTACATATCACCCTGGTGATCTCGTTTGGCTTTGGACTCCCACAAGGAAGCGCGGCTTGTGCCAAAAGCTGCTGGCAAACTACGAGGGACCGTATGTTGTCATCGAGATTAGCGACGTGAACTACACTCTCGCGCGCCTCACGAACACTGGTCGACGCTCTGCTCAGACACAAGTCGCGCATGTCGCCAGGTTGAAATCATGCACCCCACGACAAGCCAGTTGACTCGCCCAGTGGGCTTTGTCTGCGAGGAGAGGTATGTTGCGTCCAAGTGCTTAAAAGGGACGTGCGGATCCAAAGGAGAAAGAGGAGAAGGACGACGACTGTGCAGCGGCCATTCCTGCTGTTCGTAGCCTGCTGTTCCTGCTCTAGCACGCCTAAATAAACCCCTTTTGCCCGTGCTCGTAACAATATATATATATATATATATATATATATATATATATATATATATATATGGTCAAGGTGTGCATTGCCATGGTGCTCAAGGATTCAGAGGGCGCCCTTGGTGCGGCAGCCAGAACCCTGCGTTGCTCCTGACTAACCGGCATTTCTTCGTTACCATATATATATATATATATATATATATATATATATATATATATATATATATATATATATATATATATATATATATATATATATTGTCACGTAGTAGTGACGTTAAATAAAACAGTCGGAAAACTGTGACAAAACTGGTTGTTTATTGGGCGAACCTGTGCCCACAAAAGCAAGCTACACTCAAAGCAAAACGATAGCGGCGAACACATACGGCGATCGTAGAAAATATGATCAGCGGCGAAACGCGTCGGCTTTTATACCTGAGTCATCGAAGGTTCCAGATTAATCCCTGATGCCCGCGTGTCTTCCAGAAAGTTCTAGACAATTCGCGTCGGTCATACAATCAGATAACTTAAGCGTCGGTGAAAACAGGCAACGGAAAGAAGCATCGATAACGTTCTAGAAAATTCCGATACAGGCGCGTCCTGCGCCGAGCGATAACGTTTAACATTTGTTAGCCGGTGGATAGCGGCCACCGGTGAAAGATAAACATGTATACGTGTCAATACCCTCCCCTTAAAAAGCGTCGTCCCGATGCTACAAACACGAAAGCGAAAACAAAACCACGCGTACAGAAAGGGACAAAAATAACAAAGCAACAAAGGATCTAAGTTCGTCAGCGGGCGTATAAAGGCTTAAAACGCACCACGTACATGACTTGAGGTCGTGCGCGGCGCCGCTGTGATTGCGAAATACCGTCTGGCACGACCTCATAGTCCAGTGCGCCAATACGTCGGATGATCTTATATGGTCCGAAACAGCGACGTAAGAGTTTCTCGCTAAGTCCTCGTCGGCGTAGCGGAGTCCAGACCCAAACACGGTCTCCAGGCTGGTACTCGACGTAGCGTCGTCGAAGATTGTAGTGTCGGCTTCGGTTCTCTGCTGTTTCTTGATGCACAGGCGGGCGAGCTGTCGACCTTCTTCGGCACGCTGCAAATAGGTGGCAACGTCGATATTTTCTTCGTCGGAGACATCCGGTAGCATGGCGTCAAGCGTAGTTGCCGGTTTCCTTCCGTAGACCAGGTTGAACGGCGCCAAGTGCGTCGTTTCTTGCATGGCCGTGTTGTATGCGAAGGTCACGTACGGAAGGATGGCATCCCACGTCTTGTGTTCGACGTCGACGTACATTGCCAGCATGTCGGCGATGGTCTTATTTAGGCGCTCGGTGAGGCCATTCGTCTGGGGGTGGTAGGCGGTGGTCCGGCGATGGCTTGTCTGGCTGTAGCGCAGGGTGGCTTGAGTTAGTTCAGCCGTGAAGGCCGTACCTCTGTCGGTGATGAGGACTTCTGGGGCACCGTAACGCAGGAGGATGTTCTCAACGAAGAATCGGGCTATCTCGGCAGCACTGTCTTTGGGCAAGGCTTTTGTTTCGGCGTAGCGGGTGAGGTAGTCCGTAGCTACGACGATCCATTTATTCCCGGACGTCGACGTCGGAAAAGGCCCTAGTAAGTCCATCCCGATCTGCTGGAACGGTCGGCGAGGTGGCACTATCGGCTGTAGAAGTCCGGCTGGCCTTGTCGGTGCTGTTTTGCGTCGCTGACAGTCTCGGCATGTCCTTACGTAATGGGCGACGTCGCCAGAGAAGCGACGCCAGTAGTATTTTTCTTATATCCGCGCGAGCGTGCGGGAAAAACCGAGGTGTCCAGCCGTTGGGTCGTCATGGAGAGCTTGCAGAACCTCTGGACGCAATGCTGAGGGTACCACGAGGAGGTAGTTGGCTTGGAGAGGCGAGAAGTTCTTCTTTATAAAAATGTCGTTTTGCAAGAAAAACGACGCCAATCCTCGCCTGAACACCTTCGGCACAATGACGGTCTTGCCTTCCAGGTAGTCTACAAGGCTCCTTAGTTCCGGGTCGGCTCGCTGTTGTTCGGCGACTTCGTTGGCACTGATGGGTCCCAAGAAAGTGTCGTCATCCTGGTCGTCCTGTGGGGGGTGGGTTCGACGGGGGCGCGAGACAAGCAGTCGGCGTCAGAGTGCTTTCGCCCGGACTTGTAAACGACGGTGATGTCGAATGCTTGAAGTCTCAGACTCCATCGTGCGAGGCGACCTGAAGGATCCTTCAAGTTAGCTAGCCAACACAAGGCGTGGTGGTCGCTCACAACGTTAAAGGGCCTGACATAGAGGTAGGGGCGAAACTTTGATGTAGCCCAGATGATGGCGATGCACTCCTTTTCTGTTGTGGAGTAATTTGCTTCCGCCTTCGATAGCGACCGGCTAGCGTAACTTACAACCATTTCTAGTCCGTCAGTCCTCTGCACAAGAACGGCGCCGAGTCCTACGCTGCTTGCGTCGGTGTGGACTTCGGTATCGGCGTTTTCATCGAAATGCCCAAGTATTGGCGGCGATTGAAGGCGTCGCTTCAGTTATTCAAATGCTTCGACTTGCGGCGTCTCCCACTTGAACTCGACGTCAGCCTTCGTGAGATACGTCACTGGCACAGCGATCCGTGAACAATTCTTGACGAAGCGCCTGTAATAGGCGCACAGTCCAAGAAATCTACGCACTGCCTTCTTGTCAGCGGGTGGAGGAAAGTTGGAGATGACCGCAGTTTTCTGAGGGTCGGGGCGCACTCCTGACTTGTTGATGACATGGCCCAAAAACAAGAGCTCGTCATATGCGAAGCGGCACTCTTCTGGGTTTAACGTGAGTCCGGAGGCTTTGATTGTTTGAAGAACTGTTTCAAGGAGCCGCAGGTGTTCTTCGAAGCTTCAGGCAAACGCAACGACGTCGTCCAAATAGACGAGGCAAGTCTGCCACTTCAAGCCTGCCAGTACTGTATCCACGACGCGTTGGAAAGTCGCAGGTGCCGAGCAAAGACCAAGCGGCATGACCTTGAACTCGAACAGTCCGTCTGGTGTTATAAAGGCAGTCTTCTCCCGGTCCCTCTCGTCGACTTCGACTTGCCAGTAGCCGGTTTTGAGGTCCATTGACGAAAAATACTTTGCGTTGTAGAGTCGATCCAAGGCGTCGTCAATCCGTGGGAGGGGGTATACGTCCTTCTTCGTGATCTTGTTGAGGCGACGATAAACGACGCAGAAACGTAGGGTTCCATCCTTCTTCACTAACACTACGGGGGATGCCCACGGGCTCTTGGACGGCTGGATGATGTCGTCGCGTAGCATTTCGTCGACTTGTTGCCTTATGGGCTCGCGTTCGTGCGCCGAAACTCGGTACGGGCTCTGACGGAGTGGGCGGACATTTTCGTCGGTTATGATGCGGTGCTTGGCGACAGGGGTTTGTCGAACTTTTGACGACGACGAGAAGCAGTCCTTGTATTGCAGGAGTGGAGCTTTTAGTTGGTCTTTCTTATGCCTGGGAAGGTTCTGATTGACGTCGAAAGTTGGTTCAGGTATTATAGTCATCATTGCAGGTGCACTGGAATCCGTGAAGGCGAAAGCACTGCTGGCTTGTACTATTTCGTCGATGTAGGCGACCGTGGTGCCTTTGTTAATGTGCTTGTATTCGGGGCTGAAGTTCGTGAGCATCACCCTTGCTTTCCCTGCACATAGCTCAGCTATACCTCTAGCGACGCAAACTTCACGGTCGAGCAGTAAGTGATGATCGCACTCGATGACGCCCTCCATGTCTGCAGGCACTTCGGTACCGACGGAAATCATTATGCTGGAGCGAGGCGGAACGGTGACTTGTTCAAGCACATTCAGGGCATGGTAACTTATGCTTGTAGCCGGTGGAATGGCGTTGTGCGTTGAAAGCGTTATAGACTTGGACCTTAAGTCGATGACTGCACCGTGTTGATTTGGAAAATCCATGCCTAGGATGACATCCCTGGAGCAGTGCTGCAGGATTACGAAGCTCGCCGGGTAAGTGCGGTTGTTTACCGTGACTCGCGCTGTGCAGATTCCAGCCGGCGATATTAGGTGGCCTCCCGCTGTACGGATATCAGGTGGTTGCCAGGCCGTTTTCACCTTCAACTTGGCGGCGAACGGGCCACTGAAAGCGGAATAGTCGGCACCACTGTCGACGAGAGCAGTGACGCTATGGCCATCGATTAGCACGTCTAAGTCAGTAGAACGTCGTCTAGCGTTACGGTTAAGTCGTGGCGTCGGATCACGGCTGCGTCGGCTTGCTCCGCTGCTGCTACGTCGCGTCGGCCGGTCTTGCGGCGGCGAAGTGTTGTTTTCAAGGCTCTTTCCAGGTGGCGTGCTGATACCTCGTCGTGATGATTCGCGAATGTTTTTCGTCGTCGGCGAAGGATCTTGGGCATTGCGTCGTACAGCAACCGCACCTCCATCGGTTGCTGCCTTTAGTTTCCCGGATAGGGGCTCACGGACCGGCCCCGGGCTGGGCCAGTGTATGGTCGGTGCTGCGGCGAAAGGTAGCGTCCTGGCGATGGCGAACGCGAAGGACGTCGGGGTCTCCCCTGCGTTCCGGCGATGTAGTCGGTGATGTCACGTGGCCGCTCGCCAAGCTGTGGACGTGGCGCGTTGACGGCGAACTCTCGTAGGCCCATCTCGCGGTATGGGCATCGGCGGTAGACATGACCAGCTTCGCCGAAGTGATAGCAGAGCGGGCGGTGGTTGAGGGCGCGCCAGATGTCCGTCTTTCTTGGGTAGCTACGCTGGGCGACGGGCGGGCGTGCTGGCGGCGGCGGCGGCGGTGGACGACGGAACTGCGGCGTTACGGGGCCCTGGCGCGAGCGTGAAGGTGGGCCTTGACGACGGGCAACGGCGGCGTAGGTCAGCGCTTCCGGCTGTGTTGCGGCGATTGCGGCTGCACATAGGGAACTCCAAGTGAGCGCTGAACTTCTTCTTTGACAACGTCGGCGATAGATGCCACTTGAGGGTGCGACCCGGGAAAGAGCTTCTGCAGCTCCTCGCGAACGACTGCTCTGATGGTCTCGCGCAGGTCGTCGGCGCCTAGTGCTTCAGCATTGGCGTAGTTGGCCAGGCACGGCGGTTGTATTGCCTGGCGCGCATTTCAAGCGTCTTCTCGATCGTTGTGGCCTTGGAGAGAAATTCGGCGACAGCCTTGGGCGGGTTGCGCATCAATCCGGCGAATATTTGCTTTTTGACACCCCGCATCAAGAACCGAACTTATCTTCAAACATGTCGGGGTCGGCGTGGCGGAAGAGTCGAGCCATCTCCTCCGTGAAGATGGCGATGCTCTGTTCGGCAATTACACTCTGGTACCTCTGCCCTTTCCTTTCGTACGACGCTCGTGAAGGTCCTCACGAAGTTCACGAGAAAGGTCCCACGTTACCAGGGTGGTCTCTCTGTTCTCAAACCTGGTCCGAGCAGCGTCATCCAACGAAAAATAGACATGGCGCAGCTTGTCGTTGTCGCTCCATTTGTTGAACGTCGCGGTCCGCTCGTATGTCTCCAGCCAGGTTTCAGGGTCTTCAGCCGATGATCCACGGAAGGTCGGTGGCTCCCGAGGTTGTTGGAGCAGGATGGGGGACGCTGGGGCTGCCATTGAGGTCGTTGACTTCGCCTTGATCGCTGTGGTCTTCTCGGGAAGAAGTCCGTACTCCGGGAGAAGTCCTTGCTGCCTATGGCTTGCTCGATGGTCCTTGGCGACGTTGGCGTTGTCCTCCGGTGTCGGGCTTGGATCGCGGCTTTGCGGGGGCGTTCGCTGCATGAACGCACTAGCACCTCCACCAGATGTCACGTAGTAGTGACGGTAAAGAAGACAGTCGTCTGTGTATGACAAAACTGGTTGTTTATTGGGCGAACCTGTGCCCACAAAAGCAAGCTACACTCAAAGCACAACGATAGCGGCGAACACAGTCGGCGATCGTCGAAAATCTGATCAGCGGCGAAACGCGTCGGCTTTTATACCTGACTCATCGAAGGTTCCAGATTAATCCCTGATGCCCGCGTGTCTTCCAGAAAGTTCTAGACAATAGACCGATCCCACCGGCCAGTTTCACGACGCCACCGCTCCCGCGGTGCATGCTGGTACTTGTAGTCATCCGGCCGCTCCAGCCGCTCGGAGCGCCTGTGCGTCCTGTTTCCGAACGCTTTTTGGCAATTTTTATGGTTCGTGTAGAGCCATCGTGCGATGGGAGGATTGACCTGCTGCGTTCCTGGGTGCTACAACAACCACACAAGGGACAAAGGCTTCGAATTCTATGTGTTTTCTAAAGAGCGAAAGCTTCGAGAGACGTGGATCCAACGGATTAATGGTGGTACTGGTAATATACAGCACGAGAAGAAACACGGGGACGAATAGCGGCCGCATTTCGATGGGGGCAAAATGCGAAAACACCTGTGTACTTAGATTTCCCGGAATTTATGGATTTGTCGATTATCGGTTAGCTATTGATTGGCTATCTATTACCTATCGCAAGCTATTGACCACGTATATGGGTTAGGCTAAGCACTACCAAGTCGTCCCCAGCATTTCTCGAAATTTATTGATTATTGATCAATTATCCATTAGCTCTTGATTGCCTATCGCAAGGTATTGGCCACGTATTTGGGCTAGGCTAAGTACTACCAAGTCATCCCCAGCATTTCCCAAAATATATTGATTATTGATCGATTATCGATTAGTTATTGATTGCCTATCGCAAAGTATTGGCCACGTATTTGGGCTAGGCTAAGAACTACCGTCATCCCCAGCATTTCCCGGAATTTATTGATTAATCATCGATTATCGATTAGCTATTGATTGGCTATCGCCAGGTATTGACCACGTATTTGGGCTAGACTAAGCACTACTAGTCATGCCCAGCATTTTCCTGAATTTAATGATTATTGATCGATTATCGATTAGCTATTGATTGGCTATCGATTTGCTATGGCAAGGTATTGGCTACATATTTGGGCTAGCCTAAGCACTACCAAATCATCACCAGCATTTTCCGGAATTTATTGATTAATCATCGATTATCGATTAGCTATTGATTGGCTATCGCAAGGTATTGGCCACGTATTTGGGCTAGACTAAGCACTACCTAGTCATGCCCAGCATTTTCCAGAATTTAATCATTACTGATCTATTATCGATTAGCTATTGATTGGCTATCGATTGGATATCGCAAGGTATTGGCTACATATTTGGGCTAGGCTAAGCACTACCAAGTCATCCCCAGAATTTTCTGTAATTTATGATTATTGATCGATTATCGATTAGCTATTGATTGGCTATCGATGACTTGGCGATGATTGGCTATCAGCGTTTTCATGTAAAAACGCCGCCTAGCTTACCCAAAACTTCTAGATATCGCTGTTACCGAAGTCTGCAAGCCATCCGCGAAGCCCCTATAGGTAAGCATCATTAGGGCACGAAAGTTTCGGCGCCGCATTTCAAACCTGTCTTCAACAGGTATACAAATCCTATTATGTCCGT
Source organism: Dermacentor silvarum (assembly GCF_013339745.2). NCBI lineage: Eukaryota > Metazoa > Arthropoda > Arachnida > Ixodida > Ixodidae > Dermacentor > Dermacentor silvarum. Next base: position 45,812,183 of record NC_051164.1, read on the forward strand.
GGATAAGCAAACATAAGGTTGCAGTCACCGAGGTGCACGTGTGCGAAAATAGTAACGCAAAACGACCGCGTACATCAGCATGTACTACATACAAAGCTTGAACAAATACGATACTCAACGCGTAATCAGCGGGTAAAAACCGAAATCGAAGAGCAGCAGGCACTTTTCGACGTTCACCTCGCATGCTACAATGAACAGCCGATGTAATTTCTTGAAATACATGACGAATGTTTATCGGTGGTGGAGTCAGATGTCTGGGAAGCTCGTGCGCAGTACTCAACGAGCGCGGACTGCGGTGGTGTGGTTCACAATTGACTACAACTAAGATGGTGGCAGTGCTACTTCCGGAAAACCGGCGCATGCGCAGATCGGTCGGTGGGATCGGTCTATTCGCGTCGGTCATACAATCAGATAACTGAAGGCCGTTTCACATGGTGCGATTTTGCACTGCGATTATCGCACCGGAAGTGCGATTTCCGTCGCATGGGACGAAAATCGCAGTCGCAGGGCCGATTCTGCGATTTTCGGCTGCGACCAACCGGTTGGTCGCAGCGTCGCAACGTCGCAGCAATCGCTGCGATTTTTCCGTCGAAATTACGCCGAGAGGTATTTCGCGGTCTGTTTTGGAAAGTGGCGGCGGTCGCTCAACGCAACGTTTACGGATACTTTTTTGTCTATAAAAAAGTTGTCGCAGTTTCACCTGAAAGGCGAAGCATCAATTGCGATAGCAAATTTGAAGAGAGCTAGCTATACGGAGTAATGATAGCAGCTTTATCAGCTGTATAAACTTGGACATGCAGCAGCACCGGCAACACGCAGAACTGTTTTCGACGCCGTCGGCGTTTTGCCCGCGTTCGCTCAAAATGCGTGCGGCGTTGGTGACTGTTGCCGGAGCCTCTGATATAAATAGGCACTTGGTGCCGCAGCTAAACGTCGCCTCCCTTCCCTCCCCCTCCCCCACGGCCTTTCGTGCGTCGGAAGAAGGCACGTTTGCTCTACATATATGGCGATTGTAGAGGAGGAAAGAGACGCCTACTTCTGCAGCCCTTAAGGGAGCACAGCGCAGAACGTGCGTTTGTTCTCCGCCGTGCGTTCACTCCCCGTGAAAGCGCGCGTCCCTCGCGCCCTTTCACTCGCAGATACAGCGTTCGGCGCGCGGCGACGATTTCATCTCCATTGACGTCATACGGAACCTCACGGCGACGGCGACGGCAACGGCGACGGCGACGCCGACGGCAGAAATCTGCTTTTGAGTGTCCATATAATTGCTATCGCAATAATATTGGATCAACAAGCCTCGAACAGTGCAACTAATTGAGTGGAGCCTTGGATTGCGCAATCGGTACGTAACATCAGCACCGACACGCGAACAATGCAGATAAAAACTCGTAGGTCAGATTCGGTTCTGTGATTTCTACGAGTTTGTTGACACGCTACGTTGCTAATCTGGCGACGCTGTTTTTTAGGTTGGCTTCGGGTGCTGATAGTACGTACTTTTGCGTGATTTTCCGTTATTCACACGCGCTGCGAGTTGGTAAATACTACGAGGTGTCCCTCACGGGAAGGCATGGCCTTCGGATGTCGTCCCAATTTTCTGGTTCTGGAGACAACTCGCGATATACGAAAACGCCACACTTTTATCGCGCTTTGCTTTTACGGACGGAACATTTTTAAAGAATATGCAACTACGGACAAATGCTGTGGTCAATAGGTCACGCTATACGCGCGACCATTTAGTTGCAGTCGGTTGGTTAGGGCTTTCATGCGCATTTTCCCCAATGAATTATCTCATTTCAAGGTTCTGTTACTTCCGCTGCGAGACGCAAAGCGAACGTGCACACTGGAAATCGTAATGACTGTTCTACAATAGCATATTTCACGCTTTGACTGGGAATAAGCAGTATTGCCAATTTATTTTCGAAGCAATTTTTAAAGTTTTTTTCTCATTTTTTAGATGCATCATTTTTCTCCTGAATAAAAAAACCAATAAACCTTCAGTGTGTTGCAGACTTTGTATCTGTACTGCATCTGTATTAACCCTCACATTAAAAGGTAATTGCACATTTCGCTTACTTCAGTGCATCGAATTACTTTTGTTTATGCTGGTTGTAACATATCGCAGTACTCTAAGAAACTACTTAGCCATAAACATCCTTGCCTTTTCTTGCTTCTCTGTCTCTACTTCCTGTAAAACACATGCAATAATGCGAAAAGCAGGCAGACATCTGGTTTTTATAAGTAGTAGATAACACATTAAACAAAAGCAGATCAATATTGTGCAGTGAAGTCAGCCGGTTGCATTCCTTCGTGTGAATGATAGGATCTTTTCAAGTGTGGGTGGGTCTTGCATGTCCACAGCTCATAAAGTGTGCAGACTCATCACGAGGCGTAGGTATAGCCTATCAAGATGGAGGCAATGTTGCTAATGAGTCTGCACTTACATGTATTACTGCATAAACTCGTATAACCATATCCCATCATTACTCAATCGAGCTTGCTCAGTCATATTCACCAAAATTCTACTTATCCGAGCTTGCTCTGACTCATATTCACCAAAATTGTACTTGGCCAAGCTTGATCTGACTAATATTCACAAAGATTCTACTCAGGCAAGCTTGCACCGAGTCATATTCACCAAATATCTACTTAGCCAAGCTTGCTCCGACTTATATTCATCAAAATTCTACTCGGGTGAGCTTGCACTGAGTCATATTCACCAAAAATCTATTGCTTGCCGAGCTTGCTTTGACTCATATTCACTAAAATTATACTTGGATCAGCTTTCCCTGACTACCACATGACAATATTCACTAAAAGTTTACTCAACTGAGCTTGCTCTTACTCGTATTCACCAAAATTATACTCAGTCAGGCTCAAACGAACTCAGACTGACGGTTAGTTCGAAGTCTTAGTGAGCCGACGTTTGAGTGAGTTCACCGTGCTATGTATACATTACATTATGTGACCTGTGCGGTGAATAAGCAAACATTGTCTATGAGTACGTGTTGCATCGGGTGAAATAAGGACAACTGTAAACACTGCCGTTAGTTTTCTAGAGTTCAACTGACCGTTGCGTGAAAGCTTCGCCTCATGTCGTCCAAGCAAGTGCATTGGATCTGCATCATATTTTTTGCCAATCCTGCTGGCTGTCCTAGTCATTACTGGGTGGCCACATTTTGTACATTTCAACACAAAGTTTAATAAATGACTGTAGTGCAATATATTAAAAAAAAGATGCTTGCATCACTGCACGTATAACAATCACAACATGACACAAACACATGCACATAAGATGGACACAAATGATAAATACATAAACAGATGGAATCAGCTAGCCACCACCTATTGAAAAAAAAAGAAAAAGCACAGGACTACGTATAACCATTCCCCTTGCCAGGTACATGGGCTATAGGAGAAACACACGTGCAACCTAGCAGTTACCTCGAGGTAGCAGCTATGGACGCTTTTGCATTCGCAGCTGGCCACTCAACCACTCAAGTGTGTTCAGTGTGTACTTGTACTTGGGCACACTTTTTATTGTCTGTATCTCAAAAATTTAATGTGACTCCTCAAAATTTTGAGAATGTTCGGATTCTGAGGCTTGCAAAGGTAAATATTTTTATTCCATTTTCGTTCAAGGTGAAGGCTCATACAAAAAATTAGAGATATTGTCAGTGCCCCTCACTTTCTCTCAGAACATAAGTGGTCTGTTATTGAGATTCTAGCAGCTTTTCAGCAGCAAGAGAGGGAATCAGCTTCCCCTGTTTTCAGCATTGGGTTAATGCAGGCAATTCAGGGAGGCATAAAGCTTTGCTAATACAATTTGTTCGGGAATACCAGATTAGACTGTACCTTGACACTTTCCTTGCACTTCCTTATTTTGGTCAAATAACCCAGTTTGAAATGGCTCCAGTTAGCATGCTCTAACATTGTTCTAATATAGGTTAAGTACATGACTAGCTTAACAGACTGGGATGCTGGCTTTCATTTCCAGGAAAGGAATCATAGCACCTGCTCTAGTTGCATATGTTTTTGGTTATCAGGGGTATTCAGCCTCACTTTAAGGATAACGTGCTGAAGCAGGTAGAAGCACACGCATGCCATTAGCGGATAGTTTCGATAGCTTCTTACCTTACACTTGCCACCATGAATACAAAATTTTAGCGTTCGATTTTGTTATTAAACAAACAAACGTACTCCTAACAAGGTATTTTAATGTTAGCCGTGTGGCTACGCGGCTGCGCTACGTACTGCAGCATATTAACTTAAGCTTCTTGATACAGATTCACAGCACACTAACACAGCGCAAGAAACAGGACGAGAAAATAGACGACGCCCATGTCTGCCAGAATGATACGATACTACGTACACTAGTGACTGCAGCTCCTAAAAAAAAAGTGGTGTCGGCTTTTACGCCTTTCGAAATATTCAGAGAGCACTTGTATTATTAATTACAGCACAGGCGCCGAGACGGACGAGCCAGGCTGGCGCTAAGATAAACGTTCACAACACAAATTCCAATGCACGTTCAGTAATTACACACAGATCATTTGCGGCTTTGTTCAGGGGCAGACGTGAGCTTTTGGGTTGGTGCTTGCTGCTAAGTTTGGTGCAAGAATATTGCTAGGAGCAGGAACCGCTAATGCGCAATCACGAGCAATACACACACATCCGTTTTTCAGAAGCTGACGTTAATCACGGGTAGCACGAGGGTCTCTGCGTTGACATGACGACTCCGCTGCAGCCGAATTCCGAATACTGCATATGCGATGACAACAGCTATAGGGGCTTGTTGATAGGTCCTCTTGTAATTTGTTTAACCGCAGGTAGAACGACACAGGCATAAAACACACACGAGACAGCACACAACGCTGAACGACCACCTGCGAACAGCTGTTTACGTCCGCCATTTCTCCTCGTATTGAACTTCACAAACCGCTGTTGCGCACTCCAAAACAAACTAAACTTTGAAGCGTTTTTAAATTACAAAACGAACGTATTATTTGGTCCTAATAAAGAGAGGTCAATTATATTATAACGCGCACGTCTTTTTCATTACATTAAACGAATTTATGCGGCGTGTGCGACAAAATCTGGCAGCAAGCAACTCTGGGCGTCGCATAATCGCATTGTTGACATCGCACCATGTGAAATGGCCGTTGCGAATTTCGCAGCTGCGAAAATCGCACCTGCGAAAATCGCACCTGCGAAAATCGCAGTGCAAAATCGCACCTGCGAAAATCGCAGTGCAAAATTGCACCATGTGAAACAGCCTTTAGGCGTTGGTGAAAGCAGGCAATGGAAAGAAGCATCGATAACGTTCTAGAAACTTCCGATACAGGCGCGTCCTGCGCCGAGCGATAACGTTTAACATTTGTGAGCCGGTGGATAGCGGCCACCGGTGAAAGATAAACATATATATATATATATATATATATATATATATATATATTGTGAGACCTCCACCACTTTTGAGACGTCGGCCGATGCGATGCCTTTATTTCCGAGCGGCCGCCCGAGTCAGAGGCGAAGCACCGCACGAGACAAAAGATGATGATGAGTCGTATGTACAGATGACAACGACGATATGCACAAATAGCGCTCACACAAGATGATGAGTCGTTTGTACAGATGACGACGACGATATGCGCAAAATGCGCTCACAATATATATATATGTATATATATATATATATATATATATAAAACGGCGGAAGTACGACGCTAATCCGAGAACGCTGCGAAGATCTTTAGGTGTGGTTGGCTTTGGAAATTCTGTACAGCAGCGACCATGTCGGGATCTGGCTCAATACCGTGCTTGCTGACCACGTGGACTAATACTTTGATGCTGCGGCTCGCACATCGGCACTTCTTAGTATTGAGAGACCGGCCTTGGCTAGACACGTGAGAACGTCGTCTAAACGTTCTGATGGTGCTGGGAGAAGCTGGACGAAAAGATGGCAATGTCGTCGAGGGAACACAGGCAGGTTCTCCATTTGAGGCCGCCCAGTACGGTATCGATCATTCGTTCAAATGTGGCTGGCGCATTGCACAGACCAAAAGGCATTACATTAATTTCGTAAAGGCCATCAAGTGTTCCAAACGCCGTCTTCTCTTTGTCGGGCTCATGCATCGGGCTCTGCCAATATCCAGAACGCAATTTTGTAAGGTATCCAAAGCATCGTCAATACGAGGCATAGGATAGATATCCTTACGATATATATATATATATATATCCGCTAATATTACAATTAAAACGCGACGTGAATTCAAAAAATAGCCTTATAAAAAGATCTACTCACTAACTTTTTATAAGGCTACCGCTGGGGGGACTCGAATAAACTTTGTGGCAATTGACAGAAAAAGTTTAATTCTAGGCACCGTAATAGCAGGTTTTCTTTCATTATTTAAATTGTTTTTCGAAAATTTGAAAACAAATCGGAAATTTCGAAAAACAAAATAAAACAAGAAGATTGTTTACCGCACCATATCTCTGCACACACACAAAAAAGAACACCAATGATTACGGTACTCCCTAATGTGAAATCTCAGCGCCACTGAATACGGGTTTTCATTTCGCGATATATTTGCTGGCACGGACAGTCTGTTTCGTGCGGCACGCAGCAAACCCATCGAAGAGTGGCGCGACTGCCTCTTTCATCGGGAGATCACGAGTAAGCACGTCGGTGACGAGTGGGCGCGATTTACAGCAGCCTCCACAGGAAACCTCCGCTGATGCAGCACTTTGTTCCATCATGTTTTTTTTCTTTTTTTTACCACTGGATACACAAGGTGAAAAAGGGAGAGCCGGAAAAAAAGCCGAAATTTCGTCCGGCTTGACAAAGCTCCGGTCTCCCAGACAGGCACGGTAGCGGCTGGTGTATCAATACAATCATGGATAAAGTGTTGATATAAGAGTATTTAAGCACAAGTATACGTAGATACTTTAATGTTATTATACAGAAACTACTTACAATACAGTTGTGTAAAATAACTCCTCGTATACAATTAAAATCTGTTATCTTGCATACTATTATTTGAAACAAAATCGCATATAACATAAGAATTCAAAAGCAATATATATACATATATACGTCATATACATATACACAAACACACACACACACACACACATATATATATATATATATATATATATATATATATAAGTATTTCGCAGAAGAGTACAAAAAAAACAAGTTAGCATCAGGAAACCTTTTTTTTTGAAATTATTTTACATACTTGCAAATATATATGTGCATCTACGATAAAAAATAGAAAAATAAAATCTGCATATAGGCTGCTGCTTTCGCGACAGACACCTCGGCAACTTAGCCCAGGGCGTCATCCCATCCTAGAAGTTTAGAAGCGCGAAGAAGCTCTTTGCAGAATCGAGTTCACAAAGCAAACCCTGCCGCACACCCCGGGAACGATCTCTGCAGATGATGCGCGCTCCTCTGGCGCCATCTCGTAGCCATCCTCGCCGTAAAGCCTCTTGTTTGTGGCATTACGCTTTGCTTCTCACACTTTCGCCATATCCTCTTCCGCTTTGCACCTCATGGTTCCACTGCACCCTATTAGTCCGGTTCTTTTCGATCTCGCCGCTTTTTTTATCTCCCGCTGGGCCCTGCGTTCACTCTCATCTTTCGTTGTGTTCGTTCGCTTAGTAACGAGGTAGGACGCGGACGCTCGCCGCACGAACGGGCACCTAAGAGTTGCGCTCTAGAAATGTAATGCACTTACGTAGACTGCATCTGTGACAGCATCTCAACCGGTGAGCTTTTGCATGCAATGTACCGTTTACGAGAGTTTTGAAAATGCCCTACTATAACATTAGTAGTACGCATTTCAAGCCGCTGCGCAATGCAACAATTTCGGCCACAGTAGGTTTAGTATGAGGTGCAGTTTAGAGAACCATGGCATTGTTTCTTTTTGTTGCGGATTTACGAAATTGTAATCCAGAAGCATGTGTTTCTGAAATTTTGAATATCCAAGGATATTTTTAAAGTAACATAAGGCATAAATTGAAAAACATCTTGTTCAGTTACCAGATAAGCTGTACAGCGAAGCTGTTAAGGCCTCAGTATTCGATGATCACGCCCGGATGTAGAAAAAACTTCGCATTGGCCGTATGCTATATGAGCGAGTTAAAGCGCGCGAGCGGCAGCAGGTGCGCCCATTCGCCCGCTTTGCTACATGGAGGCACGCTCCTGCCATGGCGTCGCTGCCAATGGTAATTTTAGGTGCCGTATATCTGCGACAGACGCCGGATGCCGACTTTGTCGCTCAAAGAGCCATTTGACGCTTTCCCATCCAATAGTTATCCGCCGAACCCCGATAGTACAAGGCAAGCACACGGGAGTTGGCCGTCAAGCCTAAGCCTTACGACAAAGGCGGCTTGAGAGAACCCGGAGACCACACCATCAATATATTTCTACGTTCCTATGTATATAGATGGGAGCCACCGAGCTATAGCTGCCTGTTAATGACAGTGCCGTATTGTCAGGCCATATTATATTCTGCCATTTCAGGGATCAAAACTTTGGAATAATTCCTGTGTTGTACGCAGCAAAACGACGATTTCATTATGAAGCACGCCGTAGTGGGGGACGGCGGATTAATTTTAACCACCAGGCTATCTTTAACTTGCCCCCATTCCACGTGACACGGGATGAATCATAACTTTGATCCTGCAAACTAGTCGATCACTGCAAGCATAACTGAGCCCGAGGCAGCATTGCCTGTCGTCTCCCAGTTGCTCCTATTGAAAGACAGTATAAATTTAGGCTCACCTCCCGTTGTTTTCCAAACTGGCTGATTCTTCCTCCATGCCAGCGCGGCTTGTACTGGGCATTGCGTCATCGCCACCGCTGCTGCACACCGGAGGCCGGTAACCGGTGCTTCCTTTTCCCGCCATGTCTGTATGCCCTGAAAGCACGCCTCTTGATTCGCTATTGTGCGTCATTTACTCACTCGGCAATTTTGCGAATAACCTTATATGGTTTATATAGTATGGAATGCCCTTAAAATGTTTTTGATAAGGTAACGCGATTCGTGTTGAAAGGCCATTTTTAAAACCGTACTGTGATGGTGTTATAACCAAGTGTTCATCAAATAAACTATATTATTTTAGTAAATATAGTAATCTCTAATTCGTTTGAGAATGTTGGCAATACTGAAATCAGCCTCTAATCGCCCAAATTATTTATCGCCCTTCTCTTTTGCACCAGGTGTTTTTCGTTTAGCTGCACCAATTAAAAAAAATGCCAGTGGCAGATAGAACATTTGTAACTTCTTTTTGGGGTTTTACGTGCCACAACCAGTTCTGATTATGAGGCACGCCGTAGTGGAGGGCTCCGGATTAATTTTGACCACCTGGGGTTCTTTAACGTGCACTACAACATTTCTAACCCTTCAGCAATATTACTAGACGACGTGGACATTACTTCAAAGAGAAAACGAAATACTTCATTCAATAGTTAGCACAAATGCACTGGCAAACATCTAAATACCTACTGTATGGCACATATTCGGATTTACGAGTACTAATTCTAACAGGTAAGTTAACAAGGCGTATCCATCTGCGACGAATTCTCAGGACTACAGCAGTTTCGAGATAATTGTTGTTGAAGTGTCCGACGAAATTCATTGGCTTTCCAAGTTCATTTGGCGCTTAAATGCATAAAACTGCGTATTCATAAAGAGGTAAGTGGAACCACAATGCATTTTTGCCGCATGTTTGACGTTGCATATCGTGAAACCGGTGTCATTCTCGTAATTCGTACCAACTTGATATGCCTTGAAACTTAGTAGCTACATCGCGTAGGTTGCAATAGGTGCTGTAAAGTAATTAGTAAGAACTCATGCAATTAGTAATTTTACGAAATTCAGTCAATTCTGAATTTGTTTTCTCGTGGAAGTAACGTACGCCTCATCGAGTTCAAGGGTTTGAATTGTTCTATCTTTCAATGGGGGATTTAAAGAAATTCGGGACTGCTACATAAACTACAACGAACTATGCAACGGTTACATTGCCAGCTAGTGTTCATAGGCCGATAAATAATAGGGGTAACCTAGACAACAATACACGACACGATGCATTTTGATGAACCATATATAAAAATGCGATTTACCACTGCGGCGGTGCTTTATTCCCTATTTATTCTTTCGGTCCGGCGCGCAACAGATGGACGAGTAGTTGTTGCAGCCGGTTTGAAAATTAACTAATAATGGTTAAAACATTCTTATTTATCGTTTTTCACGCCAGGGCCTGCCTCTAGACTGGAAGTCCAAACCGGGCTGATGGCCGGCTATAGAACTGATGCACGAGGTCAGGCTGAGATGCGAGGCTTTCCATCGCGGTTTCCACGTAAGCCGGCTTAAGGCGGTCCAAGCTGACTTTTCCCGGCCGTTCTGTAGGAGAGAGGCAGCTTTCGGGGTGAGGCGGAGGACGCGGAATGGTCCGTCATAGGCCGGCGCTAGCGATGGTCAGACAGCGCCTCGGTGCATGAAAAGGTGTGCTAAAGTGGCCAGGTCAGGGTGCATGATGTTTGTATTCCGGCGGGAAGGAAGGGGTGGTGTGGGCCTGATGTATTTAACACAGTCCAGGAGGAGTTGTAGGAATTGTGGCTAGGCTGGTGGGTGCTTTGATGTAAGGAAGTCTCCGGGGAGACGCAGAGAACTACCATGCACTAGCTCTGCTGCTGAGAACTGTAGGTTTGCCCGGAGGACAGCCCGTAAACCCAGGAGTACAAGGGGCAAGGCGTCAACCCAGGTGGCACAATTAAGGCGGGTAGCCAGGGCTGTCTTCAGTTGTCGGTGCAGGCGTTCCACCATGTCATTGGCACAGGGGTGATACGCAGTGGCACGGCAATGTCCGATGCCGAGAATGTGATTAAGGCAAGAAAACAGGGAGGGCTCAAAGTGGAGTCCGCCTTTTGTTGCCCCTGTGCCAGGACAACCATTGCGAGATACCAACGCAGAAATGAAAGTGCGGGAAACCGTCTCAGCGGTGATGTCATGAATGGGAACAACCTGCGGCCAGCGTGTGAAACGGTCGACCATGGTGAGTATGTAACGGTAACCTTGAGACACGGGTAGAGGGCCCACGGGCCAACAATGTCGAGATAAACATATTGGAAACGACGGCCGGGTGGAAGCAAGGCTTGGGGAGGCGTCTTGGTATGACGGAACACCGTTGTCGTCTGGCAGGGCCGACACGTACGTGTCCAAGCACGTACATCACCGATAATTCCGGGCCAGACATAGCGCTGGGTGAGAAGGCGCTGAGTAGCCCGTATGCCTCGGTGACATACGTCCTGTAGAGAGTGTAAAACGGTGTGACATAATGAAGCCGGTACAAAAGGGCGGGGAAGGTCTGCTGAGATATCCCACCACAAAGGCTGAGGTTAGCATGGATGAGGCACAAGGCGTGATCAGAGAGAACGGGGGTTCTCTCGAAAAGCGGTGAGCACTCTATCATTCTGATGTGCAGAAGAAAGTGCGGCCCAGTCGACGATTGGAGAGGGAGTCAACTGCGGCTATACGAGAAAGGACATCTGCGGCGGTGGTGTTGGCACCGTCATGTGGCAGATGTCGGTTGCAAATTCCGAAATGTAAGCGAGATGGCGGAGTACGTGTGACAGGTACTTCGTGCCGAAAGCATACGCCTGTGCCTTATGATCGGCGAGCGCGTAAAACTTGCATCCTTCAAGAAAATTCCGAAAGTGCTGTATCGCAGTGTAGATGGCTAGTAGCTCTGGGCCGAAGATGCAGTAGCGGGTCTTCGCAAGGAGTTGCTTCCGATAGTAAAAAAAAAACAAAGGTGTCCACGTGGAGTAATGCACTGCTGTAAGACGGCTCCGATGGCCACGTTGGATGCATTCACCACCAATCGAGTAGCGGCGTTGCTGCGCAGATGGATAAGAAGCACGGCGTTTGTGACTGCTTGCTTGACAGCAGTGAAGGCGGCCTGAGCTTCTGATGAGCAATAAATGACAGAGTACGGGCCGGCCGTTGACCGAAGAAGGGCGGTGACCGGGCAAAGCAGCTCTGCACAGTGCGGTATAAGGCGCCAGGAAAAATTCACAAGCCCCAGGAATTGGCGTAACTGGCGCAGTATACTAGCCTGGAGATAATCTTGGATGGTCTTGACGTGGGACAGCAGAGGGCGTATACCCACGGATGATATGTGATGGCCCAAAAACTCGATCTCAGATGCGCCGAAAACACAATTGGAGGCGTTCACAACCAAACCGTACTGCTGTAGGCGTGGGAACAGAGCTCGTAGATGGTTGTCATGATCTTCAGGCGTATCTGGCGATGACGACATCATCAAGGTACGCAAACACAGTAGGGAGGCCCCGCGTGTCCTCAGAGATGAACGCTGGAAGGTCTGAGCGTAATTGCGGAGTCCAAAAGGCATCCGCACGTACTCAAACAAGCCAAAGGGCTTTGTGATGGCGGTTTTAGGTATGTCGGCGGGCTCAGCATTAACCAGGTCGATATAGCCAAAAATGGTGCAGCCATCGAGGCGCCATGTAAAATCCTCGATGTGGGGCAGTGACTAGCTATCGTGGATGGTCTTGGCGTTCAACGCTCGATAGTCACCACAGGGACGCAAGTCACCGGGACCACGCTTGTGCACAAGATGCAGTGGCGGAGTCCACGCCCTGGACGACGGCCGTGTAATGTCGAGCTGCAGCATGTGTTTCGGCCCGTTTGGCGATAGCTAGATGGTTCCCAAACGAGCAGCGTGGTCGAACGGCTGCAAGTGAACCACGGGTGACGATGTGGTGTGTCGCCGTATGTTTAGGCGGCTGAGCGAGGTTGCATGGCTTTGTGAACTCCGGAAAATTCGCCAAGATTTTTCAGAACGGAGAGGAAGGTATCAGCGTGCGGATACCCGTGGGATCAAGGTCGGACAGGACTCCAGTGATGGAGAGATGGGTCAGACCTTCTGTGAGGCGACGATGCCACATGCAAACGTCCAAGTCAAAGTATGAGAGGAAGTCCGAGCCGATGATCGGCCGAACCACGTCTGCGATGACGAAGACCCACCGAAAAGTGCGGCGAAGGCCGAAGTCGAGGATGAGAGATCGCAGTCAGTACGCCGCTATAGACGAGGCGTTGGCAGCACGAAGCGACTGCCCTGGTGACCTGGAACGATCAGCCTTAGTCGGGGGAACCACGCTGATTTCAGCACGCGTGTCTCTAAGGAACGGGGCGCCGGAGATCTGGTCGGTTACATTAGAAAGGCAGCTGGGGCGAAGCGCGCGACCACACGCCGCCGTCACTGATGCCTGCGAGCGTTTCCCGGCCACGAGCAGGGAGGTGGGCACTTCGTGGATCAGTGTCGCAAATGCCGGCGGTACCAGCAGAGAGATTGAAGGTTGGGACTCTGAGCTTGACATGTGCGCGAAAGAGCGCGATCACCGAGACGAGGCGAATGGGTCTAATGCAGGGGGCTCCAGAATGTGGCGATTGAGGCTGCGAGCTCATCGATGCGCGCCTGAAGGCGCTAAATCGCCGGGTAAGTAGGCGCTATGACAGTGGTGACGGATGGCGAGGTCGCCTCATGAACCTGAACGGCAAGCTCTGACAGGCGGTCGAAGGCGACGCCGCCAGCCGCCACGAGTACGAGCCGGATAGGTTGGGAAAGGTGTTTGAGGAAAAGCTCGCGAAGCAAAGTAGAGTCGGTGGGTTCGTCGGGCTCCGCGAGAAGTTGTCGCATCCGGCGGAGCAGTTGGGAGGGACGCCGGTTGCCAAGGTCGGCCTCGTTAAGGAACTGCTGGAGGTGGGTGCGTTCCGGCGGCATGAATCTCTTCAGCACCTTGGTCTTGAAGTGCTTATATGGTGTAGCGCCCGTGGGTGGAGAGGACGTCCGACAGCTCGCTGGCAACACCAGGAGGGAGGAATGAGGCGACGTAGAAGTAGTGCGTCATTTCCGAGGTGATGCGGTAGAGGCAGATTTGTGCCTCTATCTGGTGAAACCAAACTTGTGGGTTCTGGTGCCAGAAGGGCGGGAAACGCCGTTGCCATGACGAGACGTTCTGCGGACGTGAGTCTTGTTTAGTGGAGGGAGCGCACGGATCAGCCATTGTGTTGGTCCTATGTCCCCACTTGTAGGCTCATGCCTCAGGAGTGAAGGAGTGAAAGCTGACCTGAATCGATGCCAGAATAGAACAGCGAGCAAATTTTCTTCTTCGTATGCGGGCGCGCGCTACATTGGTTCTACCCGCCGCCCAAAGGAGGGCGCTACAGTCAACTCCTAAATGTCCACCAGGGATGGAGCGAGGGCTCACCGATAATTCGCATATATGCTTTCGCAATTAGCGGAGAGTCTTACACGTGCGAGCAACTTCATCGCCGCACCGATTAACCTGTGAGACCATCTCACTCGTGTGCCAAACAGCATGTGACTACAGTTCAATCTTGTGAATAAGAAACCAGGCAGAATGCAGGCTCACAGTTGCAGAACCATGCACCTGTGAGCCAGGGGCGACGCTGTTCGAACGTATCGTATTCAATAGCAGACATTAGCCTCTTCAATCACGTCCAAAGCGAGGTGAAGTTGTGCCGTATAGCACCTACCATACATCGTGGATATGACGTCAGCCGGGTAGTACTGCGTGTTCAGTTGGCCACCCCAAGAGCCACTAGGAATTCTACAAAAGAAGAGACATTCACAGTAAGATACGATTGAAGTGTAGCAGCTTTAGAACACGGAATGATCGTTGAAGCCAACGTTGACACAAAGTAATTTGCATTCACTATATACAGGTACATTCATTGGGCACGAGCCCCTCTATGTGATTTATACCCTATATTCCTTTCAGGCAGGCGCGTGACGATGAACGGGCACTGCATGCAAGATGTATTGAACACAGTAGGAAAACGATCACGTTTTGCATACAATAGAGATTTAATTTGTCTGGCGTTCGCGTAAACACAAGCGGACTGGGCGTTTTACCGGATAAGTGGCGGCGCCAACGTTAACTGTCTGCACGGATCAGCCACCTTACGGCACAGAGTTCAATCCCATAAACACAGAGCCAATATTGCATAACGCAGTGTATTCTACTTCGCTGCTGGTGGAAATTTTCGGCAGTGGTGGTGCTGTCGTGGTGCTGCCGAGATTTACATCAGCAGCAAAGCAAAATATACATGGTTACTGCAACATTAGCCACCTTGAGGGGCTGAGCTCAACCAGGCACAGAACGCTAATATTGTCATAACCATGTGTATTTTGCTTTGCTGCTGGAGTAAATTTTCAGCAGGAACACGATTACACCACCGCGGAAAATTTACACCAGCAGCGAAGTATGATAGACTTGGTTTCTGCATTATTGAGAGAGACAGAGAGAGGTTTTTTTGAAGAAAGGCAGAGAGGTCGGCTTGAGCGTTAATTTGCTCTGGCCTGCTACTCTACACTGGGTAAGGGGGGAGGGGATAAAAAGAGCGATGAATGATGATGGTAAGATTAGGAAGTCCGTATATACATGTCCATCACGTTGAGGTTATACTAGAGCCGTGCATGGAGTCCAGTGGCTTGAAGGAAGGCTATAGTCGCTTCGATGACCACAGCTGTGCTGTTGGCGTCAGGCCAAGGACCTAAGACAATCTCTTCAGACATTGGTCTTTTAGTCACTCGCTTAATTGTAGAAATGAGGCTCTGCCGTTCTCGAGCGTACGCTGGGCATGAGCAACATATGTGCTCAAGTGTTTCTGGCACTGGGCAGTGATCGCAGTAGGGACCAGTGTCACTGCAGCCGATGATATGTGTATAACGCCTCGTGAGTGCAACACCAAGACGAATCCAGTGTAACGTACTTGTTATGCTCCTCTTCAGTTTATGAGGCATGCGGAACTTCATTTCTGGGTCCCATTTGTGCAGTCGCTTGTGTCGTCGATCAGGATTGGTCCAGTACTCAAGTGTAGAGTTCGGCATAACGCACCGAAGCAGGGCATTCGTGCCTGTTCGTGAGAACGCGATGCTTACTTCTGGCGCATTATTTACAGCTATTTTAGCTTCAGCATCTGCTTGTTCATTTCCTATCACGCCACAGTGTGCAGGTATCCACTGAAAGGTGACGTGGTGGCCGCATTTGGCCGCAATGTCGAGAAGCTCTGCGATTTGCAGAGCTAAAATATAATAAGGGCCTTGTCTCATAACGCACTCAATGGCTTGAAGAGCGGGTTTGGCGTCGCAAAATAAAGTCCATATGCGAGGAGGCTCTCTTGCAAGGAATCGTATTGCCTCGCGGATAGCAACAAGTTCTGAGGCAGTTGAAGTAAACTTGGGGTCTAATTTAAACCGTCGAGCGATGGACATTTGCGTTATGACAAAGGCTGCGGCGGAGGCACATGGGGTAACAGAGCCATCGGTGCCACTGTATGCTGTAAAAATGTGCGATAGGGTAAGTTGCTTAAGGCCAATGGATGAAACACAGGACTTCCTCGTAATCCCAGGGATTTGAAGTTTAAGAAGAGGTGTAGGCAGCACCCATGGAGGTGCACTAGGAATGCATGAGGAAGAGAATCTAAACGGCAGAATGTTCTCATGACGCAATATAGTTCTTGAAAAACTGCAGTTTGGGTGTGTGGCAGGGAGTGCTGATAGGGGATGTTGTCTATGTCGGGTCAACAAGCGTAGGTGCACTCGAAGAGGTTCGCAGAGCATATATACGTTGATGGGACAAGCCCGAGCTTCCGCAATGGTTCCATTCGTTGAGGTGCAGCGTGGTGTAGGCCCAAGCACGTGCGCAATCCTTGAGCTTGTAAGCTCTCTCTGCATTATTGGCTCTGTGGTTATGTGATTTAGCTCTGCGCCACAAGGTGGCTGCACCATGCAGGCCCATCAGGTTTGCGCCTTCGCTCATCAGGTATAACACCCAGTACGCTTGCGTTTACCAGAATAACGGAAACGCTAAAAATCTCTAATTAAGCCATGCCCAGGAGAGCCAAATGATATTCCGCGGCATGCAGTCAACGGCCTGAAATCTGGCATAAATATAAAGGTTGTCCCAATTCTGGGACATTTGAGGCACCCTGCAATTCCGCCTTTGATGTCAAAAACATGCGCGACAACCCAGAGACGCCAGCGGTTCAGCAATTGTTTATGGCGTTGCGCAGGTTGCTCAGTGCTATGAAAGAATATCAGCGTTGTTTTCCTGCACAGCTTCACACTCGCGTCTCTGAAAAAGTTGCGGACGACGGAATTCATATGAGCACCAATCGCAATGTTACGGCTGCCCACCTCTATGCGTTACCAGATGAGCGACCAGTTGAATCGCATGTCTAAAGAAATGTCCCCACAAATAACGGGTAAACATCTGGCACACATGTCCGTCGAGGGATTCTCTCCCTAAGAAGCGAGTGCCGCACAGGGCGTAGTTATGCGGCGTTTCATCCGCGTAGTGAAAGCGATGATGTATGAGACCTGTGCTATATCGCAAAGACTTACTACATATTCCGCAGACGAAAGGTTTCGCGACCGTATACAGGGTGAAATGCCCTTTGAGATAATGCTTTTTCTGAAATGATTTCATATGCTTTGTGCAGACATAGGGTTTCTCGCCTGTGTGCTTGAGTTGATGCCTTTTAAGGTTACCCAACCACGTGAATGGTTTCCCACATATCATGCAATTGTTGGGTTTATTGCCTGTATGCGTGCGCTCAGGAACATTAAAATATACCCCAACTGCGCGAATGATCTACCACATGTTTCACAGTTGCAGGGTTTTATGACTGTATGGGTGCACTGGTGTACGTTTAGGCACCACCACCGCTTGAACGATTTACCGCATGCTTCGATTTGTAGAGTTTCGCTCCTGTGTTCTGGCAATTCTAGGCTGAGACAACCTTACGGCTGACGGCAACGGAAAAGAAACCTGCTAGGTGTAACTACTTGACAGGAAAATACGCAATCGAGAAAGATAAAAAAATGTGAGCTCAAGGGGAAGCTCCTTATTTTTCGAAGCCAGATCAGCATGCCTTAGAACACAGTTATGAAGCGAGTTACACCAAGAAAGAAACCTGCGCTTGATGAGCTAAAGCTAGGGAAACAATGGAATCTGTTTTTTTCATAATGTGAAGATGTCTACCCAGTTGTTAATTTAGGCTCCTCTGGCCTAGCAAGGCGAAAGTATGCGTGTCCGCAACAGATTAGTAGGAGGCGATTGAAGATTTCATGGCAGAAAAGTAGGGAGACAGGAAACAACGGAGGCGTACACAAACGAAGTTCTCAGTAGTGGTTCACAAAGTTTGATGCTGGGAATTCTGTGTGTGCGTTTCTTTTACTTCAAAATTACAGGTAGGACATTAGGCAAAATAAGAACAAGAGCATGTTTGTGCAACCCCCCACCCAGTTTCAAATGGGACACTCATAGCATCCATTCATACATCCAACGAGGCACAGTTTGAGAGCAGGCGAGAGCTTGCGCGGACAAGGCGCGCTCGGATAACACAGGCTTCTTCTGAGCGCGAGAGTGACTTGGCGTCGCGGCGATATCCTCTCCCCTCACGCAATACCTCCCGCGCTATAGCGGCAGCAGGTGTTTTTCGCCTGCCCTGCTTCGTAGAGACGCACCTCGTGACGTAGCGTCACAGCCAATGGGAACTTTGGCGCTGTTTCGCTGCTACAGATGGTGGACGCCGACTTTCTCGCTCAATGAGCCATTTGACGCTTTTATATCAATATATTTCTACATTATCATGGACATAGAAGCCCCCCACCTAAATGTGCCTGTTAATGGCAGTGCCGTATTGCCAGACCTCCATCTCATCTTCTGCCATTTGAGGAATCGTAGCTTAAATCCCGCGCACTACTTCATCATTGTAAGCATAACTGAACCTGAGCCAGCATTCCAAGTCCCCTCTGAGTTGCTCCAATGGAAAAAGTTCGAAAGTTGTGCTGACCTTCCATTGTTTTCCAAACTGGCTGATGCTCCCTCCATGCCAGCGCGGCTTGTACTGGGCACTGCGTCATCGCCGCCGCTGCTGGACACAGGAGGCCAGTAACCGGTGCTGACTTTTCCGGCCATGTCTGTATGCCCGGAAAGCACGCGTGTTGCTTCGCTACTGTGCGACACTTACTCACTTGACGAATTTTACAATAACACTACATTCTTTAAAGTATCAACTGCCTTCGACAAACATATTTTTCTTAAGTTAGCGCGGTTCGTGTTGAAAGGCTGGGTTTAAAACCGCAGTGCGGTGGCTTTGTAACCAAATGTACGTCAAAGAAATTATATAATTTTAGTGAATATAGTAATATCTACCCCTTTGAGAAGGTTAGCAACATTGAAACTGACCTCTGATCACCCAAATCATTTAGCTCTCCTCTCTTGTAAGTGCTTTTCCTTCAGCTTCACCATTTTCTATTTTAATTGTCAGTGGCAGAAAGCAAAATTTTAGCCCTTGGGGTATTTTCCGAGATGAGGCGGACATTAATTCAAAGAGAATTCAAATTGTTTCATTCAATAGTTAACACAACTGCACTAATAAACTTCTCAATAACTCTATATGGCACATTGCAATTTACGAATTTTAGTCGATGAGTTCGCAAGGCGTACCCACTTGCAATGACTTCTCAGGCCTACGCCAGGCCAGTTTTAAGATAATAATTGTCGAAGTGTCTGACGAAATGCATTGCATTCCGATTACTTTTGTGCTTCAAGGCATAAAACACCGCTTTCTTAAAAAGGTAAGTGGAAAACAGTAAATTTTAGATGGACAGATGCCTTCCTCAGAATTCCTACCAAGTTGATTTGCGTTGCACACTCAGTAGGTATTTGGTAAGTTGCAATAGTTGCTGGAAATTAAATAGTAAAATACTTTATTCCAAAAATTTTCTTACTCAATTCCGAATTTGAGTTCCGGTCGAAGTATTGGCCACCTCATCGAGTAATTAGTTCCAGGGTTGGAATTGCGCTATCTTCTAATGGCGATTTTTAATTTTGGTGCAGCTAACATCACCATCAGCCTATATTTCTGTCAACCGGCGGATGCGATCTCCAATTACCCGTGTCTTGCGCTAGCTGATTCCAACTTGCGCCTGCAAATTTCCTAACTTCATCACCTCACCTCGTTTCTGCCGCCCTCGACAGCGCTTCATTTCTCTTGATAACCGTTCCATAACTCTGTAACGATCCACCGGTTGCGCATTACATGGGCTGCCCAGCTTCATTTTTTTTTTCTCCTAGCGTCAATTACAATATTTGCTATCCCCATTTGCTCTCTGATCCACACCGCTCTCTTATTGTCTGTTAACATTAGGCCTAACCAGTTTCGTTCCATCGCTCTTTGTGGGGTCCTTAACTTGTTCTCGAGCTTCTTTGATAACCTCCGAGATTTAGCCCCATATCTTAGCACCGGTAGAATGCCATGATTGTGCGCTTTTCTTTTCAGCGACATTGGTAAGCAGCCAGTCAGGATTTGTCAATGCCTGCCGTATGCACTCCAATATAATTTTATTCTTCTGTAAATTTCCTTCTCATAATCAGTGGCCTGTGAGTAATTTACCTAGATAAACGTACTCCTTTACAGACTCTAGAGGCTGACTGGCTATCCTTGTTACTATGGTTTCTTTGGCAGTGTTCATTTGCTGAGGAATATTTAGAGTAACTAAGACGAGAACGTACCATGCGATCTATTTTAGTGAAACAGATATAAAGCATTTACCCGATGCGACATGCTTTCTTCCCTATTCGTTTTTCAGCATGGTGGACACCAGATGGACGAGTAGTGATCGCAGCTGGTTTGCTAGTTAACTATAATATCGGTTAAAACATTCTTACTTAAATCCTTTAACGCCATCGTTGCAATGATTGTATTGAAGTAGGATGCCACAGGAGACAAAAACAACTCAAGTAGTTTTTAAAAAACTGCACGCAGAAACTGCTCTGGGAGTTGTCTAAGCATGCCTAAGCATTGTGCCACTTGCTCCTCTCCACACAGCCCGGTGTCATTATCAAAGTTATGAAACTTGATCTGGCCAGTACAAATGACAGCGCAGCGGTAACATGAACTGCTTCGCACGGTGGCGCAAGATGCGTTCATGACATAAGCAAAGTACTGCAGGTGGTGGCGCCCAGGTGCGCTGATTATGAACCATGACCAACGATACTCTGGCAGCTACTCCGTATTGCACGGTCGCGCGGACCGTCTCTTCAAAGCGGTCTGCGACGGGGACAGAGAGTGCCAACCGCTGATATAGCTTCGCGCACTGTGTTCGCGCCGGTTACTTAGCGTTGAAGAGAGAGAGATGCGTGGGCCGCTATCTTGAAAGCAATCTGCGAAAAGGGCAGGGTGCGGTGTGTTGTGAGAGCTTCGTTCGCGTCGAAGCGATAGGTAGCAGGAAGCTGAATTTGCTCGCTGCTGCTGGCTCTAACTTGAAAGCTGTCGTCTTTCATAACAGACAGACAGAAAGACGGACGACCAGTTTTATCGTTGGATAAGCATGGAAATGCTTACGCATTTAAAGGAGATCCGTTGTCGAGGTATTCGTTCCGATATTGAGACCTGACGCACGAAGAGCGCCTGATGAAGTGCGCACGCGAAGCTTTCAGTCTAGCTTCGTTTCTATCAGTTAATGCAATGGCCGCCTGTGCGCGGCTCTTATCTGGCGAAGATCACGTCGCGGCGACCTACCGTCGCTTGCGATACAAACGCGTGACTGGGGATTTGGGGACCCAACAGGTCATCACAACGAGCCGCTCTTCGTCATGTCTGCGTGTATAATGACGTGGGCGGTGCTTTCAGCGATCATGGTGCGTCAAGGTTTGGAATGAAATCGACATGACATGACACAAACTTTATTTGAGTCCTGAGGAACTGAGATCAAGGCGAGCCGAAGGCTCCCCCAGATTAGGTCAGTTCATTCTGGGCCATTGTATTCATTAATTGCGACTTTCCTGCAGTCTTGTTTCACGTGAAGTGGAGTTTAACATGTAGTTATCCATTTCAATAAACAGCCCAAGTAAAAAGCATTGCAACTAATGGCACAAAATTTTCAGAGCCCTTAATGCTGAATTCGTTCATCACGACGGCGACACGGAACCTTCTCCATAAAACTTGACATAAATTTTTCGCTATTGTGACTATCGTTTTTCACCTAGCAAGAAACATTTCCAGATTTACCTCTTGTTTTGACACCTTCTATATGCATCCACATATTACTGTCTTACAACTGTTATATATGCACCAGGGATGAAGCGGAGTCTCACGCATAATTCGCGTACTATAATCGCAACTTGTGCAGAATTTTATACGTCTGGGCAACTTCATCGCCGGACAGAGTAACCTATGAGATCATCTCACTCGTGCGCCAAACGGCATGCGACCACAGTTCAATCATGCGAATAATAAACCAGCCCGAATGCAGACTCACGGGTGCGGGTCCAGGCACCTGAGAGCCTGTGGCGTCGCTGTTCAAACGTAACGTATTCGATAGCAGGCATGAGCCCCTTCAATCACGTCCAGACCAATGTGTAATTCCGCCGTATAGCACCTACCATGCATGGTGGATGTGACGTCAGCCGGGTAGTACTGCGTGTTCCGTTGGCCACCCCAGGAGCCATTAGGAATCCTACAATACAAGATGAAGATTCAGACGAAGATATGATTGAAGTCTAGCAGCTTTAGATCACGGAATGATCGTTGAAGCGAACGTGTACACGAAGTAACTCGCATTCGCTATATATATTCGGTAGAGACGAGTCCATGTATGGTTTATAACCTAGATTCTTCTAAGTCGACTGCGTCATGGTGAACGGGCACAGCATGCAAAACTTTTTAAACACGCCAAGAAAACAGTCCATTTCTGTAGGCAATATACAGCTTAGCTTGTCTGGCATTCGGGTAAATGCAAGCGGACTGGGCGTTTTACCGGATGAGCGGAAAAGCAAACGTGAACTCCCTGCACGGAGTAGCCACCTGGTGGCGCAGAGCTCAACTAGGAACATACAGTTAGTGTTGTAGTAACCTCGTGTATTTTACTTCGCTGCTGGTGTAAATTTTCGGCAGCAACACGATAACTCCACTGCCGCAAATTTACACCAGCACCGAAGTAAAATGCACCTGGTTTCTGCAATATTAGCTCTGTGTTTACGTGATTGAGCTATTCGCCACCAGGTTGCTCAGCGTGCAGGCCACTCAAATTTGCGCCTGCGCTCATCCGGTGAAACGCCCAGTCCGCTTACATTTAGCCGAATACCGGATACGCCAAAGCTCTCTAATGACGCCATGCACAGGACATGCAAATGATATTTCCCGGCATGCAGTTGACAGCCCGAAATCTCGCATAAATGTTATCCCACTTCTAGCACTTTCAAGGCACCCTGCAATACGTTCCGCCTTTAACGTCAAAAATCTGCGCGACAACCCAGAGACGCCAGTCGTTCAGCGATTGTTTATAGCGCACTCATGCTCACCTCCTGTTTTTTAGGAAAGGGTAAGCGGCGTTTGTCATCGCGTCCTGACCTATCTGACCTAACCATGTCACCGCTGTGGGGCAAGTTCGTCAGACACCAACATTGAAGGGCTAGGATAAGTTACCCGCGGTAACAAGGAAACGTAGGAAAAGAGCTATTGGCAGAGAATTTTGTGGACGTCGCCTCAGCTGAAATAAAACGCTGTGTTAAAGTGGAACGCGTACAGCATCCATTGCGTTTATATTATTTACCTTGTTATTACAGGATTTAAAACAATTATGTTTCATTATATCTATCACAGGGCATCGCACTTGCACAAGCGAGTTCCTAGCTTCGAAGAAAAAGGTGTTGCATGACCTGCTTAAAGAGTTCAGTGCGGAAATACCAACAAGGATTCAATAATAATAAAAAAACTACTGTTGAAATCGCGCCTCTGTCAATCAATGAATTATTTCGCAGCTCACGCGCATCTGTGAAACCAAATTTATGCCGTGAATGTGATAAATGTAGGAAGCGTAAAGCTTAGGTGTTACACCGATGGAAAGTGCAGCCACACAGCAGGTGAACGATAAAAGCGCTGTAAATAATTCTGAATTTATTGTTTCATTTGGCAGCTTTACACTGTCGTCCAATGTTACTCCACAAAAGACGTCTTAGAGATTCAGTTATGAGGTACGCCGTCGCACGTTTTGATAATATCGCGATTATGTCGACTGGAGAGCTGATCGGCGCCGTATGACGCAGTAAATAAGCGAAACGGTCGAGAATGTGTGCGCGTGCGCATAGAGCTGCCCAGTGCAAATGTCCTCAGCTAGGATGTTTAGCTAGAATCTCCGCTTGCGCTTTCAGAATAGTTATTGATTCCTATCAAGTCAGTTTCGTATTGACGATTTTGACATATTATTGCTTAAAACCATGCGGCACATACGACAACTTGCGAACTAGAGACATGCCCATAGTGATATCACTTTCACCATTTCATTTTAAAAGTAGTTTAGTATTTTCAAGTTATTTTAGCAAGTAGCAAGAGAGAAATACGCTCAAAGTGGTTAGTCTGGGCTACTTAGGGTGCTGCCACTTGGTTAAACAAGAGTTCAACATGCCGTGTTAATTAGCGGTATGTGACGCAGTGTAAATGGCACAATGAACTTCCTGTACCACTAGTTACGTATGGCACAAATCCAGATATTCCCCTCAAACACATGTGGTAGTAGGGCAGGCTAACACCAAAAACCAAAATGCTCTGAGATTACTAACAACAGGGGAGGTATATTTGCCCGTCAAAACAAGGGCAGGTTGGTGCAATGTTTTCCTTTACTGTGTGACGTCGTTCATGTTTTCTTGCCAAAACACTTGTACCTGAGCAACTGGTCAACGTAATGCTACTTGAAACTTTTATTATTTCGGCCTTTGCAATATTTGAGTGAGTACAAAATATTAATTTTCTAGCAAGAACGATCGATCCGGTCACGGTTCTTTGTCCACATGTTCAATGACGGCTGTTTTTATGAAATTTGATTACTTTTATAAAGAAATCAGGGAAACCTGCTAATACGGCGCAAGCGAAAATGTATTTCGTTGACGTATGCACTCGCTTTCTGTCACGACAGTAATTTTTCTCCATGCTTTTCTGGTACATTTTATCACAATAAGTAATATGTTAAGCTGTCTAAAAGTATGAAATTGCGCTGCATCGTCGATTATTTGGTACCGCACAAACACGGACGTTCATGAAACTGAATGCATTTTCAACATCACCTCAAACACAAAACAAGTTGGTGCTGTGCAATTGCTGGGATCAGAAATTCCCTACACAGGAGAAGTTCATCAGTGGAAGCGTGATGGAGCTGTGGCGGTCTTTGGAGCCATAGTGCATAATATTGCACGCTGGTTGGAATTCTTTTTAAAAGTTAACTGGTAAATATTACAATAAAATTCATATACAGTGTGAAGGCTGATTCCTGCGACAATGCATGGAAATGGTTTAATTACACTCTTGGGGAAGCTTTCAAGGACGTTTACCATAATTCGCCATCTTCCGTTGCAAAGCCACAAGCGACAAAAAGCAACCCTACAGCTACTTTCGATAACCGCGAAATGACAAACATATCTTGTCAACCAAACATGGAAAACCACCACAGGATGTCAGGATGTTCTATCGTCTCTTATTGATGCAAGCAGAATCAGTTTTTTACAATATTAAACATTACAACATGTGTACTTTGTCCATGTACATAAAGGTCCGGTTTCTAATATCTAACAGGGATATTAAAAAAATTGCCACTTATATACCGCACAAATAATTAATAAGAACCAATCTTAGAACCGATTTCAAGAGTACAGGCAGCATTTAGTGACGTCTGATTTGCTCCATTGAAGGGAATTGCTTAAGTTGGGCTCACCTCGGGTCGTCTTCCCAGATGGCTGATGATTCCTCCATGCTAGCGTGGCTTGTACTGAGGTTTGCGTCAATATCGTCGCTGCTGATCAAAGGAAGCCGGTGCGCGGTGCTTCCGTTTTCGTTCATGTCTGCGTGCTCTGAAAACACAGGTGTTGATTAGCCACTGTGCGACAGTAATGCGCAGGGCTAGAAGGTTCTGTGCTAAGACAGCGGGAGAAGCCAGAAGTTGAAGCTGAGCCTTAGCGCTTAGCGCAAGGGCAACCCGACCGCGGCACTACCATCTGATGTACTTCTTTCGAAAGTAATGCATTCAGTGCGAGATATCCCAAATTAATTCAACGGCAAACAGAACCACGAGTTGTGGGAGTGCATGCAATGATGCATTCTAGGGATTTCATAGTTAGGCCAGGGCTTTGTTGATGCTAAACTGCCTGCGTCCTTTCCTAGTCCTTTCCTAGTTTCTTGCCTATTTTTCATAATCGCTTGGCTTTGAGATCAGCTACTCGGTGTCAACCACATGAGTTTCATGCCGTACAAGAAAGTATGAGAAAACGGATCGGTCACTGCATACTAGTTGACTGCTGTTACGTCAGACAGACAGACAAAGAACTTTATTCACTGGAGCCTGAGAATCCCTGCCCTACGGCAGAGCTGCGGGCCGCTCCCACGAGGTGACGGGTAGGCCGAGCCTAACCGCCGCATCGTGGGCTCTCTGGACCGCCCAAGTTTGTCGTCAAAGATCTGAGCTCTGGATGGCAGAGCCCCATTCTTCTTCCGTGATGCGATTGGGTCCCTGTAACGAGGGGCATCGCCAGAGCATGTGTTCTAGATTGCTAACAGCCGCACAGTCGAGACAAGTACAGCTAAAAGCCTCTGGAGCGATCGAATGAAAAAGGGCCAGGTTGGGATAGGACTTAGTCTGAAGCATGCGTAAAGTGGACGACAGAGGTCGAGCCAGTTTGCTATGAGGGGGAGGGTAAGTCCTCCTACCCAGGTGATAGTGCTTGGTGATTTCGTTGAAAGCAGTGAGAGTGTCCCGAAACTCGAGAACCCCGGCCTCTGAGCCCCCCCTTGCTCCCGCCCGGTGGGTTAGTGCGCGCGCTTGGGAGTGGGCGATGTCATTGAGATTGGGCAAGGAGTCAAGCTGGGAGCCGCGGTTTGCCGGCTACTGCTGCTATGCAGTTATTTTTCACAGCTGTTATATAAAAAATTAAAATGCGAAGAAGCCGCACTGTTCTATATATTTTTGCAACCAGCAACTTTTACTCTCAATCCCTAATCGCGCTTAACAAGACATACAAACGATCGGCCTCGTACTTATTATCGACTGCAACTACGGCAGTATTGAATAAAGTAATTTAACAAATAAATGTAAGTTTCCGAGTGTTATCGATGACGATGATTAAATGCGGTGCTTATGGCGCAAGGGCCAATCATGGCCAAAGAGCTTCAAGCAATGTTTTAATGCACTCGATGATGCAATTATTGACAAATGGTAACGTGGCTCGCCATAAGAATGTAACGTAGCTGAATAGGGGCCTAAAAACAGCCGTAAATTATATATCTATACAAATAATCACAACTACTTTTCACATGAGTTATGAAACTAAAACATATGCTGTGATGAAATGAGATACTAAAATATATAGATGCCAGTTGCACTACGGCCTCAACGAGACCCTTAAGTGCAAGGATCTGTTGTCACGTGCTCTCCAAAATACTGCTATCGCAGCACCAGTCTCTTGCGAGAGGCCGTGCTACGAAACCCTTGGTCCTAAAATTTGAAATAAACTACCATTCTGCCGTAAGTTAAAAACTGATTTGCTGCCAATCAATGGATCAGCACCAAGCAATATTGCTGGATGAAAAGGAAGCTTCTGTCAAAGGGCTAGAGGGAAGTATTTTCTTCCTTCCAGCTTCCATTTTTCTACGCTCCATCAAGACATTGAGCACAGTGTCTAGCCACATCTGCAGCATATAGGAGGCTCCCGGCCAACAAATAAGATTGTGTGCCATCCGTATGACCTGTCCTAAGACGGTAGAAAAAGACCTCGATTCGCCATATTTTTGTTATTGGTGGCAAATTTCCTAAGTGCGGCTTGATTAAATGAAGTTTATCGGAGGCTTCAGTGTCTCACAACTGTTGCCAGTGCATTCTAAGTTTTCGCACAATAATGGCTTTATGTCTGCGGCTCGGGATACCTATGGAAGAGTTACCGGCTTTCGTTGCAATGAATGTGGCAATTTCATGTGTAAGCATATTGACCTCAATGCTTCTGTGCCCAGGCACCCAACATACTATGACGTGCTGATTAGATCCTTATGCTGTGCACATGATTGAATATAGCTCTCTCAATACAGAATTTTAGGGTTTCTGGGGTGACATTACAGATTTTGCGACACTAAAAGAGTGTGATTATAATGGCCCTTTGTACTTTTGTTTTATTAATGTTAACATCTGCCAGTACAGCATAAGCCTCTGCTCTTAAATTGCTTGTTTCTGAATGCAGGACATTAGACTCTGATAATGATGGGCCAACGGCTGCATACGAAATGATGGCATGCGACCTTGAGTATAGCCTATAACCTTTGTAAAATTCCTGGTAAGTGAACTCCGAATGAAGTCAAAGAAAGTGCGTCTGCTTGTGTACCCGAGGAAAGTTCTTTGCTATTTCAGCAAGGCGGTATCACAATCAACGAGCTATACTGCTACAGTGGGCATAGCTCGTATAGAGCCATTAGACGATCTTCAAACGTGGCAAACTCATTTCTTAACTAAGGTTCCGTACACGCCCTGAGAAGGGTTCTCTAACTGCAGGTCGATTATTAAACAACCTTGCAGATGCCTTATCGTTTACACTTACGTAAGATGGATGTTCGCGTTTTGCATTTAACTTAAGAATGTACATAAAATTTCAGGACGACATCTGAAGAGGAAGTGACCACTCGTTAGCTTCAGCGTAGAGACTCCCTACAGGATTGGTCCTTGGTGATGGACAGACTCCAGCATCTTCAAGGCGCTAGGAGTAGCCGATTGATGCACTTCAACTCACTACAATACGCTTCGTGTGACAAAATTCATGATTCGTGTTCATGGTTTTTAGGCATTTGTTCATTTCGTGTCTGAAATTATGCCCAGATATTTGTGTTTTGTATTCACACGTATGTGGTGTTCATGAAGGTCTTCACCAGGATTTGCGATGAGGCCTCTTTTCGTGTGAAAAGAACAGAGGTGCTTCTGTTGGCATTGAGCTTAAAGCGGAATTATTTGAGGAAGAAGCCGGCAAGCATAATTAAGGTAGTGGCCACAAAGATGAAGACTGTGTCGTAATACAGGACTTCGTAGCCGACGGTAACGCCGAAGTTTTCTGCGTTTCCTTTTTTCACATTTACTGGCGCATTAACGGGCATCATTTTGCAGCACACGTGTAGCAAAATGATGCCAAAATGCAGGAGCGCCTGCATTTTCTGGACACTCGTCAATGAGCAAGAGACTTGTGGGCTATCCAAATCACCGTGGACTCGCACAGGATGCAACTGTTTGTAACACGGTCGCTTTATAGAATAATTCATTGTAACTTAAGTAAGATAAATTATAAGGAGTTCACTAAAAATAAGGAGTTGACAAACAATACTCCATACAAAAAGTTAGCGAGTTTACTCTGGCTAAAAATTGCTGTCTGTAAATACACTTCAGTAGTATAATTAGTAAATGTCTCCGCGTCATCCTAAGTGTAGAATGTGTAGAATACCGCGCCTTTTAGAATTACTGTGGCAGGCGCAGTCGCCTATAGGAAGATACTGACAGAGTCATATTGAGTAAAAACTGAGAACTGCAATGAAATGACCCAGTTTTCTTTAGCCTTATTGGCAAATTTACTGGTTTTGTAGACACGCCTAAATTAAACATTTAGCGCTACGGGACTTTCGACCAATTTTATTCCAACTCCAACCTGGAATGTCGGGCGACCATTCCCATACCATTCAATCTACCAGACTGGTGCCATCATTCCATTCACATTCCATTCCCGGCTTTTGAAAATATGGACTCATTCCGGAATCATTCGAACTGCGGAACTGCCACTCTGCAACTCTGACCGTGATATACGTGCAGGTTCTCCTCAGCGTGTGTTGTGAAATGTCTTCGGAAGCGATATCAATGGCCGACAGCCATCCCGTACATACCATGGACGTAAGTGGCCTCAGTCGTGTTCCATTGGTAAGCCCAGGCCTCGTCCGAAATCCTGGAATTAGACATACGTATTGGTCTCCGACAATTGCTTCGAGCTGCTACAGAAATGTTCTGAAGAATGTTTTGTCGAAACATAATTTGGAAGAAGGAAACTGCTATTTTTGTAAAAACGTGGTACTTCTCATGTTTCATTTCCCCCTAATTCTCACTGTGCTGGCTGGCATAGGGCGTTCGGCACATTCGGGGCGAAATGTGGAGCAGGGAGCTACGCCTCCTTGACTTACACGAAAGTGTCCACTTCACTTTCACTTCACTTAACAACTGATCTGATTCGGGCGTTGTGGTTGGCTATATAAGTTACGTTTTCCATTTAGCACAGCGTCAATATCTCAGATAGCAGAATCGCAACAATAACTGTGCATAGGCCACACGGAGCAATTTTTTTCCTGAATAGAATAAGTGGATGCTCAAATAAAGCCATTGCACGAACTGTTTCCATATTTTTATTCAAACCTGACCTGTATCATAAAGAAATGCACTTTAATGCGCGCCTTTTGGGGTTCACCACCGCCGTTTTAGCACTTGGGTTTTCACGCTAGTTCCAATAATTACTGATGCATCCCGTATACTTGCCAAAAGGAATGTATCTTAGATTAAATTACATTTGAAATTAAGGGCAGAAAGGGTTTTCACTGAAAAATACCCCACCGATGGTTCTCTTTTAGGCAAGTCTAATTCTGAACACTTGAGAACATAATGACTAAGTCGGACGAAATGAAGGATACATGGCATAAATATGTTGTTGCAAGAGAAGCCAAGTTTGCTTCGTATATTTACCGCTCAGCTGTATCTCCGCGAATTTTTTGAAGGATCAAGTTTATTGTTAAAGGGTCATGGACAAGTCGCAATTGCAGATATAAGCCTCAGGAAAAACGCAATATAGCTTGCACTGACGTCATTGTAGCCGCCATGTTGGTGCACCGGCTCGATGATAAGTTGGGTCCATAACGTCACGTGACAGCTTTCAATAAGATGGATTGGACTGAAGTGCTCGTAGTCGCCGTGTTGGTGCTCCGACACGATGATAAGCTGGGTCCGTGACGTCACGTGAAAGTTTTCAATTCAAATAGACGTGCTTAAATAGAGTGCGATGAAGTACTATAACCATCGTTTTCTTTACGGCTGCAGTAAAAGTTAAGTTTACCCTTTCAAACCCGCTTGAGAACTATATATGCTAACAACTTTATGTAAGCGGTTAAAAAATCAGGCATGGACGACGCGTCAGTCGCGCCATGGGCGGCGCACGGGAACGGTGCACGAGAGCTATAGGCAAAGTTAGGTTCGGTTACATTAGGTTAACTATCGAATAGTGGGCGCGCTAGTCGGCCGAAACAGTCGCCCAGCCCAGTCAAACACCTCTACACGCCTGCGAGTGCGCTTCATAAGAGTTGCGATCGACAACTGTTCTGTAGCCACTTCATGGTTAAGTTTGGTACGCTCTACGAACGCGGGTGTTCGAAGTTGCGCCAAGAGGGCGCAGCTGTCGCTTCTTCCAGGAAGTATTTCAAGACACATTTGCAAATAAGCAGTGTTAATTTTAAATCCATCTCCAGTTTTTCTTAAATCGGACGTATGAGGGTTTCTGAAAAGCAATCAACAGCGAAGGTGTCGTTCGGAAAATATCAACTTGGCCACGGATTTGTTGAATTTGTTTTTGCGAAATAACGCTATTTGTACTGCATTTCACGAGCATTCTTGAAAATTCTCACTCGACCGCCAACGAACGGGTGCAGTGCGACTGAAATTAATTAAAGTCTTGCGCTTCAGACAGCCAAACCACGATCTTATTATGAAGAACGTCGTTGGGGTGGCTCAAAACTAAATCTGACCATCCGGCTTTTGTAACGTGTGCGTAAACCCAAGCACTCCAGCGCTTTTTCATTTCACCATCATCGATGATACGGCCGCTGCGCCTGGAAGATTAACTGTGACGTCGAGATCAGCAGCGCAATGCCGCAGCCATTGGACTACCGCAGCAGGTATGCCGCCCGGGGATCAAACACAAGCGAAAAATATATTCTTTTATAAAAACATTTGCTTTCTGTAGCGACACTCCTCTTTACCTTAACGATAAACAGCCGCAGCTGCTCTTCCCATGAGTATGCTTTCGCATCACCCGTGCATCGACGCGCGATAGTCTCATAAGTTCGCCCATGCACAGCTTGAAGCTGACAGCCAAAGGCGCTTTTTAAAGTCGGAACAAATATGTAGCTGTCAATACCTGTATTCCATTCCGGGTCATTCATAAAAGTGGCAATAATCGACGAAAATTGCACAAGCGGGAGGACTCACGTAGCATAATCGTGAAAAGTGGATGAAGCGTCCCCGGCGCCTTCATGGCTTGTACTCGGGATTGCCTCGTCGATGAAGCTGGTAAAGGCAGGAGGCGTGTGTCCGCTGTGTCTTTTTTCTTCAGTCATCCCTGATGCTGCGCTTCTCGAGTACTGGCGTCTTTTCGCGACAGAACCACGCCGAATCACCACACATGCGCAGTTAGTACCAATGATGTAAAAGTACAAATAAAGCGTTTGACGCTGCCGGAACTCGAAAGAAACCGTAGACCTCATATCAAAAGATATTGACGATAGGGTGCGCCACTATCTCGACACTAAAGTGCTAACATCGAGCGCTATAAGGGGCGCCCCAATGATTTGAGCTATCTTCACACCAATCGTGAAACCAGTTACCGGCTCACCCCGCTAAAATCCGTTGATCCACATATGTCTATATTATTATTACTTTTTAAGTGCAATGATACGGCTTCAAGCGGAGAAATTGGTGCAGGTGAAGACGCTCCATTCGCGTCTGTATGGAGGAGCGTATACATGTCGACCCAACTGTTATCGATGTAATACGTAAGCTCTGGAAATCCATTTTTGAATGCGGGATCACACTTTCCCGGTATTTGAGGGGGCGCTGCCGTCGAGGCTAGCGTGTGAATGTAGGGTAGCGTGGTAAGGCGGTCACGATGTTATTGCGCGGCTCCTCGCGTTACCGTCGCCGTGAAGTTCCGTATAAAGCCCACGGGCGACAAAATCGTCGCCCCACGCCGTATGCTTTATGTGCGAGTGTAAGCGAGCGAGGGTGAGCCCGCGATCGCGGCTCAATCTCGCGCACACGTGGGCGGGAAGGAAGCGCGCGTCGAGAAGCGCGCAAAGCTCCGGAGGGAGGACAGGAAGGGGGCGGTGCGCGTTTTACTCGGCACTAAAGAGATGGGCGAAACGGCTCACTTCTGTAAGCGGCTTGGAACGGCTCAGCTCACTGAAATGAACCGGTTCATTCGATCGCCTCACCGGTTCACTTAAACGTGTAACCTGTGTTATGCATATTCTATAGTTATCTGGCTTTAGAAAAAAAAATCTATATATGCATAATTTAGTAACCGTGTTATTGGTATTTTCGCTATGTATAGAGAATATTTTTACATATATTAAAAGCGTGCATTTTTCGTTGTAATGAAACTTTCTTTTATGATATTGGGGATAAACTGCTTATGATACTGTAACAGGCAGTATTCGACGCACTTTTTTCGGAAAAAAAAAGTAACTTCATCGTCATTAGACAAGCTTGTCTGTTTTTGTGGTACTTTATTATCAAATTTCGTCAAAATAAGAACGCAAAATGATTGTGCATTATCTTTCAACTTTTTCATTTATTCACATACTTACGTTTACTATAATATGAGGGAGCTGTAACGCCATGCAACATAAATGTAGAAATCATTTCTCGAAGTATGCAATACAAAAATCATACGATAGATGCACAAAACTGCCGCACGTACCTTTCGTTTTTTTTTTTCTCTTTTTTTTTCTTGAGCGCACGCACGATACTGGCGATCATGCCATCACGCGCCAGGACAAAAAAAAAGAAAAAGAAATGAACTTCTATTACAAGACAACAGATCATTGGCCTCGTTTTAATGACGTGCTAAGGATACACGCTCAGAAAATGCACTGAAATGGATGTCATGGGCGGAATTTTCATGACTACACTAATTATCACAAATGAAGACCAGGACGTAAACTGTACGTTCACCTGTTGTCTTTAAAGACACGGAAGACCATCCTCGAAGTGTTATTGGAGCAGCACACGATGTGCGATCGGTGAGAGTCGTGAGACGTCGTTCGACCAGCAGCAGGCAACGAACCGTGCCATATTTGCAAATTAAGGCTGCTTTACTTCCCACTCCGAAAGAACCGCCGCTCACTTACTGAAACACGGCTCACTCGCTCTTCAAGAGAGTGGCTCAGAAGATCCGGCTCGCTCCTGAGCGCTTAGGAACGGTTCCTCACAGCTCACTGAACGAGAGAGAGACGACGATGAATGCGCCAGTAGTGGCACGGGTGCGTTTGTGTGACTACGTGACGTGTGCGATCAGGCATGCAGTATAGACACACTTTTAGTAAGCTACAACCGTGTAGCAGCCGTGGCTTCAGGGAAGAGCGCTCTTCACGCACCGCGGAGGCCCGGGTTCGATTCCCTATCAAACCGAAATTTAACAAAATTTCTTTTCAAATCCACTTATTTCCCTTGTTTACAGGAACCTCGCTGAGAAATGTGACGTGAATCTGGCCATTTTTTTTTCATGTCACATTTTCGCCATGGTGCGGGGAAGTCACGCCAAGGGCACCGCCAACATAGCCAACTCAGGCGTTCGCTTTAAAATATAAAGATATTATAATGAGCGAACAGAGAGCCCTCTAGCTTGCCACTCTGCTCAGGGGCAAAGGGAAGAGAAAGTCACTAGAATGCGATTATATAGAAGCTCATGTTAGAAACACCAGCCCCTTTTCCAGCATTTCTACTCTTCATACAGGGGCGCGCCATGGTTTCTTCCTTGCGAAAACACTATCCAAATGGCGCTCGCCTCCTCGGCAGCCGCGCTCAGAGGCGAAGTTGGACAAAAAAGCTGCAACTGCCGGGAAGCCTGGTAAGCAGCCGATGACTTTGAATGCTATCGCGTTTCACTCTTAACGGCAAAGCATAAACGTCCTCCAAATTTTAAATGTGAAGCATTTCTTGGCGAACATTTGCTACTTTGACAGTATCTATCTATCTATCTAGCCGCCTACGTCTTTGTGCTCTCATGGTTGTTTCATTAACTTGGTTTGCACCAAAATTGGCATACTATGACAAGAGTATATGACAAACATAAATGATATGTCATGACATGCGTGTCATGTAGGTCATGGAACAGCCGCCTACGTCTTGGTGCTCTCATGGTCGTTTCGTTAACTTGGTTTGTACCAAAATTGGCATAGTATTAGAGGAGTGTATGACGAACATAAGTGATAGGTCATGACATAAATGTCATAACATACGAGTCATGTAGGTCATGACAATGACCCAGCGAAAAAGATTAACACTCGAAAAACACTGAAATGGGTTCGGCCGTGGGTACTAAGTGCAGGAAATGCTAAAGGATGCTGGTTGAAGTCATAGTCATGAGCATGACTGAGGAAAAATGACAATACCTCAGCAAAAAAGATTGACACTCAAAAACCACTGAAATGGGTTCGCACGTGGGTACTAAGTGAAAGAAAAGGCTAAAGGTTGATGGTCGAAGTCGTAGTCATGAGCACGACTAAGGCTTTCGCCTTAAGGTCTCTTAGGCCTAGCTAAAGGGACGCCTGAGGAACTCATGACATGAATGTCATAACATGCGTGTCATGCAGGTCATGAAAGAGCCGCCTACGTCTTGGTGCTCTCATGGTGGTTTGGTTGGCTCCCCGCACACTGTTTCGCGTAACATCGAATCCCACAGGGCATGGGATCTGCCGGTTTTTTTTACCAACCGGATTATCGGGAGTGGTGGACATTAAGAAGCAGGTAAAGTGTTCCAATTTTCACCATTTATTTAAATGCGCCATAGAATCTAATTATTTAACGCAGTTACTGACCATAAAATTTGCAGGTAATGACGAGGTAAGCTCATAAGTTTTGAACACGCCGAACAAGTCATTATGCCCTGCACCACGCTCAGCCACCACGCTCAGCGCATCGGCACAAGTGCAAAAGCATGTCCTTGTGCCGACCAGCGCATCGGCACAAGTGCAAAAGCATGTCATAGTACCGCCAAACTATACTGGAGGTGCTTGCGCATATGGGCTTCCTTGGCGGCCAATGCGACAGGATGCTTCCGCCACCCAGTTCGGCGTCATCAAAACCGGCGACTATAGGAAGCGGGCTGTGCTGCAGCATCTTCAATGGGCACGTCGGCTGTTCCCCAACGAGCATGAACCCATTTCTGTATTTCTTGCAGGTTAGTAAAATATCTTAAGATAAAAACTAATGACCGTTGTTTCATCCAGCTGACGTGTCCCACTTTGCTAGGCATATTGGGCTCTTTTGTTCAAGACGTAGTGCTCTCATCGCTCATGCTATATGGTGATATAGAATCGAACCCCGGGCCAAGCACAGAGAAGCTGTTGCCTCAAATCCTTGATGGCCAAAAAGCCGTGCAAGCAAGATTTGACACTATCGAATCCAAGGTTGACCATTTTGCAGAAGCATTCACAGAAGTGTCGAACAAACTTTCTATCCTTGAGACAACGATTCAAAATACGCAAAGGAAATTAGTCGATCTCGAAGACGGGAGCAGACACTATCATCTCCTCGTGTTGGGTTTACCGGAACGCGCTGATGAAACAATCCAATTCATTACAAATGCCGTAGTGTTAGAAAGGTTCGAAAACACGCTCGGGATCAATGTGTAAACAGTTGAAAGAATTCACCGGATAGGGCAGAAGAAGCGTAACAAAAATAGGCCAGTTGTGCTCAGGTTCATTGACCACTGCGAGGAGATTAGCGTATAAAAAAACTGTTCTAAACTTAAAGGAAACGATACCTCGATGGCAGTGAACTTTTCGACTGAAACTAGACAAATAATTAAAGAAAACACATATGGGACAACGCTCAAAATATCAGAAAAGACGGCGGGAAAGTGAAGCTTGCGCATGACAAAGTCATTATAAACGGGAAAATGTATGCTTGGGATTCTGCTCAGCAGAAAAGAATTTCCGTTATTACAACCAATAAAAGTCTAAAAAAAAGTGAACCTACGCGGGTGCTGAGGGAAACTTCTGTTGCATTAATCTAAATGCTCGCAGCATCGTAAACAAACTAAGCGACTTGCAATGGCGCACGAGTGGCATGTCATTGTAAAATCAGAAACTTGGCTTCATTGTGGTGTCTCCGACTTCGAGATAAAACCGCCAGGGTACAAAATTTACAGGAAAGACCGAGATTCTCGAAGAGGCGGAGTTGCTTTGTTGCTTCATGAATTCTTGCAAATGCAAAGATTAGCTGATATAGCAGTCATTCAATGCGTCATTGCTAAATTGCTTTTGGAGAAGTTTCCTCTGGTGATTGCCGGTGAATTGATAATCTGAGTTAATTTTTATGCGGAACTGCTAAAAATTGCAAGAATCTTTTGCTTGCTGGAGATTTCAACATCTCGTCAGTGGATTGCTCAAGCGATTTCCCTGAGGACCTTTGCGCGGCGGCAGAACCTTTAACTGACGTTGTTCTTTTCCATGGGCTGACTCAAATTTTAAAACAACCGACTCGTGTGCTAAACATATTAGGTCTTTTTCTTGTAAATGACCTTGTCCTCAGCCGTAATCCGGGTGTCGACATATTCGAAGGAATCTGAGATCATCGAATGGTTTGTGCGACAATAAAGCTAAACTTCGAATTGAGACCTTTTAAAAACACCACCTAATTCCCGTGTTCTCTCGCGCTAATGATGTCAACATGCTTGATGCATTAGACACTCAATTCTCTAAATTTGTATCTTTTTCAGAATCTGATCATGTGTCCTTTGATAGCTTATGGTTCACAACTGCATCGACAATTACGTACTCAAAAAGTTGGCCGCATATCTGCTTGCTTCGCTGCAAATGACATCGAAAGACGATAGTCTTCTGCCACCCCTGATAAGTAACACCCTCTCTTGTCCACCCTCCCTCCCCTCACGCTCATCCCCTCCCCTCTCACTCCTCCCATGATGGATGCAATGGAGATTTTGCTGAATTCAATTCAAATTTACCGCGTTCGCCCTGCTCTCGCGCCATCTGTTGGGACCTTTTATTACCGTTGACTTAAAGCCGGCTGCAGAGCCGCGGCTTCAGTCGGCTTCTTTTAACGCGTAGCGTTTCCTACACCATTTCTAACGCATTCGACGCCATTTCTAACGCATTGATTTTTCATTTACTAACGCAAAAACCAGTACAATATGTATTCCTAATTAAATGAACGCTACGGATTACGGTTATGTGCCTCAAAACTCTGTACTGCTAAATTAGCCATCCTATACTCCGTTTCATACATCAGCCAGGTGCAACGCTGTAAAAGCTGCGCAAGAAGTACGGCTATTGAAATGTATTGCTCCGCGCGTTCCGTCTATGCAGCGGTCTATGCTTCGCTGCGCGGCAGCGGCGTTTGCTCGCGCGAGCTTGCACGTGAGGCTGCAGCGACGGGCTGCAAATAAAACGCGCATAGCATGGCATTTTCAGCGCAGCTTAAGAAACTAGGGTCTTTAGAGTTACGTATCTATGTATTTTCTATTAAAGGAACACACCTCCTAATACTTACCTAGTGATGTTGCGCCTCAGATATGCGTAATATTTACTTTGTGATCGATTACGTTCACAAGTATGAACAGCCGTACCAGTTTAAGTAGTGTGGGCGGTAAGCAAGTGGTCCAATTTTGGCCGGGTGGCTGAATCGGGTGACAGACAGACAAACAGACAGACAGACAGACCAAATTTTCAGCGTTTAAGTTCCCCAAGAAAGACTATCGTCTTTAAAAGCGAAAAGTTGTATGTAACACGAATTCCTGGATGACAAGTTCCCTCGTGCGTCTTGGGCGAAAACTAAAGAAAATAAGAAAGCAACACAAAGCATCAAAGGCTAACGCCCATAAGCTAACCGATCTACGACTACTGCTGAAAAGTGGTATTTCGAAAGCTAAAGAACGTTGTCGAAATATTTCCTTGAAAAACTTTCTTATGTCATCCCCTGATACGTTCTGGCGGTACTTATCCCCAAAGAAGGCTCATTTGTCTGATATATGTGTTGACGGTACGACACTGACTGATAAACCGACAATTGCGAATACATTGAACAAATACTTTTGCTCTGTGTTCACGAAAGATGATGGAACGACACCGCACATAGCCGTTCTGGATAACGTTCCAGCCATTAGCGATATTAACATCAGCGAAGTAGGCGTGCTGTCTTTGCTTCTTGACCTTGACGTAAAGTCGCCAGGTAACGACGAAATGCCTAATGCCTTTCATGCGAAGTATGCCGAATGATGCGCTAAGTCATCATCATCATCATCCCATATTTATGTATACTGCAGGACGAAGGCCTCTCCCTGCGATCTTCAATTACCCCTGTCTTGCGCTAGCTGATTCCAACTTGCGCCTGCAAATTTTCTAACTTCATCACTCCACCTAGTTTTCTGCCGTCCTCGACTGTGCTTCCCTTCTCTTGGTATCCATTCTGTAAGCCTAATGGTCCACCGGTTATCCATCCGACGCATTACATGGCCTGCCCAGCTCCACTTTTTCCGCTTAATGTCAACTAGAATAACGGCTATCCCCGTTTGTTCTCTGATCCACACTGCTCCCTTCCTGTCTCTTAACGTTAGGCCTAATATTTGTCGTTCCATCGCTCTTTGTGCGGAACTTAACTTGTTCTCGAGCTTCTTTGCTGGCCTCATAGTTTCTGCCCCATATGTTTGCACCGGTATAATGCAATGATTGTACACTTTTCTTTTCAACAACAGTGGTAATCTCCTAGTCAGGATTTGGTAATGCCTCCTAAGTACCTTTGCAATATCTACAACAAATTACTTTCACGCACGGAAATTCCAGTTGATTAGAAGCCTGGAAAAATTATTCCTAACCCTAAATAAGAAGACCGCTCACTGCTGTTCTCTGACCGGCCTATTTCCCTAATTTGTACACTATCAAAGCTGCTAGAATATGTAATATTTAGGCACATATCAGTCTTAATTGAAAACGACGATCTCTGCGACACGCACAAACACGATTTTCTGCGTCCAAAATCGACGATAACACAACTATTATAAACTATACAGGGAATTGCGGCCGTGCTAGACAGACAAAGTCAAATGGACACGCCATTCTTAAATTTCGAAAAGGCATTCGACCATGTATCCCACCAGAAATTGCTATCAAAATTAAACCCTATTCTCGAAAACGACCACCTGCTTCAGCGCATAGAGGCGTACCTTAAGGGCAGGCGACAGACAGTCGTTGTTGATAATGGAAAATCCGGTTCATCCGAAGTTCACTCTGGAATCCTGCACGGATCAGCTTTGGGCCCTTGTTTTTTTTCTAGTTTTTATTAATGACACTGTGAAGCATATACCAGTTAGAAGTCACCTGTATTATATTATATCGAGAAAGTCACAGTAAAGATCAAGCTATACTGAAAGCATCCTTATCCACTATAGATACATGGTGCTTAGAATGGCAAATGACAATTATTCTGATATAAAACAGTATCGATGAGCATAACACACAAAAAGAAGCCTTTATCATTTGTAGACAGCATCACTGGTCATGACCGATCAGCTGTTAGTGAATATATCAACCTCGGATTAGTGACGTAATAACCACATATCTTAGATGGCATAAACATGTAGCTTACATATAAAACCATGAGGAAACTGGTATACCTAAACAGAACTTTGGCTAAATCTAGCGGCGACATAAAATTATTAGCGTATAAGACATATATAAGACCATTATTCGAATATGCTGCTCCTGTCTGCGACCCTTACACCCTATCAAATTAAGCATAATCGAAAACAATTAGCGGAAATCAGTTAGATTCATTTCTAGTTCTTA
This sequence comes from Dermacentor silvarum, assembly GCF_013339745.2. Taxonomy (NCBI): domain Eukaryota; kingdom Metazoa; phylum Arthropoda; class Arachnida; order Ixodida; family Ixodidae; genus Dermacentor; species Dermacentor silvarum. Next base: position 45,853,153 of record NC_051164.1, read on the forward strand.
TCGCCATCACAAGTCAGTTAGCACTCTTCTACAGGATGCGAACTTCGAACCTCTGGAGGTACGGCGCTGCGAGAGAGGCTAAAGAGGTTATACCTAATTAATCGCGAACATGAAAAAATAGATAAAACTTGTATATGAAACCATGTGACTGGTGCCCAACGCGTTTATCTTATTCATTGAGGCTAAATGAGTATTGATGCCGACATAACTGACTCAAACAATCGTTTTTTTCCCGATCCATTCATGAATGGAACGCACTGTCTGATACTGCACTTGAAGTGCTTGAAGGTCCAACCACATCTTCATTCGAGCACGCACTCGCAAAGCTATGAACTAAATTGTTTCACAGAGTATGTGCTACATACTAGGTAGTATACGATATAGAGAAAATACATATGTACTTCTCCTGATACACTATTTGTGCTTTTAGCACTCCTTTGTGACGAAGTGTTTTCTACTTGCCGTTGTGTATATACATGAGGTGGTGTTTTCTACTATGCTGATGGTTCAGCTTGGGCTTCTGATGTTCCTGTTCTTTCTACTTGCGATATCCTAGGTTCTTTACTGAGATAGTTTTTTGTTTGAGAATTTTCGCATGCTGTTATTTTTTTCCTACATATTTTGTTATGTGTACCCTCTATTTTTGTACCTTTGTGCTAACGGTTACATTGTTTTTGTACTACCTACTCCTGCCAAGGACGTGGTAATCAGGCCGGCAGTAGGAAATAAATAAATATAAGAACAGTGTTTTCCACTCTTCGCAAACTCTCTAGGCTCTGTACAATTAGCATCCCTTGTAGTAGCAGGAGGCGTGGGTGCAACTAACAGCACGAAACAAGATATGTGGCCCGTACAGACAGCGCACTGTATCAAATCCCCCTCTCCTGTGGCGAATACCACGTAGACCAGACAGGTCGCCGCCTGAACGAAACGCTCGGAGGAAGTGCAGCACGTTGTATGTGTTCGTGGGCCCCATTGAAAATGCTCACTCGACTGCAATAGAATGTGTGCGGTGCGATTAAAATTAATCAAATTCTTGGGTGTTATGCAGCGAAACCACGATCTCACAATGACGAACGCCGTCCTGGGCGCTCAAAATTGAATCTGACCAGCCAAGCTTCTTTCATGTGTGCGTAAGCGCAAGCACCCCAACGTTGTTGCATTTACCCATCGTTGATTATACGGCCGCTGGGCCTGGAACATTACCTGCGACGTCGAGCTCAGCAGCACAACGCCGCAACTAGTGGGCTACTGCAGCAGCTATGCAGCGTGATCAAACACTGACGAAAAATATATTTTGCTGTGAACAAATTTGCCGTCTGTAGTGACACTCCTGTTTAGCTTAAAGATAAACTGCCACAGCTGCTCTTCCCATGACAATAGTTTCGCATCGCCCATGCATTGACGCGCGACAAGCTAATGAAATCGCCCATGTACAGTCTGAGGGCGTCTGCCAAAAGACCGCTCTAAAGTTTGAACAAATGTGTTGCTGTCAAAACCTGTAGTCCAGTGTCATTTCTACGGGTGACAATATTCATGGAAATTTTAAAGGCTGGACGACTCACCTACTGTAATTGTCCAAAGTGTATGAAGCGCCAACACGTTGCTCCACCTCGTAGTAATTTACGGAACCCGAAATAATACTGGACAGCCGGGTATCTGAAATATGCTTCCGATAACATCGAATCCCACCGTGCGTGAGATCTACAGAATTTCCCCCCGATATATCCTTCGAAACACTTCGTTATGGTTCATGCACGTAACCTAGTGAGCGATGTCCATTAACTAGCAGTGGCTATTCTGTTTAGGCATGCTTGGAGGCGTTGATGAGTACGGTCAAAGTCACTTTCGTGATCGTGGACTGCACTTCCAAATGACGTGGACGTCAATTATGTCGTACTGTAGAAACCACGTTTGTTACTTGGCGCTTCAGCTGCATTCTGTGATCCCAGTTTTTCCTTGCACACGTCATCACGTCATATATTTAGACAGCTGTAGGTTAACTGTTACTGTGCTGCCACCTAAAATGGTTACAAATTCAGTGACCCCTACATCAACTAGCGTCTAACAGTTGTTTCAATTGTTTTTTCACGCTTTGGACTATCTGATGTTCACATGACTTCTCGAGGACGGTTATAAAGCATTCGATAGCTATTTTCATTTCCTTTGAATTCGCCATATGGCGCTGCAGATTTATTTATTGTTCACTAAGTCTACAACTATCATACATGTTGATCACTGAAATGAAACGTTTGTTTGTTGTTGGGACTTGAGGTGGCGTTTCGGTCGAGATCCTCCAGCCACAGGGATGTCCAGGAGTACGAGTGAAAGAAAAAGGGGTTTATTCTACACATAAACAGTGACTCCAGATATGGAAGCCCACTCCATGTAGGAGCACTTTGACTGTGACTCACTACATGTCACAGCACTTATAAGAACAGGTAAGGACACACCACTACACCCAAGGTGTCCACTTATAAAATAACCGTCTTGCCTAGTTACCTACACAAGGGAATTCGATGGCCGCGGTGCGGTCAATCAGAGGTGTCGTACTGTTCACAGAACTCCGCTTCTGCTATCCAACTTTCGAAGCAAGGACGAGGCACTCTGGAAACCGGGGGCTCACTCTGCTTCCACTAAAGTCGTCTAGCTGATTTCTTGCTCTCCGTGACGGTCATCTTGTCAGGGTCAGGAAAGTGGCCTTCGCGCTGGTCACCGCTTCCACGGAAGGTGGCGGTCGAGCATTGTCACCGTCTGAGCGACGCTGAAGAAAGAGGCTGCCTCGGCGGAAACAACCAAAGAATGCGCACTGCCGATTCGGGACGCAAAGCTGTCTTTAGTCGGCGAGCAGTATTTCATGTCTCACCGTAGAACTTTGAGTTTCGCTGGTGCTCTTTAAGTTTCGGGGATGCATCACGCTGTTACTGTAGTGCCTGAAATCTGATTAGTCTGTTGATTTCGGAGTCGCATTAACGACAGTATTTGTGGAATTGGGCACATGGTAGGGACGATTTACGTGGAAGAACAACTTTAACTATGAGAATTTCCGGAAGACAATAGCAAAAAGAAATGTCACAGTTTCGCCCTAAGGGCGAATCAATGAATGCGATAGCAACACAGCAATGTCATACGAAGTAAGGTGAGCGGCTTTGGTAGCAATATGAATTGTAGTAAACATGAGCTGATTAAGTAAGCAGGTGTGCTGCGGCGTAAGTAGACCGACATGAAGAGAGACTCGATGACCACGAGAATGCTCGTGTGAAACGTTGGTGCTGATGAGAAGCGCTTCCCGTGGGCAGCGCGTGCCAAGGGACACACCTGTAGCGCTGCACTGCCGATCCGGGAAGCATTGCATGTGTAGCGTGCGTTGGACAATGTGGCCCGACTATTACTAACTGAATGAACAAGCGTGGTGTGAGCGCGCACAAACAAAATGAATAGATCACACTGAATGACTGCAGACAACGACTGTCAAAACGCTGGCAGCAAGCGCATACGCAGCAGCGGGCGAAGGTACGTGCGGTCTATCGCTTCAACGGAAACTGAGCGCGAATGCACGGCGCATAAAGGTCAGAGCCGTGTTTAGAAATGAGACGGTGCGGGCGAGCGACGAGCGCGGTTCTTGGCAGAGTAGAAGTGCGCCCCCCCACCCCCCGATCATTCCGGCGCTGGCTTCCCGCCTCCTTGCTTGCCCGTGGGAGATTGAGTGCGTTCGCTCTCCGTGATAGCGTGCGTCCCCGCACGCTTCCGCTTGGGCATACGGCGCGCGGCGAAGATTTTATCTATAGGGAACCTCACGGCGACACCAACGGCAGAAATCTGGTGGAAGTGTCCATATAATTGCTATCGCAATAAAACGTTTTAATGTGGGCATATCGTTAGCAGTGGAGTCCTTCACACATCCAAGATCAAGATAGCACAGATTGTGGCGTTGCTGCGTTCTGCAGCGTTTCGTTTTAAGCGACATAGGCAGGCCAGCTGCAGTCTGAAGGGGTGTGGCAATGACTGCTCCCTTACTAAAGCTGACTCTGCACAACATTATCTCGTACTGCTTAGGAACTCGATGTCATTCATTGCCGCAACCCTGTCGCGTTTTACTATTAGGCAACTTTTCACATAGGTCACGGTCATTCATGAAAAATCAGACCAGCAAAATTGGGTACAGTTTTGCACCTCGCTTAAGGGTACACAGAGTACGGCGCATACGTGGGCCACTCTGCGTTTCCTGATCGATCCCGACAAGGACGTTTTCAGAAATCGCTCACACATTTCCCGGGAACGACCAGGACCTGACTGGCGACCCTGCCTCCTATGATACGAAGGGGAACCACAAGCAGAACTGGACGCTCCGATCATGAAGGAAGAGGTGTATGCCCCGGCAGGAGCCTCACAGCGTAACAACGCCAGCGGGGCTGACAAAATCACCAACGCCATAATTAGAAAGCTGAGCCGGATGCACACTAGACTTGATCGAATACCTAAGTGAAAAACTCTGGAGCAATAACCACATACCGAACGAGTGGAAACACTCAGAAATCGGGACCATACCCAAGGCCGGCAAGAAGTTCGTGATCAACGCCATGCGTCTCATCTCGCTGACTTCATACCTTGGCAAGCTGTACGAGAGGGTCATCGACGCCCGGCTCCAACACTACCTAGAGGACGGTGACCTCTTCCCGCACGCCATGCTGGGCTTCAGGCCGGGACTCTCTGTGCCAGATGCTCTCCTAATCCTAAGGGAAGAAGTTCTTAAGGGCGTCCCGAAAGAATGAGAATACATCCAGCTCTCACTCGACCTTAAAGTTGACTTCGATAACATCTCTCACGAGGCCATTGTCAAGGGACTGAACGAAATCGGCTGTGGGCAGCCCGTCGTTCCTGACGGGTTGGATGGCAACCATGGGAATGAGCTAGACTGGATCGGATAAGGTCGACGTGCCGAACAATGGAACGCCGCAAGGGGGCGATATTCTCTTCAACACCGCTATGCTAGCACTGGCCAAAGAGGTGCGGAAGATCGAGGATCCAGGTTACGCCCTGTACGCAGACATCACGCTCTCGGCCACCAAGGGCTCCCTCGCGCAAGAAAAGACGGTCCTTCAGGAGGCCGCAATGGCCGTGGAGAGATTTGCGCCAACGAGCGGGATGCGTTACTCGCCAGAGAAGCCCGAGGGGATCCGGTTGCACGGATTAGGAATCTACAAGTCCCGCGGCCATGTCGACTTCTATCTAGAGGGCCACAATATCACAGAGAGCAATAAGAGCAAGATTCTGGGTTTTGTACGCAGAGCAGCCTGAAAGCCTCCCACACCATCCAAATACTAAGGTCCGCCAGGAACCAGATTTCGCGGATTATCAAAAGAATACGAAGAAGCCGTAAGGGCATGCGAGAAGAACACGTTGCGCCTCATGCAGGCCCTGGTGATCAGCATAGTGACCTATATCATGCCGTATCACTACACTCGCTAAGCAAACGCGACCAAAATCCAGTAAATTTAATCATCAGAGGCGCGTACAAACCACCTGAAACGAGAAGTTAGCGGTCCTCGGGATCCAAAACACCTGCACTGAGCTGTCGTGCGCGGTTATGGCTTCGCAAAAAGCCAGACTATAGAACACGCCGGCAAGCAGAGCCATCCTCCACCGGACCGGAGCCACAACGGAGCTCCTTTCCCTGGATGAGTGACGATCGCTTCCACCCGAGGTCAAAATCAGAGTCAAGGCGAGCCCCATACCGAATAACGTGAGTCGTGAACTCCACGAAGGACGACGCAATTCTCGCGTCGAGAGACAGCGCCGACAATTGAAGGGTGACCCGTACGCAACGAACGGGGACGTGGCGGCGTACCCCAAAGGGGGCCTCTTTCCGGTAGCTGCCATGTACTGAAGAGAACTCTGTGGCCCTCGCGGCCGCTGTCAGGATAGAGACCCCAGCTGCAGCGGAGATCATAGCCGCGGCGCAAGTAATAAAGCAAGAAGATAGGGGAGATGGGCAGAGAAGTTCCCGGCGTTACCGACTGGCAGCAGGTCTGCCGTAAATTTAGCAACGGACGAACACCGCTGCTGGGGGCTCAGATCCTAGGTCCGATGGTGCAAAAATCCCATAAAATCACGCGGACGCCGCGCCACGCGGGACTGGAAGGGAATGAAAGGGCGAACGCCTTTGCTCTAGCGCTAATCAACCGAGCGGGACAGAAACAGTCGTCCCATCAATCCCTACCCTTTACCTTCGTGCCCCTGTCATCCAATTACTGCGACCGCCTCGATATACAGCGGTTCAACCTCCCCCTCACAAAAAGCTCAGCATTGAAGAGGCCGTAGCCTCTCCAGCGTACGCAGTAACTCTCAGACCTACACAGATACCTCAAAATGTACCCACTAACATATCGCGGCATGTGCCCCTAGTGCGGCGACACACGCCCTACACTCTTCCACATCTTGAGGGATTGCGGAGACAAACCTCAACGCTTAAAGACGCCTAGCACGTCATTAGAGCTGGTGGGAGGTAGAGCTCACCGGTTATAGCCTGGCGTGCCAAAAAGCGCTCGTCCAGCAAATTCGTCGATTAGCCATGGTTAGTGAAGTCCTGGCATGAGGACATCACTCACTCGACCTCAAGAGCAGCGACCTCGATGGTTCAAAGAAATGTTTTCTGTCTCTCTCTCTCTTTCTCTCTCAACAGCAACGAGTTCACAATGAAGTTGCGGCGGATCCCGTCTCGCACTAATATTGCTGAAATGACGAAGCTGACGATTTTGTGGGCACCGCGCTCTCACATCCCCTTGTAGTGAACATAGGAAAAGATATCAAGTTACGAAATTGGATATCTGTACTCAATTTCGGTCGCTCTGCCGTCCGCCACATGCGCGCTTCGTAACCATGCGGTTTCATCGAGACGAGGCCACTCCATTGCATCCAATAGGGACCGCATCTGCAGATTCCACTGTATAGTTGCTTAAGACTGGTCGTACAGATTCTCCGCTTTGAAATTCGAGCAAAGAGATAGGAAACATCTAACATTGTGCGGCCACGCAAATGCTACCGTGGTGAAAGGGACGCTCTTGTTGAGAACTTGCAAATGAAAGGATTCCTAGATCCGCTATAACCCGCCAGGAAGCTTCACACATTTCATTTATATGGGACACTGATATGTTCTACAGGTGATGGATACCCCAGTGACACTGCAAGAAACGTTCAGGCCCAACAATAAATTGGCGTAAATCGCCACATCAATCAGACTGGAGCTACAAGAATGCACCAACACCTGCCCCAGCCCTTCTTGCCTATGTTACTCGACTGATTACATATGCCACATTCCCAAGTGTCAAGCAGCAAACTTCCAAAAAATGCCCTATTCAACAAGCTGCCGTCTTTCCTTCCTCTCCCCCTTTCTCTTTGCAAGATTGGGCTAAAGATGTTGTACGGATACAAGTAAGGCAATGCGAGTCAACTCAGACACCTTCCGTCTGGACAAGAAAGTTCTCTTTATTACCGACTAAGGTTCCGTCAAGTTAGGGTTACTCATACATATACCTAAATGATACATGCTATTTGAGATGCCATTGGCCGCACAGTTAAGTTGGTAACAACAGGATAGAATTATTTTACGGCTGTAACTAGAGCAGTGCGAGTAAATACGGACAACTTCCAAATAGATAAAAAACTGGAGCTATTTTGAAACTGACAAAAGTTTCGCCATGATAAGAAAACGATAACTACATTTCTCTTCAGTGAGCTTCCGATGCAGTGAAACTCCAAACGATTCGAATTTAATACGAGTGTCACACGGCGCACTTTGGATCGCGATAAAAACCGATCTGGTTCGAATTTCTCGGCCGAGATTGGCACCTTTGCGCCCGCTGCGGGAGGGAGACAATCGCTGTCGAGAATTTCGATCGAGTTCTGCCTCGATCGCGATCAAAGCTGACCGTGTGATACCGCTCTAACACAGTGTCACTACTATCATCGGCTCACTTTCGGATAATAAACAAAGGTAAGTTATTAAAGGAACAATAAATAGACGACAGACGAGAGCAGTTCTACTGTGTAGCACGCACGCAATGGCAAGCACATGGATGGAATGTGAAGGTATGGTAACGGTGTCGTTTACTAAGTTTCTCTTTTATTAGGGAAGTCGACGAAACTGGCCGCTGCCCTAATAATCACCTGAGGCACCATCTAGTTTCAATGACTGGGTAGCGACTTGACTCCGCACTGCCGTGAGTGCTGATGCCCTCCGGTGATAACTCATGCAGCGGTGCTTGCAAGGTAGAAAGCCAAGACGGCAGGTGAGCTCGACAAACTTTCATTGCCGAAAATGCAGGCGATAAGTGTGTAGCCAAGCGGTCAGTTTCGGTACACTAGGCAGGCATACTCTGTCTAGAAACTCGCCTTTGATAACTGTCCGTTTTAATTTTTGGCAACTGGTTCTTTCACCTTTCCTAAGTTGTGTGTCATGTTGTTCAATAAACATTCATTTGTACTAAGCAATCCTGTTGTCGCCTTGTTCTCATCATTCGTCTATATTGTACTCCTTTATCTTGCATTAACAACTCGCGCAGCAGTCAGTTACTCATCAGTTAACGATCTTGGGCATCAATGAAAGACCCAACACTGCCTCGCATGTGTCTTGGCAATCCCGAAATAAATCAATGCCTTGGTCGGAATTTCAAACAATGAACTGTTGTTGCGGGCACACCAAGGATAAATATCGTCGAAGAAATTACTGCAATCACTTTTTCTCGAAGGCACCAGATCAGCATCGTAATAACAGAACTGACTTCATACTTTTACTAGAAACCTTCCATCGGTTCAGATATTCTTCGCAGCTACACGATTTCGTCTGTTGACACTGTGGAATCATTAAAAAGGGTGAACCATAAAGGTTTCTTATACAACAGTCATAACACTTGGACAAAAAATTCTTTGAACTATACGCCGCTGACAAGGTTTTTTTTGCCAAAACTTCAACGTTGTAGTTACAAAAAACATAAAATTGCAGCCTACTCGGGTTTGTCTTCAAGTGAGTGTGTTATGGCTACATTGACGACTATCGGTTATGTGGACAGCGAACACTGGTCGAGTTATTCAAAACCTTTTGGCACATAATTCCAACGAAAGCGAAAGACCGAGCTGGCATCGTTTACATTGTGCAATGCGCTAAGGTGTTTTCCACTTCGTTCGAAAGAACCTGGCTTCCGCCTCTGTTGCGCTGCGTATGTTGCTCAGTGCTATGTAAAAATATCAGTGTTGTTTTCCTGCATAGGTTCCCACTCACGTCTTTCTGGAAAAGTCACGGACGATTGACTTATGCGCACCAATCTCAGTGTTACGGCTGCCCACCTATGTGCGTCACCAGATGTGTGACCAATTGAAGGTCATCTCTAATGGAATCTCCACACAAATAGCACGTAACCATCTCGCACATTTGTCCGGCGAGGGTTTCTCTCTCTGCGAAACGAGCGCCGCAGTGGGTACTCTGATTCGGCGAATCATCTGCGTGGCGGTGGCTATGCCGTCTGAGACTTGACCTGTACGGAAAAGACTTACCACATATTTCGCAGACGAAAGGTTTCGCGCCCGTATGCAGGTTCAAATGTTCTTTGAGATTATGCTTCCGCTGAAATGATTTCATGCACTTTGGGCAGACATGGGGTTTCTCGCCTGTGTGCTTGAGTTGATGTACGTTAAGGTTCCCCAACTGCTTGAACGGTCTTCCGCAGGTTTCGCATTTGTAGGGTGTAACGGCTGTATGCATTTGTTTGTGGACATTAAGATGGCTGAACCGCATGAATGATTTACTACATGTTTCGCACTTGTAGAGTTTTATGCCTGTATGGGTGCGCTGGTGTACTTTAAGGTTCCACGATATTTTGAACGATTTTCCGCACGTTTCGCATTTGTAAGACTTTTTTTCCTGTGCTCTTCTGGCAATGCCTTAAAACCTTCGTACTCTTTACAGAGGGTACACAACATGTTTCGCAAATGTAGGATTCATCGCTATAGTGCGCGGCGGCGTGCCTGTGTAAGGCATGCAGCCTGATGTAAACCTTGCCGCAGACACCGCAGACACCACATGACTCTTGCTGTTCGTTTCCCTCGGTTCCGGTAGTACACCTGCAAGTGGCCGGATAAAGAGGCTCAAAATTGCGTACCGATTGCTCTACCGAAATACAGCAACACGTTTTCGTCAATGCAGATTTGGAAAGCAAGATGGCGCTTTTATGTTAAAGCGATTTGGGTAAACTGAGTGTAGAATTTAACGTTCGATTTAGGCTTAGGTACGTAGATATTGAAGACTGCTGAATTTGGTGGACTGTGATGCGAAAAAAAGGCAGTCCTCTTTCGAGTGGGAAACAAGAGAAATATTTTTTTTTGTGTGTGCTCTTTATACATTATAGGAAACTGCATTTAAAATATGTATGCGAGTCCAAATATCTGAACTTGACGGTTGCCATGAAACCTGCCTCGTCTATCCGTTGATAATATTCGTGCAATTTCAAATCGATAGCATGCGACATTTGAAGCACATCGCATGAGGTGTGCCCTCGGAAGGTAAGCGATTGGCATTTAAGAAGACTGTTGCGTCCCACTTAGAAACGCCGTTTTTACCGAGCGCATTGAGCAGCCGAAATGCGTGTATCGCATCTCCATACAGCGCGCGCACGAATACGTTTACTGCTTCCGTGTTTTCACGCACAAACATTCAATGATGCACTACTTAGCGATGTTTCTTTTAACGCGAAAGCCTTAGTTGTCTATGTTGGAGGTGAACTTGGCGAAACAGCGCTGTGACGAAAAATGGCCGACACCGCAAAGAATGCTTTGATTGACGTCACTTTTCTCAGGGAGGTTGGTGTAAGCAAAGTAAATTAGTGCCTTTTAAAGGAAAATTTAGTACATTTTAGTTTGGGTGGGAAACGAACCCGGGCTTCCTGGATGCGGGACGAGGACCGTTCCCTGAAGCCATGGCTGCTCCGCGGCTACGGCTGACTCAAGGTGTGGCTGAGTGCGTGCACTAACATGTATTTTCGGTACTAATTCACGTGTGCAGATGTGGCGTTCAGAAGGTCACCTTAGTGCCACATGTGTACCTCCCATTGCGGTGTCTTATGTCTTGCAAGACATCTAGTCACGATTGTATAACATACTGCATGACCAATACGTCTTACAAAGAAATCTAACTCCCATTGTATAACATTATGTTTTACCGAATGCGCAGTAGGCCTTTCGCCTTCTTTTGTTACAAGAGTGTAACACTTGCCGAACTCTGTATTGCTCACCTGACCGTGCAAAGAAGCCGTATTTCCGCGAATACTGCTCGAGAATATTTTTAAAACAGTATTGCCACCCTGAGAAAGCACTTGGCGTTACACTGCAGTTTGTGACACAAATTTAACGTGCTCTATTATTCTTTCACTTTTTTTCAGAGCTTCCACTTTGCCTCCTGAAAGAGCGTGCGAGGTGCGAGGAATTTCGCGCCGTCTTTCTTCCTCTGATCTAGAACGCTAATTGTCCTGCATCAAAGTAGTTACGGCGCATCAACCACACCTTGAGCAAGACAATCCGTGCTTCTACATCGATGCGTCAAGTGAGCGGCCTTGAAAGCCGAGTGGCGGATCACCGGACAATTGAGGCCATACGTTCGATTGCCTTTGCCATATTCGAGTGTGTCACGGGAATCTCTGAAAGTGCTGCCTATGCAAAAATTGATAGTCATTTTAGCCTACGCCAAAAAGGGTGAAGGCGAAAAGAAGTGCGCTCATCTGGCATTCATTACGTTATTTGACATTCTCATAAGAATGGATTGTTACTTCTTATTACTTGGTTTTCTTGAACCATAGGTCGCGTATTTGAGTACCCCAATTGATGTTACCTTAAATAACTGTGACCTAATTAACCCCGCCCTAATTAACCAAATTTGGTGGTTTCACCCGTGACTACAGCGAACGATGTCACAGCTCACGCATCTTGTCAGGAGAGTTGCAAGCCGTAGAAGTGACCTTGAAAGAACAAGACAAGCTACGCGTGATGCAAGCACTCCTCACCAGTCGAATAACCTACGGCACGTCCTACCTCGCACTAAGGAATGCAGAGGTAGAACAACTTAACTATATTTATACGCAAAGCCATTAAAATGGCCCTGGGGCTCCCATCCACGGCTTCGACTACGAGACTTCTCAAGATGGGCGTATACAACACCTGGCAAGAACTAGCTAAAGCTCACAAAGCCAGCCGACTGAAGCTCACGCCCACCGGAACATGCACCCCACTTACCATAAGGAAAGAAGACAAGCCCGAGTGGATACCCTACGGCGAAGACACATGCAAGATCCAGACGCCAGATACACCGAAGCAGCCAAATACCCGCAATGAAACGATTACGCCCTGAGGGTAGTACATTCCCAGGGCAGAGAGCTAGCGTCTGCCACAGTCCGGGCACATAACCCCGAGACTGCAAAAGAGGTGGCGATAGCCCTAGCGACTACAACGTGCATGGACGCAGCTGTCGTCTTTTCCGATTCTCAAGCAGCTGTCAGAAACTTCGCTAAGGGTCGCGTGTCAACAGAAGCCCTAAAGATTGAAGCGCCGAAGCACTCCGATCCCGTTCACCTGCGTGAACATGGGTTCCTGGACATGAGGGGCTGGAGGGGAACGAAGCGGCACACGCTGCGGCCCGCGATCATGCCTGGTGGGCCAACCCTTCCTACTCTCGAGACGCCCCGCCAGTGTCAGCAGGGGCAGAGACCGTACATATCACCTACTCATCGACCCTTCAACATCACAGGCTGGAACGCAAAGTAACACTTACACCCACGGCATACTCATGGATAGAATCTACCCGACACTACAAGGGAATGTGTCCAATTTGCGGCCTACCGGACACCTTGGCGCACCTGATACTTGAGTGTCCATGGCACCTAAACAAAGACGCCTCGCCCTCACCAAAAGACTAACGCTAGACAAGAAAGCGAAGACCTCATCGAAACGTGGGAGGCCAAGCTCGTCTCCGGGGACCTGGAACAACAATGGCGCCTCGTCGCCAGAGCCAAGGCGGCAGTGAATGCCAGATGGTCCTGTAATGCGGAGACCCTCCCACCTAGAGTATCCCACACGGGATATCGTTTCTAAATTAAAAGTATATTATTCCTCCGCCTTGGTGGGTTCAACTCCCACCGAAGGTCGTGGGTTCGAGTGATTTAATTTTATATTAATTACCTGTGGCCTAATTAACTTCACCTTAACGCCAAAGGTGGCCGGTTAAGCCCCACGTATGCTCGAGGCTTCGACTCTCACTACGGTCGCCGGTTCGACTGCCTAAACTAACCATCCTAATTACCACGATGACGATGAAATTGTTGTGCGAGCGTTGCTTGCTTACTCATAGATGGCGATGGCGACCCGGACAACATCAGAATTGTTGCGTGCGCGTTCGCAAATAGGTAAGACACGATGGCGGGTCGGTGAAGCAAATGAATAACTTTACCGTTATTCATTATTCAGTAACTATACCGTTATCGTTATTCAGTTTGAAGCGAGGCCTGGTGTGCGAAGAGACAAACGAGGTATCCCAGTAGAAAAGTTGGGGTCTTGTAGCGGGCACCGTGTTTGCACTTTTGGCAACTTTGATCGTCCGAGGTGAAGCGGTGGGCCAATCGATGACATTCTTCAGCTTGTCTGGCGGCGTCCAAGACTGGCAGGCATTTTTATGGATCTGGGGGGCAGGGCAGAATTGTATCAATTGTATGAGAAGGATGATGGCCGTAAAGAAGATAGAAAGGGGAGAAACCGGTAATGGCTTGGGCAGCAGTATGTAGGCATAGGCGACGAATGGATGAACTAGGTCCCAATTGGAGTGGTCGGATGTGATGTACATAGCGACCATGTCACCAAGGGTGCGATTAAAACGTTTCGTGGTACCATTGGTTTGCGGATGGTAGGCGGCGCATGTGCGATGAACAATAGCGGATTTATCGCGCAATTTTTCAGCAGCATCAGACAGGAAGGTGCGGCCTGGATCGCTTAGGAGTTCACGAGAGCCTCCATGGCGAAGCACAAACGACGCACTTTAAAAGTGACAATTTTTTCCTCTGTAACAGCTGGGAGGGCAGAAGCCTCCGCATAACGTGTCAAGTGGTCGATGGCAACTATAATCCACCGGTTGCAGGACGTTGTCAGTAAAAGTGGTCCATATAGATCGAAACTAACACGATCAAAGGGTTGAGATGGGCATGGCAGGGGCTCGAGCTCACGGACTGAGAGGTGCAGCGGAGATTTGCTTTGCTGACATTCACGGCAAGAGCGCACGAATTTCCAAACGAAGGTGAGCATCCCCCGCCAGTAGCAGCGGTGCCGAAGCCGTTCGTACGTCTTGAAAACGCCGACGTGGGCACACTGGGGGTCCGAGCGGAAAAAGAAACAGATCTCTGATCACAAGGCTCTTGGGACGACGACCAGACACGTACGTCCCTCTGGCGCATAGTTGCGGCGGTACAGGAGCTGATCACGGATCGCAAAATGCGGAACTTGGCACCGAAGTGTTCGAGGGGCCGGAGCTTTTGAGGTATCCGAGAAAAGGTTGAAAATTTATGTAGTCCAGGGGTCATTGTGTTGTTCGGCAGCAACAGTGCAGAAGCCAAGAGAAGGTGCGCTCTGAGAGGGACTCACGACAGACCTCTGGCGAAACAGGTGAGCGGGAAAGAGGGTCAGCGTCGAAATGTATCCGCCCGGAACGATACAGAACGCGTATGTGATACGCATGGATACGCAGGGCCCAGTGAGCAAGGCGGCCAGATGAGTCTTTTAAATTTTAAAGCCAATACAGCGCATGGGGGTCGGTCACTACGTCAAAGGAGCGGCCATATTAACAAGGGCGAAACAAGCCAAGAGCTCAGACAATGACTAAGCACACCTTTTCCGTGACGCTGTAATTGCCCTTCGCATTGATCAGCGTGCGGCTCGCATAAGCCACGACGTATTATTTGTGGTGAGGATGACACTGTGCAAGCACAGCACCAAGGCCTACACCACTTGCGTCGGCATAGGTGGCGTCATGAATACGTGGCGTTATGTCGTCAGAATAGGTGGCGTCATGAGAAAACGGTGCAAGGCGGAGAACGCATGGGTGAATGCAGGGGACCACGATGAGAGGCCTTTGGCGCCACGAAGCAGTTGCGTGTGTGGAGTGATAGGATAGGTGCGAAATTTCGAAAGAAGCGCCGGAAATAAGAGCACACGCCGATGAAACTGCGTATTGTAGTGGGCTTAGGAAACGCAAAGACGGCTCGTAATTTTTCGGGATCTGGAAGAATGTCATCCTTGGAAACAACGTGGCCTAGGATCTTCAACTTACGTGGGCCAAAGCGACATTTCTTGACATTACGCTGCAGACCAGCGTTGGTCAAGGAACTCAGTACGTACTTAAGGCAGCGCAGGTGTGTTGGGAAATTTGGGGCGAACCCTACGATGTCGTAGAGATGACACAGACAAATCTTCCATTTAGGGCCGCGCAAAACGTTACCCATTATCTTTTCGAAAGTAGCAGGAGCGTTGCAAAATCCGAAAGGCATGATGGCGAACTCATATTTGCCATATCGCGTAACGAAGGATCTTTTGTGTGTGATCGGCCTCCGCCATCGGGACCTGCCCGTAGCCTGACCGCAAGTCCAATGAGGAGAAAAACTTGGCGCCCTGTGCGCAGTACAGAGTATCAGCAATGCGCGGCAGTAGGTAAACTCCTTTGAGGGTGATCTTGTTTAAGCGTCGAAAATCTACACTGAAGCGTATAGAATCGTATTTCTTTGTGACACGTACCACGGGAGAAGCCCGTGGGCTTTGTGAAGGTTTAATCACGCTTCGACGTAGCTTGTCGCCGACCTGGTCTGCAATGACGCGGCCTTCCGAAGCGGATACGTGATACGCACGTTGGTGCAGCGGTGAGTGGTAGCCAGTGTTGATATTGTGCTCGACTGTTGATGTGCGGCCTAAGAATGCTTGAGCGAAGACGAAAGAATTTCGCAAGTGTTGCGGAATGGCAAGAGGCTGGGTTCGCTGTGAATGTGTCAGATGCTCGTAGATGAATGGGGTGAAGACAACTGTCGGTGTTGGGTCTCAAGCAGAGAGGGCGTGCAGGTCAAAGACGGCCATGAGCACGCCTCATCGGGAACGGAGACAACCTACGTAGAATTGACGGTTTCGACGTGGCCAAGGCATTCGTCACTAAGCAATGCGAGCGGGGACGAAGCGGGTTGTAAACAGGCAATGTGATGAAACCGGCGGCGAGGTCTAGAGTAGCAAAATGCATAGGAAGGGCTTTTCGGGCAACGAAAAGTTCGGACGGCGTGAACAAGATCATTCCAGAGGAGATACCACCGCATGTAAGTGGTACGAGTGCTGACCAGCACGCGATGTATCGGTGTCTTCTTGGTGAAACGTTTAGCAGGATAATGCGGATCTATGAAGGCTGAATTAGGTGAGTAGGGCTGGGCGAATTGAACCTCAGTGCGAGTGCAATCGATTACAGCGTTGTGGCAAGACAGAAAATCCCATCCTAGAATGACTGCGTGGAAGCACGATGAGAGTACTACAAACTCAACAGTGTACATACCGTCTTGAATATACCCACTATGATGGCTCAGTAAGATGAGGCATTGTGCAGCTGTGCACGATGTAGCGGGATCAATTCCCGGCCGCGGAGGGCGCATTTCGATGGTGGCGAAATGCAAAAACGCCCATGTGCTTGCGTTGTAGTGCACGTCAAAGAACCCCAGGAGGTCAAAATTAATCCGGAGCCCCCCACTACGGTGTGCCTCGTAATCAGAACTCGTTTGGGCACGTAAAACCCCAGAAAGAAGAAGAAGACGTCTTGAATCATTACACGAGCTGTTCACGCAGCACAATCACAGCGTAAGCTGGTGGAGCGGCTCAACAGTAGCTCCAATTTGGGCACGACGCACAACACGGCGTTCGCGGCAAAGTCTCTTCCCCTCGTTTTGATGTGTCTTCTTTCTGGGGTTTTACGTGCCAAAACCAGTCCTGACTATGAGGCACGCTGTAATGGGGGGCTCCGGATTAATTTTGACCACCCGGGGTTCTTTAACGTGCACTACAACGCAAGCACACAAGCGTTTTTTTTTTCATTTCGCCTCCATCTAAATACGGCCGCCGCGGCTGGGATTCGATCCCGCGATCTCGTGCTCAGCAGCGCAAGGCCATTTCTGACTGAGCAACCCCGGCGGGTCGTTTTGAGGTGAACGATTTGAACTGTCCGCCCGGCGTCGACGGCTAGCTGCGGCTTGTAATTCTCTCCGCACAGTAGTCTGCGGAGCCTGATGATGCCTGGTTGTGGCCGCGCACGTTGCTGTACGTTTGCAGCCGTCTTAAATAGATGATACCACCATACTGTCGGAGACTCGGGATGGCGTTGATTGCGCGCGTCGTCTGAATCGCATCTCGTCGTCTGCTCCTGCGTGCCTACCCAAGGCGCATTTATAGCGCATTTTTCCTCTACCTTATTGCAAGCGCTTGCATGTGGTAGAGTGAGCCACCCCCTCAGCCTCCCCGGCGGGTGACAAAAACTCTAAGCCAAGTATAACGTCATAAAGTCATTGTTCCAAAACGGCAAAGAACACAGTGGTTAGGCGCCCCGCGATGTCAATGGGAGCATGCACATGCGAAGCACGGTAGGCGTTCCTCAGTCAGCGATGCAAAGGGTGCGTGATGCAGTGGGTGTGAGAACTTTGTTCAGGCGTCGGCGCAACTGGGCACTCATCACGGATATGGGCGCGCCAGTGTCAATGTGTGCTGGGACACTGACGCCATCGACTACAACCTCCAGCAAGTTTTGTTTGGTCGGCAAAGTGATCAGAGGGTTCTGCGGTCGAGTCGTCAATACAGTGTCACCTCTGGGAGCTGCATCGCTTAGTTTTCCAGAGACAGGCGTCGGGGCGGCATCGGGGACAGTGGACGACGAGTCTGCGGTGATAGGGACGATGCTCGACGAGCTGGAGGCGAATGGACTGATGGCGTCGGAATGACGACGAGGAACTATTCCAAGCGGCACGGGCGTCATTGTTTGGCTGTTGGGGTTCAAATGAAGGCTGTCAACGATGCTGGCTCTGGTCGGAGTCATCATAACTGGCGAACGGCAGTCATCGAGGGGAGGAGATAGTGCGGTTATTACAGTGGCGAACAAGGTGACCGATAGGCTGGCAGGCAAAACAGATTGGCCGATCGCCTGTGGTTCGCCACTCGGCCGCATTTCGGTAGCATGCTGGATACCGCTGACTACTGGATGGACAAGAAGTATTTATTGGACAAGTGAGAAGGGGCGACGGCGCATACAGAAGGAACTCCAAGATTAGCGAATTCTGCGAGTACTATTGCCAACACAGATGACACTGTAGGCAAGTTCGGCTCACTGGGGCGGGTAAAAGGGGCTGCAGGAGCTATAGCTTCAAGTCCTCGCCGCAGTATTCGCGTCAGCTCGTTTGCTGATGACGGTCGTTGCATTCTCAGCCTGTATTCACAAGAGGATGTCGCAGCTGTGTTCGGCAGACGTACGAAAGGCGTTGCAGTGCGGCGCCTATTGGCCAGCCCAAAGCGCTGACACTCTTATGATGTCTTGTACTGTTTCACACTTTTTGCACATGAGCCGGTTGAACGCACCGTCAGGAATCCCCTTGAGTACATGGCCAACCTTGTCTCACTAAGCCACATTGTGGTCGGCTTTACGGCACAGAGCCAGCATGTCCTGGATGCAAGAAACATAATTCGTTGGATGTTTGTAAGCGGGTAGCTAGTTCTTTCTTTGCGGTGCTCTTCCGCCTGGCAGGACAGCCGAGCAAATTCCTTAGCTTCTGCTTGCACGTCTTCCAGTCGTTAAGTTATGTCTTATGGTTATCTAACCGCACCTTCGTCGTGCCTTGTAGGTACACAAAAAAGTTAGCCAGCATAAATCGTAGGATCCTATTTCTTGTGGGCACTTACACGCTCATACGTAGCAATCCGGTCTTCTACGTCAAGGTGGTCAGTGCGGCCGAACTTGCCTGGATCTCGCGGCTGAGCCAGGACAACCGTCGTGGCTGTAGGCGTTGATGTGGGCCGCGCCATTTCAGGTCCTGTTTCGTCCGTCGTGTTGTCCAGACCAAGGCGGCGACCACTGCGGAGCTCCATTGTTGTCTCTCGTGGTTACCCCTCCCCTCTCACCAATGTGTTACGATGTGAAGGTCACAGATAAAGGTGTATTTACAGTATATACAACAGCGGCAATAAAACATAAAGAAGATGGCTGTCGAGACCGATCCATTTCCCCACGCCAAACAGTCTTCTGAGTGGCGCCACTCTGGTTTGCGCAGTAACATATATACAGAGAGATAGAGAGAGAGACCCATCGAATACGCATGCCCGCTTCAGAACGCACAGGATTCATAACACCGCTTCTCTAGGAAACCAAGCATGCTTTGATTGCGTAGAAGTCAACTGAAGCTGAGTCTGCGTGATTTTCATTCTCATAATATTATATTGGGTCAGTGAGCTAGTGGATAACAACTTGCGATTGTGCTGCTGCTGACACTGGCAGTATCTTAAGAGGAGGCTCCAGATACCCTATTGCAAAAACCAGCGTCTTCCAGTGCCTTCCAGTGTGAAACCAGCGCGTTTTTTGGCACGGGGTGGCACTGGGGACGCTGGCGCACGCTGGGAGTCACTGGGAGTCACTGCGACACTGGTGAGATCGCTGGATAAGTGCTGCGTCACACTGGACGAGACGCTGGTTTCACTGCTATGACGCTGGGGCGCACTGGTGTGCGCTGTACACACGCTGGTTGTCGCTGGAGTTCACTGGCTCGTACTGGAGACTGCGCTGGTTTCGTTTGTGCCGCACTGCCGGAGTATATAGGCGCTGTGGAATATTAAATGCTTGATACAATTTCATGGGCATCTCCTGTCTAAAAAACAGACTCCTGTCCTAAGTAGCTCTATAAGTTGGGATCATAAATGTTTGTTTCGTGTCGGCGGTGTTGCAGCTTGGAATAGAGGTGCGTGAGCTAGCCCATGCATATGCGACACTTCAGATCACTTTCGCTTTGTGCATTTTCCTTTTGACTGTGCGGATAGCTGTATTCGTGAACGAAATTACGCAAACGCAGATAACGCCTCGTTTTCTAGTAGTTTGTACGCAAGCGATGACTGCGAGTTGTCGCAGTGTTGTACAGTCGACACGAAATCCAGCAGCCTTTCAGATGCGTTCGAACGGACCTCAGGAAGCCTGCCGCTGATTGATATTATCGCACCGACAACAAAGCTGCGGCGATTCGTGCGCTTCCACTTTCCCTGGCGTAGTAAAAAGAATAGTTAAAAGGTTCTGAAGCTCAAATACAAACATTTTCCCATTCGCCAGGTACCCAAACCAAGATCGTTTGCTTCCCCCGAAGGCTAGGCCTACCGTACCCGCCGAGTCCGTCTACACGCTATCGGCCCGTCTAGGCTGAGGAATCAACAAGTCGAACGAGGAAAAATCACTCTGTAGTTCCGCTTTCCCATCGGTGTTTTTAAACAGACTATTCTTTCGTGTCTACGGTGTCAGCACAACAAGCGATGAGCGCCGATATGAAGCGTTATAAACATACCTATGTGTGCTGTTAGTGAAGGCTGCCAGCCGCATTAACCGACCGCTTCTCTGACGGAGATATATGGCTAAACATACCTGTCGATTGAAAAAGCATTGTCGAGCTATGGAAATGTTGCATTACATTTGCACGAAGAACAAGAAACGGCTGTCAAAATCGGCAGTAACAGCCCGTACAACATCCCGGGTCGGCGGTTCATTTAAGGCTCTTTTCGTAGTTAATATACCAATCACAAAAGCAAATCAGTGTTACAGCACTTCCAGGTATACTATGCAATACGGACAACAACTTTTTCGTTCTGATAGAGGCGTAAGTTTTAGTTGAAGGCGATATCGCATCTACCATGTCTGTGCGAGACGTCTGTGCAAAGCTGCTACTGTCTCTGCGCGTTGACATGGCAAAATATGAATCAGTAATCAGGAATCGGCGTGGCCTAGTGGTAAGATACTGGGATTGCAATCTGTAGGTCGGAGGTTCGCATCCTAGGGGCTATTTTTGTTTTTCAAAAGCATTTTTTCTCTTCTTTTTTTATTGCATTACAGCGCTCTCGGTTCCTTTTTGTATTTGAAAAAATATATAAGGTGCCCAGGCACCGCGTATTTCTCGCTCTAGAGCTGCATTTCGCACCAGTACCCCGCACCCAGCGCCTCCCAGTATGCCGCGCCTTGCCAGCGTCCCAGTATCCAGCGCGTGACACTGGGCCCCTAATCAGGCATGGCACTGGGCACTGGATACTGGGTTTTGCAATAGGGATACGCGCGAACTCCGACTTCCGTGTTCAAAAGATACGTTTAAGTGGATATATGCTACAGCTGGCGCGACTCGACCAAAGTTTGGTGCAACTGACAGAAAACGTTAAATTCTAGGAACTCTAATATCAGAATTTTGCTTTATGATTTAAATTGTTTTGCCACAACTTCAAA
Organism: Dermacentor silvarum; assembly: GCF_013339745.2. NCBI lineage: Eukaryota > Metazoa > Arthropoda > Arachnida > Ixodida > Ixodidae > Dermacentor > Dermacentor silvarum. The sequence goes on from NC_051164.1 coordinate 45,874,703, forward strand.
GAAAATCGGCAATTTCAAAAAACAAAATATAACAAGCAGATGGTTTACCGAACCATAACTCTGTGCAAAATAATATTCACGATTAAAATAATCCTGAACGCGAATTTCGAGCGCAGCTGAATACGTGTTTTCATTTTGCGATATATTGGCTGGCATTGGCAATCTCTCTCGTGTGGCACGTTGTAAATCAAGCGAAGCGTGGCGCGACTGCCTCGCTAATCGAGAGTAAGCGCGTCGGTGACGCGTAGGCGCGATTCATCAGCAGCCGCCGCAGACAACCTCCGCTCATGCGGCGCTTTGTTTCCATACAGACGACGCGCACAAATCTGGCACCATCTCGTAACAATCCTCGCCGTACAGCCCCTTGTGTGTGGCACTACATTTTTTCTTCTTACGCATTCGCCAAGCCCTCCTCCACTTTCCACCTCATTGTTCCGCTGCACCATTCTCCTCGTGTTCTCTGCAATCTGGCCGTGTTTTCATCCCCCACTGCGCTCCGCCTTCACTCTCATCTTTCGCTTCGGTCGTTCGCTCGGTTACGAGGTAGGACGCCGACGCTCGCCGCACGAACGGGCACCTAAGAGTGGCGCTCTAAAAATGTGATGCGCCTATGTAGATGCGTCTGTACCAGCATCTCAACTGGTAAGCTTTTGTAGACAATGTGTCGTTTACGATGGTTTTGAAAACGCCCTACTCAACATTTGCAATACAGCAACTTTCTTGACATTATGTTTATAATGAGATGCAATTTAGCAAAATCATGGCATTGTTTTTATTGCATAGTTACGAAGTTCAGCATAGTTACGAAGCCAGAGTTTCAGAACTTTTGAAAATTCAAGGATATTTTAAGAATAACATTTTAAGTGAAAACGCATTCCTTTGAGTTACAACATCATTGCTTTTTAATGCAGTAACTTTAAGAAATTGGGTGAGTGGTTTCGATCAAAAATAAAATCCGAGGACACCTAAGCTCTTCTCACGAGTTCTGAATGCGAAAGCAATTTTGTCCAACTGAACGCCCTGAGCGGTCCTTCGAGTTATGAACTCCTCGCGGGCAAGCGCGTGCGTTTAGACACTTCGCCCCTTAGGATTTGACTTTATGGAGGCGCAGTTCGAACGCAGGCGAGAGCTTGCGTGGGCAAGGAAAGCGCGGGTAACGCAGGCCTCCGACGGCGAGAGCGAGCGTGATTGGGCGTCGCAGCGACACCCTCTTCCTTCTCGCAACACCTAGTGTGCTATTTCGGAAGCAGGTGCGCCCTTTCGCCCGCTCTGATCCATCGGGCCGCGCTACTGCCGTGGCGTCGCAGCCAATGGTTATTTTTGGTGCCGTTTCTGTTCTACAAACGCCGGACGCCGGCTTTTCACACAATGAGCCATTTGTCGCTTTCGGATCAATATATATCTGCGTTCCTATGTACATATACGGGCGCCCCCGAGCTATAGCTGCCTGTTAATGGCAGTGCCAAATTGTCAGGCCATATAATCTTGCGGCATCTGATTTCAGGGATCATAATTTTGGATGAATTCCTGAGTTTTACGTGCGAGAACTGAGCCCGAGGCAGCATACCGCGTCTCCGAGAAAGTCTATAGAAAGACTAGTAATTTGGGCTCACCTCCCGTTGTTTTCGAAACTGGTTGATGCTCCCTCCATGCCAGCGCGGCACGTACTGGGTATTGCGTTCCAACTGGCTGATGCTCCCTCCATGCCAGCGGGGCTCGTACAGGGTATTGCGTCCAAACTGGCCGATGCTCCCTCCATGCCAGCGTGGCTTGCACTGGGTATGGCGTCATCGCCGCCGGTGCTGCACACAGCAAGCTGGTAACTGGTGCTTCCATTTCCCGCCATGTCTGTATGCCCTGAAAGCACGCCTGTTGATTGGCTAGTGTGCGACATTTGCTCACTTGAAAATTTTTACAATAACCTTACATGGTTTATAGTATGAAATGCCTTTGAAAAAAGAAAATCAATGTCGCCCGAAAGGCGAACCATAAATTGTGATAGCAAATTAGTTGAGAGCAAGGATAGTAGTTTTATCGGCTGTATAAAGTTGGACACATTCGCTTGTAACTGGAATAATAAGCATGGTGTCAGCGCGCACAAGCAAACTTGAATAGATCATACTCAATGAACGCAGACAACATATGTCAAAACGCTGGCGTGAGCATGCGCGTTGGCAGCAGCGAGCAAAGGTTCTTGCGGTCTATGGCTTCAACAGAAACTGAGCGGCAAAAGCACAGCGCATAAAAAGGTAGGAGCTGTGTGCCGATCGTTTTCAAGATACGGTTAGCGCGACCGCTCGCAAAAGTGCAAAGTACAAGTGCGCAGTTGACAGAGTAGATGCACCCCCTCCTTTCTGGGCTGCCTTCCCATTTACCTACTTTCGCGCGTGAGATTGAATCACCAGATCCCCTTGTGCCGGGTCGCTAAATGCCCAGTTGGTTCCGGACGCGGTGTAAGATAGATAGGGGACACTTCTCGGCTTGCTTGCCGCGATCGACCAGATAAAGTCGCAACGGTGGCGTCTATCGGGCCGGTGACGGCAGCGGATACCTATCGGCGGAACGACGCAACTTCAGTTAGAACGCAGGCGAGAGCTTGGGTGGACAAGGAACGCGCGCATACTCTCTCCCCAAGTTTTCCCCTCTCCCCGGTTACCTACTTTCGCGCGTCATTGAAATCATTTCGTATTTCCCGCGAAGCGCCGGTTGATATACCAATGGGATATTAAACCAATAAAAAGTTCTGTGTTGAAGTTGTGTCACACTGCCGATAGGTTTCCGCTGCCGTCACCGGGTCGATCGGCGAGCGCCTTTGCTACTTTATCTGGTCGATCGCGTCTGGCGGGTGTCCTCAGCTAAAGAGTATATATCTTATACCCCTGACACACGGGCAAAAGAAAGGTCCTTTGCAGGAAACCCCTTTTGGTACACCAAAGGACCCTTTGCAGAAATGAGTTGCACCGACGACACACGGCATCGCACTAACTTCTTTAGCTGGTTCCTCAGATGAACGCGGGAAAAAAAGCGTTGCTTGTTAAAGCAGCGAGAAATGAAACAGTTGCAAAAAGCTGCGCATGTAGATTGATTGTAGAACCTCAAAACATTTCTTTACACTTTTTGATGGCTTATAATGCGCGTATTCCGATTTCAACATCGTGGCGCTAGCGGCGTGGTGCGAGCGTTTGAGAGTATAGCTAGAGTAAATATTTACTGTGACAAATCGCACTACCGCTAAACATTATTACATTTTCCAACTTAAACTACTTACGGGGCACCGTAGTTATGTAACACGTTTTGGTCTATCGATGAGTTGTGCACACTGTGTGCGAGAGTACACCTTGCCGCTCGAAAAGTAGATGCCCGATCTTCTCTCCCGCAAAGACCTTTGCCAGGAGGGACATATTCCTTTGTCGTGTGTCACTGCGCTTGAGCGCCTTTCCGGTTGATGTCCCCTTACCTTAAGTACTATAGAGTGTCCTTGTGTCAGGGCTATTACACCGTGGTTCCGGAGCACAGCACGCCCGCCTCCCTCCCTCCCTCCCTCCCTCCCGCGCGCGCGCGCGCGCGCTACAGAGACGTCGCGTTTTCTCCGCCGTGCGTTCACTCTCTGTGAAAACGCGTGTCCCTCGCGCTCTGTATATGTCTCCCTCGCACATACAGCATACGACGCGCGGTGACGACTTTGTCGCCCTTGGCCTTTATATGGAACCTCACGGTGACGGTGATGACGGCAGAGATCCGCTTGCAGTGTCCATATAATTGCTATCGTAATAAAATTGTTTTTGATAAGGTAGTGTGGTTCGTATTGAAAGGCCAGGTGTAAAACCGCACTATGATGTCCTTATAACCAAGTGTTCACAAAAGAAATATTATTTTAGGGAATATAGTAATCTCTGTGCACCAGTGCCCTTCATTTAGCTGCACCAAAATTTTAAAAATTGCAAGTGGCAGATAGAACAATTGTAGCCCTTGAGCTATATTACTAGATGAGGTGGACATTACTTCAAAGAGAAATCGAAATGCTACATTGAATGGTTAGAACAAATGCACAGATAACAATATGGCACATACTGCAATTTACGAATTCTAACAGGCGCGTTCCAACATTGTATTGGCGTTCTAAGTTCATTTTGTGCTTAAATGCAAAAAGAGGTAAGTAGAACAACAATGCATTTTTACCGGAAGTTTGACGGCGCATATCTGGAAACCGGTTCAATCGTAGGAATTCCTATGAAGTCGATGTGGCTTGCAAACTCCGTAGCTACATTGCGTATGTTGTAATAGATGCTGCAGATTGTAAGTAAAAACGCAATTAGTAATGATTCCTTTCCTGAATTATTCAATTCCGAATTGGTTTTCTAGTGGAAATAACGTCAGCCTCATCAAGTTCGAGGGTTTTAATTGTGTTTTCTTTCGATGGCGATTTTTAAGAACTCGGCGCAGGTAAATTAAAACACCCTATATAATGGTTATTAGCAGCGTTCATAGGCAGGGAAATAATAAGGGTAACTGAGAAAAGAATATACCATGCGATCTACTTTAATGACCAATATATAAAAATGCGATTTACCCAATGCAACAGCTCTTTCTTCCATAGTCGTTCTTCCAGCCCGGCGGACAACAGATGGAAGTGTAGTTGTCGCAGCCATTTTGTAAAACAAGTAATATTGGTTAAAACTTTTTTTATTTATCGCTTTTCACGCGATCGCTGCAGTGATAGTATTGAAGCAGGAAGCCACAAGTGCCAAGAACATTTCAAGTGATTTAAAAAAAAAAAAGAAAACAGCCGTCAGTTGTCGACGTCATCATCAGACTATTTTTATGTCCACTGCAGGACGCAGGCCTGTAGTGGCCATAAAGCGAGATACCCACGCAGAAATGAAAGCGCGGGAAACCGTCTCAGCGCTGACGTCATGAATGGGAACAACCTGCGGCCAGCGTGTGAAACGGTCGACCATGGTGAGTACGTAACGGTAACCTTAAGACACGGGTAGAGGGCCCACAATGTCGAGATGAACGTATTGGAAACGACGCCCGGGTGGAAGGAAGGCTTGGGGAGGCGTATTGGTTTGACGGAACACCTTTGTCGTCTGGCAGGGCAGACACATGCGTGTCCAAGCACGTACATCACCGATAATTCCGGGCCAGACATAGCGCTGGGTGAGAAGGCGCCGAGTAGCCCGTATGCTTCGGTGACATACGTCGCGTATAAGAGTGTAAAACGGTGCGACGTAATGAGGCAGGAACAAAAGGGCGGGGAAGGTCTGCGGAGATATCGTACCATAAGGGATCAGGTGAGCATGGATTTGGCGAGAGCTAGACGGTCCCCAAACTACTGGCGCGGTCGAACGGCTGCAGGTGAACCACGGAGGACGATGTGATCTGTCACCGCATATTTAGGCGGTTAATGAGATTGCACGGCTTTGTCAACTCCCGAAAATTCGCCAAGATTTTTCAGAATAGAGTGGAAGGTATCAGCGTGCGGATGCCCATGGGAGCTAGGTCGGACAGGACTCCAGAGATGGAGAAATGAGTCAGACCGCCTGTGAGGCGACGACGCCGCACGCACATTTCCAAGTCGAAGTATGAGAGGACGTCTTGGCCGTTGATCGGCTGAACCAGGTTTGTAATGACGAAGACCCACCGAAAAGCTCGGCGAAGGCCGAAGTCGAGGGTGAGAGATCGGAGTCCGCACGTCGCTATAGATGATACGTTGACAGCATGAAGCGACTGCCCTGGTGACCTGGAACGATCAGCCTTAGCCTGGAGAACCTGGCTGATTTCCGCACCGGTGTCTCTAAGGAACTGGGCGCCGGAGAACTATAAAAAGGCAGCCGGGACGAAAAGCGAGACCACACGCCGCGTCAGTGATCCTCGCGGGCGTATCCCGGTTACGAACACCGGTGGTACCAGCAGAGAGGTGGAGGGCTGGGACTCCGAGCTTGACGATGCGCGAAAGAGCGCGATGATCGAGATGAGGCAAATGGGTCTAATGAAGCGGCTCCGGAATGCGACGATTGAGCGGTCGAGCTCATCGATGAGAGCCTCAAGGCGCGAAATCGTCGGGTCTGTAGGTGCCAAGACAGTGGTGACGGATGGCGACCTCATGAACCTGATAGGCAAGCTCCGCCAGGCGGTCGAGGGTGACGTCGCCGGCCGCCGCAAGGACGAGGCGGATGGGGCTGGGAAGGGCGTTGGAGGAAAAGCTCGTGAAGCAAGGCTCAGTCGGTGGGTTCGCCGCGCTCCCCGAGAAGCTGTCGCATCCGGCGCAGCAGTTGGGAGGTACGCCGGTCGCCAAGGTCCGCATCGGTAAGCTTGCTGCTGGAGCTGGGTGCGTTCCAACGGCATGAATCTCTTCCACACCGAGGTCTTGAGGAGCTGATATGGTGTAGCGCCCGTGGGTGAAGAGGACGTCCGACAGCTAGCTGGCAACATCAGGAGGAAGGACTGAGGCGACGTGGTTCGTGGTTTCCGAGGTGCTGCGATAGAGTCAGAATTATGCCTCGATATGGTAAATCCAAAATTGTGGGTTCTGGGGCCAGACGGGTGGGAGACGCAGTTGTACCGACGATTGTCCTCCGGACGTGAGTCCTGTTCCGTGGTGGGTGCGGTCGGATCAGCCATTGTGTTGGTCCTAGGTCACCACCTAGGACCAACACTTATGCTTATGCCTCAGGAGCGAAGGAAAGAGACAGCTGACCCGAATCGACGCCAGAATAGAACAGCGAGCCGTGGCTTTACGTGGCTCGGCCAGGCGCGGTCCTCATCTTCTCATGCGGGCGGGCACTATGTGGATTCTACGTGCCGCCCAAAGCTACCTTTTCTCACAAAGCAAGAAACGTTTCCAGACGGATTTCCCGTTCTACCTTTTCTGTTGCCACCCCCTATATGAATGCACATATTGCTGTCTTACAACTCCTAAATGTGTACCAGGGATGGAGCGAGGGCTCACGCATAATTCGCATAAATGTCTTCGTAATTAGCGCAGAATCTTACACGTGCGAGAAACTTCATCTCCGCACCGAATAACCTGTGAGATGAGTTAACTCGTGCCCCAAATAGCATGCGACTACTGTTCAGTCATGCGAATAAGAAGCCAGGCAGAATGGAGGCTCGCGGGTACAGAATCATGCACCTCTGAGCCAGCGGCGACACTGTTTGAATTTATCGTATTCTATAGCGGAGAACCTCCTCAATCACGTCCAAAGCGAGGTGTACTTGCGCCGTACAGCACCTACCATACACGGTGGAAGTGACGTCAGCCAGGTAGTACCACGTGTTCCGTTGGCCACCCCAGGTGTCATTAGGAATTCTGCAATCAAAGAGACCCATAGGAAAGTGTAGAATTGAAGTGTAGCAGCTTTATAACACGTAATGACCGTGGAAGCAAATGTTCACACAAGGTAACTTGCCGTTGCTATATATAGTGAATGGACACGAGTCCCTGTGTGATTTATAACCTAGATTCATCTTACGCAGGCGCGTGATGATCAAACGCCACTGCCGAAAATTTACACCAGCAGCGCAGTATAATGCACTTGGTTTCTCTAAGAAACGACTGCCGCACTGGGTACACTTATGTGGCAGTTTCATTCGCATGGCAAAGGTGACTTCTGAGACTTGAGCTGTTGCGTAAAGACTTACTACACATTCCGCAGACGACATATTCCGCTACACATTCCACAGGAATGTGCAGGATTAATGGCTGTATAACACGGAATAATTGTTGAAGCCAACGTATCCACGAAGTAACTTGCATTCGCGATACATATTCAATGGTTACAAGTACACCTATGATTTATAACTTGGAATCATCTTATATGATTTGATGACGCAAGGACGAAGTGTAGCAAAGAGAGCCAAGGTCGTGACGATGAGTACTCAATAGACTAATGGTTCATGTCACTGGCGGTATAGAGGCCTAAAAACTCAGATCTGTAAATTGCTTTAACTATATAGGAATTAAAAATATGATAGCGACTGAAGTGGGATATGCTATGAGTATGAGATTTGCAACGACGTTGTGATAGCATAACATGTATTTAAATATGGAAAAGTGATGGATGTCAACGAATAGAACTACAGCCCCATCGGGTCCCTTGTGTACAAGGGGCCGGAGGCATGTGCTATAATAAGGGTAGACATCGCAACAGCGGCCTCTGACAGGAGGCCATGCTACGAATTTCTTGGGAAGAATACGTTGGGCCTATGAACGCCATTTAAGACGGCTAAATTGGATTTCATGTCAGATAGTGAGGTGAGGTGAAATGAACTTTATTTGGTCCTGAAGAACCCCGATCAGACACCCCCCGAAGGCGGGTCCGCCACGGTTGCTGGCCGCGCCCACGCCGGTACTGGAAGACCGGGGCCCTCCGCCCGTTCGCAGGCCTCCTGGACTGCCGAGAGTTGGACTGAGAGTTCGCCGCTTTTAAGGGTCCTCTCCCAGTCCTGCTGTGTGCTGAACTTGGCGCCACGTAACGCCGGGCACTGCCAGAGCATATGAGCGAGTGTGCACTTATTCTCCCTGCAGCTAGGGCATCCTGGATCTATGCCTTCAGCAAAGTGACTAAACGTGCTACGAGACGGGAACGAACCTGCCTGCAGCATCCGGAGAACGGACGACTGCGGTCTAGTGAGCTTGGAATGCGGGACGGGGTACCTCCGCCTTGACAGCTGATAGTGAGACGTAACTTCGTGAAAGGTGCCAAGTGGATCCTTGAAGCTCTCCGCGAACCCGCCTGCGGACCCACCCCGACCGCCGCGGCACGTGATTTCTCGCGCACGGTTATGGGCAAGTTTGTTGACGTTGGAAACTGACGGATGAACCCCTAAGCCCATGTGGGCCGGGAACCACGTAATTGTGTGAAAGCCTACCGCAGCCCTCGAACTGAGGATAGTGGCAGCCTCCCTGGAGACCACCCCCGAGGAGAAGGCCCGGACGGCAGCCTTGGAGTCAGTGAATATCTCAGGACGCGAAGGATCCTTCATCGCTAGAGCTATTGCTACCTGCTCTACACCTTCCCAACGGAAGCTGAGTTGAGTACGCGACCGCGATGATCAACAACCACGGCCGCAAAGCTATCGGAGCGGCCATACTGCGCCGCATCAACGAAAGCCACCTTTCCCGGAAATTTAGCTACGAAGTCAAGCAGAGACCTGGCCCGTGCCTTTCGCCGGCCAACATTGTACTGCGGATGGACGTTACGCGGGAAGGGTTCCACCTCGTAGGTACCCTTCACTGTCTGTGTTAAAAACACCTTCTGTTCGGTGCTGCCCGTATGATGCCAGCCCAGCGACTGTAGAAGACGCTGCCCAGCCTTGGTGGAGGAGAGCCGCGCGACCTGAGCTAGTTTCTGTGCCTCAGTCACCTCCGATAGGGTGTTGTGCATGCCCAGGCTCATGAGCCTGTCCGTGCCGGTGCTCATGGGGAGTCCCAGCACCCTTTTGATACTTTTTCGCATTAAAGTGTCTAGTTTATCCTCTTCGCTTTTAGACCAATTTAGTGCCGATGCTACGTAATTAATATGGCTCATGAGGAACGCGTGGTAGAGCCGAAGGAGATTGCTCTCCCTCAGCCCTCCCCTGCGGTTTGAGACCCTTAAAATCAGCCTGAGCATATTCTCCGTTTTGGAGGTGATGCGGGCCAAAACCTGTGAATTCCTGCCATTGGACTCAAGAAGCAAGCCGAGCACTCTAATACAGTTGACTCTGGGAATCGACAGCCCATCCCTTGTGGTTAGCGTAATCTGTACCTGATCAAGCGGCGTGGAGGGCCTCCTCCCGGGCCGAACCGGTCTGTAGAGAAGCAACTCCGATTTGTAGGGCGAGAGCCGAAGCCCCGTACACTCCAGAAAACTTTCGGTGATAGACAGTGCCGACTGAAGCGCCTCCTCCACCTCAGCATCCGAACCTCCCATGCACCAGACAGTAATATCGTCCGCATATAGGGCGTGGTTGGTATTCGCTACACTGGAAAGACGCTCTGAGAGGCCTTTCATGGCTATGTTGAACAAGAGAGGCGAAATGACCGCTCCCTGCGGCGTGCCCCTCGCACCCAGGGTAAAGGCCCTCGATTTTAATTGGCCGATCTTTATGGTTGCTGTGCGGTCCCGGAGGAAGGCACGAACATAGGCGTGGAACTTTGGTCCCAGCCCCATGCTCTCGACCGCCTCCAGGACGAACTTATGTGAAATGGTATCGAACGCCTTGGCGAGGTCAAGGGCCAATACTCCCCGAATATCTTGGGTTTGTCGGTCGATAATTTGCCTCTTAATCAAGAGCATCACATCCTGGGTGGAGAGACCCGGCCGGAAGCCTACCATGTTATGTGGAAAGAGCTCTTTATCCTCGATATGCCTAGTGACCCTATTATATACTGCATGTTCCATCACCTTCCCCACGCAAAAGGTAAGGGAGATGGGACGTAGGTTCTCCTTGGCGAGTGCCTTTCCCGGTTTGGGAATGAGTACCACCGAGGCGGTCCTCCATGCTTCCGGAACGCGGCCTTCTGCCCATAGGAGATTGACCTCCTCGGTTAACTTAGCAATGGACGTATCATCAAGATTACGCAGCAGCCTATTCGTGATTCCATCAGGGCCAGGGGCTGAGCGACTGCTAAGTTCATCAAGCACCTCTTCGATCTCAAGTTTCGTTAAGGGCGAATCGACTGCCTCCAGCGGTCCTCCCCGGTAGTCCGGGTAATCCCAGTCCCCTACGGGGCCAACCGGAAGGTATCGCTCCGCCAATTCCATAAGTAGAGTCGTGTCATCGACCCCACCGCTCCTCTGTGCTTGGACCAATCGGTCGATTGCCAACCTCTGGTTACCTTTAGAATTAGTCTCATCGAGAAGCACCTTCAAGAGGTTCCATTTACCCCCGGTGCGCATCTGCCCGTCTACTTTTGAGCAAACTTCATTCCACTGCTGCCTAGACAGTTCCTGACAATTGTCCTCGATTTCTTAATTGAGGAGCGCTATGCGCTTCCGCAGCCTCCTATCGAGCTTCTGTGTGCGCCATTTCTCAACCAGTGATTTTTTAGCCTCCAACAGATGCGCAAGACGTGAGTCCATTGCATCCACCTGTAAGTCAGTTTGGACCGTCTTGGTTGCGAGGAGAGCATCCTCTGCTAATCGCGAGAAGAGGTCCTCCAACGTGACATATTCGGTCTGATCAGCCTTGCGATGCTTTCTAAACTCGTCCCAGTCCGTCACCCTGAACTCCCTAGGCGGAGGCACCCGGGTTTCCTGGGTGACCGAGAGGATAAAGTGATCACTTCCCAGGCTTTCCTGCAGGTTAGCCCACTGTACGCCCGCCGCGTTTTTGGTAAATGCTAGATCCGGAGTGGTGTCTCTCGTAACAGAGGTGCCCACCCTAGTTGGGAACTGAGGGTCCGTGACCAGCTCTAAAGAACAATCCGTCATAGCTTGAACCAGGTTTCTCCCCTTAACAGTGGCCTTTGGATATCCCCAGGCCGGGTGGTGGGGATTAAAGTCCCCGACAGCTACGAGCGGCGACTTGCCCGCTAGGGCAGCCGCCTTTGCGATCACCGAGGAAAACGCCTGCTTGTGATTCCGAGGGGTACTGTAGACATTCAGTATGAAGATGCTACACTTAAGCCAATTATTCGGGATGATTTCGACCAGCTGGGCCTCCAAAGTAGAGTTGCCTAGCTGAAGCTTGTGTTCTACAAACGCATATTTCCTCGCAACCAAGATAGCCAGACCGCGTTGCCCCTCCCCCCTAACTGATACAGATCGATAGCCGGGCAAGGCAACCGCCGCGTCAATGGTTTCCTGTAAGGCAATCACATGCGGCCTCACCGCCAATGGGGAAATATACTGCTGGAGGGAGACCTTACGCTTCCTAAACCCCGCGCAGTTCCACTGCTAAATGGCAAACTCATTTGCGCTGGGAGCCATGATTACTACCACTGTTTTGCCGACTTCTCGGCACGTCCTTATGTACGGGGGCCAGAACCATCGGCATACCAGGGCCCGCCTGGGGAACCAGTGAGACGGGCGTCACCGGGACGACCAACGAATTCTCCCCGAGACCAAGCCTGCTTTCGATCACTGCGACTTTGCGTGCTACGAGGTCAAAACATTCCGCTTGGCGCATCACCGACTTCTGCAATTCCTTGATTGCTTCAAGGACGGCCGACTCGGATGCCGCCGCAACCTCTCCTTCTGGACCTATCTCTTGTAGTTGTGCTTAATCACAGTCAGTCATGCCTGCTGGACCTCTTGTCAGCATAGCTGCTGTCTTCTAGAAGGCCTCCGCTTAGCCGGCCGCCGCTCCACTGACGAAGGCCGCGCCGGGGGCTGTGCTGAATTCCTGAGAGCTTCGAACTCGACCCTCATCTGCTGAAGCGGAGCTTTCAAGGTAGCGTTCTCCTGAATTAGAAAAGCGACCCTAGGGTCTTCCTTTTGCTCTGGCAGTGCCACGTGCGTTACCTGTGCTGGCTGCTGCGCCGGCATTGGCTTGACTCGATCCGCCCAGGTGGTGGGAGCCTCTTGGATGCGCACCCTGGAGCGGGAGCGCCCCCTGGAGCGAGAGCGTCCTCGGGAGCGAGAGCGCCTCCTGGAGCGGCTACGGCGTCTCCCAGGAGCTGGCGAGAGAGAGTGCGTTCTCGCAGGTGGTGCCACGCTGGAATACCGTGATGACAGACCCTCCTGGGCCTGCTGGCGTTTCTTGGCGCGCTTCCTACGCCGTCTTCTTTGTCTCAGCACGAAGGGGACTTGGTAACGATGTTTGCAGGCCTTGTCTGCCGTTAGATGTGCCCCCCCCCCCGCACAAGGCACATTTCGGATGGCATTGGTGATCCTCCGCAGGGTCGTTCACACGACACCCGCGGCACACTTTCTTCGTCGGGGTGGGGCAAACATCGGCCCGATGACCGAGAGCCCCACACCCATAACAAACATCAGTCTGTCTCATGTACAACGTAATAATAATGCCCCCCAAATGCCCCCCAAATAATAATGCCCCCCAAAAATGGGCCTTTAAGGAATAAAACTGAACTGAACTGAACTGAACACCTAAGCATGCTCGTACGGCACATAACATAGTTAGGTACCTTTAGTCCACTGAAGAGAACAACGACCGTAGTCGTTTCCTTGATGCGACGCACCTCCATGGCTTTAGGATTAGGCTGGTTGACGATCATGGCCGCCAACTGCTGCTCGCCAATGTCCACGTCGACACCTCGGACGACGCCTTTGCAGGTATCGTCGGAGGCCGCGGTGTAGGCAGAAACTTGATACTCAGTCGAGCCGAGCCTGATGAGACGCAGCGCCGCGTAGGCGCCCGCATTCTTGGGCTCTGGGGTAGAGACCACAAGAATATTCTGAGTTATGTTCGGGCAGATGATATCCTCCTTTGATTCCTCCGGGGGTAGTTTCGCCGCCGTCGCCAGGGCTTGGGCCAGACGAATCTGGCTAACCTTCTTGAGATCCAGGCCTCCCTTGGGTCGGAGAATGACTCGAATATGGCTCTGCGGCAAGCGGGGGAGCCTCGATACGGTCGCAAGGCGCCGGACGACGCCCTGCGCGTTGGCCGTGCGGCGGCCAGCTGTGCCGTCACTTTGAGTAGAAACGCTCTCTTGCTGCCGGGAAGAACGCTTATACTTGCTTAAAGCGGTCCGCCACCCAGGCGCGTCAGCTTATTCGCGGGAAAGAGTTTCCCCTTCGACCATCTCCACCTCCGGCATGATGCCGTTCCGACGGCGCGGGCGGGCGGCCACCCGGCCGTACTCCTCGCCGCCGCTAATCCAAAATCTAGGGTTAGTGGGGAAATCGGTGGGAGAAAACTTCAAAGTCTCCAAAAATGGCGAAAAATAGGTCTACCAGGTCAAAAACAGGCTCAGTGAAATCCTCTCGACGAGGTCTGTAGAATGGTGAAAAATCTTGAGGATTGAAGCAAATCTTCCGTTCGCAATCATTCGAAGAAGACGGAGCCGGCGTAGACGCGTCCGTACGCGTCGGCTGCCCTGCGTTTTCTTCATGTCAGATAGTGGTTCACTACCTAGAAACAGTTTCAGGTCAAGTGGGATAGACGTCCTATATGCTAAAGGGAAGTGTTTTTTCCTCTCGGTTTGTGCTTCGCAATATTCCAGCAGGACATGCTGAACAATGAGGGTCTCCCCACATCTACCATACATTGGATGTTCACCGCCAGTCAACAAAAAACTGTCTACCGTAAGTGTGTCCTATCCTTAGACGACAGAATAGGACATCACTTCGTCTTGACATGGTCAAAGATAGCCAATAGTCTAGATGTGGCTTAACTACGTGGAGTTTATTAAGGATTTCAGCGTCCCACCTATGTTGCCAATAGGTTCTCAGTTTTTTCCGCAAGTATGGCTTTAGGACTATAACCGGAAGAGCTATGAATATGTTGGAAGCTTTCGTATCTAAGGAAGTAGCAATTCGATCTGTTAGCACGTTACTTTCAATACCTCTATGTCCAGGCACCCAGCATACCGTTACATGTTGGCCAGAGGCATAAATAGCACATATGAGAGCGAAAAGATCTGCAATTACTGGATTTCTGTGTTTGCAGTAAAACATCAATGTTTTAACGACGCTTAACGAGTCTGTGTATATGACCGCCTTATGTAGTTTTAACTGCTTGATGTGTTTCACAGCGGACCATAGTGCATACGCCTCTGCTCTAAAAATGCTTGCGTGATGGTGAAGATCATTGGACTGCGAATAGGATCGGCCGTGGGCTGCATGAGACACGCCGGCATGCAAATTAGACGCATATGTGTAATATTCTGTACACGAGTATTTAAATTGCAATTATAGAAAATGCATATGAATATGGGCCTCTGGAGCAGGCTTCGTTACCTTCACAACTGACGTGTCGCAGTCAATGATGTTCCACAACCACGGCGGTAACGTCTTAGCAGGAACAATTAGGCGATTTTCAAGAACCGGAATGTCCATATATTCGCTCAGCCTCCTCTCACGAAGGGAGAATTGCTCTCTCGCTGCAGGTTTGTTATGGAAATGTGTTGCAGAGATCATATTGTTGATGGTGAGATAACAAGGTTGGTCTTTATCACGGGACGTACTTTCGGAAAATAATTAAAAATAGAATATGGCCGTTACAGATCAATAGACCATTCGTTCGCTTCGACATAAAGGCATTGAATAGGACTACCAAGATGATGCCAAGAAATACCAAGATGATGCACAGGGCCCAGCTTCTTGAGAGCACCGGGGGTAGCAGAGTGATGCACTATGACGCCGAAGTCTGACCACGATCGTACAAGGCTCCTGTAGAGGTTCAGAGGCATTTCTTGTCACTACCCCATCTTGTGTCGGACAGTATTTTCAGGATGTTCATTGGTTTCAGGCACTTAGCTTTGAGATACGTCATATGAGGAATGAAGGTTAGTTTTGTGTCGATTATAACGCTTAAAAATTTGTGTTCAGTGTTGATTGGTATGTGTTGTCCGTGCCGCATAATATCTGGATCTTGTATTATGTCTTTCTAGAGAAACGTTCACCTGAGCTTTTGAGGGGGTTTACTTTAAGCCATTTTGACAGGCCCACTTTGACACTTTGTTCAATCCATGCTGAACGGGACGCTAGCATATTGCAAGCTTACAACACTTAAATGCTATCTGCACATCATCGACATATAATGAATAAAGCATTGAGGATGGAATGGCTCTGTGAAGGGAATTCGTTTTAACACTAAGATCTCCCCTTAAGGCACACCAGTCCCTTGAGTGGAACGTCTGGAAAAGGCATTGCCCATTATAACGCGGGTCGTGTGGTTAGAAAAATAGCCTTCTATCATGTTACCACCTACACCCATCGCAGATAGGTCTAGGAGGATTCCGAATCGCCATGTTGTGTCATAGGCTTTCTCCAAGTCGAGACATACAGGTAGAAAGAATTATTTGTGTATATAAGCATCTCTAATGTTTGCCTCAATGCGAGCGAGGTGGTCTATTGTTAAGCTACCTTCCCTGAAACCACATTTAAGGGGGTCAAGTAGAAGGTAGCTTTCCATATATTAGACGCCGGTTCACATTGTTTTCATATAACTTGCACATACAGCTTGTTAGTGCTATTGGCCTATAGCTGCTGGCTTACGCGGCGTCCTTGCCTCGTTTATAAATATGGATGATAATGGCTTCTTTCCATGAGGATGGAATATTGTCACGTTCTAGGAGAACAGACGACCTGAAGCGTTGAGGCGTTGAGCGTCGAGTCCCTGACCGCCAGCTGAACAAACGCAAAAGCTCAGGCACCCGCGCGTGGATCGGAGTAACTTCGTCTGCCTCTTCGCTGGCGCCCGTCAAAGCAGGTGCCGGCACATGGCGCGTGGATTAGCGCGCGTCTTCGGCTTTCTAATTATGTCCCACATGTTGCAAGGTGTGGCATTATTCTCCCTCCTCGGAAGAGCATCGACTCGATGCTAAAAGAAGCACACACACTACAGGAAGAACGTAGAAGTACACGCGTGGAAGACACATGCACACACGAACGCTGGCTGACGCGCAGTCATAAAACGCAGGGCAATGTCACTGAGGCAATGATTGTCCACGACAAAAATAAATAAAACAAAAGGAATGGCATGGTGCACAAACTATGGTGGTTATGGAGTGCGGTAAGGTTTCAGCCGCACAACGTGCACAATCTCGGGTAGTGTCTTTCGACGTCGTGTTGGTTGGCTGCCGTCAGGAAGAACCTCGTAGTTGACGTCACTCACTCGCCGCAGCACTTTATAAGGTCCGAAGTACCGGCTGAGAAGCTTCTCGGATAAGCCTTTGCAGCGGACAGGAGTCCAGACCAGAACCCGATCTCCTGGTTGGTACTCAACTTGGCGATGGCGGAGGTTGTAGTGGCGTGTGTCGATGCACTGCTGTTTCTTGATGTTCGTGCGAGCCAGTTGGCGTGCTTCCTCGGCTCGCTGCACGAAGAGCTCGGCGTCTTGGTCAAGACCATGAAAGGTGTCGCATGGAAGCATTGCTTCAAGCATGGTCTGAACTTCACGACCGTAAACAAGGTAGAATGGCGTGAAGCGGGAGGTCTCTTGCGTCGCGGTGTTGTACGCAAACGTTACGTAGGGAAGTACTTCATCCCACGTTTTGTGCTGAACGTCTACGTACATAGAGAGCATGTCAGTCATAGTTTTGTTGAGCCTTTCGGTCAGGCCATTTGTCTGCGGGTGATAGGCAGTCGTCTTTCGATGCGTCGTGTAACTTAATAGGAAGACGTGGAAGACTGGCTGGACGACTTTGAACGAGTAGCAGATTGCAGATTGAACGAGTAGCAGAGGAGGGAGAATAATGCCTTCTGCTAGGACTTGACCGTTGCGCGCCCCTTCGGATATCACCTGAACCATAACGCTGGAACGAGGCGGTATAGTTACGCTGTCGTCGGAAACGCGAAGTGCGGCTCTATGGCGGCAGGCATCATCTTGTGCCGTAGCGTTCCTCGCAGAGAAAGTGATGTAACGCTTCCTGAGGTCGATGATGGCACCATATTCCCGGAGAAAATCCATTCCAAGAATTAAATCACGGGAACATTCACGCAGGACAATGCAGCTAGCGAGAAACGTGCAATTTCGGATTCGTATCCTAACGGTGTTCACGCCAAGCGGTGCGATAACGTGTCCGCCAGCTGTACGAACTTGTGTCCCAGTCCAAGGCATAATAACTTTCTTGAGAAGGCTCGCCAATTTTCCGCTAATAATTGAGTAATCGGCGCCGGTGTCGACTAGCGCACTGACATTTCTCCCGTCGACGAGCACAGGTATGTTCATCGCGAACTTGTCTGCAGGCTGAGGTACACGCGTCGTTAAATCTCCGTCAGGTCGCGGTCGCGTCGCTTGGAGGTCCAAATCTCTGGGTACAGGCGTCGTCGAATCTCCGTCGGGTCGAGGTCGCGTCGCTGGGAGGTCTTCAGCACGTCGCGCGTCAGCGGCCTCGCCTCGGAAGGTCGCTGACGTCAGTTTTCCAGGCGAGGGCTCGGAGACCGTCCCTGCGTCATCCTCGACGCACCTTCGCGACTTGGATAGGATCGCCGCGGTGATGGCGATCGCGACTGGCGTCTTGGTGACTGAGGCGCGCGCTGCTGGGCGATGAACGCTTCAATTTCGGGCGGCCTCTGTCCGAACCGGGGTCGAGGTGAATTGGCAGCGTAACCCTGCAGTCCAAGTTGGCGGTAGTGGCACTCGCGGTATACGTGACCCGCCTCACCACAATGATAACAAAGCGGTCGTCGGTCGGGCATGCGCCAAATGTCCGATTTACGTGTGACAGGGCGGTTGTCGGGAAAGTAAGGCACCGCCTGTGCCGAGTGGAGGGCAACGGGTCTTGGCGCAGCTGATGCAGGGATGGAGCGGCTCAGTGTGTCTCCATACGTCTCACGCTGGAAATCGGTCGCCGCGAGTGGGGATGTTGCCGATGCGGGGAGACTGCGCCTCAACGCGTCAGCGTATGTCGTGCGCCGAAATTCACTCGCCTGGGGTGTTCTTTCGGGGCGAGGTTGAGGTACCCCGAGTGCATGCTGCACTTCGTCACGCACGATGTCAGCGATGCAGTTGACCGTAGGCTGCTGCGCCCGGTGCAGCTGTTGCAGCTCGTCGCGGACTACCGATCGTATTAGTTCGCGGAGCACTTCAATGTCAGTCGCGAAAGCTCCCAGACCGATGGTTGTCGAAGCAGCATTCACTTGTCGGTCATACTGGTTCGACCGCTGCTGCAGCGCCTTTTCCATAGCAACGGCTTCTGCGAGGAACTCGGTAACCGTCCTCGGCGGGTTACGAACAAGCCCACCGAAGAGCTGTTCTTTGACACCCCGCAGCAAATGACGGAGCTTCTTGTCTTCGGGCATGCTAGGGTCGGCTCGCCTGAAGAGACGTGTCCTGTCTTCAACGTACATCAGAACACTTTCATTGGGCTTCTGAGCACGCGATTGGAGGGCCCGTTCTGCTCGCTCTCGGCGATCGGGGCTCGAGTACGTGTCCAAGAGCCGCCGACGTAACTCACGCCATGATGTCAGGGCCCCTTCGCGGTTCTGGAACCAGGTGCGAGCACCGTCCTCAAGGCTGAAATACGCATTCTTTAATTTCGCTCGGTCGTCCCACTCGTTGCAATCTGCTACTCGTTCAAAGTCGTCCAGCCAGTCTTCCACGTCTTCATAAAGGTCGCCGTGGAAGGAACGCGGCACTCGCGGGCTCTGCAACGTTAAATGAGTTGGTACTGTCGCCGTACCTTCCACCGCAGCCATTGTGCTCCTGGTTGACGGCACAATCTCAGGGGCCAGTCCCCGAATTCTCCGGCTGGCACGGTGCACTGGTGTAAGCTCCGGTATGGTGCTGATGCTCTTGCTGCTAGGAGGGGTCTGTTGCATAGGTCGATGGCTACCCAGCACCTCCACCAGAAATGTCACGTTCTAGGAGAACAGACGACCTGAAGCGTTGAGGCGTTGAGCGTCGAGTCCCTGACCGCCAGCTGAACAAACGCAAAAGCTCAGGCACCCGCGCGTGGATCGGAGTAACTTCGTCTGCCTCTTCGCTGGCGCCCGTCAAAGCAGGTGCCGGCGCATGGCGCGTGGATTAGCGCGCGTCTTCGGCTTTCTAATTATGTCCCACATGTTGCAAGGTGTGGCAATATGTCCAGATACCCACATAGTATTGTAAACAGACAGAAGCGTGTTTAATGTTTCTGAGTGCAGGTTCTTGAACTTTTCATATAGTATGCAGTCAGCACCTGGTGCTGAGTTGCTGCAAGAGCTGAGAGAAGACTTGAGTTCAGCTTGACTAAACGGATGGTTGTAAGCTACATCTGTGGCTCACTTTCGTTTGAGGCCCTCCCGATCTGCGTGGTCCTTGAACTTTAAGATAATGGGCTCATGGTGGGATGTACTCGATATACTTTGAAAATGCTCGCCCAGCAAATCGGCCTGATCTTTCATGCTGTCACCTTTAGTGTTTATAAGGGAAGTGGTTGTGTTTCCCAGCCTTTTAATCTGTTCACACCTTACTCTCATCCTTATAATTGATAATATATATGTAGCTTTCTCAACTGTCCTGCTTAGCACGTCGACGTATTCTCCTGCCCTGTGATTTTGCCTGCTTGAAATTAACGAGATTCTCCGCAGTTTGAAGGTCACGAAGCAGGCCCCACGCTTTATTTTCTTTTTTTCCGTGCCTCTTTACATTCATCGTTCCACCAAGGTATACGACGCTTATTAGCAAGTCCGTTGGTTTGTTTTATGCATATTTCAGCGGCGTCAATTATAAAACCTGTCAAATACGCCACTGCATCATCAATATTAAAAGACATTAAATTATCCGGCCACTGTAGGGTGCGTAATCTTTTGAAACAGTCCCCAGTTTGACGAGTCGGTTTTCCATCAGGGAACCTGTGGAAGGCAGCCAGCTTGTTTCGGTAAATTTAAAACAATAGGGAAGTGGTTTCTTCCACAAGGGTTAATTATGACCTTCCAGTAAACTTATGACATTAGAGTTGAAGCTACAGTTAAGTCTATTGAAGAGTATGTCTTATGTGTGGCACTATAGAAGGTGGTTTCTTTTTTATTCAGCAGAACCGTACCAGCAAATAAAAGGAAGTCTTCTACAGTTCGCCCTCTTGCGTCGGAGCGCGGGTCGCCCCACAGCATTGTACGGGCGTTAAGGTCACCTGTTAAAATGAACGGCTCAGCGACAAGTGTTTGAAGTTTCCTAAGTTGCAAAAGTTGTTCGGGTGGTACCTACAGTGAACAGACTGTCACCAGCCTGTCAAACAGTATTGCCCCGAACTGTTACTGCCTCAACATTTGTTTGAAGGGTTACGTGCTAGCAAGAAATTGACCTCTGAACCACGCTGCCAGACGTGGTGTGGTTCGCGATCATTACGGAATAATGTGTAGTGTGTTAGGAAATTTCCATTTGATGTTTTCAAATGTGTTTCCTGAGCGCAGAACAGTCTAGGATTAAATTCTTATATAATTTTCTTGATGTCTAAGTTGTTTAGAACGCCATGGGCATTCCAATGCATAATTTGTGCCGCCATCCTGTTGACGAGATAGGTGTTCTGTGTTCAGGTGTGTAGTTGTATCCTTTAAGTAACAGGACCGTCGTCCGGCCTTGTTATGGGGTTTTGTTTGTTTGTTTCGGCGCGCTCGAGAGAGCCACAGCGGTTTTTAGGTACCAAAGCTACCGGTTTCGTTTCCATTGCGTCCTGGGAGGCACTGGATGCCCGCACGTGCGGGCTGCTTGTTCGTTTTAACGCGATCGCGTTAAGGGCCCCGTGTCGCAGAAAATCCGGCGTCATTGTCGGCGTAAGCATCGGCACCTGGCGGAAATAATGCCAAACCACGTCATCTCGAACCACCCCTACCGGGCAGGCCCTTCGCGTGGCGCAAAGCGTTAGTGAACAAAAATTGAGTTTCTGAAAGTAAAATCCGTCCCAAACACCACAAAGTAAGACTTATCCACAACCTACAGACGTGATAGCGTCGAATTGTAATTTGAATGTACCAGAAAAAAACCTGATAAGCAGCCAGGGATCTTTGATTGCTATGGCGTTCCACTCTTAAAGGCGAAGCTTAAGCGTCCTACAATTCTGATGGTGTTTCGCTGTACTTTGGTTCTAGACAACATTGAGGGGTATGTTGAAAACCGAGCCTTTCTAAATTTTGATCGGGCCCCATGTCGCAGAAAATACGATGTTGCTATCTGCGTCAACGGATTCCAATAACGCTGTCGCGTTCCACTCTTAAAGGAGAAGCTTAAGCGTACTCAAAGTCTTTTCAGACCTTGCCTGGTGAGGTTTGGTCTTGAGACCTGATGCCCCTGGAGTAGCGGGTCTGTATGGCTGGGTTGGTGGAGCAGATACGACTGCTGCCGCCACAAAGGCGGGGGACCCCACAGCCGACTGCTCGCTGAGCGTCGGCCGGACAAGTGGCAGAGGCCGGTGCGACGCTGCCCCCTGATGTGTTCCAGCGGCATACGTTGTGCGCTGGCATGGTGAGCACCTTTTACGCGCTTCCTTGAAAGATGTGCAAAGGGACGCACTTTGAGAGTGATAATTTTCTTGTATTTTCTCCAGTTGGGACAAGATCTGGAGCAAGCTGCATGTCCACCATCACAGTTTGCACAGTGAGGTGCCGCTTCGCAGTTGTCTGAGGCGTGACCTTAGACTCCATATTTCGCACATGTGAGTCTACGATGGCAGCTCCGCGAGCCGCGGCCAAATCTTTGACATTAGAAGCATTTTCTGCGATTAGAGATGTATGGCCTGACAGCTATCTTTGTGTATCCGGTTTCTGTGGTTTGCGGCAGATCGCAAGTGGCAAGGGCCAGGATCAGGTGTTTTGTGTGGATTTATTTATTGTCTCGTCTGATAACAATGCGCTGCACGTTTGTTCCATTTTGCTCTTTCTAGCGTTCGAAGAGTTCGGTTTCGGACAAGTCGATGAGATCTGCATCAGACACTACTCCGCGTGCAGTGTTCATAGACCGATGAGGTGAAACGATAACAGGAATATCTCCACATCTCACAAGCTTGTTTAATTCATTGCGCTGCGCTTTATCACCGATATCAAGCAGAAGGTCCCCGCTCGCCATTTTGGTGACCTTATAAACTTGGCCAAGGGCGTCAGTCAAGCCTTTTGCAACAAGAAAAGGGGATATGGTTCGAGCAGGTTTTAAATTTTTTCGCTGTGCACAACTTGGAATCGGGGGAACATTTCTTTCGGTTTGAACAGGTTTAGTAGTTCATCGGTGCGTTCCCTCTTTTGAGGGTGACAACCAAGTAAACGGGGAAATTCAGGTGTTCACATAATGGTTTCGTTTCTTTCGGCGGCAATGGCGGCCACCAACCACGGAGCCCAACTAGGGGATGTTGCAGCACTTAACGTGTTGGAGCATCCGGTTGGAGAGGGGGTTAGGAAAAGGCGACCGCCTATTTCCCCTGCATTGGTCAGCCCAGGGGTGCCGTCTACGTGAAGCCAACGCCAAAGGGATGTGTTGCCACCACCAGGGGGCCATAAAGGTCCAGACACCCGGCATCCACTCAACCCCCAGGATACTCTTTTCCCCGGACACGGCTACACGCGGGAGGTTCCAAACCCCATGTGCTCAGGTCCGTGGTGTCGCAACACACCAAACGCCTGCTGATGCAGACGCCCCTGCCACGAGAATCCTCTTAGGCGAGCGCGTGATGCTGAACGGGGGCTGCATGCAAGACCTACCGAAAACGGTAAGAAAACGGTGCTATTTGGAAGACAGTAGAGAGCGTTAGCTTGTCTGGCATTCGGGTAAACGCATGCCGACTGGGCGTTTTACCGGATTGGTGGAGGCGAAAACGCGAACGGTCTGGATCATTGCAGCAATATTGTGTCGCAGAGCTCAACCAGGCAAATGCAGCTGATATTGCAGTAACCATGTGTATTTTACTTTGCAGCAGGCGTAACATTTCGGCAGGAATAGGATTACGCCACTGCCAAAAATTTACACCAGCAGTGAAATAGAGTGCACTTAGTGCAATATTAGCTGTGTGATTTTGATTGAGCTCTGCGACCCCAGGTTGCTGCACCGTGTAGGCCGTCCACGTTTGCGCCTTCGCTAAACTGGTAAAACGCCCAGCCCGCTTACCCGAATACCGGACACTCAAGCTCTCTAATGATGTCACTCACAGGAGAACCAAATAATAGAGTCCATAGCCGAAATCTCGCTTAAAAGTTCTCCCAATTCTGGGCTGTCAAGGCACCTCTAATACGTTCCAAATTTGATGTCACAAACCTGCGTGACAACCTAGAAACGCCAGCCTCTCAGGAATTGTTTATGGCGCACTTTTGTACACCTCCGATTTTCCGGATAACGAAGAAACGGCGTTTCTCACCGCGTCTCGACTGAATTGACATGACTATGTCACCCCCCTGGGGCACTTTTGGCGCCGACACCAACCTTTAAGGTGTGCGATAAGTTGCCAAGCTTCAAGCAGTAACAAGAAACCTGAGGAAAGGAGCCATTCGCAGGGCATATTCTTGTCGACTTCACCTCAGCTTAGAGAAAACGCTGTGTTAATGTGGAAAGTGGATAGTAAACATTGAGTTGCGTTGTATTAGGAGATTTTGAAAGAATAATTTGGCAATCACAGCGCATCGCACATGGTCAAGTGAGTTCTTAACTGTGAAGAAAAGGTGTTGCACAATCTGTTTGAACCGTTCATTGTGGAAATACCAAAAGGGATGAAAGAATGATAAAAACAGACAAGTTGAATTTCGTCTCCATCAAGCAATGAATTGCTTCGCAGGTCACCCGCATCTGTGAAATCAAAATTATCTCATGAATATGATAAATATAGGACGCGTAATGCTTAGGCACAACACCGACAGAAAGTGTAGCCATACAGCAGCCGCGCGGTGGTTGATAAGAACGCTGGAAATAATTTTCAAACATTTCCTTTATTTGGCAGCTCTACAATGTCCGTCAAATTTTACTCTAAAAACAAATCTTAGAAATTCAGTTATGAGGTACGCCCTCGCAAGTTTTGTTTATATCGCGAGAATGTGGAGAACGGTCGAGAATTTGCGCGTGTGCGCATAGCACTAACAGGTACAAGTGTCCTCGGCTAGGATGTACCAATAGCTAGAATCTGCCCATGCGCATTCAGCCGAGTTATCTATTCCTGTGGAGTCATTTTGTATTGAGGTCTTTGACAGATAATTGCTTAAAACGATGCGGAACATACGAGAACTTGCCAACTCGAGACAAGCCCATATTGACATCACCTTTACCATTTTTTTAAAAGTACTTTGCTAGTATTTACAAATTATTCTTACATTTGCGTTTTAGCAAGTAGCAGGGGTGAACTCCGCTCAATGTGGGTGGTCTTGGCTGATTAGGGCGCTGTCACTTGGTTACAGAAGCACTCAACCTGCCGTGTTAGCGGTATGTGACGCAGAGTATATGGCACAATGGACTCAGCATTTGATCCATCACGCAAATCCAGACATGCCCCTCAAACACACGCGGTAGTACGGCAGGCTAAAACCAAAAACAAAAGGCTTTGAGATGACTAACAACGGGGGAGGCATATTTGCCTGTCAAACATTCGAGGAAGCTTAAGCGCCGCCTTTAAGAGTGGAACACAATAGCGTTATCGGGCTGCGTTCGCATCAGATTTTTCTTATAGTAAGCTTCACTGCAACACACAACGTGGGAAAGCCAGCTTACAAGGACCAAGCATACACTGATCCCCTCAAAGTCGGCTTCACATATAAACACAAATGCATTGGTGGCAACAGATTTTTACTCAATTTAAGCCGACTTATAACATCTTTATGAATTTATTAATTTTTTATGTTGCGCAGAGGCGCACGCATACCCAAAATTTACAAAGACTCGCTTTTCAACATTTCGCTCAGTGTTGACCGGAACCATTGTACAGCGTAACACCACCAGAATTGGAGGACGCTTACGCTTCGCCTTTAAGAGTGGAAGGCGACAGCATTTAAAGATCCCTTGCTGCTTATCCGGCTTTTTTCTCGTATATTGAAATTAAAATCCGACGCTATCACGCCTGTAGGTTGTGGTCAAGTCGTATTTTACGATTTTTCTGACGGATTTACATTGAGAAATTGAATTTTTGTTCACTAACGCCTTGCGCCACGCGGAGGGCCTGTTTGGTTCAGGTGGCTTGGGATGATGTGGGTCGGCATGATTATTTCTGCCAGACGCCGATTCTTAACGCCGAATCCGAGGCCGGATTTTCTGCGACACGGGGCCCTTAACGCAGCCGCGTTAAAACGAGGGCAGCTTGGTGCTATATTTTCCTTTACTTTGTGACATCGTTCATGTTCTCTTGCCAAAACACTTGTACCTGAGCAACTGGTAAACCTAATTAATCCCACTTGAAACATTTATTATTTCGGTCTATTAAACGTTTTTTGGAAAGTGCAAAATATTTACTTTCTTGCAAAATCTATCCATGAGGTCGCGCTTCTTTGTCCACATGTTCAATGACGGCTGTTTTTTATCAAGTTTTATTATGTTTCTAGAGAATGCTGACGGGTACGCCAAAGTTGGGCAGCCTGCTAATACAACGCAAGCGAAAATTTCTTTCGTTGACAAATACACTCGCCTCCTGTCACGACAGTAATTTTCTCAACGCTTTCTTGGTAAATTCTATCACAATTTTTTAATATGTTAAACATGCTATAAGTATGCAATTGCACTGGATCGTCGAATTTTCGGTAGCGCACAAACACGGACATGCCTGAAACTGAATGCATTTTCAAAACCACTTCAATAAAAATGAAATTGATGCTGTCCAACTTCAGGGATCGGAAATTCCCTCAAGGAAAATCAGCATAAGATGTCAGGATGCTGTATCTCCTCTTATTTATGCAAACAGCATCAGTTTCTACAATATTAAACATAATAAGATGGGTACTTTGTTCATGTACATTGGGGTCCCGGTTTGTGTGATCTAACAGGGATATATGAACAAAAAAGATTGTCACTTATGCATGACACAAATCAGTTACAACAACCAATCTGTGAAGCGATTTCCGGAGGATGGGCAGCATTTCGTGCCGTCTGAGTTGCTTCATTGAAGAGAATAGCTTAAATTGGGCTCACCTCGCGTCGTCTTCGAAGATGGCTGATTCCTCCATGCTTGCGTGGCCTGTACTGAGGTTTGCCTCGATATCGTCGCTGCTGATCAAAGGAAGCCGGTATGCGGTGCTTCCGTTTTCGTTCATGTCTACATACTCTGAAAACACAGGTGTTGAATAAGACACAGGGCTAGACGATTCGGTGCTAAGACAGCGGGAAAAGCCAGGAGCTTTACCGGATCCTCAGCGCAAGGGCAACGCGACCCAAGAGACCACAATTTAATTAGGCGATAAAGACGAGCACGAATTATTGCATTTCATGCACTTTATTTAACGGTTTTTTACAGCTAGACAGGTGGCTTTCTTGATGTTAAGCTTCCTGCTACCTTTCCTCGTTTCTTGCGACTTTTTCATAATAGCTTGACTCTGAGATCGGCTACTCGGTGTTAACCGTATAAGCTGGGTGCCATACGATAAATTATAACATGCAAACGCGTTAGGGGACCGGTCGCTACATCCGAGTTGGCTACTGTTATATGAAAAATGACACAGAAAGCGCACTGATCTATATATTTTTGCACTTAGCAAATTTGACTCTTTATCCCTCATCACGCTGAACAAGGCATGCCAACCATTGGCATAACCCCGGCCTTGTACTAATTATGGGCCGCAACTATTACATTATTGTCTCCCGAACGTATTAAATAAATTTAACCAAACAAATACAAGTTTTCGCGTGTTATCGATGATGATGATATCTGGTCTTTTTGGCTCAAGGGCCACTCGAAGCCAAAAACCACCAAGCAATGTTGTAACGCACTCGATGATGCAATAATTGACAAATGGTAACGTGGCTGGCTATAATATTGGAACGTGGCTTCATAGTGGCCTAAATACATTAGTAAAACGCATATCTATTCTAATAATCACAATGACTTGTCAGATGTGCTATGAATATAAAAAGATATGCGCTGACGGAATGAGATATTCAAATATAGAAATGCCAGCAGCGCTTCTGCCTCAACGAGCCTCTTAAGTACAAGAGCCTGTAGACACGTGCTCTACAAAATGCTACTTTCGCAGCAGCGGTCTCTAGCGATAGGCAGACAACGATCGTTCTGTAGAAAGTTAAATAACTGAGTTTCTGTCAGAAAACAGGTCAACAGCAAGCAACATTGCCGGACGAAAATGAATATTCTGTCTCTAGGAGAGATCGAAGTGTTTTTGGCCTTTCAGCTTCCATTTCTCTACACTCAAGCAAGACATGGAGAACGGTTAGTGACTCGCCACATCTACAGCAGGTGGGAGGATCACTGCCAGTCAAGAAATGTGTGTGCCATACGTGTGGCACATCCCTAAGGAGGAAGGAAAAGACCTCGATACGCCATATTTTGCGCATTGGTGGCAAATTTCCTAAATACAGCTTGATTAAATGAAGTTACTGGAGGCCTCAGTGTCCCACATCTGTTTCCAACGCCTTCTAGGTTTTTGCACAAAAATGGCTTTAGGTCTGTGGCTGGGATACATATGGAAGCGTTACCGGCTTTCGTTGCGATGGATGTGGCAATTTAATCTCCAGGCATATTGCCCTCGATGCGTGTGCATCCAGGCACCCAACATACTATGACGTGCTGATTAGATGTATATGCTGTGCACAGGATTGAGTATAGCTCACATAATACAGGGTTGTAGTGTTTCTGGGGTGACATTACATATTTTGTGACACTAAGAGGGTCTGATATAATGGCCGTTTATAGTTCTGTTTTCTCGGCATGTTTAACAGCTTCCAGTGCAGCATAAACTTCCGCAGTGAAATTGCTTGTTTCTGGATGCAGGACATTAGATTCCGAAAATGATGGGCTGACGGCTGCATACGAAACGATGGCATGTGACTTTGAGGCGTCTTTGTAAAATTCCTGTCAAGTGTATTTCGAATCAAGTGCAAGAAAGTGCGTTGGCATGTGTACCCGAGGAGCGTTGTTATTTCAACGACGGTTAATTGTATCACAATCAACAAGTTCCGTTGTCACGATTGACAAAGCTTGGCTAAAGCTATTATAGCATTTTCAAAAGTGGCCCACTCATTTATTTATTAAGTTTCCTTACACGCACTGAGAAGGGTTTTCTAACTGCAAGTCGAATATTCAACAACGTTGCAGATGCCACACTGTTTACGGTTACGTAAGAGTGGTGTTCGGGTTTTGCATTTACCTTCGGAATGTGCACAAAATTTGAGTACAACCTCTGAGGAGGAAGTGACCACTCGTTAGCTTCAATGTAGAAGCTCTCTACAGGATTTGTCCCGAAAGCACCGGTAGCCAGGCGCATACCTTGGTGATGGACAGGATCCAGCATCTTAAAGGCTCTAGGAGTAGCCGATTGATGCACTATGGACCCGTAATCTAAGCGTGTTCGAATGAAGCTTTTGTAAAGGCACATGGTGCACACCCTGCCACTACCCCATACTGTGTGTGACATATTTCAGGAATGTTCATGGTTTTTAGGCATTTGCTTTTAAGGTACTTCAGGTGCGGAATAAAGGTCTATTTCGTGTCTAAAATTATGCTTATTATTTGTGTGTTGTGCTCGCAGGTATGTGGTGTCGATGAAGTTCATCAGGATTTGCGATGAGGCCTCTTATTGTGTGAAAAGGTGATGCTGATGGTGGTGATGGTGAAGCAGGCGGGGATAGCCTGGCATACATAACCGGCAATTGTTCCGCCTGATCCTCCTTCGAGTTGAGATCAGGGGTGTGTCACCAGGTGTCGATGAGCCCCGTGTCTCGCAGGAAGGCTATCAGCAGTCGTTGCGCTCTCTTCCTGATTACCACGAGCCCTCCGGGGAAAACGACGTCTTCAAAGGCCATGTGCGTAAGACCGCTCTTTTGTAGGCTGTCGACCATCGCTTTTCTTTCTGTGTCAAACTGCGGGCATAGCCAAATAAAATGTTCGATGTCACCAATGTCCCCACAGAAAGCACAGAGTGGGGAAGCGCGAAGCCCAGTCTTGAATAACCAAGCTGGGGTGTACGCGGAGTCGGTCCTGATGCGGTATAAAAGCGTCGCTTCTTCGCCAGTAAATCCATGAGTGACACAGGCTTCGTGGGGATTCTTGTGGATCTCCCTAAAGTAAAGGCGGATTGCACCCTTAGGGTTCTGAAAAGCTTTTGGAACTTTCACCTTTGAGGCACATGTCAGCGCTATAGGCGTGCAAGGGCGTCAGCTCTCTCGTTTCCATCAGTTCTTACGTCTGATGGTATCCACTGGAACCTTATGTTAAATCCTTTGCTCGTTAGATCGTTAATCAGTGCCAGAGATTGCCTTGTAAATTTCTCTAGAGGTAGGCCACGATTTCAACGCACCATTTCAACTGCAGAAGCAAAGTTTATTGTGCTGGACCGCTTGATCACAGCGTTTAAAAGCCACCTACAAATGTTCACAGACGGCTCGGTGTGCGCACAAACATAGGTGTGCAGCGGCATTCTGCATACCATCCCTTGATGTGTCATGGTCTGGCCGACTGGATTGCGTAGTTTCCTCTACAACAGTGGAAAGCGCCGCAATCACCGCGGCTTTGCGGAAACTAAGGGCCTTTTCTGCCCGAGATGTCGTGGTGTCAAGTCAACGTTACAGAGATTACATTGTGTGAAAAGGACGCAGGTGCTTTTGTTGGCATTGAGCATAAAGCGGGATTATTTGAGGGAAAAGCCTGCGAGCGTAATTAAGGTAGTGGCGACAAGATGAAGGCTGTGTCGTAATAAACGAGTTGAGAGCTGAAGGAAACGCTGCAGTTTTCTGCGCTTCCTTTTTTCACCATTACTGGCCCATTCACGGGCATCATTTTGCAGCACACGTCAATGAGCACCGCTTATGGCATTTTCTGGACACTCGACAGCGGGCAAGCAACATGGCGCGCTATTCAAATCACCGTGGACTCGCACAGGATGCAACTGTTTGCGACGTGACTGTTTTATGCCTTCATTGCTTTCTCGCAGTTCAAGCACTTTCTTGCCAAATCGAATAATTCATTGCAACTTGAGTAAGCTAAATTATAAGCTTTATATTATAATTTTATATTTAAATGATTAACTTTACTCCACAAAAAAAGCTAGTGAGTTAACACTGGCTAGAATTGCTGTGTTTAAATACCGTTCAGTAGTTTCCCCAGTAATTGATTCCGAGCCATCCGAAGCGTAGAATGTGTAGAATACCAAGCCCTTTATAATTACCGCGGACAGAGTCATACTCAGTACAACAACTGACGAATTCAATGAAATGGCCAAGTTTTCTCTAGCAAAATTTGAAAATTAACTGGTTGTCTAGTCGCGCTTAAAATAAACATTTAGTGCTCCAGGACTTTGGACCCATTTCATTTCAACGCCATTCCGAAATCTCGGGCGGCCATTCCGTTACCATTCTATCTCCCAGACTGGGGTCATCATTCCATTCATATTCTAATTCCGGTGTTTGAAAATGTGAAACCATTCCGGAACCATTAACTCACGGGAATTGCCACTCTCCAGCTTGACCATGATAGATGTGCAAGATCGCTCCAGCTTGTGTAGTGAAACGCCCTGCGGAAGTAATACTGATGGCCGATGACCATCCCGTACATACCAGTTACGTAAATGGCGTCACTCGGGCTGTTCAGCATGTTCAGTGGGTAAGCCCAGGCCTCGTCAGAAATCCTAGAAATATACACACGTGTTGATCACCGACACTTTGCTTCCTGGTGCGACAAAAACAATCAGAAGAATGATGTTTTTAAAGTGAACTTGGAAGAAGGCAACTGGTATTTTGGTAAAAATGTGACATTTGTAATCCATCATTTTCCCCTCAATTCTCACTATGCTGGCTCGCATACGGGCGATCGGCACACTCGAGGTAAACTGTAGCAGGGAGCTCATCGACCATAACCGAAATGCGTCCTTGACTTGCACAAACAGTGCCCCCTTGACTTTTACTTCCTTTAACAAGTCTCATTTTGAACATTTAACAACAGAACGACTAAGTCGGATGAAATAAGGGATACATTGCATAAATATGTCGTTGCAAACAATGCCAAGTTTGATTCGTATATCTAACGCGCAGCTGCCTCTCCGCCAATTTTTGCAAGGATTACGCTTATTGTTAGAAGGTCATGAACAAGGCGCAATTGCATACATGTTAGGTAAAGTTAAGTTCGGCTACGTTAGGTTAGCTATGATACAGTGGATGCACCAGTCGGCCTAAACAGTGGCCCAGCCTAGTCATAAAGAGCTCTGCAGGCCTGCGAGTGCGCTTCTTAAGAGTTGCGGCTGTCAGCTGTTTCATTGTCACTTCACGATTAAGTTTGGCATGCTCCGAGAACGCGGTTGTTCAGAGTTGCGCCAAGAGGGCGCAGCTGTCGCGTTATCCAACATTGTGTTGGATAACGTGACAGGTCGATGCCTGTGTGATGCCCCACACAGGCGTCGACCAAAGGCAACGACGGAGGATGAAGACGCGCTTATGGTAGCTGCTGTCGTCGAGAACCCGTTCCAGTCCGCGAGGCAATTGCGGGAGCAGCTAGATGTGGACGCTTCCCTTGCTACGGTCCGGCGACGCCTCCGAAGTGCTGGACTGCGAAATTCTGTAGCTGCACGAAAGCCAGTCGTCACTGCTACGAACAAGAAGTCACGTCTCCAGTTTGCCGAAGCACACGCCTCATGGATGGCAGATGACTGGGGCCGAGTGATCTTCTCGAATGAGTCGACTTTTACAACTCGCCAAGACCAACGGACGCGAGTTTGGCAAACCAGAGGCACACGGTAAGAAACTTTTCTTAATGCACGTTTCACTTTGCGAAGGATGGATAAAAATACTATTTCCATGCAGTTACGAGCCAGCCAATGTGCAAGGAGTCGCCGCGAGTGGCCGAAACTGCGTGAACGTGTGGGGCGCAGTGTCAAGGCATGGTCTCGGGCCTCTGCATCGCATAGAAGGCGCCCTTACATCGAAGCGATACTGCACAGAAATTTTGGACAATGTGTTGCTGCCTTACGCCCACAGCGTCTTTCCCGATGCCGACTTTATGTTTGAACATGACCTGGCGCCGGTTCACACGGCAAAAGTTGTCAAGGAACAAAAAGAAAATCGCAGAATCAGCATGCTTTCCTGACCGGCCAAAGGCGCTGGCATAAACATCTGCCAAAATATATGGGGGTAGATCAAAGCAGCCATGGTGCGAAAACCTGTCCGCCCGACGACTGGGGACGAGCTGTGGGCAGCCGTTCGACAAGAATGGGACGACCTTCGAGCGCATCATGACTTTGTGCCAAAGCTGTACGCGTCACTGCCCTCTAGGATGGCAGCAGTCGTTTCCGCAAAGGGTTGTATGACAAAATACTACCATCATCAAAGAGAAAATTATTCCTGCTTACTAATACTACTTCTAAACGGATGAATCTTTTGTTGAACTTGCACCAAATAGAAGTTCGGATGTTTATGTTCCCTTGCCTGTTTGTTGTACGATAAGAACACAGCAGAAGGAAAACTAAACAAAGTGAAAAGTTGAAGTAATTACAATAACGCCAAGCATAAGAAGCACAATGTTCTGAATTAAAAGCATCAAAATCGTGGTTTATGTCATAATTTGGTTTCTATTGAGGGTAAAAAACTGCTAGCAGACGACACAAGCGCGCTACGATGGCGTAATGCGCACGAAAGGAGCCTACCTTCCCCGAGCATGCGCGCAGATATTGTGGCTGCCGTCTGACGGCGCTGGTGATATAGAAAGCCATGCGCTCTCGTGTTCACCCTCAAAAAGATTGCGACTGTACCCACTTCGTGACCCACTTGTTCCATTTGTTCTTGCGAAAATTTGTTTTCGCTGTTTCGGCTCAATTTCGCGAGCCTCCCTGAAAAAAATCACTGCAGCACCAAATAATGCGTTCAGTGCGGTTAAAACAATAAAATTGTTGGTTTGCAGGCGGCAAAACCACGAACTCACTATGACGAACGCCGTTGTAGGTGCTCTAGATTAAATCGGACCAGCCGGGCTTATGTACCGCGAGCGTAAACCCAATCACTCAAACGTTCTTTTTTTTTCATTTCTTCATCATTGATGATACCACGGCTGTGCCTGGAAGATTAGCTGTGACGACGAGCTGAGCAGCACAACGCCGTAGCTATTGCGCTACCTCAGCAGGTATGCCGCGCTGGGATCAACCACAAACAAAAGATATATTCTTTGGCAAAAGCATTTGCATTCTGCAGTGACACTCCTCCTAACATTAACAATAAACAGCCGCAGCTTCTCTTTCCATGACGATACTTTCGCATCACCCGTGCATCGACACGCGATAAGCCTAAAAAGTCACCCATGTACAGCCTGAAGCTGTCTGGCAAAGGCCCGCTTGAAAGTCGGAACAAATTCGTAGCGGTCAATGCATGTATTCTATTCCGGGACGTTTCTACAGGTGGCAATATTTAAAGAAAATTTCACAAGCGGGAAGACTCACGTAGGGTAATAGTCCGAGGTAGATGAAGCGCCCGCGGCGCCTTCACGGATTGTTCTCGGGTTTGCCTCGGCGCTGAAGCTAGTAAAGGCAGGAGGCGTGTGTCCACTGTTTCTTTCTTCAGTCATGCCTGATGCTGTGCCTCTGCAGTACTGGCACCTTTTCGCGACAGAACCACGCCGAATCACCACGCATGCGCAATCAGTGCCAATGATGAAAGCGCACAAATAAAACTGTTGGCACTTAGGTAACTCGAACGAAACCGTAAAGCTCATCTGAAAACAAAAAACAAAGAAAAGAGTGACGATAGAGTGCGCTGCTATCTTAACGATAAAGTGCTAATATTAAAGCGTTAGATGGGGGTGCCTAGATGACCTGCGCAGCCTTCACGCCAATCATGAAAACAAAGTAACCTCCTCGTCCAGCCAAAAACCGTTGGCACGAAGGTGTCTATATTTCTTGCTAAGTGCGAAGCACTTTAGGGGCCCGGGCTGTCCGCGTGTCATGTCATTAAGCGTATTAATTAGCAGAAACTCGTGAAAATCGTGAAAATCTTGTAATGTGGTGTCACGTCATCGTGGTCACGTGCAGCCAAGGCATTGACTCCATGTGCGTGGCGGTTTCAAACCAGTTGTGCCGTAGCATAGGTGTCAACACGGATGATAGATGGCTAAACATAAGATAAACAGAGGATAAAACAAGATAAAGACAAGGAAAACACAAGGGAAACCCCAGCGAATCACTGCTTCGCACATCCACAACTTTCACGCTGAGTGGAACTGCATTACCGCCGAGTTTAATAAAGCCACTGTCCCGGACAGGTACCCAATTTCGTTAACTTGGTAAGTACCAAAATTGGCATAAGATGACAACAGTGTCTGACAAACATAGATGTTAACTCATCACATGAATGTCATGACCTATCAATGTCATGACATGCCTGTCATGTAGGTCATGAAATAGCACCCTACGTTATGGTGCTCTCATGTTCGTTTCGTTAACCTGGTAGGTACCAAAATTGGCATAGTATGGCAAGAGTGTATGACGACATAAATAATAGGGCATGACATGAATGTCATGATATGCGTGTCATGTAGGTCATGAAACAGCCGCCTAAAATGATAATGACACAGCGAAAGAAGGTTAATGCTCAAAAACAACTGAAATG
This sequence comes from Dermacentor silvarum, assembly GCF_013339745.2. Lineage (NCBI taxonomy): Eukaryota > Metazoa > Arthropoda > Arachnida > Ixodida > Ixodidae > Dermacentor > Dermacentor silvarum. Next base: position 45,909,938 of record NC_051164.1, read on the forward strand.
GGTCACTTAGTAAATAGTAAGTGAAGGAAACACTAAAGGATGATGTGAAGTCATTGTCTTGTATGACTGAACGAAAATGACAATGACTCATCAAAAAAAGATTAGCGCTCAAAAACAAAACAAATGGTTTCGGACTTGGGTACTAAGTGAAGGCAACCCTAAATTATGGTGGTTAAAGTCATAGTCATCACCATGACTCAGCAAGAATGACAATGACTCAGCAAAAATGATTAACACTCAAAAAACAAAGGAATGGGTTCGGATGTGGTACTACGTGAAGGAAAAAGCTAGATGTTCGTGGTTGAAGTCATAGCCATGAGCATGACTAAGGCTTTCTTTAATTGCAGCGCCAAGGCTTCCAGTGGAGACATTAGAGCACGCGAAGCAATTCGCGACTGTATAGAACGTATACATGTCGACCCGACGGTTATGGGTATACAATTTTTTAAGCTCCGCATCTCTGCTTTTGAGCGCGGGATCATACTTTCCCGGTATCTGAGGGGGCGCTGCCGTCGAGGCTAACGTGTGACTGTAGGGTGGCGTGGTGGTGTGGTCCCGACGTAGTTGCGCGGCTCTTCTTCCACACTTGTTGCTTGGCCAGTGTGCGTGTTTGTCATAACGTTTTTTTTTATCTGTTCGATCCGCGAATCCATGGTCACTATCGCCTTCTTCGAATCGATGTCACTATAGTGACATGGATCGAATCTATGTCACTATCGCCATTAAGTTCATCGAACACATTTGGACTCTAGACTAAGGCAGCTTTCTTGTTTGCCAACTGGCTTCGCTTCTGTGACGTCATTCGATGTGCTGCTTCCTACTGGTGGGTTGCCGCCATGAGAAATGAGCTTTGACTGGGTTTGAGGATTTGTCCGCTGAAACTGCGTACGAATAGCCACGTCCGGTTAGCCCGACGACAGTCCTGCGTACAGTAATATATTTCTCACCTATTCCAGGCGCAGATAGACTGCTTAGCAAATAATAAAGGTGTGTGACGTGTATTTTTTGCAAGATGACACTGTGAAGAGTTACAGGCATGTGATTGATGTTCACAGTGCCTAGATGGACCTTGGGATTAGGACATTTACGCCTGATGGAGTTCCGTGTCCATTTCCGAGTGTTCCGAGATAGTTGTCGGAAAAGCGCAGGAGGCGGCCATCACAAAAGAAAAGGTCCCGATATTTTATCTCACGTACAGCTCTTTGGCTAGGTAGAGAGGTAGAGGTAGAGCACCCACTTCATAAGTGGGAGGTACTGGGTTCGAATCCTGGTGGCGCCGCACACCCACCCATTTTTAATGTGTAGAGATGTTCCCCGCCCTGATGCTGGGCTGTTTCTGTGGGTGCACCTGTAAAATTGGTCCTATAGAGATCTCAAGTTGCGCGGTCTAGGAGCCTGGGAATGTATAGCACCAAACGTGCACAATTTAGGCGAACGTGGAGCCACCTTTAGAGACTAGTCCGAGCAGATAAAAGGAGAGCTCATCGTTGAGCCTGTGTTGGCGGTGCTCTCAAGTTGTGCGGTTTTGTGGTAACGTTCTTTATCGGTTGCAAAAAAAAAGTGTGGTAGTTGACACTCACTCGTGCTTTGAGCGCTTTAGGAAAAGAATGCATGCGAAATAAGTTTCACCAACCACCCCGTGTGACTGAATGCCGAGAACATTTCGAGCTGAGACGTTAATTGCACGAACCGTCAGTTTATTGTTTGGGGGCTCCAGCTCAGTTAATTTTTTAGTCACCTACGCAACTGCTGCATTCAAAGCAGCAGTTACGCAGTCCCTCCCTTGATCGCACGCCGACGCCCGTGGACGCCGACGCGTCCCATCCTCCGCAAGTAGCGCCGTTCGGGTATGATTGCTTCCCCCTTTCCAGGATCATGTCGGGGTCGGCGTGTGTACCTTGCGCCATCTTTCTCCTCCTCAGAGGCGGTGGACGGCGCCGATACAAACTACAGGACTGTTTGAGTGGGACATCACCCGTTTCCCTAGCGAGTAATTTAGGGTAGACGGGTGGTTTTAAGAGACAGCCTCAGTGTGTGAAGTGTGCTCTCCCTGAACGATGTAGTAGCTCTGACATGTAGCTTTTAATTACTTCGGTGTACTGTGCTTCATGCTGCTGCCAGTACGAGGATGGCCTTTCTCTGCTTCCCCTTTATAAGTAAACGGCTGTTCAGTGCCGCAGACAGTTCTTCTTCGTCCGACTAGTGGCGTGCCTCTGCTGTATTATCCACAACTCACTGCACAACCTTCGCGTCACCCTAGCGGCAAACAGCCGCACCGTTTAGGACAAATGCCATGTTCGGGAGTTATCTCCACATTTCAGTTTCAGTTATGTTTCTAGCTATTTTTGAGTGCTGATCTAAGATATTGTGCAATCTAAATTTCGCCGATCCCGTAGATCTGATAACGGGTTTACCAGTGCTTACGGTGTTATTGGTACAGGTAGTATCGGCACTAGTGCCACCGCTGGTACAAGTGGCATCGGTACTAGTGGTGCGGGTGGTAAAGGAAGCGTTCTCTCTTTCGTGGCAGCTAGGCTTTTGAGAAGCTCTCTTACAGACGCTATGGATCTCAATAAATTATACGCTTCATACATCTCATTCTCACCTCGATTCGCACAGGAAAACATTGTCCTTCATCGACTTCAAATTGCCTTCTAAAGTTTTTCTTAGTTCCCACGCACAAGCTTTCTCGGCAACGAACGCTCACGTGTCGTGCACTGTCTTCGCTGAGTAGTAAGAAAGCACCGGTACACTACCGTTGTAATATACAGAAATGGCCAATAAAGGCAACACTGATCCCCATAACATGTAAACACAGCAGTGTGCGCGTAAAGCCCTTTATCGGCTGCTCAAGGAGCGAGAAAGCTTTATAGTCATTAGAAGACAGGTGAACCCTCATCGCTTAAATATTGTTGATGACTATAGTGTCACCAAGGGCAACTCGGATGCAACCTCTATCAGAATAATAAATATAACAGTGGGATATAACAGTGTCAGTGAAGGGTAGTGGTGCCTGTTACAATATGTTGAAGCAACCTTCTTGTCCGGGCACTGTATCTTGATGTAGGATCCATCTATGCAACCAATAACATCAGGCATTCCAAACACCTGCAAGCAAGTCATACACTTGTATTGAGCGATATCATCCATGTCTGAACAGAAAATGATCATTTGCAATGAGTTTTAACGGGAAATACTAGTGCTCATACCCATTAACTCCCATTAACAGCATAGCCTTCATGGCACAGCACCATTTATTTCATGTTAAAGAAGCCAAATGCAACTTTGAGAAGTACTGAAGGTAGCATGCACTGCCGTGCACACAACATATTACGTTTTTACTATCCACTTCTTTTTTTACTAAACAAAATGTGAGAGAAAAGAAAACAAAGCCTGTGTATGTTCTTCCCTTAAGCGAGTTGAAGCACGTAATGAGAACTTCCTTGCAAAAGCAGACGTGGTCTATATCGCAACGTACACCCGGAAATATGAACAGAAATCTACTGTTGTGGGTGATGACAAAGTATGCAGCATCATTCCTATGCAAGGAATTTGCTGTGATCCCAGGAGATACTTTAGGTTGAATGTTTCGTCCACCACTGGCAGAAATTCTGAGTGTTATCATCACAAGCTATGACGTTTTCATGAAGGTCCAGCTCTATAATGCATAGTGCATTATAGAGCTTGAAATAGCAAAAAAAAAACAAACTTGCACAGTGATGTTGCGATATCATCAATAAAACTTGGCTGGGCGATATCATTGTTCCTTATAGGTAAAGAAAATCACAACAAACCTTCTCAATACTTCTCGTGAGGTTCTCCAGGTCAGCAGGAAACTTTATCAACGATGGTCCCAGGGTCAGGAGGAAGTGCGCTACTCTATGGAGGATTCGGTGAACAGAGCTTTCTGACAAGTCGAACCGGCTTGCCACGTTTCTCATGCAGGTTTTGTTGGCCGCGTACCTGCGCAGTGGGATGACACGCATGCGGAAAAGCAGCTTCAGACTACACTGCAGTGCAAGCAACGAGCTCGCAGTCAAATGCATTTTTATGCAGGCATCCGACGCCCTCGCGTTTCATTTATCGTTGTTCATTTGGCAGGTGCATAGAAATAAAGGCGAGAACTCACCAGATAAAAGACAAGATGTGCGTTTCCGCAGATTTTGCTGGAACCCCTCCATTTGTTCTCGAAGGGCACATAGACGATGCAGCAAACTCGGCGATCAACTTTTCAGCCACAGGTCGAGCTAGCCTGAAGTGCCTTCGGAACTGAAAAAAAAAAGAAACAGAAAGGAAAGCACCGCAACGTGTTAAACCTTGAGTATGATGCTTCCTTTTTTTTTTTTTCTTTACCTCATCGTCCGAGTACTGCCGCACGACGTCCTCGATGAAGCCGACTATTTTGGGCCTCTTCGCGTGAATGCGGAACATGCTGTCGAATTCCCGCTCGTAAGCGGCAGTTTCAGCGTCGCTGTCACTATCCGTGAAATCGCTCGTGTCGGAACTTGAGCTTTCCGACTCGGAGCTGTCGCTGTCGAGTAGCATAAGCAATGCCGCATGCTTTGCCGAACTAGCCGAGCCGTTCATGTCGTCCGCCATTACCACCACAATTCGCGAGTCGCGACCGGTGGCGACCCCCAGCAGAGAAACGTGGTAAAGGAAATACGTCACGCAGAGTTCCGGTCCACTCCGCCGATTTTGGCGGAGCATCTTTTTCTGCTCCACAGAGTGACTCCCGCTCTGAATCCACTCCGACTCTCTCATTGGAACACTTTGCTCCCGCCCTCACTCTGCCATTGGAACAAACTTGCTCCGAAACGAGCAGAAAAACTTGCTCTGACTCCGCCATTGGAATTCAACATTAGAAAAGGCATTCGATACGATCGCGCACTCGTCCATCCTGAAGGCTATCGCAGATCTCTGGCTCGAGCGTCGGTTCTACGAGTTTGTCCGCTCCTTCCTCACCAGGTGCAGGGCCGTCCTCAGCGCAGGAGGCCTGGTGCTCGGACAGCAGGGAACCCCTCAGGGTTCCGTCCTCTCCCGACGCTTTTCAATCTAGTGATGATCGGGCTCTCCGAACGACTCTCGAAGATCGACGGGCTAAACCACACCATCTATGCGGACGACATAACCATCTGGTGTTCCGCGGGGTCGGATGGCTTCATCGAATCCGCCCTGCAGGAGGCCATCCAAACTGCCGAGTCCTGCCTCGAACACACCGGTCTCAAGTGATCCCCCACCAAGTCGGAGCTGTTCCTATACTTGCACAAACGCCGTGACGCCAAGTCCAAAGGGCGCAAACCTCCGGCCGAACGCAACATCACACTCCGCATAAGAGACGGTCGTACAGTTTACCACTTTCCTATGTCGCCGCCATACACAACTGGCTACGTGCGGAGCGCGATAAACTCAACGCCCTTATTCTAAAGGTTGTGAAACGAGCCCTCGGCCTCCTTATCACCACTTCCACCGATAAGCTTATCGAGCTCGGCGTGCATAAATCGCTAGAAGAGATCGCCGAGGCTCAGGAGCGAACGCAGATTATCCGCCTCACGACCACCAAGGTGGGCCGCCACATTCTGCGCGAGCTCGGCTTTTTCTCCTCGATGACCAGGGATCCCCCATATTTGACGCCGGTCCCCCGCGAGATCCGACGCCTCATCACAATCGCTCGCATTCCGCGAAATGTGCATCCCGACCTCAACAAAGGCAGGCGCCTTGCGCGAGCGACCGCCCTTCTCAAGCGCATAGACGCGAAAGCGGACGACGTCTCTTTCGTGGACACCGCTGCCTATCACAACAACCGAGCCTTCGCCGCTGTCGCGGTCTCATCGACGCAGCGGATCCTCAACTCCCCCACGATGCTCACTCGAAACACCGAAGTAGCGGAGCACGTAGCCATAGCCCTAGCTGTGCTCAACAGCAAACGGGAAGTCATCTACAGCGGCCATCAAAGCCTTCGAACTTGGCAATGACACAAAATTTTAAACCGAGGTACGAACATATTTATTGTCTAATTCATGGTGATCGTCACAACAGCTGCGCAAACACATTTTGCGTATCACCTGTGTTTTTAAATGTGTGCGTCACGTAAGAGAATAAACAGATCATACCCCTTAAGCGATACGAGCAGTCATAGATGCATTGCGTAATCAAGGAGTACATGAGGCATACGTGAATATCTTAGGAAATATCCACAACGATTCCACAGCTACAATGGTTCTCCACAAGAAAAGTCGAAAGTCACCTATCAAGAAAGGGGTCAGGGAAGGAGACACAATATCTCCAATACTATTCACTGCATGCTTATAAGAAGTATTCAAGATCTTAGGCTGGGAATGCTTGCGATTCAGGATCAACGGAGAATATCTCGGCAGCCTTCGGTTTGCAGATGAGACTGTCCTCTTCAGGAACAATGGGGATGAATTGCAACTAATGATTGAGGACCTAAACCGAGATAGTGTAAAATCTGGGCTGAAGATTAATATGGCGAAGACAAAGGTAACGCTGAATACTCTGGGAAGAGAACCAGAATTCAGAATCCCCAGACAACCTTTAGAGTCTGTAAAGCAGTACGTGTATCTAGGTCAATTACTAAGGTTGCAAATGTTCCCCAAGAAATATTTGGCATTAAAAATGAGCGTGTTGATGACGTTCCGAGGTCCACAAACGATATAATGCCTCGCATTCCTACACGTAAGCAGTCTCAAGTGTCTGCCGTATTTTAATTTTAGCAATTGCTGTCGCGCCAGGTGTTGTTGCGCAGAAAAGCAGCCGCACGCGCTCTGCTTAATGACGTCACAGTCGGAGCGGTGGCGGCGGTTGTCGGTGGCAAGCGATGGAGGAGCGTGCACGCTGTTGCGGCTCGCTACGACGGCTGCCGAGGACGGCCGCGCATGTACGCCACTGCGGAAGGAGCGCCTGCCGCTGCATCTGCACGAGCTCGATGCCGAAGACAGGGACATCCCGAACTGCAGAAGCGAGAAGTGGAATTATGAAGGGTGTATGAATGAGCTAGTTGGTAAAACATATTTTAAAGTTTGGTTAACAGCGCTGTGTTCTCTCTTCTGTCCCCTATGGCGTTCTTGCGCTTTTAGGCAAACTTTATAAGCGAAGTGGCACAACGACGGACACGATGAGCGGAATGAGCCGAGAGATGACAATCCCGACTTTATAACATCATAGGTACAGCAGGCTTTCGCCTTCTTGCGTTACAAGAGTGTAACACCTGCCGAAGTTTTCGCATCAAGCTTAGTAAAAACCTTTGTGATACCCAAGTGTCAGCCATTCGCAAGATTCCACAGGCTTTCTGGGACAATGCCATGAGCACATAAAGGATAAAGGAGCGATACAACCGCACATCTGTGGACAGCGAGTGACGTTCAGGCAGACCCTCAACAAGCCAAAATTAGCAGAAAGCAAGATGCAGTCGTCACAGTGGAAGCATACGACACTCCGGAGCCCCCCCCCCCCCCCCCCCCCCCGAGAAAAAAAGCAGGGCAGGTGCGCAGCAATGTCAAGGTCATGCATTGATCTATTTCTTCGACTCACGTGGGCTGGTGCATTATGAGTACGCATCACAAGGCCAAGCCATCACAGATAAATGCCATCAAGAGGTGTTCAGTGACCTTGGTGATGTTATTCGGCATAAATGAGTGGATCTGTTCGCAGCAAAAAGTTGGCAGCTGCTTCATGATAACGCACCCGCCCCATTCTCGGCATCTAATTCAGACTTTATTCCTAAAACACAACATTCCTACAGTTCGTCAGGCTCCCTAATTCCCCGACATGGCTGCGTGGTCTAACCTTTGGCTACATCTTAAACTGGAAGTGCCGCTGAATGGAACCCGATTTGAGTCAAGTGAGGACATCATACGGAATGTGACGGCACGGTTGATCATCATTCCAACAGAAGCGTTCCAGAAGTGTTTCCAACAAGGGCAGGGGCGCTGGGAGAATTGTATGCATTACCAAGGAGGCTACTTTTAAGGGGATTAGGGTATTGTACCTCATAATTAGTAAATGTGTTTCTGCTGACCAAAGCTTTGATACTTTTTGCACACGGCTCATAGTGCTAAATAATCTGGAACACGCAACAGCGTGCACCAACAAGGCTCAGAAAGGTATGCGGTAAGACATGTGAAATTTGCTGACAGACATATGAGACAGACCGACGTTTTTTTTTTCAGTGATTATATATAACACGTATTATAGCCGTTGATTAAGTAGAAATATAAAAATCTGCGAGGTCATACGGCGGATCCAAACCGAGGGGAATATCTTTTGACCTCTCGGAGATTGGCCCCAGAGGTTATGTGAATGCCGAATTGTTCAAACCACGGAGAGACGAATGGGATAATTGTTGCGAGTTACGTGATGTAGGGCCATCGTTGTTAGGTGTGTTGATGAGTTTTTGTCGATCTTGGGTGACAACCCTGTAACATAACACGTACTGCGGCCCAAATATCTGGCGTCATGGCGAGTGGCAGAAAGAAGTACACAGGTTGGGGCCTGCAACTCAAGTTCCCAGGAAACATAATCACTCTTCCTAGATTCCGAACTACATGTCACCGGCGCAATTTTGAAGTACGGCCTGCCACCACGAAAGTGCCTGTTTCCGTATTAATCCAGACAGTCAGTATTAAGAGAAATAGCCACTGTTTGTAACTGAGCCTCACTGGCTAGGTTATTTGTTAGCACCATAAAAGTATGCTTTAAAGAACAGATCAGTAAAGTAAATGTTGTCCTAAACTAAATGCAAGCTGGCGTGTCAAGACGTGCTTTCAAGTTGCGCGCAATAAGAGAAGAAATAGACGAGTACCAGGCCGTCACTTAGGTCCGTATTCACAGACGTAACTTAAGTAGCGCGTCAATAAGTGCGGCAAATATACAAGTGTTATAGGAAAGGTTTAGGAGGGTACTTCAAAAACGACACTTAAGTATCACTTTCGAAAGTAACATTTTTCGGGTCAAGTATGTCGTCTGGTGTCGAGGATACGTAAATAATTGACGTGTTCAGTCGGTTCAATCGTTAAAGAAATATTTTTTGCAGCATAGTAATGCGAATATAAATGTTGCAGTGCTTGCACGCGCATTCTGCTCAGCAAAATACAAAACTATGTGGTGTTAGCGCTTCACTCATACTCGTATGGCCACAAGTTCATATTGGTTGTCGTAGGCACTGCAGTTCTGTGTGTCGATTAAAGTTTACTTTGAGTACAAGGCTGCCGTAGCAGTCGCTTGCTAGGCGAGAGTAGCGAAAGTCGCACTTAAGGTTCCCAATGGCTGTACTTTACTCTCCGGCACTCAAGCGTCGAATAAAGTTTACCTTAAGTACAAGATTCGTCGATGAAACGCGTTAAGCGTCACCGGCTACTTAAGTCATAAGGTAATGGTAAGTTCCCTTTGTGAATACGGGCCTTACGGCTCAAGAACTTGAACTGTGGTAATTCCGCATGTACACAAAATACCTCTAAATGTAAAACAAAAAATTACGCCAGGGGAGATTCAGTTTCTTTCGTTGGTTAATTATGTAAAGCGACAGCAAGGTGGAGCGTTGGCTGAGGAGGTCTTAGAAGGCCAGAATTATGAAGAGCACCGCAAAGGGCAATGCAATCATCGCATGTCGATACTATTCAGCACGCAGAAAAAGTGTTACATTAAATTAGCGTGACGTTTAATGTCAATTACGCTGTGTATATACGACGACATGGTTTCTACACGATTGCCCCCGCCGGGGCTTTTGTTTCTGCGGGTGTTTGGTGTGCCTTGGTAGTAAGAATCCCAGCACATGAGGCTCGGAACCTTCCGTGCCTTGCGCGCGCGCGCCTTATCCCTGTCCGGAGAAAAAGCGATGAGGGTGGTTGAGGCTATGCCTAGTGCAAGGGATTTTTAGGGCCTCTTGGTAGAGGCATCACACCATTTTACAGCTAAAGCCCTTATTTGCTTATTCTATTGGCCGCATCCGTTGGCGATGGTGTCCGCCGCTACCCATCGTAGATATTGCGGGAAACGAGAAAAAGCGCTTGCGAGCTTGTAGCGGGAAAATGCACTAGTCCTAGCGTGCGAGGGGAGAAGAAATGTGAGATGGGAGCTGCGTAGCATCAATACGTGCGCACCTTGCGTTGCAGTTGCATGATATTACACCAGGTGCCACGTTATGTAGCAGATGCGCAAGTAGTGAAGCAAGGTAGATAGAGAAGTATTGAGAAAGAAGAAGATTAAGCAGACGTGCAAAAAATCCTACCATAAACAACTCGTATGGCGTGCCTGAGGAAATCAAGCAGGCCAGTTAACTGTTTATCCCCGTTCCCTTTCAAAGGGGAGGTTAATAAATCAGCATCATCATCCTTCGCATCGTATCGTGTTACTTGTCACGCGACGTGAGATGTGGGCCACGCAACATCAATATATGCACACCTTGCATAGCAGTTGCGTATTATTATACCATGTACGCGGCACGCCATGTAGGAGTTAAGAGCTGAGGTGGAAGTGTGCGCTGGTGTGTGGAATCTGGAAAGGAGTAATGGTGCCAGCGCTAACGTTCGCAAATGCCATTTCCTGCTTAAAATCCGATATCTTGTCGGGGTTTGAAGTTAACCAAAGGTCGGTCGGCCGGATGGCTTTGGGAGGCCACGGTAAAATCACTAATGAGGCAGTGGAGGGTGACATGGGTTGGGCCTCTTTTGAAGTCAGAGACGCACAGAGCAAAATTAGTTTTGACGAAATACTCAGGAGCATGCATGAAAATATTAGGCGGCTAAAATGCACAAGTATCTGTATCTGAAAAGCATGGACACAGAATGGAGGAAGCCGTCAAGAAAGTAGGCAGGCAAGTACAGGGTAACTACATTTGTAAATAGACAACCAGGAGTCATCAGAAAGAGAGAGAGAAACACACAGAGAATTGGATAGAAAGTATGGAAACAAAAAGGACCATAGAGATTTAGAAGAATGAGAAGAAAGAAATCGGAAAGGAAAATATGTACGATAAAAGAAAGGGCAGTGCCTTGCTATATGAGACTCGAGCCGGCTGCTTAAGGACCAAAGCATACCGGAGTAAATGTTAGGAACAAGATAAGGCATGTGCTTGCTGCAGTAAAGATCCAGAGACCACTCAGCACATCCTAATGGAATGCGACGGGATCCACGCAACTAGAACCGTAGGTAACGTGCAACTCCCAGAAGCGCTCGGGAAGTGGAAGGAAACATCAGCCAGTGAGCCGCTGAGATAAGCAAAAGATGTTTAGAGTATTGGTGGAAAAAAAAAGCAGGGAAGAGATTGGTATCACCTGATCTCTTACAGTCATAGGTACCGGTACATGGTAAACCTTGAAAAATATAAATAAGAAGAATAATAACATGTATACAAAAATGCTACATAAAAAAACGTATAGCATACCTGATGGAATCAAGCAGGATAGGTGACTATTTGTCACCGCCCCATTTTAAAGGGAATTCCTATAAATCATCATCACAGGCAGCGGTAGAAGGTAGATAGGGAAGGTTTGAGGAAGAAAAAAGTTGTCGCAGTTTCACCTGAAAGGCGAAGCATCAATTGCGATAGCAAATTTGTAGAGAGCTATACGGAGTAATGATAGTAGCTTTATCAGCTGTATAAACTTGGACATGCAGCAGCACCGGAAACACGCAGATCTGTTGTCGACGCCGTCGGCGTTTTGCCCGCGTTCGCACAAAATGCGTGCGGCGTTGGTGACTGTTGTCGGAGCCTCTGATATAAATAGGCACTTGGTGCCGCTATAATAGGGACTTTAGGTGCCGCAGCTCAACGTCGCCTCCCTTCCCTCCCCCCCCCCCCCCCCCCCCGCGGCCTTTCACGCGTCGGAAGAAGGCGCGTTTGCTCTACATATAGGTGATTGTAAAGGAGGAAAGAGACGCCTACTTCTGCAGCCCTTAAGGGAGCACGGCGCAGAACGCGCGTTTGTTCTCCGCCGTGCGTTCACTTCCCGTGACGGCGCGCGTCCCTCACTCCCTTTCACTCGCACATACAGCGTTCGGCAGCGCGCGGCGACGATTTCATCTCTATTGACGTCATACGGAACCTCACGGCGACGGCGACGACGACGGCGACGCCGACGGCAGAAATCTGCTTTGGAGTGTCCATATAATTGCTATCGCAATAAAAGAAAACTAAGGAGGTGTATACAAAAATACTGGAATGAAAAAAATCACAGCATATCCACGGGGTGATTGATGATGAGTGGGCGAAGCTCCGGAGAGAATCATCGGATCTCCCGCTTAAGGGGACGCTAGCACAAACGCGTTAGAAACGTGCAGTACTCTCTAGTAAGGGGGAGCGGCCACAGCGTCTTACGCAGCCATTTACACATGCCGGAACTTGCACCGCGTTTGCCGACGCCATCACATGACTGCTGAGAGAGTATACCCCCCCGTATTCATAAACGCTCCTCGACTTCAACTTCATTTGGCGCTGAGCCGTGCTCCCTCAAGGGCTGCAGAAGATAGCGCCAACCTTTCCCTTTCCCTCAAGAACCACTTATCATCATCACTTCAACTTGACTTGCCACCGCCTTGGGCAGCGCGTTCGAAACGCGTTGAAGGTAAGGCGGAGAGGCCACAGCGTCTTACACCAGCTTCTTACACGGGCCGTAACGCGCTAGCACAAACGCGTTAGAAACGCGCTAGAAACGCGGCCTTTCGTTAATGTTGGGTATTTATTGCCATCGTGGTGCTTGTGTCTGTGTGTGCTTCGTGGCGTAGTGGGCTAACGCCACGCGCTCGGAAGCGAGGGGTCCCTGGTTCGATTCCGCGCTACGGACACAACTTCGGAATTTTTTTTCTCATTTTTCTCAGACTGGTTACACACTACTACTACGACGAGGGACGAACGGGTGCTGCTTTAAGGAGCTTCGCCCCTAAAAAGCCGGCAGATCCCACGTCCTGTGGGAATCGATGTTATGCGAAGCACTGTGCGGGGAGCCAACCAAGCTAACGAAACGACCATGAGAGCACCAAGACTTAGGGGGCTGTTTCATGACCTACATGACACGCATCTCATGACATTCATGCCATGAGACCTGAGGAGTCCCTTTACCTAGGCCTAAAATGGGTCAAGGGGTGTGTGTGTGTGTGTGTCTGTGTGTGTGCGTGTGTGTGTGTGTGTGTGAGAATACGCGGCACGTCGGTATTCGCCGATACTCATCCCTCGTCTGTCACCCTGTGTTTGTTTACGGTTCTCTCCGCTGTCGCGCAGCTGAGTTTTTCTCCCGTCGGGCCTCGAATTGATAACCAACCTCCTCCAACCAACCCGTGTAGGCAACAGTGTTAGTCGGGACACGTTTCCGGACCTGTCATTTATCAAAAACGTAAGAGAATACTCATGGACGCACCTGGGCGAAACACTGGGCAGCGATCACTACATCCTCAGCATCTCGGTGTCCACCCCGAAACTCAAGAGAACAATTGGAGAAATTAGGCTCACGGACTGGGAGGCGTACAGGCAGTACCCCCCACCCGAAAGCGGTATAACGGACATAGCGGAATGGATGAAGCACCTCCGAGACGCCCACATCCAAACCACCAAAACCATCCAGCGCACGGTCGAGACACCCGAAGTCGACCGCCGGCTTTTACACCTGTGGGAAGCCCGTGAGGGCCTCCTCAAACGGTGGAAGCGACAGCGGTTAAACCGGAAACTCCGTCTACGAATCGCTCAAATAACAGAAGAAGCCAGAGATTACGCGACCGAGCTGACGCAGCAAAATTGGGTCCAGTTTTGCACCTCGCTCAAAGGTACCCTGAGTACGGCGAAGACGTGGGCCATCCTGCGTTGCCTGATCGAGCCCGACAAGGCCAAAGCGACAACCAGTCGGACACTTCAAGAAATCGCTCACAAATTCCCCGGGAATGACCAGGATCTGATTGACGCCCTAAAAACCAGATACCTGGGTAGCGACCCCATACGACCCTGCCTCCTAAAATACGAAGGGGAACCAAGACCTGAACTGGACGCTCCGATCACGGAGGAAGAGGTGTATGCCGCGGCACGAGCCTCACAGCGCAACACTGCTCCCGGGGCTGACAAAATCACCAATGCCATGATTAGAAACCTGAGCCCGAAGCACATCCTGGACTTGACCGAATACCTAAACGAGGAACTCTGGAGCAAGGGCCACGTACCGAACGAGTGGAAACACGCGGAAGTCGTGACCATTCCCAAGCCAGGCAAGAAGCCCGCGATCGACGCCCTACGTCCCATCTCGCTGACTTCGTGCCTCGGCAAGCTGTACGAGAGGGTCATCGGAGCTCGCCTCCAACACTACATAGAGGACGGTGACCTCTTCCCGCACACCATGCTTGGCTTCAGGCCGGGACTTTCTGCGCAAGATGCTTTCCTAATCCTGAAGGAAGAAGTTCTCAAGGGCATCCCGAAGGGAGGAGAACACCTCCTGCTCGCACTCGACCTGAAAGGGGCCTTCGATAACATCTCTCACGAGGCCATTCTCAAGGGACTGAACGACATCAGCTGCGGAGAGCGCATCTTTAATTACGTCAAATCGTTCCTGACGGGCCGGACGGCAACCATCGGAATAGGCCAGACTCGATCGGATACGATCGACGTGCCGAACAAAGGAACGCCGCAAGGGGCGATAGTCTCCCCGATTCTCTTCAACATCGCGATGCTAGCGCTGACCAAAGAGCTGCGGAAGATCCCGGACCTCGGTTACGCCCTATACGCGGACGACATCACGCTCTGGGCCACCAAGGGCTCCCTCGCGCAAAAGGAGGCGACCCTTCAGGAGGCCGCGACGGCCGTGGAGAGATTTGCGACAGCGAGCGGGATGCGTTGCGCACCCGAGAAGTCCGAGGTGATACGGGTTCACGGAGGAGGAATCTATAAGTCACCCGGCCCTATCGAACTCTATCTAGAGGACCACAAGATCACGGAAAGCAAAAAGACTAGGATTCTGGGTTTTTGGATCCAGAGCAACTTGAAAGCATCCCACACCATCCAAACCCTAAGGTCCACCACCAACCAGATCTCGCGGATTATCAAACGAATAACAAGAAGCCGCAAGGGCATGCGAGAAGAGGACACGCTCCGCCTCGTCCAGGCTCTGGTGATCAGCAGAGTAACGTTTAGCATGCCGTATCACTACGACTCGCTAAACAAACGCGATCAAGAACAAGTCGATGCCATCATCAGAGGCGCGTACAAAACGGCCCTGGGTCTCCCTGTTACCACCTCAAACGAGAGGTTAGCGGCTCTCGGCATCCACAACACCTTCGCTGAGCTGTCGGACGCGGTTATGGCTTCGCAAAAAGCCAGACTACAGAACACGGCGGCGGGCAGAGCCATCCTCCACCGGACCGGCACGGCCACGGAGCTTCGTGCCCTCGATGGGCAACGATCACTCCCGCCCGAGGTCAGAAGCAAGATCACGGCGAACCCCATACCAAAGCACATGAGTCATGAACTCCACGAAGGACGACGCAAGGCGCGGGTCAACAGACAGCGCCGACAATTCAAGAGTGACCCGTACGTACAGTACGTGGACGTGGCGGCGTACCCCGCAGGGGGCCTCTTCGCGGTAGCCGCCGTGAACGGGAGAGACAACTCCTTAACCCTCGCGGCCTCCGTCAGGGCAGAGCACCCAGCTGCGGCTGAGACCATAGCCGCAGCGCTAGTAATAAAACAACATGACAGGGTGGGCAGGGAAGTTCATGTCGTTACCGACTCGCAACAGGCCTGCCGAAACTTTACCAACGGACGAACACCGGTGCTGGCGGCTCAAATTCTAGGCCCGAGGCTACAAGAAACTCATCAAATCACTTGGACGCCGGGTCACGCGGGACTGGAGGGGAACGAAAGGGCGAACGCCTTAGCTCGAGCGCTAATTAACCGAGCGGGGCAAAACCAATCGTCTTATCAATCCCCTTCCTTTACCTTTGTGCCCCTGCCATCAAATTACTGCGACCGACTCGAAATCCAGCGACTCAACCGCAGGATTTATCCTCCCCCTCACAAAAATCTCAGCACTGAAGAGGCAATAGCCCTCAGACTTATCCAAACAAACACATTCCCAAACCTACACAGATACAGCAAAATATACCCACAAACATATCGCGGCATCTGCCCCTGGTGCGGCGACACACGCCCTACACTCTTTCACATCTCGTGGGGGTGCGGGGGCAAACCTCAACATTTAAAGACGCCTAACACGTCATTTGAGCGGTGGGAGGTACAGCTGACCGGCGATACCCTGGCGGGACAACAAGCTCTCGTCCAGCAAGTACGTCGAGCAGCCATGGCCAGTGGAGTCCTGGAATGAGGACACCACCCACTCGTCCTCAAGATCAACGATCTGAATGGTCTAAATAAATGTTTTTCTCTCTCTCTCCCGTCAGCTTCCGCCTTCGAGCCTGCCGTGCCATCGAAGTAACACCGAAAGCTAATAGGCAGTTTTAGTATAGCTTACGCAACTAATAGCGTATGCTA
Organism: Dermacentor silvarum; assembly: GCF_013339745.2. Lineage (NCBI taxonomy): Eukaryota > Metazoa > Arthropoda > Arachnida > Ixodida > Ixodidae > Dermacentor > Dermacentor silvarum. Next base: position 45,926,418 of record NC_051164.1, read on the forward strand.
TAGTACAGAGTACGCTAAGCAGCGCACGTTTATTACAGTTTTATTTGGCTTGCAATATTTTGCGATCTCAGAGCCTATCTCTCGACTTTACCGTAGGTGGCGCTGACACATCTCGAAGGTGAATAGAGACCGTGAATTCGATGCAAAGAATGGAAACAAAAAGGCCAATGGAGATTTACAGAAATGAGAAGAAAGAAATTATAAGGGGAAATCTGTACGATAACACGAAGGGCAGTGCCTTGCTATTTGAGGCTCGAGCCGGTTGCCTAAGGACCAAAACATACCGGAGCAAATATTCGGAACTGGATGAGGCATGCGTATGCTGCAGTACAGATCCAGAGACCACTCAGCACATCCTAATGGAATGCGACGGGATCCACCCCGCCAGAACCATAGGTAACGTGCAACTCCCAGAAGCGCTTGGATTAAAAGTGAAAGGAAACATCAACAGATCAGCCGTAGAGATAAGCAAGAGACGATTAGAGTACTGGTGGAAAAAAAGCAGGGAGAAGATGGATACGACCTGATCTCTTAAAATGATAGGTAGCGGTACAAGGTAATTTTTTGAAAAAAAAAGAGATAAAGAATAATGAGAGGTATACAAGAATGCTAGATAAAGAACATGTATAGTATACCTGATTAAATCAAGCCGGCTAGGTGACTATTTGTCGCCGCCCCGTTTCAAAGGGGATGCCAATAAATCATCATCCTCACCATCGGTTTCCCTCGTTAGGCTTCGTGTCGTTTGAAACGAGAAGCCATCTCGAAAACTCCACAAGGTTAAGCATACAAAAGCCACGCAAAATTCAATTCGAAGCGGGCAGCGGGGACCGTCGCCATGTTTTACGTACTTGGCTTGCGAGAAGGCTCTTTTGTCTCTTAAAATAGCGAGCCGCCCTTATGCCACACCTACGCGATGCTTCAGCTCGCGTTTTTTTTTTTTTTTTTTTTTTTTTTTGGGGGGGGGGGGGGTATGCCAGTGAACTACACCCTGCAAACTTCAATAAAACGTCTTTCCAAAACACGGCGGTACGCAAGCCATCATGTTGCGGGTATGCAGCCTCTAACTACATAGAGTACACAAAACAAGCAGTGACCACATGTTATTCACTAGAACATTGGGGCAGAACAACCAACAAGGAGGAGAAACAGCGGTGGAAAACAGGCGTTTGCAACAAAGGTGGGCAATAGCCGAGCAGTAGCCAAGCGCCAACAACCCAAACTCCCGTCGATGGGCGACCGACGGAAGTCAACCTCAGTGCTATGGTCCGATTGGTCCACGCTCTCGGCCGGGCGCGACGACTTCCGGCGGCGGTGGTTCGCTGGGCGGTGAATATCTGGAGAGAGTGGATCGGCGGGGCAGCAAGTTTTTTGACGTCGGGCGGCGGGTGGCCGTCGCCGAGCGGCCGCCACAAAAGTTCGTCGCTTTTTCGCTCCATGGACAGTGGCAGTGGTCTGCGACCGCCGAGGCCGCGTTACCTCCGGTGCATCGGCCTACCCCTGCAGGATCACGGAAGCCGAAGAGCTAGCTATCCATCGCGTTAGCCATCCGCGAAGACCATTAGGCATGCAAACCTCTGACGATGCTCACGGATTCCCAGCAGGCCTGCAGCTACTTCCTACAGGAAAGAATCGGAAGACCCGCAACAGAAGTCCTAGGGCAAATACCCAATGAGGTCACTGAGGACCTCACCACCTAAACCATCTTTTGGAAACTGGGCAACGCTCGAATCGCGGGTAACCTGCACGTCGACAGCGCAGCTCGAGGCTTCTTACATCACCGAGCGCTCATTACGCCGACTGCAGAAGACCCGGGCCCTGTCGACCTCGAGTATTCAGCCATCAAAAAATACCACAGAGGAGTGGCTTGCGATATCCGCCACCCCATCAAAAGCTAAAGACGGATGATGTCGCTGTCCGGCATAGGCTCCATACAGGCGCCTGCACGAACCTACACATATTACATCGCATGCACCCCACAATCTACAGGGACGAATGCGCGTGGCGTGAGGCCATCCACCAACCCTGTAGCACATTACGTGGGAGTGCACACTACCCAACATAGAACACCACGGCACGAAAACCACCACGGAGCAATGGGAGGCACTGCTGTCCATATCGTACCTCGACGACCAGCTCAAGCTGATTCAGAGAGCGGAAAAGATGGCAAGAGACAGCGGAGCACGTGGACTAGGGACCCCGACCATTAGCGATGCCTGTTCGGGGGCCACCAACATAAACTCATTATTCTTTCAATAAAGCTTATCTCTCACTCTCTCAATAAAATTCCTTTGAGATTACCATGTGCCAGTAGCGTTTAGTTTAATGGATAGGTCGGCCGATAGGTCGCATTTTCAAGTATAGATGACGCAGTAGCATACTTTTGCGTTTTTATTATTGACGCAGCGAAAAAGTTAGTTTCACAAACCAATGGGAATACGCGCGGAAAACGCGCAAGTCCTCATTCCCAAGTGGAATGCCGACTGAAAGCAGACTCGAAAGAAACAAAAAAGCATGGAAAGTACTTCGTCCATTCCGAAGCACGGAAAATGTTATCGAATTGAAAAATGTAAGTCACAGAGTAGGCCGACACAACGGCTGGCTGGAGGGCAAGCTGGGAAAATATTAACAGCGAAGCTTTTCTTACCGAACATGACTGGGTTTTCTTGGCCGTTGGAGTACGTGGCTGTTCTGTCGCTACATAGGCCATCCAATCAAAGCCGAGGAGTGGCGCGTCATCGCCGCTAGGATCTTTGCATCACCATCAGATAAATTTGGGCTCCGCACATGCGTGGCATCGCAGGCACCGGCCGTGCGGGGGCAAGATAAAACAAGAGGCAGAACACTCCATTCGCGCATCCGTGGCTGAATGGCCATCGGGAAGTAATGGCACGTACACACTAGCGGCAAAACGCGCGCGGCGCGCCGCCGGCGGCAAGACGCGCGCCGCGAAAGCAGCCGCGAAATGGTTTTTTCTTGACGCGGGAGGAATCGCTCCTGGACGGATTTTTTGCGGTTTGCCGCGTGCCGCGATTGAAGGAGACCAATGAGAGCGACCCGCTTTCATGACGTGCGCGCGGGAAACTGGTTTCATGCGGACCCGCCGGACCACTCGTTTGGCACTCTCGTCCGGTGTTAGCCGGAAACTCGTTGCGCACTATCGTCTGCACGCGTCAGCACCCGGACGGAGGTGACTGATAGTTCGAGAAGGGGGGAGGAGTCTATGCTGTCACGTGACTGCCGCAGCGGCGCGCCGCCGGTTGGTTCGGTTGGTGTGGCTAATAGAGTGTACTAGAATGCGATTGTCTAGTACACAGTATGGCCGCGCTGCCGCAGCTGCGTTTTGCCGCCGGCGGCCCGCGGCGCGCGTTTTGCGGCTAGTGTGTATGTGCCATAAAACCTTCTTGCAGGTAGAATGAATTCGAATTGCGCTACGTACCAATGCGCATGCTGCCTCATAAACCATGATGCGTTCAAGGCGTCCCTCGTACTCGCTAGAGTAGCCCACAACTAGGCTTAAAAAAAAGACAAAAAAGGTTATGTATAATTCTTGTACGCCCGCGCTTGCGTGTGCGTGCGTGTGCAAGAGTTTCGACTCTTTAAGCAATCACACAAAGCTTCGTGGTACATGTATTCAAAATCATATTTTTGTTTTTCTGGCCTAATCTCCTGCACACAAAAGACGCCAAGTGTGGAATGGGCTAAGAAGCTTATACCGGCAAGGGGAAACCCATTCATAGCACCTGGTGAACGACGAAGGAGAGAACTTAAAAGACCAGGCAGATGCTCTTCGTGAATACTTCGAGCATATGTCTAGCTCTATGCCGAAAATTCAGCCCGCTTTTTCTTTTCCACAAGCCCTAATCTTCGAGGAACACTTCTGTTGCCCCCGGCCCGTTTATCTCGCCGATTTTTCAGCTGGCTTAGCATACTACGACTTTTACCAAACCCTCCCACCCTCTGCGATTGAATTATGGAAGCGTTTTCTGATCACGTTGTCGATGAACGCGATCCTGAAAAACTCAGAGAGTTGTAAATGAAACATGTAACCTACTGACGCCATACATATTCCTTTAGTTTTTTTTATTTATTACGATACACACTTGCCCTTAAAGCATAATTATTGATGTGGATATGTGTATTACATGTGTGTTCTGAGCCCTGGTTTGCGTATGAATTTAATATACAGGGTGTTTCAGCGAACACTTTCAAAAATTCTTAAAGGTTTCCTGTGGCAGATAGCACAATTCTCGTTAAGGAGCTGGTCTACTCGAAGAGGCGGACATTACTTGAACAATAAATTGAAATGCATAATCTAATAATTAACAGAAATTCACTAATTAAGTTTTTAACTGATTACCTGATGGCCCATATTGCAATTTACAAATTGTAGCCGTGGAGTTGGCAAGGCGGATCCACTTGAAATGGTTTCTCGGGATGACACCACTTACGAGATAATAATTCCCGAACTTTGCGGAGAAATGCATTGGCGTTCCAGTTAAGTTCTTAAAAAAACGTCGCTTTATGCATTGAAGAACAAAATTAACTGGAACGCCAATGCATTTCTCCGCAAAGTTCGGGAATTAATATCGTGAAACTGGCGTCATCCCGAGAATTCGTTCCAAGTGGATCCGCCTTGTGAACTCCACGGCTACAATTTGTAAATTGCAATATGGGTCATCAGGTAATTAGTTAAAAACTTAATTAGTGAGTTTATGTTAATTACTCGATTATGCATTTCAATTTTTTGTGCAAGTAATGTCCGCCTCTTCGAGTTGACCAGCGAATTAGCTAGAATCGGGCTATCTGCCACAGGCAACCTTAAATAAATTTTGAAAGTGTTCGCTGAAACACCCTGTATATTTATTCTGATGTATTCTGTTGTTTGGGCCAAGTGATTTGTATTCTCTCCGGCTCCAATATATTTTGTTACTTGTATTGTAATTTACTGTGCCACAACGTATTTATCAAATGCATTTGTTCACCTACTGCCTGTTTATCTAGTGATATACTCTGTCAATGCTTCTTTATTAAATGTATCACTTGATGCATCACCTCACTTGAGTGGTGGTGAGTGAGTGAGTGAGTGAAATAACTTTATTGAGGTCCAGAGAAGACGCAGGGGACACCCCGCGCCACCCGGCTAGTCCCACGTAGGGACCGGCAAGCCGAGCTTGACGGCCCGATCGCGGGCACTCTGGTGGTGATTGTGAAACATAATTTATCTCCATGGCACAATCACTCGCAGGGACAGCAACCTGGCCTCAGTGTCCGTGGCTTGGCTTGTGCAATGCAATCGTAACGTTAGAAACGGCTAAACACCGAAATAGTGCATCCACGTCTCAGACGTCCAGCAGCAGCAATAAACCCCCAAGTATAACCCAAGCAGGTATTCAATAACCCTTAACCACATCGAAAGACAGCTCAAGGTGAGCTCTTGCACTTGTGAGATTTTTTTTCCTTTCCTTTGTTTTCGCTAACCGAAGCTTCTTTAGGGAACCGTTCCGGATTTCGTTGACCGTAGCTGCTGCTGTTTAGCCGAATATACGCGTGCTTCACGTCGCTTAGCACGCGTGCGCGCTGCTGCAGTATCCATTCAGCCACGAGCACAGGGATGAACCGAGATAAATAATAGTCAACCTAACAGCTGTCATTCGAGTCTTACACGTCTCCCTGAACACACCTATCTATACCGTTCTCCCCTAAACAAATATCGGACCCAATCTTCCTACTCGTGACTTCACTGCTTCGACGTCTTGCTTTGTGCCATCGTGTGGTCAATACAGAAATGTCGACCCTATCTCTACGGACGCCTATTCACAGTTGTGACCGACCATCAATGGTCCTTGTTGGTTGTCGTCCTTGAAAAACTTGTCTGGACGCCTAGACCGTTGGGTACTGCACTTGCAGGAATATGACTTAACTGTCACGTGTAGGTCCGGCAAACAACATCAAGATGCCGACGCTTTGTCGCGCTGCCCGCTGTCCCCAAACGACCATGCTTCACCTTCGGTCTGCACGTCACCATCTAGCCACACGTCTCAGCACACGCCCAGTAGCCCGGGACACTCGGTTGCCTCAATTGACTTTCTTCCATCTACTGACCCCGTCTCACTCCAACGTACTGACCCATACTGCCGTACGATGATCGACCGACTTACTGGCTTGGCACAACCCCCCAACAGTCTCTTAAGACGACAACTTTCATGTTTTAAGAGCGCTTTCACAGAGCGCTTTCATCGAACTTTGTCTGACATGATGTCAATGTATGTTCGATCCCATCACACCAACTGGGACACCATGCTACCTTTCGTGACGTTTGCGTATAATACTGCCGTCCAACGTACAACCAATTACAGTCCCTTTTTCCTTGTGTACGGTCATGCGCCGTATTTCGTCTTGGACACTACACTCCTTTAAGCACCTGCTGCTCCATCCGCGTCTCTTCCCTGTTGCTCGCATCGCCCGCTGCCGTGAAATTGCCCGCGCCAACACCGCTACCATTCAGAACAAAAAGAAAATTCGCCATGATGCGACGCGTTGCTTCGTTCCGCCCAAGCGACGAAGTTCTTTTATGGACACCTGTTCGCGCACCGGGGCTCTGTGAAAAATTTTTCCACAGATATCTCGGCACCTACACCGTTTTGCAAAGAACTTCGGCAGTTAACTACCGCGTCACTCCTGTCAGCTCAGCTACCAACCGCTGCCGCCGCACTACGGAAATCGTTCACGTATCTCGCCTGAAACCCTACATTCACCGTACCTGCCCTTCCTAGCTTGCGGTCTTGCTGACTGCTTTCCTGAAAGGGGGGGGGGGGGGGGGGGGGGGGTTAGTGTGAGCACATTTGTGGCATATCGTCGTCGTCATCTTGTGTGAGCGTTATTTGTGCATATCGTCGTTGTCATCTGTACATACGACTCATCATCTTCTTTTGTATCCTGTGGTGCTTCGTCTCTGCCTCGGTTGACGGCTCGACAATAAAGGCATCGCATCGGTCGATGTCTCACAATGTATATATATATATATATATATATATATATATATATATATATATATTCTGCCTCACAGCCATGTCGCAACTCACTCTACGCAGCCGCCTTCTCCGGCGGCGGTGGCGGCGCGCACCCGGCCTTAAAGCTTCAACGGGGGCTTCAAGGGACGCCACCGTCGACTTGTGGTCGCAAGCAAAGAGTAAAGAATAAAACAAGCGTTTTAGGAGAGGAGATGGAGGAGGACAGAATTGATGCCGGTACTTTTACGATATGGACACTTTAGCCGCAACAGCGTGCATGCTCCTCTACGCTCGCCGCCAACAACCGCCGCCGCCGCTCCGACTGGGACGTCAATGCGCAAAGCGCGAAGCGCCCGCTTTCCTGCGCAACAACACCTGGCGCGACAGCAATTACTAAACTTAAAATTCTGCAGACACTTCAGACGGCTTACGTGCGGGAATGCGAAGTATTATAACGTTTGTAGACCTCGAAACTAGAGCACTGCACGGGCTCGGGCTTACCCGAAAATCCGGGCCCGGCCCGGCCCCTGGGCCGGGCCGGTCCGGGTAGAGCAGTTTTTTCACGGGCTCGGGCCGGGCTCGGGCACGGCCTGTGCTTTTTGACCCGGGCCGGGCTCGGGTTTTTTGACGCGGGCCCGGGCTCGGGCTTTCTGCGAGTTATTCTCGGGCTTCTCAACTCTGACAAACATGTATTTTTCGGTCTCGGGCCGGGTTCGGGTCGGTTTGGAGCCGGGCTCGGGCCAGGCTCGGGCTTAAGGTAAAGGGGTGGCGGGCCGGGCCGGGCGGGTAACGTAGATTATTTGCGGGCCCGGGCCGGGCCCGGGTCTCGCCATAAAAGTTTTGATCGGGCTCGGGCGGGCCGCCCAATGTAAAAACGGGCCCGGGCCGGGCCCGTGCCGCAAAAATCGGTCCGTGCAGTGCTCTACTCGAAACGTCCCGAAGGCACTCATTTAGTACACTCATGACGTGGTGCCACCTCCTCCGCGCCGTCACATGCGTCGCCCAATGATGCCCGCACTACGCCATGCCTTTAACCCACACCTTTTACAGCGTAAGCTGTTATGGGCTCATTCTAATAGCCATTTCGGTTCGCGTTGTTGTCCGCCGCCGCGTAACCGCTATCGCCCGAAATCGTCCGGGTAGAATAACTAACCACCAGACATAACTTCAGTGAGACGGGTGCTGTCCGCCATTTAGATGTAGAGCCTTGGAGTTAGTGATCTTGCTCTCCGCCTACCCCTCTTCTTCCTCTTCTTTCATATTCCAGAAGCAGTCCGCTTCACCCTCCCCGGATTCTTTTGTTTACACCTCCTGGTGCAATATTTCAACACGTTTCCGATTCAGGCGCACACTGTTTGACCGGTGGCTCCCAGGTACCAAATAGTCTTTAATACACCGTGCTGCTGATGCCGTTTTAATCACGGTGAATGGTCGGTAAAACGTAGCGTTGGTACTTCCAATTCCTATCCTGACTAGGACGCCGCCTTCCACTTCTGTATTTGGTATGTCGCTGTTTCGCCTCATGTCGAAGTTGCTCTTCATGCGCTGTCTGTAGGCGTCTTGTCTCTCGCTTTTCTTGACTTCACTAAGTGTAACATTCTTCAGGATGCCGAGTTCACAACACGCAGGGAGAGTAGGCACAATTCCAGATGTGGCAAAGAGAGGACTGCATCCTAAATTGCTCGTATAAGAACGGTTGGGTGTCTTGTAGCAGCCTCGAGGCAGCACTTCCAGCCACCTCGGAATGTTGGGTACATACACTTCATGTCTTGCTTGATAACCCATATAGCACGTTTAGCAAGACCGTTTTCTGCAGGATGTGGGGTGAGCAAAATATTTCTGTCATCCCATGATTTCGTGTCCAGTTGGCTATCTTTTTGCTCTGAAAGTCCGGGCCATTGTCACACTATCGTCTTTGTGTTTTGCAAATCATTGAGCTTGAAGAAGAGCAATGACACTGTTGGCGTCTTCTTTTCTTGCCTTGGCCGTGATCATTTTTGTGCATTCGTCGATACTGAGTAAAAACGCTTGAGTTTTCCTTGTGACTTCTCCCTTGTTTTTAAGTTCCGCGAAGTCTAAGTGGATGACTTCAAATGAGATGCATGAATGCTTTGGGGTTATCATCACATCCGTACGCGTGCTTGAATTTCACTTTGTGCACTTGACATCGGTGGTACGTGCGAATATAGTTTCCGATGTCCTTCATACTTGGTCAAGTAAACCTTTTCAGCAGTTTGTTGTAAGTGCGCCAGAAACTGTCATGCCTTCCCCCCCCCCCCCCCCCCCCGACTCTGGACTGTCGTGGTATAGTTGAAGTCTCTCGGGAATCACTTGTCGATGGCACGTGGTATCTTTCGTCCACAAACTTCATTTCCTCAGTGCCTTCCCAGAACTTTACGTGATTTATTTGTTCTGGGTGTTCGCTTGTCTCGTGAACAAGTAACCTAGACATGGCGTCCGCATCTGTCAGTAGAGGGCCAGGCCAATGTGACACGTCAAAGTCGAACTGTTGTAGGTAATTAACCCATCTCGCGATTCGACCCTTTGGTTGTGCCATGCCTAGGATATGAGTCAACGCTTGATGATTGGTATAAATGGTGAATTTTGCGCCTTCTAGATATGTTCTAAAGTATTGTACAGCTTTTAAAACTGTGAGCGCGTCTTTTTCTGTGGTAGTATCATTGACTTCAGCAGGTTTCAATGTATAGCTGCAATGTCCAACGACGTAGTGCTTTTGATGATCAGATTGTCGTGGTGACTTCTGATATAGAACTGCGTCCGTTGCCGCAGTACGACGCATCAGTATTGCAGCACGAAAGGCAAGGCAAAATCTGGTATGCGTAGGATGGAATCTAGCGATATCAGTTCGACTAGTTCAGCATAGGCCCTTTCACACACCAGATCCCATTGGAAAGGCACGTCCTTTTGCATCAAACGTGTAAGAAACCTGGTCTTGACCGCATATTCTTTGATGAAGGGCCTGAAATGTCCAGTAAGGCCTAGAAACACACGTAGAGAGTGGACATCGTACGGTTTCACCAACTTTGAAATTCTCTCAGCATAATCGTACTTCCTGCTTTGAGTAGACCCGTCAAAGACCCTGTCGATGAAAACAACTTTCTCTTGAAAAAATGCGCTTTTGTTGAAGTTGACTTTAAGGTGGGCGTGGCTGGGGGCACTTACGACTTGAGAGAGATGATTCTGGTGTTCTTCTTTAGTCTTAGAAAAAAAGGATGATGCCATCTATGTAGACATTACAAATAATACCTAGGTGCGCTTTCAATATGTCATTCATAATCTTTTGAAACCAAGCCGGAGAGTTCTTCCAACCGAACGGCAGGTGATTATACTACAATAAGTCAAAAGGCGTAACAACTGCGGTGTACTTCTTTGTGTCCTCAGTAAGCGGAACTTAACAAAATCCTTTACAAAGATCGATACGAGAAAACCAGTGGCATCCACCTGTTTCGTCTATAATGGTATCTATTTTTGGCATTGGGAAAGGTATAAGTTCCGTTTGCTGGTTAAAGGGACACTAAAGAGAAACAGCAAGTTCAGCTGGAATAAAAGAGGGACCTTCAGAAATGCATGCGGATTTTGTTGGGTGCAAAAATATGAGTTATTAGCGGACAAATTCGTAAACAAAGACCAGATATCTCTTCGTCAATTTCTCTCACCCCAGATGCGGCGCTGACGCAGTGTCGTCACGAATTTCATTGCTGTCAGCGAATCAGAGGGCACCATGATACGTCACCGCTTCCGTAAACGGCCCGAGGCGCTCGCTCCATCAAAGGCTGCATGGCCGCTGCGTTTGCGTTCAGCTGCGACTTTTGCTTAGGTGTTCTGTGGCTGCGATGGATACCGTTGCTGACGCTGAACCTTGCAACGAAGAGCTCGCCAGGGCAGCAGGACTGAATTTGAGCGACTTTAGTAAAACGGAGCGCGAAATGATCCTCCGTGCTCGCGCGGTAGGTGTTTCCGCGTACGATGGCGGTGAGCAGCCGGCCGCGCCGACGGAAAACGAAGCCTCATTTTCGTCGACGGAAGGCGAGGCGGCCGGTCCGCCAGTCGACGATGCTCCCCACAGAACAAGCGGAGAAAGTTGCGTGCGTACTCGGTATGGTTTTCTCGTGTCTTTTTTTAATGACATTCAGCACTCACCGAGCCCCCAGTTTCCTGCTGCAGGGGCATCAGTAGGGGATTTGATGAAGGCGACATTGATGGGACAGCTGCTCGAGAAAGGACTGGCCTCTGGGGCACGCCAAGATACTTTCCGAGGGCAGGATTATATACATAATCCGAGGGCGAGAAATGCAAGAGAGCACACCATCGCTCTCTCCGGCTCTGTTGCCGTTTAATCATCGGCACAGCACTGAGCCATTGCGAACGCCGGGGCTGTTAATACAGCGCCTCAACACTACACACACGAGGCATTTACTGGCTGTTTCCCGCGAAGTCAACGTTTTTCGAGCCACGCAACACGCAACCAAACCCTGCAACACTGTAGAGTGGAACAGGCGCGCGCCATGGTGCATGGAGCAAAAACGAAACTACGAAGCGATCACGACCAGCATGTAGCGCCACGCCATTTTTTCTTATTACTTATTTAATTTTACGCTAAACTGGTACGTCCTCGCTTGAAACGGCTGAAAAAGTTGGCAAATGCTGTTTGTGTACGTTTAAGGTGTATTTCATTTTTCGTTTTATTAACAGCGATAAATCGCTCTCGACCAATCGCGGCTGGGCTGCGTTTGTCATCTCCGACGTCCCGAACGTGTAGTGCGGGAAATTCGAAGGGGCGTCAGAACCTATCCTTCAGTTTTTCACTATTTTCTCGCTTATTAAACCTCTGTTCGCAGTAAGAATGGTATGTCTGTGATCGGGATAGCATAACCTACCATTAAAGCTGAACTTCCGGTTTCTCTTTAGTGTCCCTTTAAGGGCTCTATAATCAGTGCAAAGATGGCAGGTGCCATCTTCTTTGGGTGCAATTGTTATGGGTGAGGCAAACGGCGAGACGGAAGGTCGAATAATATTAGCCTCTAACATTGCTCGCAATTCCTTTTTAAGCGATATCTTCTTTTCTCTTGACATGTTGTATGGAGCTTTTCGTACCACCTTTTTATGAGCAATTTCAAATGGAACCGCATGTGACTTCATCGCTGGCGGGTAATTTCTCAGACAAACGAGCTCAGAATACGTAGCTCTTATGTCTTCATCGCACTGAATTACTCTTAGTGGTTTAGGTATCTCAGAATCTGCCTTCACTGTTGAGTCTTCTTCAACGAGCACTTTGTCGTCCCAATAAATATTAATCTTGAGTTTCTTCATGTCAGGGCGAGACAGCAGAAAGTCATATGTAACATCTGGGATTGCTAACACGTTGCTGGTGAGTAAATGTAATTGAAATTCAATTACTACGGACGCCCACTCGTTGTGTAAGCTCACCGAATCATCGTATCCTTGCACGCAAAGAGCTTTGCTAGTGTGAAAACGACTGATGCCCAATCGATTCTTGTTAATAACTGATACTGAAGCTTCACTGTCTACCAAGGCTTTCATTTCAACACCATCTATCTTGACAGGTACCTGTAGTAAACTTAACGCTACGTACACCGTCTCATGGTGATTGTTACGGTGATGCCGATGACTTTCACTGCGTTTTGGTTGTAGTTGGTTGGATGCTTGATCCTGTGCACTGATAGAATGGTGTTCGACGCTATTCCAGGCATAATCAGCAGATTGGCCTGAACTCTGTGTTTTGTTTATGTGTTTTATTATATTTTTCTGTGTGAACGTTTGTTGTTGAATGAGCTGTCACTTCCAAAATCGTTCGGTTTGTTCCTTGTACACACTGTAACACTATATTACTGTATATTAACGCATTTCTTACCCGATATTTTTGTATATGTATTCTCATGTGTATTTTAAGTATTCTTTAAGTTACCTTTGATTGTAGTCTCCCCCCTCACACAATGCCTCTAGGGGCCTGTAAGGTATTTTTAAATAAATAAACTGTGCATGTAGTTACGTGCATAGCTGTTTGAAGATAGGCACTCTTTATAGGGACTGAGCTTATTCACGTCCTGATTGTTAAACGCCAGTTGTCTCCTCCACCCTGATCCTTCCTGTTCAAATTATGTTTCTGGTAACAGATTCTGGAGGCACTGCAAAAGCTCGCCTAGGGTCCTTGGGGCTCATGTGAACTTGATTTCGAATGTCCAGACAGAGACCCTGCATCACTAAGGCAAGAACTGTCGTTCAGGCGAGCCTAGGTTCAGCGGCATGCAGCAAGCGACGCTTCTCAAGGACATACTCTAGAGGAGATCCTGATGTGTATTGGTAACCTAGAGCAGCATCCCATCTGTTGACAGCACTAATTTCTTAAGCCGCCGGGAAACTCACTTTCCATTTCTCCCAACATTGTGCTGCCGTGTCAAGAAGCTGCAAATTGTACCATTTCCTGGTGGCGGCATGAAGATAACGTCATTTTTCCATCATGAGAAATCCACTTCTTTTCCGATGCGTGCTCATAAAAGGATAGCCATTGGTTATGACATGTTTTTTTTTATTTTTCCATCATCAGAAATCCACGTATTGTTTTCCTATGCGTTCTCATAAAAGGATAGCCATTGGTGAAGAATTTGGTGGTTGCCTTCAAAAATGTCCGGCTCCACAAGCTTTTGCACTGTTTTTTTTTTATTATTATGGGGTTTTACGTGCCAAAACCAGTTCTGATTATGAGGCACGCCGTAGTGGGGGACTCCGGAAATTTCGACCACCTGGGGTTCTTTAACGTGCACCTAAATCTAAGTACACGGGTGTTTTCGTATTTCGCCCCCATCGAAATGCGGCCGCCGTGGCCGGGATTCGATCCCGCGACCTCGTGCTCAGCAGCCCAATTTTGCACTGGTTTGTCTAAGCTGAGTGACTCAACTAGAGTTTTCATTAGTTGTCCGTGTTGCGTCGTTTGTCGTTGCTGCTCTTCAATAATTTTCACAACGATGCTCACCTTCTCCGCAGTGGTTTCTTGCGTGAAGCGTCCACATCGCATTGGCTCGAGGATCAGTTTTACCAGTGCCGGTAGTGGCAGATTCACCTTCAGCGATTCCATTTGAAGAAGTTGCTCGCGTCCTATGGAGGCTTCTTTCATAACTGTGTCGATGAGGTCTGTTGAACTAACATGACGTGGAAGGTCAGTTGATGGCTCACCTTGCACTTGGTAACTCTTGAGGACAACATGCTGCGACGACGTCTGGTCGATGCAGAACGTAACCCAAATGTTCGTCGTCGACTGCTGCCAACATATGTAGTGGTCCGGATAGACTAACTAATCACCAGACATAACTTCGGTAAGCCGGGTGTTGTCCGCCATTTGATCTTATTCTCCGCTGTGCCCTCTTCTTCCTCCTCTTTCACATTCCAGAAGTAGTCCGCTTCAAGCATTAAGCGCATTAATTAGCAGAAACTTGTGAAAATCGCTTCCCAAACGCCAGTCTGGTACCAGCGCAGCGCACGAGAGGGCACCACCACACTACAAGCGCTCGATTCCGCCTCACTTGTGCAAGAATAGCACAAGAATAATATAAGTGAAACACCAGTGCATCAGTGCTTCGCACTTTCCTAGGTTTCACTTTCTTCAGCTGCATTAGCGCTGGATTTGAACTACACAAGTGCAGAATTTGAATGCAGCGCTTAATTTAGCTTCAATCCTGCTCAAATCCTGCGCTTGTGTGGTTTAAACCAACGGTGAGTTACCGTAAGGGAAACACCGGCCCATCACTGCTTCGCACTTTCCCAGCCTTCACGTTAGTGGAGCTGCATTATCACTGTATCTAAACTACAAAAGCGCAGAATTTGAGCTTGATTGGAGCTACATGTAAGCGCAGGATTTCACCAGGGTTTGAAGTACACAAGCACAGGATTTGACCAGGATTGTTTTTATATCAATGCCTCTAAATAGCAACAGACGATTGATATACTCAAGCAAAAGCTTGTTTCTTGCGTTATTACCTCTCTGAACACGCTTTCCACATACGCACCTAGTTAACCATCTCGCTGCCTTTCATTCCTTTCCCCCCTGTACTCCCTTGTCAGAATGCGCTAAAACATTGCGATATCGGCATCCAATGAAACGCGTGTCCTAAGCCTAACTCAAGGTATAGTGTGCACCATTGGCCAGTCATCGCCTTTGGCAGGCGCACACATCCGGTCTGACCTCACCATGCGGTAATGATCGCCCTTTACTGCGATGTTCTTCCTTCGCTTTCGCTTCTCTTTTATTGCAAAGTGAGAAAACAAAAATCAAAGAAAACGGATGCGAAAATATTGCAGTATAGGGCGAGCATCACCGCACGGTGCAGTCAAACCGGATGCGCGCGCCTTTCAATGGTGATGACGGGCTGACGGCGCGCACACTGCTTTAAAGGGGCCCTGAACTACCCCTCGGGCTTGGTGAAATAACAAAGTCCGCGGGTAGCCTGCGTTGTTGTGAACATCTGAGCCAAGTTCTGCTGTCGTACGCGGTCCGTGGAGCTCGCAAGCGGAGCGCGAAGTCACCTTTTTCTCAAACGCTCGCGTTTCAAAAACCCCATGATCATCGCTCTTTTCTGTGTGCTTTATTTCGTAATAAAGCGCTCTCCAATACGCGGCTGCGATTGGTCGCTGCGGTCGGCTACACCGCGGCGGCAGCGAGGTGCCGCCACGAATCCCGTGGCTAAGCGCACTGCGGCTCTCTGAGGACAGCCGCGTTTGGCTTATGTTTAGCGCGGCGCAGGCACCAAATAGGAAATTTGAACTGCGCGCCACGGTGACGTCTCCGCCGTAGCCTTCGCAGTGCAAGGCTTTGGAGGAGGAAGGGGAGCACAACTGAAGGCCGTGTTTGATTGCCGATAACTCCGCTTCTGCTGAACGCATTGAAGTACTTTTTGCGGCAAAGTGATTATGAGTAGCCCATTTTCACCTCAAATGTGTTTGATTCGCGTTCGATTTGATGCCCATAGTACATCTTCAAGTAAAGCAATGAGAGTGTACGCCGATACCATCTACCTGGATTAGAGGATAAGAGGTGTTTATTTTATTATTGACTAAAGTGTCACTAATGTACGGGTTAACCGTCGATATTGTCACATTGTAGTGACAGTGAAGAACACAGTAGCAAGAACCGCGAATCACGAAACCAACTGTTTATTGGGTGAAACTGTGCCCTCAAGACAAGTTACACTCGGACAGAATGATTGGGCCGAGAACATGCCTCGATCGTCGAATAACAAGTTTGCGGCTCAAGCGCGACGGCTACTTATAAATGGCTAGTCGAGGATTTCAGTGAAAACGCACGTGCTTGTGCGCCTTCCTCAATGTACAACACTATTCGCGTCACGCATGCAATCTGATTAAAAAAAGGTTCCACTACAACATAGAAAACACATAAAACCAAAGAGAACGATCGAAAACATTTTGATACATTCAAGCGCGTCATGTGCGGAGCGGTAACTTGACATTTGTTAGCCGGCGAAACGCATTCACACAAAAGGGGAGCCACTCCCCAAGAACATGAGCCCAGCACACCACAGCGGCAGACGGGAGGCCAGAGCAAAAGCTTACAACAGGCTGCTGGCTGGGCAGAAGGGGGTAATCTTCACAGACGCCTCCCAAGACAGAGGAAAAGCTGGGCGACCGTAACGGTGACAACCACAGAAAAGCTGCTAACGTGCGCGACGGTAAAAACAAACGATGTCGACGAAGCAGAAGAGCTGGCAATTGCCCTGGCCCTCACTACACAAGGCAGGACCAGAGTGATCACAGACTCGCAACAAGCGTATAGGAGCTTCCAGTCGGGCTGGGTGTCCCGGTTGGTGCTTCGGGCGCTCAAAGGCAAGGAACCCCCGAAAGGGGAGGAGATAGAATTAATCTGGGTTCCGGCCCACTCCGCAGTGGAGGGCAATGAGTTTGCCCACCAGCAGGCCCGAGCGCTATCACACCGAGCCGCAGCCGCGGAGAGGGAAGAGGAGGACGCAAAGAGCCAACCACTGGTCACGTACAAAGACATAGTGGAATATTACAGAAACGGGAGACAGAGCTTCCCCGAGCCACACCTCACGTTAACGAGGGAGCAGCAGACTACATATAGGCAGATCCAGACAGAGTCGTTTCCCCACCCCCGATTACTAAACCGCATGTACCCGAGCCAGTACGGGCAAGAATGCCCCGTGTGTCACGAGCCAGGTACACTGCAACACATGATTGCAGAATGTAAATTTAGCCAACAACACTCACCAATCCTCACCAATCCTAACCCCAACATGATCACCCTACCCATCCAACCCCTTAATGAGCGATGGAAGATCTTGCTGTCCAGCCCCGCCCTGGAAGACCAGCTTTGGCTCGTAACCAGGGGCCAGGCGGCGAGAGCAGCATATGGATTCCCGTGAAGTGGGAACCACTTCCATCCGGCGCATGCACTGAAAAGCTCGTGAAATAAAGTTTTTCATTCATTCACACAAAAGGTATATAAGTTGCACGTCAATATACCTAAACACTATTTTACCTGTCATGTCATTGAGCGCACTGATAAGTTAGTCACATCAGGCTAAAAAAAGTCTCTACACGTGTAACTGGTCACGGTACTGGTAGCGAGTCAAAAGAGACGACTTACGGGTGGATAAAAGTGCCCTTTATATCTGACAGAGGTTCTACCACAATAAAACACGATCAACTAAAAGATCTCGCTGTGGAAGAGCACATAATACACTGAAGCTCCAAGCGTTATGGTATAAAACAGATTTTCGCTATGGATACAGGAGCGAAAAATAACCAAAACTGACAATGCGTACAATGTGGCTATACCATATATTGTTAATGCGCCTGCAAGTGCTGTCTATCGAAGGCAGCAGGGCTTTTTAGGAGCTTAGTTGCACATATTACTTTTTAGTTGACAAGAAAACAGTCCCTACTTTTTAAATGATTCCTAATGAGATACGTTCCCTTCTGTTCATAATGCAAGATTATTAAAAGATTATCCCTTAAAGCTTGTTTCCTAGTACACTGTCAAAACGATTACACAACAAATAATATAACTAAACGAGGAGTGAAGGATCTTGTTTGGGCATTTCAACTATAGTAAAAGAAAGCACTAATTTGCAGCCCACCAGGCTGTGTCTTGGAATGAGTCTGCTAAAGCTACGTTCGCGAACAGCATTGGAATGCAAACAGTGAGCGCTGGCCAGGACCTGCAGTATACTTCGACTTGACGCACCACAAATACTTCTGGCGATGACTTCTTGTCTCGTAATTTCATTTGCATCGTGCATTTCACTCACCCGTTTTAGACGTCAATAGAACCGTTCTCTAAACACGATGCGTTTAGTTCATCACTCCTTTGGTAGAACGGCAGCGTTGTTTTTCGGCACGGCGAAACTTCGGTTTGCTACTTCCTCCCGCTGAACGTCTCGGCTGTAATCGTGGCAGTTACTGCTGTGTCACATACGCTCGTCTGCGGCTGTGTGTCGGGTTTGGACACACAGCGGCACACAAGCGTATGTGACAAATCAGTAGCTGCCACGATTACAGCCGAGACGCTCGGTTTGCTACTTCCTCCCGCTTGCCCTCACGGGGTGTTTCGGTCTGGTATGATAGCGGGGTCCCTTTTGTGCGCTCCCGCGGCGCTCAGTTTCGATATCGCCTGAATTTACTGTTGAAATTCGATGATAAATGTCTCGAATTAGGTGAGACTTTCAGGGTAAAAAAATTGCGTTAAAATGTGAGTGCCTGCATATTCGCCAGTTCAACAACAGTATAAAAGAACTTGATTATAAAAGTTTTGTTAAATCGTCTTCTGAACCTCACGGTATTAGCGGCAATCTACGGTCTCGCCTGGCAAATCATCTCCAAAACGCCATGTTCACTGTGCTTATAGCCTTTTTGTAAAAAAATCTAGATTGTTTTAAAAAAAAAACACCCTGCATATGACTTCTCTTCGAAGGTGCTCGTATATGTGGTTCGCATGTTCATCATCATACGTTTGACAAACTCACCATGGTATCGCATGCTGCGATGCAGCTTAGGTCGCGCAACAAGGACACAGATGTAGCTCTTGACAGCGAGCTGCTCTTTCTGGGCAAATTATTAACTTTTGCTTCACTTGCCAGACTGTTCCTGTATGGAATTATTCCAGTCGATTGTTCATTTTTCCCATACTGTCCTGCACTTTCGCTTTTTTGCGATAGCAATTGTGTGGACACTTCATGCGAATTTCCACCGTCGCCGTGATGTTTCGTATATAAAGTCCGAGTGCGATAACATTGCGGCCGCACGCCATATGTAGGTGCGAGCGAAAGCCTGCGAGGGTGAGCCGAGAAGGATGGTGGATTAATTGGTACATGAGAACTCTATGGTAAATGGAGAAAACACGTACAATTTTCCCTGTACATTGCACGTGTCTTCATAAGATACAACATTTTCAGCGAGAACCATAACTCCATAGTACTGCTTCATTGAAGCAGGCTTTATTTAAACTGTGTCCACCATAAACACGCTGGAGATGTGAATTAAGGCCAACTTTCTTGATCAATTGGACTATACCTCATCACAAGTTGTGTGACCTGTTTTGTCTTCTGTCTTCTACACAGCATTCCGAACACTACCATTTTATTTAAATAAAGGTGGCAAATAAATTATGTTAAGCTGTTGATTTCACCTTCACAGTAGGCACAAGCTAATGATTCCACTGGCCCAGATGGCATTTTCATCCTCGCGACTGGAATGTAGATCGAGATTGCAGTACAGATGGCGACCTTCACTGGTGGTTTGCGGCCGTTTTGCACCATCATTTTACAATCCATCAGCCCCCGCGGCTTTGAAGCTACAGGGCTTAGAGCACGCTTCTGATACAGAAGCTTTGCGGTGGACACCATATCCTTCGAAGTACTCTGATTCGGCGCTCTCAAGGGCTGCACACAAGGAGGCCACCGACAGGGTGCGCCTGTACCACCTTCATGAAAGTTCTTTCGCACAGATATATAATTTGCTTCTTTTAATTTTCTGCTTTGAGGCACAAGGTATGTAGGATATCTATGGAATATCGTACGTACCGCATCGATTCAAGACGTGATTTATCACGCCGAAAATAGTTGAAAACGCCGTTCACGATCATAGTCAACGTGCGTTCGATGAAACGGCTTTTTAAATACTTTTCCCACACCACAGCAGTTGGCGTCCGCGTTTTGTCGTTTCTCTTTATGATTCGTTCCCATTCTGCGAGCCGTGTGCCATCAGATGGTGCAGTGAACAAGAATACAAGCCCTTCGCTCGAGTATCAACTACTCCAGCACAACCACGCAAAGCAAGTCCTCTCTTCATTGCCGCTGTGGTTTCAACATTCTTTCACCGCCGTCACATAGTTCTCCTGCTCACAGACACGGGAGCAGAACAATCACAAACTCACTCGAAGCTTTTATGACGCAAGAACAAACATGCAACACGTAATGACACTGAAAACGCAAACACAAATCGACGCAAACCATTGCGAAACTGCTCTAGCCAAGCAGACGGCACGCGCAGTCGGCACCCGCCTACACATCTGCGATCCCTGCCTGCCACCGTGGGCATTCATTGTAGATGGCGCCACGCTCCCCCATTGAAAAGGCATGGTGCTCGGCACACTTGCCAATATTCTAGGCACTATAGTTTCGCCAAGGTCACCTCCAACATAGACACCTAAAGCTTTCGCCTTAATAACGCTGCTCATATCGTTCCCTCATTTTACAAACTACTCGAATCTGATACGCGCTCACTACACGTCTCCACTAGCAGACCGAATGACGAGTTCTGCGGGCGGAAAAGAAAAGTCGCGCATGTGAATGAGTGTCCTCTTCATATCTGCGTTTACATGGGAACTAAGGTTCGACACGTGTACAGCGAAACTGTTAAGGGCGCCGTCTTCGATAGTCGTGTACGCGTGTAGAAAAAAATCATTGGCGGTATGCTGGATGTGCGAGTGAAAGCGCGCGTCCCTCGCGCGCTTTCACGGGGAGCGAACGCACGGCGGAGAGCAAACACGACTTCTGCCGTCGCGCGAAAGGCCGGGGGGTGACGGGAGCGAGGGAGGTTTAGCTGCGGCATCAAATGCGTATCTTGCGACCGGGCGCAAGGGGAACTGGCGACTCAATCACCCACACGAAAGAAGGAAAGTGGAAAGGCAGCGCGGGAGGGAGGGAGTGCGCGCCTTTTACTCTGCGAGCAATTAACAGCGTACTTGTACTTTGCGCGACGACGCGCAGTCGCGCGCTCCGTATCTTGAATAGCGATCTGAAACGCGGCTCCTACCTTTGTATGCGCTGTGCTTTCGCCGCTCTGTTTCCGTTGAACCGATAGACCGCATGAACCTTGTGTGCAGCCACCGAGTGCGATCTATTCATGTTTGCGTGTGCGCGCTGAAACCAGCCTTGTTAATTCAGTTAGTAAGCGAATGCGTCCAAGTTTATACAGCCGGTAAAACTACTATCCTTACTCCTTATAGTTCACTAATTTGCTATCGCAATAGACATATTTGAGCCATTGAATTTGCTCTATGCCACGTACAAGGGGAGCTCAGGATTCCTTCAAGCTAATTTGTTGCTTTTTGCCTGGGCCATCCCGCATCATCCTGATGTAAAGAAGTAGTCAAATCAAGTAAAATTCGCAAGTGTAGTGAAACAAACTGAACAAAGCAAATAGTTATCTCTCTGCCTTTCAGTAATTTCCACCTTTTACTCCATTGTGACAATGCGGTAAAACATTGTGATAGCGGCGTCAAATGAAACGCGTGTCTGACGCATACTTCAATGTATAGTGCGCACCATCGGCCAGTCATCGCATTTCACAGGCGCGCACATCTGGTCTGACCGCACCATGCCATTTACTGCCATGTTATTGCTTCTGTTTTGCTTCTCCTTTACTTCAAAGCGAGAAAACAAAAAATATCAGAAAACACATGCGAAAATATCTCAGTATAGGGTGAGCATCACCTCACAGTGCAGTCAAAATGCATGCGTGCGCTTGTCAGTGGAGATGACGGGCTAACGGCGCACACACTGCTTTAGTCTATGTTTCGGACACGTACTCCGCTGATTGCGTTTGATTTGATGCCGATAGCACATCTGTAAGCAAAACAATGCGAGTCAACGCCGGTACCTTCCACCTGTATAAGAGGTGTTTATTATTGAACAAAGTTGCCCTAATATAAGGGTTTATTGTCGACATTGGCACGTTTTGTGACAGTGAAGGACATGGTGTGAAGAACCATCAATCACGAAACCAACTCTTATTTCGTTTGTGCCCACAGAACAAGTTACACTCGGGCAGAATAATTGCGCCGAGCACATGCCTCGATCGTCGAATAACAGACTTGCGGCTCAAGCTCGGTGATTACTTATAAATGCCTAGTCGAGGATTTCAGTGAAATCACACGTGCTTGTGGACCTTCCTGAGTGTACAACAGTGTTCGCGTCACACATGCCATCTGATTAAAAAAAGTTCGACTACTACATAGAAAACAAAATCAGAGAGAACGATCGAAAATGTCATGATACATTCAAGCGCGTCATGTGCTGAGCGGTAACTTAACATTGGTTACATGGTGAAACGCGTTAACAGGAAAGGTATGCAAGTACGCGTGTCAGTATACCTAAACACTAATTTCGTTGCCATGTCATTGGCCGCACTGATACGTTTGTCACATGATGCTAAAAAAGTTCACAGGTTTAACCAGAGAGTAGTGCGAGTCAAAATAGACGACTTCCGAGTGGATAAAAAACTGCTCTTTATATTTGACAAATGTTCTACAATAATAAAACAAGAATAACTAAAAAATTTTGCTGTGGAAGAGCATATCATAAACTTAAGCTCCAGACAACTTGTGTCGAATACAGTCTCACTACTTGGAGAATTCCAGCAAACTTGAAAGTAGAAAAAAATTGAGAAGCAGACATAGACAAAGTGACAGGAAGGTGGCTGGACTAACAACTGGACTTCATACATGAAAACTACGTCTCTCAAGTCCGTACTGACCATGCGCAAGGCGCAACATCGCAAAAACACGGTCATCATCATATCTATGCACATCTACACTGATCAAGAAATAAAAGCCGGAAATGAAAGAAATAAATACAAGCTGCGCCTTGTAAGCTTGCAAAGCTTTGCATGAAGGTCTCGCAGCACAGTTCGCGAAAGAGTACGTGCAATACCAAGCATGTCGCGAAGCTCCGCACGTGCGACACATGTGTAGTGTACAGTATTGCTTTGAAATGTGGTAGAGATTACATAGGACAAACCGGTCGGTGTGTGAATGATCGGATGCGTAAGCATGCGAATCTAATACCCACAGGCACAGGAAGTAATGTTCCGCTACATTGTAAGGAGTGCGGCTGTTATCCCATCTTTCAGCGACGTTTCAATCTTGAGGAAGGCCAAGACTCAGCAGGAAAGAGAGTTGATTGAAGCCTATCGAATCTATAAACTTGGCCCCGAAAAGTGTGAGTCCGCCATCTGTGCTCCTTTCCAAGAAGCTTTTATTTCTTGATCAGTGTATACGTGTATGGATAAGATGATGACCGTGTTTTTGTTAAGTTGCGCCTTGCGCATCGTCAGTACGGACTTGGGGGACGTCGTTTTCATGTATGAAGTTCAGTTGTTTGTCCAGCCACCTTCCTGTCACTTTGTATATGTGTGCTTTTTGATTTTTTATACTTTGAAGTTTGCTGACATTCTCCAAGAATAACCATGTACCAACTATCCCAACAAGTCACTCACATGAAGTCTCACTACTGTCGTCAGCTTAGTTAATGGTGTAGAACAAAAGCATCGTTATGAATACAGGAGCCAAAGAAAACCAAAAAACGCAATGCATTGAACAAAACTTAATGGAAATAATTCTTTCCATGCATAGAATGTGGGTATATATTGTAAATACACCTGCAAGTGCTGTCTATTGAAGACAGCAGGGCTTTTTAGGAGCTCAAATAATTGAAGAGATTACTTTTTAATTGACAAGGAAACAGTCCCTCCTTTTTAAACTCTTCCTAATGAGATGTTCCCTTCTATTCATACTGCAAGATTATAAAGGAGATTGCCCATTAAAGATTGTTTCCTAGTACACTGTCCAAACGATTGCACAAAAATATCAGTAACTGAACGAGCAGTCAGGGATCTTATGTGGATCATTATCATCATCACCCTATATTTATGTACACTGCAGGACGACGGCCTCTCCCTGCGATCTCTAATTACCCCTGTCTTGCGCTAGCTGATTCCAACTTGCGCCTGCAAATTCCCTAACTTCATCACCCAACCTAGTTTTCTGCTGTCTTCGACTGCGCTTTCCTTCTCCTGGTATGAATTCTGTAACTCTAGTGGTCCACCAGTTATCCATCCTACGCATTACATGGCCTGCCCAGCTCCTTTGTTTCCGCTTAATGTCAACTACAATATCGGCTATCCCCGTTTGTTCTCTGATCCACACCGCTCTCTTCCTGTCTCTTAACGCTAGGTCTAACATTTTTAGTTCTATCGCTCCTTGCGCGGTCCTTAACTTGTTCTCGGGCTTCTTTGTTAACCTCCAATTTTCTGCCCCATATGTTAGCACCGTTAGAATAGCAATTATTGTACACTTTTCTTTTCAACGACAGTGGTAAGCTGCCAGATCACTTGGCCTGCCCAGCTCCATTTTTTTTCTCATAATGTGAACTAGAATATCGGATATCCGGGCCTATCTCAGTTCGCTCTCTGATCTACACCGCTCTCTTCCTGTATCTTAACATTACGCCTAACATTTCTCGTTTCATCGCTGTTTGTGCGGTCGTTAACTTGTTCTCGATATTTTTGTTAAGCTCCAAATTTTTGCCCCATATGCTAACACCGGTAGAATGCAATGATTCTTCACTTTTCTTTTCAATGACAGTGGTAAGCTGCTGTGTGGATATTTCAACTTTATAGTCAAAGAAGACAAATTTGCTGCCCATTAGGCTTTGTCTGGAAATTAGTCTGGTAAAATTACGCTCGCAAACAACATTGGAATGCACACAGTGAGCGTTGGCCAGGACCTGCAGCATGCTTCGACAATGAAGCACCCCAAGTATTTCAGGCGACGACGTCAAAAGGAGTCGCTCTCTGCATACGATGAGTTTAGTTAGCTTATCCCTCCTTTCCTAGAATGTCAGAGTTGTTTCCCTGCACGGCGTCACCTCCACGTTCGTATGCAAATTCCTGGGGCGATTGACTTCACTTGCACGCCAGTCACACTATTACGGTTGCCCACCCACATGCGTTGTTAGGTGTGCAATAAGTTCAGCCGCATCTCTTAAAGAACGTCCACAGAAGTTGCACGTAACCTTCCGGCACACATGTCTATCGAGGATTCGTTTGTTTGCAAAATGAAATCCGCACTGCGTACACTGATAGGACGTTTTTTCCACGTGCTTGTTGCGGTGACGATTGAGACTTGATTTGTGCTTGAAGGATTGATTACATATTTTGCATACGAAAGGTTTGTCTTCACTATGTGTGCTGAGATGACTCTTGAGTTCACGGTTGCTTTTGAATTGTTTAGTACATTTTTGGCAGACATAAGGTTTCTCGTCTGAATGAGTGGGCTGGTGCTTACGGAGAGTTGACAAGCGCGCGAATGATTTGCCACATGTTTTGCAACTATAGGGTCTCTCGCCTGTGTGCGTGCGCTTATGGTCAACTAGATGAGCCGACTGCCGGAACGATTTATCACACATTTCGCATTTGTAGGGTCTCTCGCCTGTGTGCGTGCAGTAATGTGCAGTTAGATGTTCAGCCCGGTGGAACACATTCACAACCCGGTGGAGCACACATTCCGCATTTGTGGTTTTTACCGGTACTCCTCCGCCAATGTTTTACGAACTTTGGCTTCTCCATAGAGGAAGGGTCACATGGGCTGCAAATGTGCGCTTCATTGCCCGTGTGTCCGGTGGCGTTCCCGTGTAAGGCATCCCGTCTGCTGGAAACTTTCCCACAGACACCGCAGAACTCTTGCTGTTCCCTTTCTCCGGTTCCAGTAGCATTCCTGCAAGTAGACGGTCCAAGGCGGCTCAAAATGGCTGACTACTGTTAAGGGTTGAGAAAAACAATTTTGGCAATTGAGTGGTTCACAAACCACTCAAACGAGGCGAATTTCTCAATCTTTGCGGTCTCTTGATGCTCTTATATTTAGCTTTTGATTTAAGTTCTGGATTGGCTGAAATTGAGCACCGGTGCTTTTTGTTTTGTGCGACGTTATCTTGAAATAAAGAACTAGTTTCGTTTAAGTAGGCAAGTAATAAAAAGCCTTTTTTTTTAAATACATCATCTACCGCCTATATATATAACAGGTGGAGGTGAGTTGAAATATTTCATCTGGCAGTGATGGTTAGTAAAGAAACTTAGCCGGTCTAAAGAATAAAAATGCATGTGTGACTTCAACATGCTAGCAAAGAGTATCCAGGCAGAATTCCTGAAATATGCCCTTGGAAGTGAGACGTTGGGCATTGAAAAAACACTTGTTTGCCTGAGCTAAATTAGGTCGGCCTGTTGAGGACCATTCAGTAGGACTAACATCCACCACGATTTCATAAAAATTCCTACCTCAAAGCCTCAAACAACCCACCCTATACGTGTTGAATGCTTACAGCCCTCTCCATGCTCGACAACACTCTTTTGAGCACATGCGTACTCAAGCCAAAGCTAACGCAAATATACAGCCGCTACTCGTAATGGGCGACTTTAATGCCCACTTCAATTGTGGAGCCACTTCGCATCCACCCTCCAATTGAAGAGCTCTATGGCAGCACATACAGATTCAAGGTTTCACCGTCCACAATGACTTTGCTCTTCTACCGGGCTAGGAAATAGCGTCAGCAGGAATACATACCCCGCTCTCACCCACACTCACCACATCACTCAGGCGACGTGGAAAAACCTCCCAAACTTAGGAAGCGACCACTTCATCCTCGAACTCCGCGTAGGTTTCAAGCACAGACCGCTGGCCACGAAAGCGCTAAGGCTTACAAATTGGACGGAATTTAGAAAATCTCGCTCCTACACCAGCAAAGAACACATTACGTATGCTTGTAAGGTGTTCGCCTATTGCTCTTAAGTGGATAGGGGGGCCCACTACTACCACCCTCCCGATAGATATACATTGGCAGCAATTGATTCGAAGCTCGTGTAAATGTGGCAAGCGAAGAAAGCTTTACTAAGGAAATTGCTAACAGACCGTTACACTCATAATCTCCGAATCAGAATCGCCAATTTGGACTTCAGATTCAACAAGGCGCTGTCAAATTGGTGGCACAGCATTGGACGCAGGTATGCGAAGGAGTGCACGGTCATCTCAGCACTGAAAGACCTGGCAATTGCTCGGGCACCTGCTCGACCCGAGCACGTCTAGGACGCATATTAACCACCAGATTGCTCCACGAACATGCAGCGGACCTGCCGACAATGTTCAGTAACCTGGCTTCCGAACATATGCCCCCTCCTACGCAAATCCCCTATGCCCGACTATGCTGGTGAACCTAATGAGGAATTTTGTAGCCCTATCATAGAAGCGGATGTTCGACATGGCCTCAACGATGAGCGAACCACCACGGCACCAGGCCCAGACTCTGACTAATAAGACGCTGAGCAACCTTGATGAGCAATCCATATGCAAACTCACCGAGCATAACAACAACTGTCTCGAAGAGGGCGAGATACCCCAACAATGGAGAGCAGCCAAGGTTATCTTCATTCCCAAGCCGAATAAGCCATTGATAACATCCGTCCCATCTGTCTCCTCATGCATAGGGAAGATCTTGGAGAATGTAATCCACCTACGCCTCTCCAAATACTTGTTCCCCTCGGAAATGACTGGCTTTCGCAAGTCTCTCTCTCTGGTCAGGATGCCATGCTAAGGCTCAAACAAGACATTATCGAACCGAGCGACGCACCTGACACAAAGCGTTCTTCAGCTTCGACCTCAAGGAAGCCTTGAATGATGTGTTCACTTGGCCATTCTACGCGAACTTTGCAGTATAAAGTGCGGACACCGAATTTACCGCTATATATGCAGCTTGCTCACGAAGCGCACTGCAATGC
Organism: Dermacentor silvarum; assembly: GCF_013339745.2. NCBI lineage: Eukaryota > Metazoa > Arthropoda > Arachnida > Ixodida > Ixodidae > Dermacentor > Dermacentor silvarum. Next base: position 45,954,545 of record NC_051164.1, read on the forward strand.
TCCAATAAGGCAGCGAACAATCTGGTCAAATAAATGCAGGCAGCACTGGCCCGCCCCAAGGGTCAATACTTTCCCCCTCCTTTTCAGTTCTGCTATGCGACCTTTTATTTTTAGCTTGCACTCTCAAGAAGATTCTCGACCTCCGATTCACACTGCACGCGGATAACCTGTGGATAACCTGTGGATAACCTGCGGACTACGCTGTCGCTGACTAGAGGTTCTGACAGGCACATCTAAGACACCCTCCAAGCAGCCATTGACCAGATCGAACAAGCAGGTCACGACTTGAATCTTAGGTGCTCACCCACCGAATCAGAACTTCTCCCCGCGGAAGACGCCGCCATTGAACTCGCATCGGGGCTACCTGATTGCGATGTCATCATCAGTGACTCGAAGACTGCTATCCGGAACTTGAAAGCGGCGACATTACCAACCTCGCGTACTCTCTACTTGTCGCTAAACCACTAGAAAACTACATCGCTCTCATGTGGACTCCAGCACATCAAGGACTACCAAGCAACGAAATGGCCCGTGCTGCTGCTCGAAGATTCACGGATGGAGTGGCCTGCAAATGTCGGTCTTACTATAGAACCCAACCACTAGAGGTAAAGTCGGCTCTAGTCCATTCAGTAGACAGAAAGGTGAAAATTCAGCTGTATCATGACGAGAGGAATTATACGCGAAAGTTACGTAGGGGAGAGCAAAGTCTAAATCACGGTGATCCGTCGAAACATACGTAGCGAGCATGTCTGAGTGCGGTTCAAGCTTTCCGTGAGGCCGTTGGTCTGGGGATGGTAAGAATTGGTCAGTTTATGTTGAGTGGAACAGGAGTGCAGTAAGTCGAAAATGACTTGAGAGAGGAAGTCACGGCCACGGTCAGTGAGCGATTGTCTCGGGGCACCGTGAAGCTTGTGACGCCACGTACAAGAAGTCCGCTACAATATCTATCCTATACACCCCCTAACTTTAACCATTACGTCCTTTTAGATAGTTTTTCTCGCGATTTCGGAGCCACCTCAACTTCCGGTTACCTGAGGTCAACATCCGTTGTGCTACTTGTGAAACAATGTCACTCGGTGCTAGCGTCATAAAATACGTGTGCGACTTCAACACGCTAGCAAAGACTATTGAGTCAAAAGACCTGAAATGTGCGCTAGGAAGTGAGACGTTCGGCATTTAAAAATACTGTTTTGCCTGAGATAAATCAGGTCTGCGTATTTAGGACCCCTTGTAAGTTAGGAACAATAATTAATTGGAAATAGTTTAAATGCGTACTATTCGTGTTATTTCTGACAAGTATAGGTGGAATGAATCCACGTCGGATAAGTTATGCCATAACTCAATACCTACATATTCAATACGTAGAAAACCTTTCGGGTTCAAATTTTTCTGCAGTCTTTGTATAAAGTCGCTTAATATTGAACTCGCTTGCGAACATTAAACCGTTCATTCCGAAGGCACCGAGCAAACGACGCGCACAAAATTTATTCCCTCACAGGCAGCGAGCACAAATACGTTAAAAGGTTCAGTTTTTTTTCACGCACAATGGATGAAACATGCTGCTGAGGAATTTCTTTTTTTTATTCATCTCATTCTGCAAATATTCATTACAAGGCTCACTGCAATTTTCTTTAATGCAACAGAACCTGTATTTATATCTCACTTTTTCCGTAGCCGAGATCGATTTATTGCGATAGCAATAATATAGACAATCCAGACGGAGTCACGTCATCGTCGTCGGCGTCGCCGTGATGTTCCGTATAAAGTGCAAAGGCGATATCATCGTCGCCACGCGTACGCTGTATGTGCGAGTGAAAGCGTGCGAGCGTGAGCCGACGATTGTGGTTTAATCTCGTGCACCCAAAGGAGGGAAGCGGGGAGAACAGCTGGGAGGAAGAACTCCATCTTCCGTCAGGTGCAAGGCACCGTAGGAAGGGTAGAAAGGGAGGCGTTCTACTCAGGCAGCAAGTGCGTATGGCATCGCAACGCCGGCTATATCGTGAAAGTGATCTGTGATGGGGACATAGTGCACCGATTCCTTATAGCTTCGTGAGTGCTCGCTGCTTAACCTGCGTTAAATCGAGAGGTAGCACTAAAGTTAATGAGCTCGCTGCTGCTGTCGCAATTTCTTCCTGAAGCTTTTCGACAGCGAGTGTGCGTGGTCGTCGAGTGAGATGTGCTGATGTTTGCTTGTTTGTTTCTTTAGTAGGCGAAGAAAACCGCTATCGTTACTTCATATAGCTGTCTAGTAATTTGCGATCGCAAACGATGTATTGCCTTTCAGGCGAAACTGCCACTTTTTCTCCGTAAATTGATGACCTTTGCAAGCGTTGAGTTTCGCGTTGTTGGTACATCTTTTCTACCGTTTAGGGTAGAAATAATTTTTAAAAAAACATCAATGGTAGAGGAGGCACACACGCGCCTAGTGCACGTCTTCTCTAATGCCTATTGTTTCTTGAAATTTCTGCGCTGAGCACTATATTGACATTGCTTGCTATTGTGCCGTTAATATGCTATTTATTTCTTTACATATATTTGTTCTTATTATTCTTCACATGACTAACGCATTCTTATCGTGTTTCAACTCATTGTACGTCTTTTCTAAACATGCCAGCTTGGCCGGTATCTACACCGGATTGTGCAATAAATAAATAAGTAAATAAATAAATAAATAAATAAATAAATAAATAAATAAAATATAGGGCTAGTGATTAACTGCACACCGCAGCAGCAGTAGCGTTTTCAGAGAACCGGTCTAGGCTCAAGAAAAGAGTTCATCCTCTTCCGTAAGATTCAAATGAGATTTATTGCATTTGATTGAAACAGTTATATTGCAGGAACTGTATCAATCAGCATTTAGAAAAAATTCTGAAATCGCTATGTTTAATAAGGATAGAAACATATAATTTACATATTTAACTACACAATAAAAATATACCACCTTTCTATTAGCTGCATCCCTTAGATAATTCTTAGCGGGCAACTATTTTATATCCACTTGCAATTTTTTTTAACCCACCGTGGTTTCTTAGTGGCTATTGTGGAGAGCTGCTAAGCATGAGGGCGTGGGATTAAAATACCAGCCGCGGCGGCCTCATTTCGATGGAGGCGAAGTGCAGAAACACCCGGGTACCGTGCTTTGGGTTCACGTTAATGAATCCCACGTAGTAGAAATTAATCCGGCTTTCCCCAGTACGTCGAGCCTCATAATCAAATCGTGGTTTTGGCAGCTAGAACCCCAGAATTAAATTTTTATATTGAAAATTGGGTGAAATTGTTACAATGTGTACAATGATTTGCAAAGGCTCTGCTCATAAAATAGTCTGTTTCGCAGCGCTTTGTAATACATCAATTTTGTGCACTTTAGTTGTGTTGTTACGTGCAGTTTAGAGATGCATGGGATCGTTCTTATTGCTGAATTAAAGTTATAATGTAGATACGCGAGTTTCTGAAATTATCTTAAAAGTATACGACAGAAATGCGAAATGCAATTCCTTCAGTTACAATATTATTACATTGTTTAAATTCCACTAACTTCACCAATGTTGGTGCAGTGCGTTGCCGATCAAATTGATTTCGCCTTTCCCATGTACTTTGGTAGCAGGTCTTGAGCTTAAGCTTCCTTTTTACGCCAGAGCCATACTGTGAGAGCTGCAGCTGATATTCGGCAAATTCAGGCATCAAAGCTTTCATCCCTCGCACAAATTGAGCAGTGCAGCATAATTGAGTAAAAGACAGCGTTTCGTTTTCTCTCATTGAGTTGCACTATCGAAATGAATTCTTACAAGAGTTTGACTCACCTAGTGTCGTCTGCCAATATGCCCGATGCTTCGTTCGTGGCCACGTGGCTTGTACTGGGAACTGCGTCGTCACCGCCACTGCTGTACACCGGAAGAAGGTAACCGGTGCTTCTGTTTCCTGTCAAGTCTGTAGGACCTGAAACCAGAGGTGCTTATTACCCAATGTGCGACATTCCTTGCGTCTTGGGGCTAAGAAACCCTGACCACCCTGCTGCCGTCTGAAGTGATTCTCTGAATGCAAGCAACAAAAGCCGTAAATCGCAAGGTGTTTTGAGAGTTCATTGTTTTATTCCTAATGAGTTTCACCTCGTGACTGCGTGAAACTGATAACGGACCGATAGACAAAGAAAACGCAGATTTGAGGTTGAAGTCACCTGGGCCGGTATTTTGTAGCTATGCCTTTCCGATGCTAACGCCTGTTCGCGCTTGGTCAGTGGTCAGAGCGACAGTCCGCTCACATTATCAACGGGACCAGCCGGCCGTGAGCGGTGGATGATAAGACTAGTATAGAATAAGGCATAAGGCATCGATACAAAATACCGGCCCTGTACCACTTACAGATTACTCAGACCAGTGAAAGAAGGTCACAAGATTATTACAGACTAGTTTGATATTTCGGACATGTGCTCAAAATATTAGCGAGGGCTTCAGCCAGACAGTCCACGTACATTGTTCGTTCTTGAACTCGTTGGATTTGTTCGATCACGCTGAAATGTCCATTCAAAATTTCCGAGTTCTTTTTTATTCCTAAAAGCATATTCTCGACTTTTTTAGGGGTGAAATAAAATAGCTGGACGCATGCATCTTCCAGCGCGTCTATATTGGCCCCATTCAATTGTCACTACAGTCAGAAGGAAAGCAAATGAATAGCAAAGTGCGCGCAGAATATGTCAAAATGATTTGTTGATTTGAAGCATGCGATGTGACACTTATTTAGAATTTTTGGTTTTGTCGGGGACCTCATGCTGACCTCGTTGGGGACATCATGTCTGGCCTGACAAGTACTATGGGCGTCAAGTGAAACGTGAAGAAATGAGCGCGTGACCAAACGATAACTGAAGGTCAATCTAAAGAGGTCGCGAAGCTTGGAGCGAAAAGCGGGCGAAGACCTATGGCCAGAGATATTAGTTAGTGGCACATGATTCAAGCGCGACTAGGTGAGGGGGGGGGGGGGGTCAAACGCGGAAACTAGAAAACCCACGTGAAAAACAATTTTCGCAAATTGTTGATTACAATACTGTCATACGAGTATATATTCCGTTTCGTGTATTTTTGCTGTACGAAAACAACACATGTCATTTTTGTCTGTTTCACAACCTATTAGTTCTCTCTTGGTGACCCCCTACCAACCAGTGCTTCGGGCGCAAGGCTTGGCAAGACTGTGAAAAGCAGCTATTGTGTCATGCGGAATGGTGTTGCTCTGTTTATTGCGGCGGTTTCATGCAAGTTTTTTTTTTCATTTTCTTGCGTGTTTTTTAAAACCGTGCCGTGCGCTTCACTTGAAATTTTGCGTGACCTAGCGCACGGCATTCGTTGGCGAAAGGTGTGAACGCAGGCTTTTTGTTATCGTGCAAGTTAACGCTGTGGCCTCGAACTCGCTGTGTCTCGTCGTGACGACAAATGCGGAACGTTCAGCGAAGAAACGTCGCGCTATATCCGTTCACTCTCCGTAACACAGGCTCTGAGTGTCCGACAGGCAGCAAAATTAGTATGTCGAATGTTTTCTAAGCGGTATTGTGGGGTAATATTGTTCGGTAACTGTTGGATACGAATACATGGTGTCACACAGAATTGCGAATGATTGTGTTAAATGGTGTCGCATGTGTTGCTATACATTGACTGTGTGCTGGCCATAGTACTTTTCATCCATTGAAACATGTTTTGTTTGGTCAATTTTATTGCTTGAATTATTCGAGATGAATGAAAGTGAAGTTTCTTTTGAAACCTCGGCGGCACTGTCATTTATTTCCATCCTATTCGCTCACCTTCCTTAGGAACCTACTGGAGCAATTACCACCGGGAAGAGCCTAATTATGATCACATTAAGACATACGTCACTTCTATAGTTTTGTGACACGCTGGCGATTCAGCTGAGGCGAGTGGCAAGCTCGCCTCAGCCTAAAAAAATAACTGGTGGCGTAGCTATTGAAATGCCGGACGCAACTGAAATTCAACCATTCGCGCCAAGATGCATAAGATCTTAACGTCAATGCCATTTTTCGATTGTGACCTAACTTTTTATTTTTTTTACTTTTTCCTTGCTGTTAGTTGTGTTAGTAGATGGCGACGGTTGCAACTAGCCGCCATTTTCTTGACATTTGGGCTTTTATGGGAGCTGCGCTACCAGTTTACATATACCTTGCCGATGGTACATTTCCTCCGGTACTTCGTTTCCGTCCGCGTCAGTTCTCCGTTCCATTGAATTATTACGACTATTCTGAAGCACTTCCTTCTCCTGCAGTCTAAGGCAAGGACAAGAAGCGCAGCCCAGTTTTTTACTGCATCATGCTTCAGTAAACAGCCCCTTAAACATTCACTCCAGTAAACATTCACTTCGGTAAGCAACCCCAACAAAAAGCATTGCTACTAATGGCAAAGCTTTAAGAGCCGTACTGCTGTTTTTTTTTCCTCGCGACGTCGATACGATACGTATCTTGAACAGCAAAGTGGGACTACATGGTTCGCACTTGCGACTAACGCCTCTCACTTAGCCAGAAGAAGACTTCTGGCGCATGTTGCATTCTGTCTCTTTTTTCGCCACGATCTATTTAAATACACATTTTGCTTTCATCACCCATGAACCTAACCTCATGCGACAACAGTTCAGTTTTGTGAATACGAAACCATGCAGAATGTACAGGGCCGATTGATAGAGGCTCAAGGATGCACCTGAGAGCCAGAGGCGATGCTGTTCAAATGTGTCGTACACGATAGCAGACGTTAGCTTCCTCAATCACCTGGAAGGCGAGGAGTGGTATACCAGCGGCCTAAAAGATTCCCACACCTACCGTAGACAGTGGATGTGCCTTCAGCCGGGTGGTGCTGCGTGTTCCATTGGTCAACCCTGGTATTTTCAGGAATTCTAGAACACAAGACAGATATTCCCATGAACTCTGAGGCCTGAGGTGGTTAACAGTGGTAGCACAAAGATTGTAGCTGAAGCTAACGTTTCCACAAGTGAACGCTCTCACGAGGACAAGTTCCCGTATTGAAACTATAGTTAGCAGCATGACGATTACATGGGAAGTAAGAGAAGTGACAGGATATACTTCCCATGTAGATTGTAGTGCTGCTAACCAAAGATGCAACGTTAGCAACTTGCCCGTTCAGCCACCATTGCGCTTGTGGAAACGTTTGCTTTCAGAATGCTTCAGGAAGTCAGACATATTGCTCTGTGGCAATATACTGAGAACTATGAGATCAAAATGAAAAAAAGCTCTTGTGCCAATATAGACGCGGTCCTCGCCGAAGGGCGAAGCTATTACATGAATAGCATGGTATCAGAACAATAAGAAAAGTAATGCTCATAGTATTGTTACGGGGAGGTTATATTTCTGGTTATATTTACAAGGTACGGCGCACAACGCTACAGCAATGGTTCAAGAGAGCGCGTGCACACCAGAAAGCCGCGCCGTCGTCGTCGTCATCGTCCAAGCAACGACCACAGGATCGCCGCTCGTGACATTGTCCACCGGCGGCAGAAGCACCGTCCCGGTGCAATTAGGGCCCGGGCCGAGAGTGGTGCGGTTTAAGGCGCGAGACTATGTACTCGCGATTGTTGCAGAGGCCGACTGAATTTAGCGGAGTGATTTCATAGGTCACATTAGTGACTTTGCGTACGACGCGGCAAGGGCCAGCATAATGGGAGAGGAGACTGACAGACAAAGAACTTTATTGCTGGTCCTGAGGAACCGCTTTAGGGTACCTCCCTTTTCACGGAGTCCCCGTAGCCGTCGCGGGCCGCACCCACGTCGGGGTTGGAAGATCGTGGTCCTCCGCCCTCAGGCCCTCTGGACAGCCCGTAGTTGCTCTGAGAGGTCGCCGCTCTTAAGGGTTGCCTCCCAGTCCGTTAGAGTGGTAAGCGATGAGCTGCGTAACGCAGGGCATTGCCAGGGCATGTGAGATAAAGAGCAGTACGCCTCCCCACAGTCTGGACAGTGGGGTCCTACATTAGGCGCGAAGTGACTAAATCGGCCCTTGGAGGGGGACGACCCCGTTTGAAGCATGCGAAAGGCCGACGATTGTGGTCTAGTGAGTTTAGGATGTGGTAGCGGAAAGGCCCGCTGAGCAAGTTGATAATGTGCCAAGATTTCATGGAAGGTGAGGAGCGAATCCCTGTACAGTCCTAAGTCGCCGCCCGTGAGTCAACCAGAACCGCCGCAGTGCGTTATACCTCGCGCGCAGTCATGGGCTAACTCATTGGCGTTAACAACCTCAGAGTGCACATTGATTCCTTTATGGGCCGGGAACCATTTGAGGCACAGGGAACGTCCACCACCACCAGATATGTTACGTAGGAAGACGCAGACGAAAAGCTATATACAAGTATATTTACAAGGAAATGCGCCGCATTTGACCAAGAGGCAACAGCCCGCACTAGCCTCTAATCTTCGTCGTCGTCTTCACACTGCTCGCCTCTTCGTCAAGGCAAATACTGTTCCGTAGCGGACGGCCTCCGCCTCCTTTGAGATCGAGCAGGAGGCGAACGCTCGGGCTGCAGACCTAGAGTCTGTAAAGATATGGTGACGTAGAGGGTCCTTCAGTGCTATAGCTACAGCAACCTGCTCGGATACTGTTGCAGAAACCTTCCTCAAGGATGCTGAGTTAATGAGAGTGCCATTCGAATCAACCGAAACTACGACATAGTGATCAGAGCGCCCGTACTGGGCGGCGTCAACGAAGCATGCAAGATTCGGAGTGGCCGCAGCCACTTTTAATAGGGAACGACCCCGGGCTACCCGGTGCCCTACATTGTATTGAGGGTGAACGTTACGTGGCAGGGGATCTACCTTGAACGTATCTCGGACCATGGGTGATAGGGTCGCGTTGCGCTCCGTGATTTCTTGGTGACCGCATCAAAAGGATTCTAGGATGCGTCTCCCCGCTCGCGATGATGAGAGTCGTATTTGGGCCACTCGTTGGGCCTCGATCACCTCTGACAAGGTGTTGTGCATGCCTAGATGCATGAGACGCTCGGTGCTGGTAGTGAATGGTAAACCCAGCACGCGCTTGATGCTTTTGCGCATGAGGGCGTCGATTTTGGCCTCTTCCCGTTTAGACCAGCGCAACGACGAAGCTACATAGTTAACGTGACGCATAAGAAACTCGTGGTAGAGTGAGGAGATTGCTTTCACTTAACCCCCCCCCCCCCCCGGCGGTTCGAGACCCTGAGGATAAGCCTAAGCGTGTTCTTTGTCTTGGTGGTGATGCGGGCTATAGTCTGCGAGTTGCCCCGAGCGATTCCAGCAAGAGTCCGAGGACCCGGATGGTATCCACTCTGGGGATTTGTTCTCCGTCCCTCGTATGGGAACTTGATCTAAGGGTGTGGAGCACCTAACACCCGGCGGGTGGGCCTATACAATAGAAGTTCCCACTTAGTTGGTGACAGACTCAGGCCCGTGTCTAGTAGGAAGTGCTCTGTGATGTCGAGCGCCTCTTGGAGCGCACTATTAACTGCAGCGTCAGACCCTCCATGCACCACACGGTACTATCATACGCGTAGAGGGCGTGACCCATTCCTCTTACTGTGGCCAGTCTTTCCGAGAGGCCCTTCATGGTGATGTTAAACAGTAGGGGAGAGATGACCGCCCCTTGCGGAGTACCTCTCGCTCCCAGTGTAAATTCCTTGGATTTGACCTGCCCTATTTTGACAGTGGCCTTGCGATCCCTGAGGAAGGAGCTAAGGTACGCATGGAATCGGGGCCCCAGGCCCATGTCCGAGATCGCATCTAGCACGAACCGGTGCGAGATGTTATCAAAAGCCTTGGACAAGTCTAGAGCCAGGATGCCCCTAGTGTCTTTAGTGTCATCATCAAGGATTTGCCTCTTTATAAGTAGCATGACGTCCTGTGTGGAGAGTGCCAGCCGAAAGCAGACCATGTTGTGAGTGAATAACTCATTGGTTTCTATGTGCTTAGATATACGTTTGTGAATGGCATGTTCGGCCACCTTGCCCACGCAGGACGTGAGCGAGATGGGCTGCATGTTCTCGGGCGCAAGAGGTTTGCCTTGTTTCTGTATGAGTACCACTGAGGCTCTCTTCCAGGAGTCGGGGACGAGGCCCATTTCGCAGATTTTAATGACTTCCTCGGTGAGCAAGGCTACTGAATGTCCGTCCAAGTTTCGGAGGAGCTTATTGGAGATTCCATCCGGGCCCGGTGCAGAGCGACCGTGGAGCGTTTGGAGCACCTCCAGATTTCGGATTCTGTGAAGGAGGCGTCGAGCTCCATCACTGCGCCCCCCCCCCCCCCGGTAACGAGGATAATCCCCGTCAACGGAGGGGCTCAGCGGGAGATACTTTTTGGCCAACTCTTGCAGGAGGACTTGTTCAAGTACACCCGCCGCCTTTTGATTGTGAACTATGCGATCAATAGCTGGTCTTTGATTGCTTTTGCTTTGCGAATAAGTGTTTGAGGAGGGGGACTCCCGCCGCGCTGTAGTCACGTGGCCGGTTCTGCTTGGCCAGCTGTCACTGCTGGGGCTTGTTCTTTGCGCGCTTGCGGCGCTGCCAGCGTCTTCGTACGACGTATTAGACTGGAAAGCGCTGCATACACGTTTTGTCCGCCGTAAGATGCGGGCCCCCGCAGAGGGCACACTCCAGCGAACACTGGTGGTCATTGGGTGGAGAGGCTAGTCCGCAGCCTCGGCTATCCTTATTGGTGGGACTGTGGCAGACGTCCTCACGATGTCCCAAACCGCCACACGCGTAGCACACCTGGGTTTGGCGTTTGTAGAGCGTGCAGCGCAGAAGGCTGACGCCGCACATGACATATAGGCACTTTCATGCCGTCGAAGAGGACGAAGAGGAGCCTTCGGGTTACGGTGGTTGACGATCATGCGCTGGAGTTGGGTCTCGCTGATGCCTGCGTCGACCCCTCGTATGACCCCTTTGCAGGTGTTGTCTGGGGCCGCGATGTATGCGGCCACCTTGTATAGTCCTTCGCTTATGCGGATTTGCTGGATCCCTGCATAAGTGGAGGCGTTCTTCTTATCCGGGGTGGAGACGACGAGAACATTTTGCGTCAAATTAGAGCAAACTATGTCGCCCTCGGTTTCTGTGGGGGCTAGTGCAGCCGCCATGGCAAAGGCTTGAGCCAGCCTGATTTGGCTTATTTTCTTGACGTTCAACCCGTCCTTTGGGCGGATAAAAGTTCTTATGTGCTCCCTCGGTAGTCTAGGCAGCCTCGACGAGGCTGCGAGGCATTGCAGCACGCCTTGCGGGGCAGCCGTGCGGCAGCCGCCCTTCGAGCCCACGTAGGATTTCTTGCTCGTTGAAACTGCTGTTTCTTCCCGAGCTTTCTTATTCCTGCCCAACGATGTCGTCCAGCCTGGGCTGTTGGCTACTTTAGAGGATATGTCCTCTCCTACAACCAATTATACTTCGGGCATAATGCCCCTCTTCGTCGGGTTATGCCTAAGCCTACGCGCGCCTAGCTTCGCAGCGGCGTGATCGACACAAAAAGTTCCACAATTTACGCACAAGGGCCACTCACTGAAGGAAGTCCTCAGAAGAAACCCTGACGAATGGCATGCATGTCAGCGATAGGTGACACCAAAAACAGACCGAAAACTTTAACGAAAGCAGGAGCCGGTCTTTCGACGACCGCACTAGTCGGCGCCTTCTTCCCACGGGAGAGGAGTTTTTCGCATAGGCTAACGCGACGTGACGGGAACCACAGCAAGACGAGCGATCCTGGAGGGAAGTCACCTCCTGGTGTCGGCGGTCAGAGAGCCATTTTTGATTGACCTGTGAAGCCGACAAGCGATCGCAGGCAACTTGGCGGGCGATGTCAGCACGGGCAAGAGCATCACTAGCATACGCAGAGGATGTGTCTGCATGAGGGTGAAGTATGGTGTCCATAGGCAATGGTGGGTCATAGCCAAACAGTAGATAAAAAGGTTAGTAGCCAGCTGTGTCGTGACGAGAAGAGTTGTAGGCGAAGGTCACAAAAGGCAAGTTAATGTCCCAGTCTCGGTGGTCCTCAGACACGTACATAGCAAGCATATCTGTGAGAGTAAGGTTGAGGCGTTCAGTAAGGCCGTTTGTCTGTGGATGGTACGCAGTGGTGAACTTGTGATTGGTCTTGCAAGAACGAAGAATGTCGTCGACTACTTTAGACAGGAAGCAGCGGCCGCGGTCCGTGATTAACTGACGAGGAGCACCGTGGCGCAGGAAGACGTCGTGAAGAAGGAAATCGGCTACATCAGTAGCACAGCTGGTGGGAAGTGCTCGTGTAACACTATTATGGACAGTGTATATTCTAGTACAAACTCACTCATAACTAAACACTCGTCGTGCCATGTGCTCAATCACACGCATGAAACTTAACCTAATGACCTCGAATACCCCCGATAAGAACTACGGCGTGATAAGGAGCACCTGCAAAGGAGACAACAAGTGTTTTATTCTTTACTCAGAGACACCACGCTTTGTCTCAAGGCGTGGAAGCTGTGGGGGTTACAACTTGGAAAAAAATGACAAATCTTCATTAATACAGCACACTTGGTCACAAGACAATCGATTCTACTCTGTTACAGTTCGAGCAGAAAATGAGTTAGCATAAAGGATTGTTCTAGTCCGGTAATCTGAAATTCTAAGGTCATGATCGGTTCTTTTAGATATATAGTGCGGTAGTATAAGATAAGTGTCTTAGTTCCGGTCTTATTATGTATTTGTAATAAACATTTCAAACGCAATTTTCTTCGGCGACAGGAGACCGCTTCCCATTCTATCTCGCTTTATATTTCAGTGCTGCTCTCCCCTCACTTCTACCGCTCCATAACGAACCTTGTCATTTTATTCTGTATCCTCTCGATTTGGTCAATCAAGATTTTCTTTCGAGGGTCCCAAACACAACACGCATACTCCAAGATCGGAGGGATGAATTAAATATAATCAGTGTTTTTTAGGGTAGAGGGTGAGGATTTCCGATTTCCTTGAATAAAATTTAGCACTCTGGCAGCTTTTGCAACAATATTATTCACATGGGCATTCCAGCAACAATCACTCGAAAACGTCACACCAAAATATACATAAATTGCTCGTTGACAATATCACTGTGCAAAAAATAACAGGTTTCTATTTTTTGTCTTTTTTTCGTCAAGGACACATGAACACATTTTATGGCATTTAGTTGCATTTTCCGCTCCTCACAAGATGAGACAATTTTAGTAAGGTCAGTATGCAAATCAATAGAATCTTGTTAATTTGTAATCGTTCTGTACACGACGCAGTCCTTGGCAAAGAAACGTAAACGTGAAGATATCCCGGCAGGAACATAACGTGGTTTTAGTTGTAAACTAAAACCCATAGCGGCCCTAAAACGAACCCCTGAGAAACACCCAATGTGATCTCCACCCAAGGAGATTTAGTACCGTTCAGTACAGCACATTGTCGGCGCTGCGACAAGTAATTGGCGATCCAGTTGAACACTTCCTGGTGAACATTTGCCCTATGAAGTTCGTGAAGCAGCAATAGGTGGCAGTTCGTTTGAAACGCCTTTCTAAAATCTAAAAAAAAAACGCTGTATATTTACCCGTTATCATCCACCTCAGACACCTAGTCATGATAGAACTAGATCAATTGTGCTGTGCAGGACAGTCCATTTCGTAGTGTATGTTTCAGGCATGGGAACTAGCCCTCGCCGGAAACATTTAGAAGGTGCAGGCCTAGTCTCACCACGGAAAGCATCCCTTGTCATCTGAGTTGGTTTGCAATGAAAACTTTCTAAATGTGGGCTTACTTGGTGCCGTCTTCTAAAATGGCTGATGCTTCCTCCATGCCAGCACGGCTTGTGCTGGGCCTTGCGTGATCGATACTGCTGTTAGATCCAAAGAGATGGTAACTATTGCTTCCATTGTCAATGACACCTGTATGGCACAAAAGAGCAGCAAAAGTATCATTGGCCACTATGCAAGGGCACTTCATAAGGAATGAACTTATCGTACTGGTATATGATGCCAGGCAGGAAGATTTTAGTGTTAATGAAATCCCACTGCAGGGCTTCCCTATGCGGTGCTTTTTTCTTTCTTGAGCCATTGAGGCAAATTATTTGCTGTAGTTTCCAGTAAAAAAAAGCACATTACATGCTTAACTAAGTTCTTGGTTTTTGTTCAACGATTACAAGCGGTAGACACACTGTTGCAGGCGAGGGCATAGAAAAAAGTGAGAGAACGCATTTCAACCGAGGGAATATAAATTTTCGTTTGAAGGACGCCCTGGAATTCTTGACCTCCTATGATACAGATATGCATCAGCCAGCGACGTACTCGCCTTTCAGGAACTGGTTATCCGAAGTCCATTTGCTGAACCTTGTAGCTGATGTTCTTATGAAAGCACGGACCATAAGCAGTACATGATTAGCAATTGATTACGAAAACAATAACAGCTATCATCCCCTGCGTTCCTCGGTAGGCTATCTATAGACTATCAGACAAACTTCAAGAAAGGTTGCTCAATGCGCATATGTAAGAGTTGTGTTAAGGATGCTACTCGCATTATTACACCCACGCGCCACGGTATACACTGTTAAAGACATGACAGTACGATACGACACTCCTGTATGTTACTGTGAATCTTACTGTGCATTCGCATCAAAGCATTTTCTTTGTCAACAAAGCTTGATTGGTTTAAGGGAAAATCATTACGAAGTTAGCACTGTCGTAGCGCAAACTTTGTGTGTGATGTCTTCTGATATCGAACTATATGGTGCGATTAAAGATCGCAAACAGCCCTGTGACGTCGTAGCGTCCCCTGTATAAGAACAAGTCGTTCTCGGCAATAAAGTTAGTTGCCTTTCTACTCCTGGACCGTTGCCGCTCGTCTGCGTCAAGCACGACGAAACCGCTAAGGTTCAGCTTGGCAAGTATAATTCTAGACGAGTCGTCAAGCACCGATCCAATTGGGAATTAATTGATCACTGCATGGAATGAACAGTCTCGGCTTCTTGCCCGATCACTTCGGAGCGTGCCGTCTCAGTTCGTCTATATGAGAACAAGTTCGCTCAAAATCTTGCACTGCATAGGTCTTGCATGAATTTGCACGTATTCACATCTCCATTAATTTCTTACTAAGGACAGTGGTAAGGCCGCTCATGCGGAAGCCGACTTGGAGGCGCTGGTAAAGTGCATACTTATACACAATAAATGCACCGCTGCCACGGTGCATTTATTAGAGCTAGCTATCTCTCATGTTTGCTGTGAAGTGCCTTCGCAAGTAGCGGTGGTTGCAAATGACTGTCGACTACGTACCGTAGAAGTTGTAAGTCCCGTCGGTTAATGGCCTGTACTGCGTGTTCCACTGGTCACCCAAGGCGTCGTCAGAAACCCTAGAATTAATAAAGGTATTGGTCTGAGACATTTGCAGTTGTGACATAAAAAGTTGAAATTGTATTTTAATAAAGCAAGGTTCGGAGAAAGCAAAGTACTGCTTTGTAAACGCGCTCCTTGCAATATTTCGTTCTCACCAAAGACACAATATGCTGCCTGGTTTAGGATAAACGGTACACTAGGGACAATATCTGGTGCAGGGCACTCGTCCACCATAGCTGAAAGAGCACCTTGACTTGCATGAACTCTGTCAGCTTAACTGTTGGAGTACTTACAACGGGCCTGATTCCTCCGTATGAAGTTTGCTATATACGAAATGAGGGCTCCGCTGGCACAGTGACAGAATCCTGACAATTCCGGAATAAAATCTCGGAACATGGTACAGGTTTAACCATAAAGGTGACACTATGTGGATGGTTTCTGCAATTATCATGCAAACCACGCGCATAGTACAAAATTATTATTAGTATCAGCCTGTCGTGATTCGGCATCGCCGTGGTGAAGGCCAATTTTTCACGCTAATTACATTCATGTATAATGAATCCCGTAGTTATGAGGAATATATCGGGATTTAGGTAATATTTGAAATTGTGGGATCAAATGACTTGCTCTGACGAATACAAAGCAGATTTCTGTGTCTTAGGCAAGTTCTTATTCGAACACTTCAGAACGAAAGGATAAATTACAAAGAAATGATCAACCAGGATGGAGCTCAAATATTTTGTTGGAAGCGACGCTGAGCTTGCTTCTACTATCTCACTCGCAACTGCCTACCCGTGGATTATCTGAAGTATCAATGTTATTGTGAGAACGGCGTTAAAAATGTCCGGTGACAGTGCAATGCTCAGAAAGAACGCAGCTGAAACGCGATGTGCTGAAGCAGCTGTTCACGAATGGTAAAGGGTACCGTAGAGTACGGTGACTTTCCGCTTCTTTATCGCTGTAGTATAAAGTCGCCCAAGTTTGCTCTTTGAAAAACGATTTAGAACCCTGTTCTGTAAATTTCAGTTGTCAAAACACCTTAATAACAAAACAAAAGACGCTTTCATCGGCCAAAGTACTCCATGCGGGAAAAGAGTCAGCTTGCGCAAAAGTTTGTTGCCCTTGGGCAACAAATGCAAATGGGCAAGCAGTCGTTTTAAACAAACGTGTGGCTTTTCTTCCACCGGGCTTATGTTTTCTAAATATAAAGCTTTCTACTGGAAGCACCTGCTTGGTAACGCTTTGATATAATTGGAAATGACCGTATTTTTGTGCACCTTCAACATTCGTCTAGAAATTACGCACTGTTTCGAGAAAGCAAGTGTACAGTGCGATTAAAACTAAAAAAAAAATTCCATCACCATTCCACCCTGTGAACGTGGATGTAAAGCGAAGCTGTTGCCGACGTTACACAAGCGCCACCACCACATCGCGTTGCACCGTCAATGTAGCGTCCACGACATCGTTCGCGCCCTTTCTGTTGGTGCTTCAAAGCTGCGGTGCACGTTCACGGCGTCCATGCATACGCAAGCGCGTAACCCGCGTTCACGAGGTGAACGTCCCAAATTTTTTTTACAGTCTTGCCCCTTATGTCGATTATGGTCACCGCACATTCTGCGCAACCGATGCTATGGGCCGAACGCCCGCTCATCAAGGACAGATACATTGTGTGTCGGAGTGCAGCATATATTCACATTCTAGTATACCCTCTGCCTGGCGCAAGTGCGTTATTGAACTAATTAAGTTTCTCAAAGTATAGTGCGTCACAAAATTTGTAAAGTACGACTTGCACACAGCTGCAGACGTGATAGCATTGAATTGTACTTTGAATTCTGTTACGCGGCAAATCAAAATTATACTGGCTCCGAAAACGAAAATTTCTCTTTGTCGATGCGATGGTGTACACGCACGGACGCAGGAAATTTGCCGGGGTAACCGTATACAGCTTCGCTGCTAAATTCCAACGTTTTTCGTGCCAGAACCACGACCTAATAAAAACGCATGCCACAGTAGGGGACCATAAATAAATTTTTACCACCGGGCCTTCGTGACACGGGCGTTCTTGCAGTTGGTTTTCATCAAAATGCGGTGGCCGCACACGGAATTAAACCCGAGAATTCCAGCTAGGCACCCGTGGTGGGTGTGCAGTGCAATACTCAGACAATCGAAAAATATGTTCTTCGATAAATGCATTCGCTTCATGTTGTGACAATTAAGTCTTATCCTTAGCGCTTAACAGCTGACGTTGCGCTCAATGTGACAATATTTTCCCACCACCCATGCATCGACGAGTCTAGATCTGAGAAAGTCGCCGATTTAAAATCTTAATTTGGCTGTCAAAATTACCCGTTTTAGGTGGGAACAAATGTCTAACTGTTACAGACTATATTCAGGGTCGTGTCTGTTGGTGACACCATTCGCTAAAATTTCACGAGTGAGCTCACGTTGTGTAGGCGACCAAAGTAGATGAAGCGCCCTGTGTGCCGTCACGGCTTGTACTTGGGGTTCCTTCGCCCGTGAAGCTGAACAGAGGAGGCGTGAATTCATTTCTACTTTCTTCCGTCATGCCCGATGTTTTGATGACATCAAACTGGTGTGTATTCGCAACTGCGCGATGTTGAATCGCCGCGCATGCGCACTGAATGCCGAGAAAGAACGGAAACAACGAATATTTTTTTTTGCACGTCCAGATTTTGAATAACATGACAGCGCATATCTGGGTAAAACGAGACAATAAAGAGTAGGTCACTAGCCTGAAGCTAAAATTCAAATCGGTGAACGCTAGCAGAGGCGCCCCGATATCCCTTGCTATCTTTCCGCCAAATCATTTAACCAAACATAACCGCACTCACCCCCCCCCCAAAAAAAAAACAAAAACAAAAAAAGAACAGAGCGTTGATATTATGATGGCGTTACTTTTTCTGGAGATTGCAATTATATGCACACTCCACGCGCCGTACGTGGCATAGGCGTAGGCGTAGGCGTCTGCTTCATGATCTACATGATACGCGTGTGACGACATTCATGTCACGAGTCATCGGGACACAGCACATATGGCTTCCTGCAGAACGTACGGACATAGACAGAAAGGGACGACGTCACACCAGCGTGTGTCGTCCTCCCTTTCTGTCTGCGTGTGACGTCGTCCCTTTCTGTGTCCGTACGTTCTGCTGGAAACCATTTGTGCTATGTGCAACCAACGAGCTCTGGCCCAGCGTGTGTCGTCGTCCATTCTATCCGTGTCCGTACGTTCTGCTGGAAACGATTTATGCTATGTGCAACCAACGAGCTCAGGTCCAGCGTGTGTCGTCGTCCCTGTGTGTCTGTGTCCGTACGTTCTGATGGAAACCATTTGTGCTATGTGCAACCAAAAAGTCCAAACAAACACTATTCTGAAGTCCTCAGGAGTCCCGGATTAGTGGCATAAAGACCCTAAGGTGAAAGCCTTAATCTCATGCTCATGACTATGACTTCGACCGTCAACCTTTAGCCGTTTCCTTCACTTAGTACCACTTAAGAACCCATTTCAAGGGGGTTTTTGAGTGTTAATCTGTTTTCGCTGAGTCAGTCATTTTTGCCGAGTCGTGCTCGTGACTGTTTTCTACCATAATCCTTTAGTGTTTCCTTCACTTCTTATCCACTCCAAACCAATTTCATTGTTTTTCCAGTGTTAATCTTATTTCGTCGTGTTATTGTCATTTTAGCCGGCTGTTTCATCACCTACGTGACACGCATGTCATGTCATTATTTTCATGACCTATTATTTATGCTCGTCATGCACTCTTGTTCTACTATGCTAATTTTGGTAGCTACCAAGTTAACGAAGCGACCATGAGAGCACTAAGATGTAGACGGCTGTTTCATGACCTAGAGGACACGCATGTCATGATTAACATGGCATGACCTATCATTTATGTTCTTCATTTCTTCAAAACTATCATTTCCGAATAGAATAAAAACTTCGGGCGCTTTCACTCTGCCTATCCATCCAGCTATCCACCCTTTCATCCAGCTTTATCTATCTATCTATCTATCTATCTATCTATCTATCTATCTATCTATCTATCTATCTATCTATCTATCTATCTATCTATCTATCTATCTATCTATCTATCTATCTATCTATCTATCTATGATCTACCCTCTTAGGCGAAACCGCTGACCTATGACCCATTTCCTCTATCAGCTTCGGTGACTAGGTATGGGCTTGTGGTCTCGATGCCACCATGTAACCTCTACAAACGATGTATCACATTCAATGAACTGCCACTAGCACGGCGGCAAGGGCTTCGCGGCAAGAATTGGAACTCCCATGCTCTCAGAAAATTTTCTTACGGGCAGAGACAAAGGTTGTCTAGCTGCATATCGACTATAAAGAGCATTGCCGATGTAACTTCGTTTATAGTTACGTAAGAGGAATGGTCGCGGTTTGCGTTTACTTTGAGCAAGTACATGAAACTTGAGTAAGACTTGTGAAGGTGGAGCGACAACACGTTAGCTTCAGCGTAGACTTTCTCCAGAACTGTCCCTGAAGGCACCGGTCGTCAGGCTGATACGTAGGCGTTGGACAGAATCCAGCATCATCGATACACTAGAAGCAGTCATTGATATCTATGGCCCCGTAATCTAGGCGTGTTCGAAGGAGGCTATTGTAAAAGCTCATGACGCACTCCCTCACACTACCCCACGTTGTATAAGACATAATTTTAATAATTTTTATTTTTTTTTTCGTCACTTATTAAGGTACTTCATGACTGAGTGACTACCTGTGAGAAAGAGCAAATAACTGTTTCTACGTGAACTATATCCAGAGTAGACTTGCCTTACTCTTTCCCTCCCCTTTTCTCTTCCCCCAGTGCAGTGTAGCCAACGGCACTCAATCTTGGGTAACCTCCTTGCTTATCAATTTTCCCCCTTTCCTCCCTCTTTGTCAGCGTTGACTTCATGCCTAAATGATGCCTTAAAGTTTGTGCTCTCCGTTTAAAGGTGTCTTCTAGATGCACCTCAATATGGGGGTCTGGAACCACGGCTCTATTTGTTGGGGAAAAAAAGGAAGGAGGATCACTGCCATGGATGTAGCTTAAATCAATTCTCTTGTGTCTGTGCCGACGCTTTGTTCAGGCTTGTTTGAACTTCCTGTTTGGAGTTTGCTATATGATTTACATTCAATCTGCGCGTCATCAACATAGGTGGAATAATAGATACGTTCTAGAATGAATGACCGTGCGAAATTCATTTTTAGAAAACAAATGGTACAAATGAGTGCTCCACCGTTATGGTAACCCAGTATCCTTGATAAATGGCCTGGACAGAGCATTGCCAGCTCTAACACGTTCGATAAGAAACTTTCTATTAGGCAAAGCATGTTGCCATGCATACCCATTTCCGAGTGCTCTCATAAAATTGCGTAAGACTAGGTGGTCTCATAAGCATTTTTTATATCAAAGAACACTGACAGAAAAAAACTTTTTAAACAAGAGCTGTATGGATGTATGTCTCGACCCGCACTAGTTTGTCAGTTGTGGATTGGTCGTCCCTAAATCCACATTGCTGAAAGTCAAGCAATTTGTTTCTATCAAGAAAGCAATAGCCGGCCATTTAACATTTTTTGAGATAGCTTACAGAAGCAGTTTCGTAACGCCATAGGCCGGTAATTTGCCACAGAAGTTGGATACATACAATGTTTCAAGATGGAGACTGCAATAGCCTCTTCCCATGCTAAAGAAATGTATCCTATTGCCCACATCACGTTGAAAAGGGGCAATCGAGCAATTTGTGTATCAGGGTGAAGGTGTGTTATTATTAGGTCCATAATCTGATCTGTTCCGGGGCAGACTTCTCACAGGTATTCAAAGCAGCTCTGAGCTCGGCTGCACCAAAAGAATGGTTGCATTGTTCACTTGGACTGCACTTGCGATCCAATACCTTACTTTCTGCTATGTTCTTTTGCTTCAGGAATGCTGGGGAGCATTGTTATGAACTAGAAACATGCACGAAATGCTTGCCAATAGCACTGGCTTTGTCTTGAAGGCTATGGTCTTGATCATCAACGAATTGCAAATGGTGAAAAAAGCCAACCTGATAATTTTGGCACCCCCTTCCACACTTGGGATTCATGAGCATGTTTCAGATGTACTTTTGTCAGCTCTCCCTTGTAGCATTACCTGCCTTGTTTTCTATGCTTAAACTTAATGAGGTCCTCTGCCGTTGGAGAGTCTCGAATGAGACAACACGCCTTGTCCGGCCTCCTACACACTTCCTTGCATTTCTCATTGCACTAGGGAATGCGCTGTTTGGAAGCGGAGCCTTTAGTTTGTGGGATACATACTGATGCGGCATCAATCATAAACGCTGTTGAGTATGCCACTGCATCGACAATACTGAGAGGACGGACATCATCCCAGGTCAACTGCGTAAGTTCGCGAAACCGCATCCCATCGCCTGTATCGGCTTTCCATCTCGAAACTTCTGGATAGCATTCAGCTGGTTTCGTTAGCTTGAAAACAATCGGAAAGGGACCATTTCCGTAATCGTTATTTAGGGCGTTCCATTCTAGGTAGGGTATGAGTGTAGGTAATGCTATGTTTATGTCCACGCGGAGAATGCTTTATGTGACACGTTAAGGAATTTTGGCTCATCCTTAATCAGGATGAATCCACAGGAGGAAGAAAACTGAAAATTTCTATCAGGTGGTCTCTCGCATCCCAACGAGAGTCTTCCCAGTAGGGGTTATGCGGGTTTGCATCTCCAAAGACTATATAGGGTAAGGGAAGTTCATCGATAAGACTCTGAAATTCTGTTGAAAAACAAGTGAAATCATTCGCACTGTCTTTTCTATCTTGTCACTGTGCACTACTTGGTATTTGGGGAAGTTTTCTTTTCGGTTGCGTAATAGCAACACATCAACGGTGCGCCCTGTTTTGTGAGGGTGATGGTGAAGTCGAGTAAATTGTTCTGTCATAGATATATCCCTTTGTTCAACTGAGATACAAGTCAGCCACCACGGAGCGCAGCAAAGAGACGCGACAGGATCAGGTGCTGTGTGCACCAGTGTACAACACTGCTATAACTCAATATGTATAACCATGCGAGGTTACGGCCCCCTATGTTAACCCCTGCCACCTGGAAATTTGGAAGTGCAGTGAATAGAACACAGGAAAGATGTGAAAGTAAGAGAAAGAAAAGGGTTGGAAAGGTGGGATAGGAAAAGGCGGATGCCGATATACCCCTGGATGGGCCAGTCCGGGGTTGCCTTCTATTTGAAGCGGAGGCTGAAGAGGCGTGATGCCTCCACCAAGAAACCACAAAGGTCCAAACGCCCGGCATCGACTCGACCGTGAGGGAAATCTTTTCCCCGGACACGGCTCAGTCACACATGCCTACACGCGGGAAGTTCCGACACTTATGTGCTCGGGTCCGTGGTGTCACAACGCACCAAATGCCTGCTGAAGCAGACGCCCTTGCAAGGCCACGTGCTCAGAACAATATCTGAGATAGTGCCCGTTTCAGGCATTAGCGCTCCCCTTCTCAGAACAAGTTAGTGAGTGCAGTCATAGTTGCACCATGGGCAACATTGTGTGCCGTCTTTGGGTTGCTTTACGCAAAGGAATATTTTGAAATGTGGGCTCACCTCGCGATGTCTTCCGGAATGGACGATGCTTTGTCAGTGTGATCGCCGCTGGGCCTAGTATGATCGCCGCTGGTGCTGGACACCACAGGCAGGTAACTGGTGCTTCCGCTCTCAGTGACATCTGTATAGGCCAAAATAACAGCAGAGGTCAGTTATAGAGCATGACCATCTTGCGCTGTGAAATGGTGACACGCAAAACATTTTACTGACGTTTAAGTGTTAGAAGAACCTGGCGGCAATTTTGGAGTATGCAGGGCTTTTCTTTTTGAAATTCTGCCTTCAATGGAAGCAAGAACTTCGTCGTGACGAAGGGGACGAGCAGGAGCAACCGTGTGCAATTTTGAGTTTCTTATAAAAATGAAAAAGTTGCGTTTAAAAGGATACGGACACAAAAGTTGGCGGGTGGTTTTTTGCGTCGGAACAAACGTTGAACTGTTGAAACTGACGAATACAACAAGGTGCTTTGAAAAAAAGAACGAGAAACATTTTTTTTTTCGATTTTTTGTTGCACCTTGCCTCCAAGCGGCCGCCGGCGGAAGCTGAAATTTGACGTCATAACACCCCTCCGCGCGCGCACTGCCAAGGTCGGCCACAGCCGTCGCAGTGTTTCCGGGGGTGTCGGTCCCTTGAAGTGTTTATTTAACCCCTTTCGGCGATCTTCGCACGTGGTCCGTCCGAAACATTATTCCCGTCGGCGCTCCACGCAGGTAGTGCGTCTTACATGCGCCTTCCCGCGGTCGTCGCTCGGTATTGACGCGTTCGTCGCGGAGGAAGGAAATGCCCAGACATTGTTGTTATAACAGCATCGTCGGTCGTGACACACCGTCGCACACGGATACCTGCCTGTCAGCCATCACGCACAGCCTGGAGACCTCTAATAAATGACTTCATTTGCGCGGACCACTTCGTCCGCGCAAATTCAAACGATGATGATGTGACCAGCCCGGCCGGGCTGAAAAGCCTCGGCATGCCGCTCAAAAGGAAATGCTTAAAGCCTGACCCTGTGCCACCGGTCTTCTCACGAAAACGCAAGGTAGAAATGATCAGCGGCGCGTTGGAAAAGAGGAGGCGAAACGATGTCAGTACTGTTTTCGTTCACTTGCAGCCTTCTTGAGCAGTGTGAGGGCGAGGCTGGGCATGAAGGCAGTAATGTCTTTAAAAATGTTGGCAAAGTATAGTAAAACAATACAAGGCTAGCGAGCGCGACTCACGAGATCAGACACACACACAGATCCGCTTCTCCACAGAAGAGCAGAAAAAACTGGGCAGAACGCCAGACAGGCGCTGCCATCTGTCGATCGGCTGGCGAAGTGGACGTGAGAGTCTCGGAGGCGCTCATACCTCACAGCAATTGCTCACGCCTACGGCATAAACTACTATTCAGTCACCCACGCAGTGTTGAAGTACCACGCAGCAGCCTCGCCTGCGTGCGCTCTTGAAAAAGCAGGCAGGAGGAAGAAGACGCCGTTTCGAACGGCTGTGTTTTCTGATGCTCTCGGATCTCGCGCGACTACAGCGACTATTTCATCCCAATTGACCGGATTCTTTCACCAGACTCCGTGAAATCTTCCCGGACATGTGGACATGAATTTCACAGGTGGGAGATCTCGGATTTGCATTCTAGAGGACTTTGAGTGAAATCAGCTGCCGACACCGCGCTAACCCTAACCTCGACTACGGCCACGCCGGGGTCGAGACGGGTCCCGGGCGGACACCGATAGCAACAGCGAGATCTACTCGGCTGTTAGAAGAGATGGCTTCAGCCATGCACATAGAAGTCCACGGGGATGAAGTTGACCCGTCTTTATGAACGCGAGCCAACGGCTGGAAGACGGCCGGGGAGAAGTTGAAGAAAGGACCGCCCGGCAACGGAGGCAAGGCGGCTAAGGCCCCGCCTGACGCCAGCTGCAGCCCAAAAACGGACGGCGCGGGGTGTACAAAGCGCCCGCCTATTAACAAGGGAAGGCTACTGAAGAAGTCACGGATGCCGGAGCTCCCGAGAAGCGACATGAAGATCGTCATCCGACCACGTGGTGGGCTCTGCGTTAGTGAACTGACTAGAGTAGAATTAAGTCGAGCTCTGGCGGCCACGGCACAAGTCGCAGCAGAAGAAGCAAGAGAGGACGTCATCTGCCCCAACGGGCACCAAAATATTCTCGTAATAAGCACCCCCCGGCGGGAGAACGCTGACCGTTATGCGGCGGTCGAGCGCATCGACGTCAGGGGAACAGCATACGAGGTCAATACATACGAGGCCGCACCGCATGGAACCGTTAAGGCGTGATTCGGGGCATTCCTCTCGAGGACACGGCCATGGACATCCTAGAGCAAGTCGTGCAGGACTATAACCCCACGGCATTACAAGCAAATCGCATCGGGAGATCTCGGTCGGTGGTCATCGCGTTCGCCGGAAAGAAAGTACCAAGATATGTCAGATACGGCAATCTCCTTACGGAGTGCACATTATATAGAAAGCAGATTGAGGCATGTCAAGCCTGCGGCCGGTTGGGGCATAGAATGGATGTGTGCCCAGACCCTAACAACAAAATCTGTCGAGGGTGTGGAATCGCCAAGCCCAGCGAAGATCACGTGTGTGAGCCCAAGTGCGGCCTTTGCGGCGGCAGCCACATCACAGCGGAGAGAACATGTAATGCGCGTTTCAAGACTCCTTTCGTCGTCCGGCAACGCCGATGGGAAAGGAAGCAGCAGAGACGACAAGAACGAGGACGAAGTCACGATCGTAGAGGTCCTGCAGGCGGACCCCAACGAAGCGACGGTTCGAGATCAAGGACGCCGACAAGGAGCGCCGACGGTCGCTGGCGCAGCCGCTCCCGGTCGCAATCTCGGGACGACGAGCGGTGAAGTTCGATGCGGCGGAGCGAGCTCAAGGACGGTGTGGCG
Source organism: Dermacentor silvarum (assembly GCF_013339745.2). Classification (NCBI taxonomy): domain Eukaryota; kingdom Metazoa; phylum Arthropoda; class Arachnida; order Ixodida; family Ixodidae; genus Dermacentor; species Dermacentor silvarum. Next base: position 45,980,405 of record NC_051164.1, read on the forward strand.
CCGGCAAGGGGACAGCGTACGAGGTCAAGGGGACAAGGATCACAACAAGGATCAGCAACTGGAGAACAACAAGGATCAGCAACTAAAAAGGTGGGCTGGGCCAATGGGTCTCCCAAATCGCTCGATTCCGAGTTCCCCGCCCTCAACCCCTCCTCCGCCTCCTCTAATGCTACAACTAATGAAAATGCAGAAATTGCGGAGCTTAGGCAGATCATTGCAAAGCAGAACGCACAGATATTAGAACAGAACGCCCAAATAAAGGGTCTCGTGAGCAAAATAGATCAATTGGTCGCACAGGCTGACCAAGGGACCGTAAACGACCAGGCAGAAACAAACGCAGCGGCAGAGGCCCCGCGGAAAATGCCTCGTAGGAGGTCACCCCCTCCGACTTCTAGCAAAACACAGGCACCGCAGCAGCAGGAAGCCATGGAGGCTGAAGAGGCTCAGACTAGCGAAACGGCTACGCAGTCACCCGTTGAAGAACAGAAGCAACTCACGTATGGCGAAACGATCATTCTAGCGGCACTGAAACACATGGAAGATCGACTTAACACGCTCGAGACTAAACACGAGAAGTATGTGGCACGAGTGGCGGCCATCGAGATCACAATGAAACCCACATCGTTAAAGAAACAGCGAATGAGTAGGATCAAGAAGGCCATCTCAATGAGAAAGGAACGGCTGGAGACAGCCGCCAACGAGGGCAATGGCGCAAAGCAAAAAATAGAAGGACTAAGAAAATGGGCCGCAAAGAGCTCACGACCATTTTTCAATGGAACTGCCGAGGAATAAGATACAAAGACATGGAATTGGCACTTCACATGAATCAGGTTGAAACTAGGCCGGCCATTCTTGTTTTACAACAAGGGGAGTGCCAAAAATTGCGGGATACGTTACATACAGCGACCCAACCAAAATTGGTACGGCGATCCTAGTGGAGAATCACATTGCAGCTACTCAACACCTTACTGCACAAGCAGGGTGTGAGGACACGCTAGTGGAAATAGACGCAAAGGAAATTGGAAGTAAAAACAATATTTTCGTTATGAGCGTATACTGCAGACCATCGTAAAGACACTATGAATTCGATCGAATTGTGATGGACGCGAGGAAATTGACCGGGAACAGGCCACTCCTGATTTTGGGCGATTACAACGCACCGCACACCTTATGGGGGTACAAATTTCAATCCACGAGGGGAAAGGCTTTGGTCAAGACTATGGAAGACCTGGACGTTTCTCTACTCAACGAACCCGGAGTAACCACAAGAAGAGGCAACAGCGTCTTCAGAGATACAACACCAGACCTGTCCTGGCTGAGCGGAATGCTGGATATCTCGTGGAAGTGTGAGGATGGGGACTTGGGCTCTGACCACACCATCATCACACTCACCATACGGGGCCCAGACTTCCGGGCTAAGCTGGGAGCAGCTCGCATAACGGACTGGGATAAGATGCGTGCAAACACACAACAAGATGGCGAAGACGCGGACGAAGGGGACCCGCATGATACCTCGTACAAGACATGGGCCAAGAAACAGAAGATCGTCGACAAATTCACCCAAGAAATGGCAACTACAACGAAGGTACCTTTCGTCGACAGCAGGCTCGCTCACATGTGGGTGGCCCGGCACTCGCTCACGAAGCGCTGGAAGAGGCAAAGGCGCAATAGGAAGCTTGCGCGTCGGATAGCCGAGCCTAACAACGAAATCTTGGAATACGTGGCCAAGCTCAACAAAAAGAACTGGCTGCAGGTATGCGACGGCCTTCAGGAACAGCTGTGCGTAGGCAAGACATGGAAACTGCTGAGGCACCTCATAGACCCCGCTGGCAGCAAGACAGCAAGCAACCGGTTGCTGACGAAGGTCCTAAACACAAACGACGGAGACGGCGACCGGCTTATGAAGGCCCTAGAAGACCTCTATTTTCAAACGGAGCGAGCGCAACACCCGATCCCGCGAGAATACACAGGACCCAGCAATGAAGACCTGGACAGGCCGTTCACGATCCCCGAGATGTGGACAGCGATTGACGAGAGCAACAAGACAAGCGCTCCGGGAAGAGATGCCATCACCTACAGGTTGCTCGCCAACATGAGCGGTAGGACGCTACAATCTCTGCTCGAACATATAAATAAGGCTTGGGAAACTTCTCAACTCCCGCCGGAGTGGAAAGAGGCCGAGGTGCGATTCATTCCCAAACCGGGTAAGGCCCCCGTGATCGAAAACATGAGGCCAATATCGCTGAACTCCTGTGTTGGCAAGGTGACGGAGCGTATCGTACTTCGTCGCCTCCAGGAACACTTTGAGGTCTCCGATCAACTTCCGAAGACGATATTTGGGTTCCGCAAGCATCTATCAACACAGAACGTCATGCTTCAGCTTCAAGAGCTGGTAATCAAAAAAGCTACGCAAAACAGCCCCAGGGCAATCCTCGCCCTAGATTTTAAAGGAGCGTTCGACAATGTTATTCATCCTAGTATACTCACTAACCTCAATGAGACGAGGTGCGGGAGGCGCACTTTCGGTTATGTCAAAGACTTTCTGTCCTCCCGCAAGGCACGAATCTCAATGGGAGAAGAGCGATCAGAGCCCATTGAATTGGGGGAGCGGAGCACCCCACAGGGGTGCCCCGCGCATATTAAACAGGAGTGGTGTTATCACCACTCCTGTTTAATATGGCCTTACTGCCACTGCCACGATTGCTAGACCAAATCGAAGGAATCGGACACGCGTTCTACGCGGACGATGTTACAATATGGACGGAGCAAGCGGGCTCCGACAGCTGGATTGAGGAGACCCTTCAAGCGGCACCACTCACAGTGCACGAGTACGCGAAGACCTGTGGACTCAGCTGCGCGCCGCAGAAGTCGGAACTCCTCGTAATCCAACCAGGAAACCCCGCGAGCAGCCCCCACCAGACATCTGCATCCAAATTGACGGCACCACAGTCAAGCCGACGGACACATGTAGAATTCTCGGACTCCTAATACAAGACAATGGGAAAGCACACGCCGCCATCGCCAAGATGAAGACCAGCGCGGAGAAGATCTTAGCCATGCTGAAAAGGGTTTCAACTAGAAACAGAGGACTCAAGGAAGACGACGCCCTAAGACTAGTGCAGGCATTCATAACATCCAGGATAACATATTCGGCCCCGTATCTCAATCTAGACAGGACTCAAAAGAATACACTCGACACCATCATCAGAAACGCCACCAAGCAAGCCCTCGGCCTACCCATCTATTCGTCGACCCAGCGCCTTCAAGCCATGGGGGCACACAACACAGTCAACGAAATCATAGAAGCCCACCTGTCTAACCAGCGACTCCGCCTGAGCCAGACAAATCATGGCCGCGCGGTGCTGGATAAGATAGGGTGGCGCAAGGAGAGAGCAACAATCAAGAGATACATCCCAACTGAATGGATGACGACAATCACCACCAAGCCCTTACCCCGAAACATGACGCCGGAGAAAAATGATGGCAGGAGAGAAGCCAGAGCTCAGGCGATTAATTCCAAAATGCAGCTGTTGGAGGGAGTCCTATACGTGGATGCGTCCCTCGTCAAGGGCAGCAGCAAAGCAGCGGTGATGGTAACCGACGAGGAACGGTTCATAAACAGCGCTGCAGTCAACACCAGAGAGTCAGCGACAGCATAGGAAGTGGCCATAGCCCTAGCGCTCGTCCAACCAGGCGCCAGGGTAGTGGTTACCGACTCCAAAAGAGCTTACGGCGGCTACAGAAAAGGGGTGATCTCCTCAGAGGCAGCTGCGATATTAACGAAGAAAAGGGCACCGGAGCGAGCCGCAGAGCTGGTATGGGTGCCTGCCCACACAGCGGTAGCCGGCAACGTCATAGCCGATTACCATGCCCGAGCGATGACCCTCCGGGCAGGGCAGGACGCCGACACCACCAACCCGGTACTCACGTACAGAGAGATTACCTCCGAGTATAGGGAGAATCGGCGCACATTTCCCGAGCCGCACCGCACCCTCAGCAGGGAACAACAAAAAATTATCAGGCGCATTCAGGCGGGTTCACTTACCCACCCTGCCCTGACGAATAAATTCTACCCAGAAACCGAAGAGGACATTTGTCCATTTTGCAAAAACAACACAGGTACCCTCGCACACATCCTGATGGAGTGCACGTCACTCAAATCCCCTATACCCCCCATCTCCCCTCCTTCCCCCACTACCCCACCCCATGAGCGATGGGAGACCTTACGGTCTGCCCCGCCCTGTCGATCCAGCTCGCGCTAGCGGCTAGGGGCCAGGAGCTGCTGGCCGTATATGGGTCCCGAAACCAGGGAACCACCCCGTCCGTCGTCTGAGAAGACGCCGTCATTTGAGCTCAAAAAAATGTTTCTCTCTCTCTCTCTCTCTCTCTTGAAAAAGCAAGTTTACAGAGGAAATGACAAATAATGCTTGCACAAGTGTCTTGTGCAGTGTCTCGTGTCTTCACGCTACGGTTCGCGAAAACCTGACCGGCACTTCCACCGCCGTCTGCCCTTCGTCGCTTGACGCGGGAGTCTCGTGACCATAAGCGGTTATATGTATTGCCAAGTTGGAATGGTCCTCGTCTTCAGACGTGTACTCATTGCTGGTAGACGCACCAGAAATCAAATCCATGCTCGCGATGACGGCGTCGGCGCGCTTCGAATGACCGTGGCCGACCGGCTGGCTATCCAACAAGGGTGTCGTGACGTCACGCCTTCCAACTCCCGCGGGTCGGGCGGCGAGGCGCGCGCTCACTAAAATGCAAAAATAAAGCCATCGGCTCAAAAATGAGCTAAGTGACTACTTCTTTTCGGTGTAATCACACACTGAGGATTCATTTTCAGCATTTTCGTAAAATTTTCAGATTTCGTGTCTGTATCCCTATAATACCGCAGAATAGAACACAATTGTGTTTTAAGCCAAAGACGGTAGGCCACTTTTTTTAGTGCGCTAGAAGAGGTATATTTATGTTTCCAATTTCCACATGATAAGCGCCTTCCTTGCTTCACTAAGGCGGCAATGGAAAATATTCAAACTACAATAAGATAGCTTTCGCACAGACCAAATTTGCCCTTGCCTGGAAGAACGCGATCTCGCACGCGTTTACGACGCGTCTAAATGCGTGGGAACACTTAAATGGTTTTTTGTTCTATTATCCATGACGCAACATTGATGACGTCAATTGAATGTGAAAGTAACTGATAAAATATTGTGACTGCAGGAAACTAAGTTTTTGTTTAGGCTATGAACGTCTTTATGAAAAATAGTGAACGGTCATCCGTGAACCAACATTGATGACTTCAATTGAAAGTGAAAGAAAACAATAAAATCTTGTCACTGCAGAAAACTAAGTTTTTGTTTAGGCTATGAACGTCTTTATGAAATATAGTGAATGCAGCAAAATTCGTAAAAAAATTGAACAATATCAATGTTAGAGCTTGCAACTCTAATTTAGGAAGAAAAATGATATGGCAATTATTGAAACTATATAAACTAATGCACCTAAAATCGACAAATATATGCCGCGTTCTGAAATATAACACTATTGTAGCGAGGACTTTTGGAAAACATTCGTTAACATTTTCGGTATTTCTGTAAGGTGTCAAGTCATGAATAAAACTTGATTGCTTTAGAATTCCTAACACATGTCGTTTCCAGAACTGTGATATCTACTTTGGAAGCAGAGTTATTAAATTGTAGACCTTCTGTGAAAATTTTTTAAACACCAATTTCGGGCAATTTTCGCATAACATTCATGCCTTAAAGAACTCTGCCTACAGTCACGAGAACTTAACTTTCTCAATTGCAATGAACATAATGTATGCCATTCAAAGATCCCATTACAATTGTACAGCAATATCCGATATCTTGGGCACACGGGTTGCGTGGAAAAGTGCTCCTGCAGGTTTTGCATATCGCCTCTTCATTACGAGCAGTAGACGTAGCCTTTTCCGGTCGTGGACAAAAGAAAACAGGACAGGACAGGTTTAAAAACTCAATATGAAATTAAGCTTGAAGAACACCCCGGCAAACCTTGTCTTGGTGACATAGATACATGCTTCATGCAATAGTGGGCTAGTCTCGAAGAGTCTGGCTATCCGAAGGATATATTTACTGACTTCTGTAGCTGAAGTTCCTCAGGAAGAACTTGCAGTGAGCAGTGCATGTTTAACAGTTCACTACGAACAAATAGGGCTGTGATCATCTACATTACTCTGCATGCCTTCGATACCTAAGACACTGTTTAAAATCGGTCACCCAGTACGCATATGTACGAGTTACGTTGCCGGCTTCAGATCAGATTGGAAAGGCGAGAAAAATTACAAATCCACAATGCAGTGCCATTAAAGAACGCAACAGAAATAATTCCGCCAAATTACGTTAAACGTAAGGGCTGCATATTATATAGAACACCGCTAATATGTGGACCGTTTGCCGTAAAGCAGAGAAAGAAAGAGCTGTCGTAAGCCTCCCCTCATCAGGTCGCTCCGTTGTAAACAAACAAGCGCGTCTTGTAAATCAAGTGGTGGCAGCCGTGTTTGCAATGTATCGAACGGATGCGTGGAGTGAAACGGTCGCAATTTTAAACGGAAGACCGCACGCCCTTCCTCTTAAAGAAGCCGTGCTTTGTTAGAGACGCTCAAGGTCACACGCAAAAATACATCAGCGCAATGACAACTGCTTGCAACGGCACCGAACATGGCACTTGAATTCTGATAATCATCCAATGACGGAACGCGTAAAGAGATGTGCCATGCGCCAACAAAGTATGGGAAGTGAAAAGGAGGTCGTGCTCGTCACGTTAATTGGAAGTGGTGCATCGGCGCCCGTGTGGGAAAAGGCAAGGAACGAGCGTCGCTTACGGGCGCAAGTCGGGGTAAAGATGGAGAGTGCAGACGGCCTGTTTCACATGCAAGCGAAAACGCTCGCGATTCCCGCCGAAGCGGCGCAGAAACCTGTTTCGAGCGGCGGCGGCGGCGGCACTGGCGGCGGGAGCTGCGAGGTTTGTGCAAGTGGGAATAGGTAACCCGTAAAACGAGCAATCGCAGGGAATTGTGGGTAGGGTTGCCAGATTGGGCTATTAATAGCCAAATTGGGCTACTTTTTACGCGGCTTGGCGTCGGAAATTCCGAGTTCGCTACTTGGCTATATTTGGGCTATTTTTGAATTAAGGACATCAGCACTGACAAAATTTGGGAACGCCGGTTTGTGAAAACCCAAGCTCATTGATGCGACAAAGTTATGCAAGCAATCGCGAAGGCCGTGCTTTTAGGCAATGTCGGCACTGAGTGGATGGCGTTAAGTCATCGCTGCCGTGTTTACATGTCTTTCCAGGCTAAGCTCTCTTTTTGTTTTGGTTTCGGCGCCACCTGCTGCCGCGTCACACGTGGTTCAGTAAGAAAACCGTTCTCAAAACTAAGCATGGGCAAGTGGGTGAAATACAGCCATGCATATATAGGAAGGAATGGGAGAAGGACCCCTCTTTCAAAGGTAAATTGTAGTTTTGTGCGCATATTTGGTATTAAAAGCGTCTGGTGGTGCGTTGTTTCGGAATCGAGTAAGAAATTCGGCAAATTTCTTACTCTATTAGAAAATGTCCGAAATTCATTCCGCATTCGAAGGCAACTATTGCATCTGCAAAGCATAAAGCCATTCAGGATTTAAAATATTTCAGTTGAGAATGAGAATGTTTTAAGGTAGCATGAAGGCCTTGCGTGAGGCTCCCACATGATCACGAACTTCAGCACAGGCACGAGCGCGCTGTCGCACTTCGTACTTGCGGTGGACGTACTTTGTACTCGCTCGTCGTCTGCCGTTATCTCAAGATTGGTACCCACGGCACCGTGCGCGTGGAGCACCGCTGCCGTTCCGTCCCCTCTTGCCCTTCTAGTCTTTGGAAACACACAAATATTGCCGGCCCATGCACCGGCTTTATTAAAGAAAGGATAATCGAATGCGCTATAGGATATTTATTGCGTTTCCGTTTTGCAGAAGTAAGAACGCAGGTGCTCCATTTTCAGTTAGTGCGACGTAGTGACGGTAACGGAGGGTGCGCCAGCCTTGCCGAGCTGATTGTGTTCGCGAAGAAGTGTCAAGTTGTCAAAGTGCGCAGGCTCGTTTCCTTTACTGTTGTCTGTTCCGGTGGGCTGACTACCCGTTAAATGAGTATTTTATGGTTGTCAACAAAAGCGGTTGTCTATATGATAAAATAACAGGTAACTGAGCAAGAGTTATTTCCTTTTATTGCGATGGCAATTATATGGGGGCTACAAGCGCATTTCTACCGTGGTCGTTGTCGTCGCTGTGAGGTTGCGCCTAAAGTTCAAACACAGTAATATCGTCACCGCTCGCGTATGTGTTCCCTAGTGGAATTACATTTATTTTTTTTTTTTCAAATCACACAGAAGGTAAGGTGATTTCCCCCTTCGGAAATTTGGCAACACACGGACTCGTGCCTGCATTCAAAGAAACTTACGAAAAAGCGTTTGTATTGTGATATTCTTGATGTATTCTTACCAACACCTGTCTATCGAGCTGTCTACAAGCTAGGTCCTGAACGCGATGTGTTAAAGCGTGTTAAAAAAATGCCGATCAGGCCCTCAGTTAAAACATTCTTTTTTCAAATACATACCGACACTCTCCCTGTCAAGCCATGGTTACAAAGTAAAGGTCTGTTTGTACCTTGGTCAGTAAATTGTTTAATCTGCAGGAAACCGGAAACAATAGAACATATTTTTTCTAGACTGCCACGATGCCGTATTCCTGTGGGATGTCTTGCAAAGAACTCTTAAAAAAGAATTGCCATTAAGCCCTTTTGGACTCCGGTTTCTTCCATGTGCGGATACAGGGGAAGTGCCGAGTGATATGCTAATGTTGCTTTGTATGCATAGCTTATGGAAGACCAGGATGGATGTTAGGCATGCCCATATACAAATTCACTCAGCAAGACACTATTTTGTTGAGAGTGTTATCTACACCCGAGACTTGTTCAGAGCCCAATGTGAACCCCCAGAATGGCTACCTGTATTGGATCAATTGGCTTCTGTGAAACATTTTTAAGCCACATACACCGGCCGAGTAGTAGCTGGTGTATTTACAAAATGTACATGTGTATCTGATCAATTTTATTTGTGTTTGTGAAATGGCAATAAATAAATAAAAAAAAAAGCTTCGTGGCGTAGTGGGCTAACGCCGCGCGCTCGGAAGCGAGGGGTCCCTGGTTCGATTCCGCGCTACGGACACAACTTCGTAATTTTTTTTCTCAGACTGGTTACACACTACTACTACGACGAGGGACGAACGGGTGCCGCTTTAAGGAGCTTGGCCCCTAAAATTGCACAGTTCAACACTTCGATACTAATACCACCTGGGTTATTGCCAGCGCCGTAATCCAGGTGGCAATTGAAACTGTAAACTTTAATTCACCTCTGCTGCTACGTGCCAGCAGGTCGTTCCGTTTTTGCACTCAAAGGCGAATTGCAGTTACTTCGCACGAGGAAAATGCGAGAAGGTTTGAAATTTTCTCCCGAGTCCAGTGTGCCTCTAAGCAGCAGCATTTGCTAAATCAGCGTGAAGCTGCTTTCGAGTAAAAAATACAAAATTGAGAAAGAGAAAGAGAGAGAGTGGGATAGAAATAACATGCTTATTTTATGAATCAAGCTTAGGAAAGGCATCACTATTCTAAAATGCATTGAGCTCGGGCCCTCTCTTGAGCACGCGATCGTGACCAGTCGAAGGTGATCCTAGAGGCTGGAACTGGCAGTATTTTGCCCGACACTTATAAAAAAATGCCTCGAGTAAAGCGAGGCGTGAACTAAAGTTAGCTCACAACGTGGCTCGGTAAATACTGATAGCGTCATGAATCAATCGGAAACGAAATCCTTCGGCTCGTAAGAATACGCGGTGTCCAAATCCACGTCTGAGTGGCAGCTCTCACTAGAATTTTTTACGCAAATCTTGAGGCCACTGTTGTGCTGGTTGCATGCGGCGGAAGTAATTTTGAGCCGGAAATACGCGGTGAACCATCTGCACCATCTATAAGACACTTGCAGAACATCATTACAGTAACATCATCAACTTTTGGCTATGTTTTTGGCTACTTTTGGGTCACAAAATATTAGGGTCTGGCTATCTTTGGGCTACATTTTGGGATCATTTGGCTATTTTTTGTTGAGGCCATCTGGCAACCCTAATTGTGGGGCGCGCCGTCTGCTAGCAGATTCTGGTTCGACGGACGACGCATCGGCGACATGCCCGGCGCACGTGTTTTTCTACGCGGTTTCAACTGTCAGTCGTGCGAAGCTTTCCGTCCGCTTTGTCAACAGCAATGTCGTACCATTCATGCAGCTGATTTCTAGGTTTCAGTTCACTCTGGGCGCGACGATGACGAGCCAAGAAAGGCAAGGATACGCTTATATTCATAAGCGAACTCTGGTTTTCGTTTCGGCGGCCTTTTTTGTTTCTGCCAGGTTTAGCTCTACGACATTTGCCGTTGCTTGGACGCACCGTCGCTGAATGCTCTGCCTGCGGTTCAGTCAGACAGTTGAAAAAGTTATCGTTATCCGATAATTTATCAAGCGTATAGAAGCATTACTTATGGCATATTCGAGTGGTCGTTTCAGAGCGCTCTGGCCGTGCTACAAAAGTGGTGAAAAACGACTTTAACGCTGTATTATGACAATAACGGGGTATGGATGTGATGATCCTGCTTCGTTATCATCAGAGGGACCCGTTTCTGCAAACGGTAACGCTTATTAACCGTTTTACAGGACCTTTGTAGCGCTACCAGAGGGCTGTAACACAACCAGCCGAATATGCCATTTGAAAATCGGGTGCTGAGGTGATGGCTAGAGCGGTGCATGCTGTTCTGTGATCATAGCTAGAAACCGATATCGTCGGTATAACGGCGCAGCTAGCGCTGAAAATGATAACCTTGCGCGCTGTCAACGGCATTTCTCGGTTGGAACTCTAGGTTCATTTGAAGTGGTACGTAGTTAGACGTTCTCGCTTTTTTTTTTTTGTCAACAATGGCCGTATCACTGTCATATTACGGCTGCGCATTATCTCTATCTGTGCTGAAGGAACTACCGAGGGCTAGTTGGTTACGAGTATTATGTATGTATCTCGCTGTGTCCCGCTTAAATTCGCGCCGTAAAACCTCGTTCCATAATATCTCTATATGTGCATGCGAGTACTGACATAGTTCTGGTTGCCTGAGTCAATGTTAGAGAAAGAAATATCTTGGGGAATCATTCCGTGTCTGCCCTTACACAGCTAATCGCCGCCTGATAAGTGGCACTGTACGTCCATTTTCTTTTGTTCACGGATGGTCTCAGCCTTGTTACAGTTTTGGAAGTGGCGGCCATTCCTCTGATGCTTGTACACAGCTGATTCAGCAAGGGTTGCTGCAAGGCAGTAGTTACATGCGTTCACCTTTAACGCTTGAATTTGAGCAGCCAACGGCTGAACAGCCGACGAATGTTTGCTAGGCGCTTGCAACCGGGTAATCTTCGATTGGGACAAAGCCGGACTGCAAGCGCAAGTGACTCAGTCCGCTAAAGCCTTGCGCTGCTGAGCGCGAGCTCACGGGGGCCGCATTTTGAAAGATGGAGGCGAAATGCGAAAACGCCCGTGTGCTTGCGTTGTAGTGTATGTTAAAGAACCCCAGGTGGTCAAAATTAATCCGGAGCCCTCCACTACGGTGTGCCTCATAATCAGAACTGGTTTTGGCACGTAAAACCCCTGAAAGAACAACTGACTGCAAGCGCATCAACGGAATTCAACGGCGAAGCGGTGGCGGCGGTTGCGCTGACTCGAACCGGAAGCAGCTAGCAGACGGCGCATCCCACAATCTCTCGCTATTTTACGGGTCACCTATTGGCGGCAAGGGCGGCAGCCCCGCTTCGGAACCAATGACGGCCTGCCTCGCCGGGTGACCAGTGGAGGACTAGTGGGGAAAAGCCTGCGCATAGGACGATATTCGCAATGGTGGAAAATGCGCGGTGGCATTGCATGTGAAACGAAACCTCGCGAAAATTTTCGCAGCGCCGCGCTGCTATCCGCTCCATTCGCTCAATCGCCTGCAAGTGAAACAGGCTTTATGCTCGACTTCTGGGGGCACAGTAGCCGGACATTTTCATGTCCATCCTCTCCTGTAACAACTGGACTATAAAAATTGTGTTACTAAAGCACTCCCTCTCCCTCGGTGGCGGCTGACAATTTCTACTGTGTAACCAAAATTTGTAATGGCGCCTTCTAAGGCGCCTTGCATTAACAACAGGCGGCTCGGGCAAGCATACTGAATGAAAAATGAAACATGCGGTTGGCTTGCTACGCATTGCAAGGATTGTGACAAAAACCATTCCGAGACAAAATCGAAGACAAAGCGCTAAGCGTCGATTGCGTTTACGAATCAATTTATCGCCAGGAAAATAAGTTCATTCGAAAGCTTGACGCATGCAGATTATGTCAAATGTTATCCCTATTAGCTATCAATAATTCTCCACGCATTTCACACAAAAGTTACTCATGCAGAAACTGACACGGTGACGCTGGTAAAGTGTCCTTATAAGCAATAAAGCACCACCATCGCGATCGATATAAGTGTTCACCCCTCTGCGGGTTGGTAATCGTCTTCGCAAATGGTACCGATGGTGGAAGGCCTTGCCCTACTTACCATTGACGTCAGTGGCATCGCTCAGGCTGTTCAACGCCTTGCATAGCTCATCGAAGCAGTCGTCGAAAATCCTAGAAATGGACGTACGTATTTTATCCGACTCTTAGCCTCCTGGTAAGACAGCAAATATCCGAAGATTGTTTTGTCAAAACAGAATTTGGAACAAAGAAAGTGTTATTTTGGTAATGAACGTTAAACCTGTAACCTTTCATGTTATCTAAATGCTCACTTGCTGGCTGGCATAGGGTAAGCGGTACACTCGGCGCAAAATGTGATATTGACATGTGAACGTGAATATGAAATATGAATGAGCAGGGAGCTAATCGGCCTTAGGAGAAACGCCTCCTTGACATATACGAACGGGGCCAACTTAGGTTCTAGCGCACTTACAACGGATCTGATTCGAGCGTTGTAGTTAGCGGCATAAGTTGCGTTCTCCGTTTGTCACAGCATAAATAACTGGTGGAGCATATATAATTGCAACGTTAATTTCGAGTTGGCGCCATGGAATATTTTTATCTATTTTCTCAATAAAGCAGGTTAAGGCTTAGAACAAGGGATTGCGTGAACTGGTTCCATATTGTGATTGACAGGAGAGCTGTACGGGAAAAGAAATTGTCTTTCCCACTCCTGTTGGGATATTCCACCAGCCTGGTGGTATCCGGGTTTAGAAAGTGAAATCAACGACGGACGGATTCCGGATCGCGTGTTTCTATTTGCGCCCACGCCCAGTGCTCGACCGCTGGCGCCGCCATGCGCCGCTCGCGCGTACTATGTTTCAAGGTGGTTTCTTTCACCGAGGGCGCTCGAACGCAATCATATGGTTTGCACGAATGCCCGTACCGGAAGCGTGTCTGTATGGCACGCTTCCGGAATGTTGCTACTTAGATGTACTTAAGCGTGTCCATCGAATGATCATTCCTCCAAGGATCAAAAATTTTTTTCTTTAACTTACATTCGGCAACCCTTCCTGTCAAAACCTGGTTAGAAAAAAGGGGCTGTTTCGTGCCGTTGTCTACAGACTGCCGTTAGTGTCCACATGCTGAAACGATTGATCACTGTTTTGTCGATTGTAGGGATGCCATGTTCTTCTGGGACATTCTCCAAAGAACACTTAAAAAAGATTTAGACATCACACCATACACAATTCATTTCTTACCTTTTAAAGATCCCTATGAACCACCATATGACATGTTCACAGTACTTGGTCTACATAGTCTTTGGCGCAGTAGAATGTGTGACAAGCGCGCTGAACCACCGCGAAGCACTCGGTCGTTTTTTCGGGAATCTGCTGCTTACGTTCGTAGTGTGTACGCTGCTCAAGAAACAGCGCCGGACTGGATGCCTTTTTTGGATGCTTGCACATGCTTGCCTGACGTTTGAATATGTCGCGGGATCGAATCCCGGCCACGGTGGCCGCATTTCGATGGGGGCGAAATGCGAAAACACCCGTGTACTTAGATTTAGGTGCACGTTAAAGAACCCCAGGTGGTGCAAAATTTCCGGAGTCCCCCACTACGGCGTGCCTCATAATCAGAACTGGTTTTGGCACGTAAAACCCCATAATTTTTTTTACGTTTGAATATGTACCTGTTGCGCCTTGTTACTTGTGTTGCTGAAGAATCTGCTCCCATGTAATAAAGAGAAAAAAAGTGTCTGTATGGCGTAGTGGTTACCACGCTCGCTATGGGACCGCAGGTACGCGGGTTCGGGTCCCGCCATGGCTTGAAACTTTTTTCTTTTTATGACCATTTTTCCCTCTCTGTTTGGCGGTGCGGCCGGTTGAACCCCGGTGCCACGGCGGCAGCCATGGTGCCGGGCGCCGACGCGAAGCGGCGGTCCTTGGGGTGTTGCGTACGCTAGCGTCCGCAACACCCGACATTGATGTACAGTCACGGCCAAAATTTTGCGAGATGCCGGAGCGCCGTTCGGAAACTGTCTCTGGGACATTAGGCGGCGCAGTGCGCGCGTCGAGGCTATGCTGGACGATCACTAAGCGCATGCGCGTCCAGTATGCGCTCGTTTGTCTACCTGGTCACGGATTTCGCGTGAGGCGTTGCTTATTCCGCGCTTGGGCGTGGGCAGCTGCTGTTCACTGCTCGCGCTGCACAACCATGCGGCCGTCGTGCTCGGCGCGCGGCCAGTCGACTACGCCAACGGCACGTGTTCGCAGTGCCCGCTGAGTTTACCTCGCGTCTTTTAGGAGAGAAGTGGAGCGCCGTCTATTTTTCTTCTTTCTTTCTTTCGATAAACGTTTCCTTCTTGCTTGCGATAGAAGCCTGGTTTCCGAAAAACGCCCGCTACAATGAAAATCTCTTATCGTCGAAGAAACTCGGTAATTATCGTGTAAATATTGTCGCAACGTCCAAAAAACAGAGGTCGCACACTACTGATCAAGAGGAACAGCAGCAGGTCGCCTTTTACAGCGTAAGTTGTTATGGGCTCATTCCAATAGCCGTTACGGTACTCGATGTCGCTGCCGCCGTGGAGCGACCCGACTCTCCGCCAGTATGATGGCGCGATCTAGTTAAGGTGCCTGCAAGCGCAGCAGGCGCAGGCGACGAGATACGATTCAGACGAGGCGCGCAATCACGCGATTCCGATGTGAGATGTGCGCCACGTATTCTGGATACCTCTTCCAGCGGCCGTGCCACTTTGGTACACGTTATGGCGTCTCCTCGCAAGTTACGAACCACTACTGAAGAAGCGAATCGTAGAGCTACGTGCGCGGCTACAACCAGACATCATCGGGCTCAGCAGACTGCTGTGCAGAGAGCATCACAAGCCACAGCTCGCCGTCGACGCCGGGCGGGCAGATCACATCGTTCTCATCAAAACGAGGCGAAGAGACTTTGTCGCGAAGACCCTGGTGTGCGTGGTGCCGAAATTGGAGCTACTCTTCAGCCGTTCAACCAGCTTACGCTGTCAGTGTGCTGCGTGTGCCACGCAGGCATGTGACTTTTAAATGGGAAGCCTTTCTAGGCGAACATTTGCGACTTTGACCGCATCTATCTATCTAGCCGCCTACGACTTTGTGCTCTCATGATCGTTTCGTTAACTTGGTATGTACCAACATTCGCATAGTATTACAAGAGTATATGACGAACATAAATGATATGTCATGGCATGAATGTCATAACATGCGTGTCACGTAGGTCATGAAACAGCCGCCTATGTCTTCGCGCTCTCATGGTCGTTTCGTTAACTTGGTAGGTACCAAAATTGATATATTTACGGGAGTGTATGACTAACATAAGTGATAAGTCATGACAAAAATGTCATGACATGCGTGTCATGTAGGTCATCAGTGACCCAGCGAAAAAATATTAACACTCAAAAACCACTGGAATGGGCTCAGACGTGGGCCCTAAGTGAAGGGAACACTAAAGGACAATGGTAGAAATCAGTCATGATAATGACTCAGCAAAAAATGTAAATGACTCAGCGAAAAATTATTAACACTCAAAAGCCACTGAAATGGGTTGGGACGTGGGTACTGAGTGAAGGAAACACTACAGGAAGCTGGTAGAAGTCAGTCATGAGCATGACTCAGGAAAATGAACGACTCAGCGAAAAAAGTATAGCACTCAAAAACCACCGAAATGGGTTCGGACGTGGTTACTAAGTGAAGGAAACACTATAGGATGCTGGTAGAAGTCATATTTATAAGTATGACTAAGGCTTTCGCCCTAAGGTCGCTTAGGTGTAGCTAAAGAGACTCCTGAGGATTCAGGGCATGAATGTCGTGACATGCGTGCCATGTAGGTCATGAAAGAGCCGCCTACGTCTGGGTGCTCTCAAGGTCGTTTCGTTAACTTGGTAGGCTGCCCTCACACTGCTTCGCCTAACATCGATTCCCACAGGTCGTGGGATCTGCCGCGTTTTTTTAATACTGCGCGCTATCGCGACTTCTTCACTGCGCCTTCATAAAAACGCTCATGCATACTCGCATTGTCCTCTTTTTCATCGGAGTACAAGCACTCCAATATGTAATTACTGTGCCGACGCAAAGCGCAAAAGATATAAAGAATTCTTCGGCAGCCTAACTATTGCCATCAAACAAAACTGAGGATAAAAAACAAACACGATCCAGGCTTCACTGGCAATGGGACGATTCCTATTACTTGGGGAAATTCCCGCCAAGAGCAATGACGCTTCCCAAACGGCGTGACATGGATTTGTACAGAGAACGGACCGCGTCTGTTAGTGCGAAGCCGTTCCTATTCTGTTTTCACTGCTTCCCACAGCGCGTCCGCACAGCCATCACCAATTGGAATTTTTTACTAGATTGGCTTTCAGTAGGCCCCACACATTTTCAATAGGTTTCATGTCGGCTTCCTTTGGAGGCTATGGCCGCTGCCGCACGCCACGAGCATCGAGAACAGCGCCCACTTTCCAGATCTGTATACGGGACACCTATCTTGTTGAAATAAAGAGAATCCATCCGGGAATGGCCCGTGAAGGACGCATAGCAAGAAGACGTTTTCAATGATGTCAACGTAAGTGTCATAGACGAAGGGTCCATAGATTCTCACCAGAGGTCCCAAGCCCATTTCTTGATATGGGGCTCAAGACAGCCACAGAGCAGTGACCAATTGCGAACACACTTTGCATGTATGATGGGACGTATCTGAGCAGGAAAAAAAATCGGTACAACGCCATAATTTGGGATTTATGCGGCAACTGTAGCGCGATTGAGAACTATATTTTCGGTGTAGCAAAGCTTAGTCGCAAGTGTAAAACCTTTCCGAACAGTACTAACCACGCATCTAAGCGGCAGTAGTTGTCTGTGAAAAGTAATCACTTTTCAGAAACTTGCGGCTTCTCTAAGAAGAATGGTTTCATGCAGTATTTTTCGGTTGGGACCAAGTAGGTCGACCTTTTCCTCTGAATCTACCCTCAGTGCTCATATTCTGCATACAAAACGAATGGGATTTACATATAAACTAGAATAATATATACATACCTGCAATCACTGGCCGCCAAACTCGAGGCTGCTGATTCCAGCGGGTCGAAAATGTGGACTCGTCCGAGAATATAATTTCGGGCCAATTTTCCACGGTTCGCTCTGAGATTTGGCAAGCTCGAGCCCTTCCCGTCGTTGTTTCGCCGTTAGGGGAGACTTCTGTGCAGCCACGAAGCATCGCAGGCAAATTTCGTTCAGCCGTCTTGTCGTTGTGTTTGCTGATAACTTTAACGAGAATTCTTTGCCGATTTCTCCCGAAATCATGAAGGGGTTGGCCACCAACGCAGCCACTATGAGGAGGTCATGTTTTCGTGTGTGTCTCGGTCGACCTGAGCGTTTGGCGTCCGCAAGGCTCCATTCGTAGCGAAACACGCTAATGGTGCGGGCTACGGTGGATTTGGAGCGGCCAGTCCGGCGGACTATTTCGCTCTGGGGAACGCCTTCCACGAACAAGAGTGCAATGAGTACCTTTGTCGGTCCGCACCCTCGGAGGAATTTTGCAACCAGAAGGATTGGAGATGAAGTTATATAGGTTTTTCTGGATATCACTAGCCCATGAAAATGAGTAACATCGGATGGCAAAGCAAAAGTAGCACGTGCACACCATGGGTGGTGATGCACGGTAACTCTCGCAGTTGAAGCATACGGACCAAGTTTTTTCGGCGATAGCACATTTTAATTGTAGCGGGCGGTTTTCGGAAAGCAGGCATCTATCACAAGCAAGAAGTAAATGATTATCGAAAGAAAGAAAAAAAATGGAGGACGCTCAAGCTTCGCCTCTTAGAGTGGAACGCGATGGCATTCAAAATCCCTGAATGCTTGTCAGGTTCCCGACAACTGCAGCTTTCTTTTTTCTCCAACTTCGCCCAACTTCGCATCCGCATGCGGCTGCAGGGGAGGCGAGCGCCATCACT
Organism: Dermacentor silvarum; assembly: GCF_013339745.2. NCBI lineage: Eukaryota > Metazoa > Arthropoda > Arachnida > Ixodida > Ixodidae > Dermacentor > Dermacentor silvarum. Next base: position 45,998,960 of record NC_051164.1, read on the forward strand.
ATTGTATTTTTGCAAGGAGAAAACCGCGGTGCGCCGCTCTAGCAGTGGTAGAAATTCGAGTTTCCGCCGTAACAGCATTACGTTTTCTCGTATATTCAAATTACAATCCGACGCTGTCATGCCTGTAGGTTGTGGTCATGTCGTACGTTTTGATTTTTTGACGTGTTTTACTTCGAGAAATTTAATTATTTCACTAACACCTCCGCGTCATGTGGAGGGCCTGGCGGCCGCATTTCGGTGGGGGCGAAATACGAAAACACTCGTGTACTTAGCTTTAGGTGCACGTTAAAGAACCCCAGGTGGTCGAAATTTTCCGGAGTCCCCCACTACGGCGTTTCTCATAATCAGATCATGGTTCTGGCACGTAAATTTTTTCTTTTTTTTTTTCGTGGTCGGGGTGGGTCGGCTTGATTTTCTCCGCCACGGACGCCGACGCTTACGCCGACACCGAATTTTCTGCGACACGGGGCCCTTAACGCTATCGTGTTAAAAAATAAACAGACCTCCGAAAAGACGCGATGTTAAAGCAGCGGGCAATGAAAACACGTGCCTTTAGAGTGGTTGGATGGCCGCGCGCCGAGCACGACGGCCACATGGCTCGAGCAGCGCAAGCAGCACTCAGAGACTGCCCGCGCAAGCGCGGAATCATAAGGAAATTCAACAACAGGGGCACGCCCATAGAGCCCAGCGTGCGAATTGACAGCAGTGCGCCAAGCGGTCGGCGTATATCACTTTCGGTTTCGATTTCGGGCGCGCGCATTTTGAACGCTAGCTAGCACGCCGGCTGCGCTTTTTTTTTTTTTTTTGCTTTCTTTTTTTTTGCACGGTCGCGCACGGTCTTCGTGCGGAATCGGTTTATTATTTGGTAAAAATGATTGCGAACGATCTTGTCAAGTCCTATCAAATCTGTGCCACGTGCAATTTCGCAAAGTAGACGCAAGACTCCTTGTGAAAGGAGGAAATATTTATTTTGCTCTATATAAAAGCTCGTTCCGCGCTTTCTGTGCGTTCATCCAACGTTCTGACCCCAGGTAAGCAGTAGTTGCTGTATGAAGCTCCACTGGACGGCATCAGCTGAAAAAAAAGTAAATTACAAGCATGTTACATTTACAAGCACGAAACATATGTTACATGCATGTGGCATTTGATATTTAGATATAGGAATACTGCGTCTAGAGGCGAAACGTGCGAAAGCGGTGAATGGGCGGCATTACAAACAAAAGCAATTCGTTTTTACATATATGGCGTAGAAAATACACGACTAATCCTAAACAATACCATAAAATGCGAAAACATCATTTCCAAGCATTCCCCCATTTCCGGGCATTATTTCCTGCACTTTAGCCGCAAAAATACACGGGCAACTTCGCGTTTGCAAAACTTGGCCTCGGGCGACGCGACGGTATGCTACATACACTGAGACGGACGCAACAGGCACTCAACACAAATGCGTGGGTGCAAAGCCTGTTTTCAGTCCTTCAGAAGATTGAATTTTCGAATTACAAGTTCCTGATATGCTCCTCGGCGTTATCCTTCGCGCGTTCTGCCGGCGCCAGCAACACAATCCCATGTTATCACTTTTGGCAATCGCGCATCGCGTTTTCAACACACCTGAGTACCGAAAGAAGATATATGTTGTTGCAGGGTCACAAAAAACGTCACAAACTTGTCCCTCTAAGATTTATTACACGCCAAACTAACTTTATCACCACGGCCGAGCTGCTTATCGTTAACTGCGTCACAGCGCGCTGTGCGGACAGCGTGCCTCAAAAGTGCCCAAGAATGTAACGAAATTACTTTTCAGTAATGTCTGGTGTCAGAGAAAGCGGCACAAACTTCTCCTATAGCAAGACGCACTAGACTACGCACCACGGCCGAGTTAGTTCTCGCCAACTGCGACACGGTGGCCTGTGCGGACAGTGTGCCTCAAAAACCGAAATAAATTACAATAATCTCCTAAGAAGCGTCGGAAACATGTCCCAGCACGATTCATTAACTCAAATTAACTGCGCCAGGACGTCCGAGCTGTTTTTCGCTAACTACGTCTTAAGTCTCGGTCCGGTGCCGTAAGCCTAATTGCGTCGTAGACTGTGAAACAAGATTTCTCACCTTGCCGTAGTCCAATAGTGCAGTGGTGTCTTGTCCCAGTGCAGAAGGAACGCAAGAATACGCCGAGAGCCCAATAAACTAGGTTACAATAAAATAAAACATCACAGCATATCCACGGGGTGAATGATGATGAGTGGGCGAAGCTCCGGAGGGAATCATCGGATCTCCCGCTTAAGGGGACGCTGGCACAAACGCGTTAGAGACGTGCAGTACTCTCCAGTAAGGGGGAGCGGCCACAGCGTCTTACGCAGCCATTTACACATGCCGGAACGTGCACCGCGTTTGCCGACGCCATGACATGACTGCTGAGAGGGTATACCCACCGTATTCATAAACGCTCCTCGACTTGAACTTGACTTGCCACCGCCTTGGGCAGCGCGTTCGAAACGCGTTGAAGGTAAGGCGGAGAGGCCACAGCGTCTTACACCAGCTTCTTACACGGGCCGTAACGCGCTAGCACAAACGCGTTAGAAACGCGCTAGAAACGCGGCCTTTCGTTAATGTTGGGTATTTATTGCCATCGTGGTGCTTGTGTCTATGTGTGCTTCGTGGCGTAGTGGGCTAACGCCGCGCGCTCGGAAGTGAGGGGTCCCTGGTTCGATTCCGCGCTACGGACACAACTTCGGAATTTTTTTCTCATTTTTCTCAGACTGGTTACACACTACTACTACGACGAGGGACGAACGGGTGCCGCTTTAAGGAGCTTCGCCCCTAAAAAAATTACACCATCTTCCAGTAGGGGAACCCTGAGTAGTATGCGAAGCAGCCATGGGGTCGACTCAAGGTAGTTTTATCAGCTGTATAACCTTGGACATGCAGCAGCACCAGCAACGCGCAGAACTGCTGTCGACGCCGTCGGCGTTTTGCCCGCGTTCACACCGAACGCGCGCGGCGTTGGTGACTGTTGTCGGTGCCTCTGGGGCGCCTACCGTCGCGCCTCTAACCTAAGCTGCTCGACATTATCGCGCACGGAGCTGCAGGTGTTGCCATTCGTTGCGCAATCCGAGAGGAGAGGAGCTTCGGAGAGGAGGAATGCCAAGAGGAGAGGAGATGAGACAAGGAGAGGAGAAAAGGGGAGGAGAGGAGGGGGAGGAGCATGCGCATGCGCAGTAGGGGTGTGGACGCCGCACGGCGGAGGGCGGGAGGGAGTGACATAGCCCCATAACATGCTTCGCTTCTAAAAAAAGGGAGACAGACGGGTCGCCGCGCGCGAGTGCTCAAACGCGCGCGCATCCGTCCTCGCTGGCTTCGGGACGGGAGAGTGTCTGGCGGATGACGCATGCATCTGGCGCGTCATTGGCCTGTCGCTAGGTAAGGCAGGAAAAGTAAGTCGCAGAGATTATACGGAAAACGTTTTAGTTTTCGCGGCAAAGAGTTTAAAAATTAAATCAATGTTAACTTAATTTCACTTTTTTTTTTCGATGCACGCGGCAGCTAACGTTCGGCAGAAATACTATAGCGTGACGTATGGTGACGTGTTTCCTGTTGCCAGTTTTTGGCGAGTGTCCCCTCTTGTTGAATTTCTTTCTCTATGGCGGAATAAGCAACGCGTCACGCGAAATCAGCGATCAGGTAGGCAAACCAGTCCCCGGCAAGTAAAGCTATTTTCGGTTTCAATAAAGTCCCTATATAAGAAAAGTACCGCCATCTACTCTTTCCTCCGCCGCCTCCTCTCCTAAAGCCCTTGCTGTTTCTTTACTTTTTGCTTGCGAAAGCCAAGTCGACGGTGGCGCACCTAGAAAGTCCACGTTGAAGCTTTCAGGCCGGGCGCGCGCCGCCGCCGCCGCCGGCGACTGCGCAGAGGACTTTCAACATGGCTCTGAGGCGGAAAAAAAGAAAATATAAAGAAATGAAAAGCGCGCGCTATCATCGTCCAATCGGAGATACAGGATAACACAGGAGAGAGCGAAGCGGCATTTGTCAAAGGATGGCGATACTTTTCTTATATAGGGACTTTAGGTTTCAAGGCTCGTGCGCGCTCGTAGCGGTTGCCGGACATCCTAAGTTATTTTTCTTATTTCTCTGTTTGTGAATCCTAAATCGGCCGAAGCGCGGGAAGTGATAGCCATCGTGCGTCCGTCGAGCTTGCCTCCGCTCACCCTTGCCACTCGCTCAGCGATATCACAAGTAAGATCGCGCTTGGTCGTCTGCTTCGGCTGTCGTCCCAAGTGTGAAGATGGAAAAGACAGAATCATGATCAGCAAGCGTGCAACGAACGGAAGACGCAGGAAACCGGGTCGACCAAGCATTAGACGAAGATGGCTAAATCGGGGGGTCACATGGGTTGCGTGGCTCTGTGATGGTCGAACACCGGGAATTCAGTTCTGCCAAGTTTTTTCAGGTTTCCTACTGATCACGGGTAAGCACAAGTATTTCACTATTTTCCGAGCGGGTATTCATTTTGCATGAGTAAACAAGTTCTATGCAAGCCTGAGTGGGCTGACTTAAGAGCTGTGTCGCTCTACTCATTCGTCATGACGGCAGCCCATCTGTTGCCGGTGAAATACTTGTAATGAAGGGCTTGAGTGCGCGTTTTTGGGCTATACATTTTGTTCACTCTTTGTCGACATGCGCAGCCAAGGTTAAAAAAAAAAGAAAAAATGCAGCCGTGGTGGTTAATAATTTTCGCATTGGTTTGGATCTTCTAGAATCCATTTTCACTCATTGGGTACAAATTTCCGTTGTGAATGAAAATACACGACACACTTCAGCGGGTTCTGCTCCGCGATATGGCCAATCGCGCCGCACGGCCAGCGGACTTGCAAGAGAACACGAACGCAGTCCGCTTGCATGTGAAGTGGGAAAGGAGGGCTTTAGCGGCAACCCTGCTCCTCCGTCCTCTCCCTCTACTCTCCTCTCCCGCGTCCTCTCCCTCTACTTTCTGACCTCATCAGTGACGTCATGGAGGCAGTGTTTTGTTTGTGAATTATTCCCAGTAGGATATCCGGCAGCCGCCAGTGGTGGACGCGGCGCTGTCGCCGAATATCGGCTAAAATCCCTCCCTATATAAGAAAAGTACCGCCATCCTTTGATCAACGCCGCTTCTCTCTCTCCTCTATCTCCGATTGGACGATGATAGCGCGCGCTTTCACTTCTTTATATTTTGTGTTTTTTTCCGCCTCAGAGCCATGTTGAAAGTCCTCTGCGCAGTCGCCGGCCGCGGCGCGCGCCCGGCCTGAAAGCTTCAACGTGGACTTTCTAGGTGCGCCACCGTCGACTTGCTTTTGCAAGCAAAAAGTAAAGAAAAAACAAGCGCTTTAGGAGAGGATATGGCGGAGGAAACAGCAGATGGCGGTACTTTTCTTATATAGGGACTTTAATATCGGCACGGGTGCGAGTGTCCCATGGGAGGTATAGGGAGTTTCCGGCCCCTGGGAAAACGACCGATTATAGGACGCGCATGCGCTAAGCAGTCATCCAGGGGACGTATTTTGAAACGTTCCACTTCGGCGATAGTTTGCCTAGGCGCTAATTTCGCCTTCACGCGCGCGCTGATTGGCTATTTTAGCGAAATTGAATGAGCTGATTGGCTGGTTGAGCCCGACGTCATTCAATTTTGCTCAACCGGCCAATCAGCGCGCCCCTGGAGGCAAAAGGCGAACTATCGCCAAAGTGGGACGTTTCAGAATATGTCCCCAGCATAACGTCGATGCGCGAACTGCGCCGCCTAGTGTCCCAGAGACAGCTTTCGAACGGCGCTCCGGCATCTCGCAAAATTTTGTCCCTGACTGTGCTTACCCTGTCGCTTGAGTGCCACTTCCTATTGTGCTACACAGCTCATACTGGGGCTTAACCAACAGTATAGCTGCAGTGGCAGCCAAGATGGCCCACACCGCCATTTCGCACATTGTTCACGTGCCCCCGCAACCTGTCATTCGTGCATCGCCCCAATAGGCCGATGTGCTTTTTGTATTATGGTAACGACCGCTCCTCGACAACCTTGGTCTCTCATCTAACAAAGCCTTCTTTTTGGTTTATCTCGCAACCTAGCTTTCTAGTGCTGCGGTAGCTGGCCTTGCACAAACTTGAAAGCTTTTTTTGCGCTGTTCGTAATCTTATAAAGCCTATGTTAGACGTCGTGAATATATGTGCGCAACTTTGTTCCTTTATTACGCTCCCTGTTCGGCGTATCCGACTGCGCATTCAGGTGGGCGTGGTTGAAAGCCTTTAGCAAACGACTATAGTCACAGTGCAACGTAGACAAGATACAAAGCAGAAACACTGCATTGAATAATACAGAACTTCTGTGCCTCCTGCCTACATTACGCTGTCATGAATAACCAACCAGCCAAGCTTTCCGCCCTTCTTAGCAAACATTGCGTCACTGAAGTTACCAGTGACTGCGGAAATCCTGCATTTATAAAGTGCGCAGCTTGTGCAGGGAAACTGCCGTGACACCTGTGAAAGCAGCAGCGACGAACTGCGTTCACTAATGTTAACTATCCCCAGAATTAATGAGCACAGAGTGACCCGACGAAAAGTGCAGCAATGGATGCTTGGATCTGGGCTCACAAACCCCGCATACATGGTACATTATGAAACAGAGCCGTATATCAAGTAATCAAACCATTTCTCTCTCTGGCATTTCATGGGTGATCAGCAGCGTAGACATGAACTTAGTGAAAAGATTAAGTACCGGAAGAGTTACGATTGAACCCTTTAGAAAAATATGATAACCAGTCTAGAAAAAATATGATAATCGTCACAACATCTGAATATTTGAGAACGTTTCTATTCTCAAAATGACTTTCCAATTTTCTGTTAACACCGGATAGATACAGGTACCTTGATGTGGCCGCGATAGAAGGACCGATACAAATTCCTTGGTTTTTGAAGCAAGATGTTCCCATTCCATTCAGAGAAAGTGGCCCCCACATTAAGAGACCGCATTTAACCATCCCTGGTGATAGGCTGCTTCGCCTGGAGCATTACCCTGGACGTCGAGTTCATCAGTACTACGTCGCAGGGATACCACATATGTGAAGCGGTGATCAAACACAAACGAAAAATATATGCTTTGAAAAAGACATTTGCCTCTAGAAGTGGCCCTTATTGTTACCATGACCATAAACAGCCGCATCTGCGCTACCTGTGACAATATTTTCGCATCACCTGTGCCTCGATGCCGAAAGCCATCAGAGTCACCGATGTACAGCCTGAAGTCTGCGAAAACGCCCACTTTGACATGGGAACTAATGCATAGCTCTCAATGCCTGTATTCCAGTTTGTTTCTACGGCAGTCATTAGTCAATGAAAATTTTACAAACAGGAATACTCACGTAGTGTAATCGTCGAAAGTGGATGAAGAAGCCTGGGTGCCATCACGGTTTGTACTCGGGGTTGCTTCGTCGCTGAAGGTAAACGCAGGAGGCGTGTGTCTACCATTACCTTCTTCAGTCATGCCTGATGCTGAGGCTCTGGAATTCTAGCAGAGGGGTGAATCTTCCTATACCTCCCATTGGTGCTCCTATGGCAGACGCTCAGTCGACGCTAGCGCCAAGGCGCACTTCAGTTAGGCCCTAGCGGATGGATGACGGTACTATGGTGGCGAAAAAAAGAAAAAAAAAAGAAAATCGACGCGATTATTTTATCTTCCCCTTTCTCTATAGCACTTTTTTTCTTCCTTTTTTTTCATGATAACGTTGTTCCGCTCGTTTCTCCTTTCCCTCTTGACTTTCCTTTCCCTCTCCCATGCTTCGCCTCACCCTCCCCTCATGCCTCGCGCGATGCTCTTTTTTTTATTTCTTTAGCTGTTCGCGGAGCGCTCTTTTTTTATTTTACTTTTTTTTTTCGCGGGCGTTATCAGAAGCAACGCCGTACCGAAGCGCGCGCTCCGCGCTCCTCTCCTGTCCGGCCGTGCCATTCGTGCATTCGTGCTGCGTGCGCAGTGGATTCTTTTTGCGTTTTCAGGCATGAAGTCGCGTTCATTATTACAATCAAGCAAGCATGTGCCCACATTGTATTAAAAAAATTATTCCACTTACAACACAACAGTTCTTTGGACTAACTTTATTGTGTTCGTTTGCGAAAACCAGAATTGCAGCAGACAGTGCAACACACTATAGAATGCAACAAAACGCGGATGGTGTTTCATGTACGCACATGCAAAAACATTGATTGTAATTGCTCTAATGGCCAATGCGCAGAATAGCTTCTCACGGCCTGCTTCTCGTTCGGCCCATAAAATCCACCTCCGTGAAGTGCGCCGAGCATATTCTGCGGTTGTTGACCTTGTCTCTGGGCAAACCCATTAGGTCCATCCTTCCAGCGTTAAAGACGCTTCCATCCTGAAGAAAAGTGAAGATCATAAATTATAACGTCGCAGTTGGAACATACGAAACTGAGCTCGTTTCGCGTTGCGGCAGAGTACTATAGTTGTGTTATGTCAACCTCAATTCTCAGCAACGCATTTTTAAACGATGGCGACCAATTAGCTAGAAATAAGCGCACACCTACACACGTGTTCCTTGCGCTACGCACAGGTGGTACTATATTTAGCAGGAGCTTTATGTTCGATGCTTGTTGACATAACGATTTACTGCATCGTTGTGGTGTTTTCAAATCAGCTAGCTGCAGCCTCACCTACGGACAGCCATGTACGACTGCGCACAATTACTATCACAAATAAAAACCGGCAAGTAAACTGCACAGCGCTCACCTGTTGTCTTTAAGGATGCGGTAGAATTTCACGTCGCATGGCTCATTTCGTCTTGATGTGTTCTCCCACCATCGAAACACACACGAACAGCGACAGCTGAGAGACACTGCGGGGAAAAGCTGACAAACGCGCAACGGTAGGGTACCACACGGACCGCACTGCTAGCGCGGAAGGCGAAAATCACAAAACTGACCGCATAATGCCAAAAAAAAAAAAAAAAAATTGCAGTCGCTGTTGCAGTTATCAGCACGGCCGACGACGAGCGCGGACCGCGCCAGCCGCGCCGCCGATAGTTGAAGGCGAGAGAGAAACGACAAAGTTGAGAGAGGGTTGACAAGAAAAAAAAAAAAAAAAAAGGGAAAGCGATTTTGATTTCGCATCCATCTCATGGATGGTGCTGCAATTCGCGTGGACCAAAAACCCGCGGAGTTTCCGAGGCCTGATACTAGCGCCTTTTCGAGACAGAGCGATGCCGAATCATCACACATGCGCAGTCAGCGCATAGGCTGAAAGAGAACCAATAAAACTTCTGGCATTTTGGGGAACTTGAAAGAAATCGTAGAGCTTATCTGGGGAAAAAAAAGACACGATACAGAGCGTCACTATGTTAATTAAGCAAAAGTGTTAATATTCAAACACAGAAGAGGCACACCGATTTATGTGCTATATTCACACTAAATCATCAAAGCAAAGCAAACCCTTCGCCAAATCAAGAATCGTAGACTTGAACATACCCTTATTATTGTGTCGTTTTTCATGTGAAGTCTCCCAGGGGAAATACATAGAGTACAGGTGAATACATAGAATGTACGCACGCCGGTCCGACGTTTATAGATAGATATTCCGTTCTGTTACTCCTCTTCTGAAAGGGCGCGAAACGCGTTTCAGGTCATCGAAGGGGCATTGCAGTCGAGGGTATCCTGATCGTGCATTCGCGATGTTGTTGCGTCATTTTGCGCACTTGTTGCGTGGCCAGTGTGCATGTTTCTCATCGCGTTTTTACAGCGGGGCTATTAGAACCTCGCTATAATGATCATTCCGTCGTCCTCAGCTTTGCCGAGCTGGGGGAGAGAGAGCTGAGAGAGAGTGAAAGCAGAGTATAAAAATAGCATCGCGCCGCATAGCGGATGCGAGGGGGAGACGAAGAGTGAGGCAAGTGGTACTGGGACGCGTAGAGCAGTTTCGCTCGAGCGTTCGAGGAGATCGGACGTGTCTTTCGGAGCTTTCGCGTCTGCGGGAGACGCTGTGGCGTCTCATGCAACGCTCCCCTCTTTCTAGTACACTCTTTCTAGTGTTCTTTCAGCTGTGAGTGGACTTCGCCGAGCCCGTTCGCCTGACCGTCGTCCTCGCTGCCTGCCCGCCCGGTCAACGACGTCGTCTCCGCCGATTTCCTCTTCGCCTTTTGCTATCCACGAGCTCGACTTAGTTCTTGCCATCTGCGCGCTTGTCTAGCGCAGCCGTTTTTCGCGGCTAAGATGGCAGGGGCGCCCCCAGCTACACCGGCGCAGCCGACCGACCACCCGCGGCGTTCCCTCGTGCGCAGCTCGTCGCGCAAACGCGCGGTGAGCGTAGCCTGCCCACGATCTCTGTGGCAGCTCATCGCCAGCGCTGAGGCAGTGCGGTTGCACCACGAGCAGGCGCAACGTCTCTGCCGGGCCATCAGCGAACGGCCGACATCTACTGCCTCCTCAACGACCACCTCCGAAACGGGGATGTTCGCGACGCCGCCTCTTTTGACGAACGACCCGGCCAAGCAGCTGCACGAGATCGCCGGGAACCTGCCTACTTCGGGATCCTCCTGCTCCGCTACCGCCACTGCTGCCTCCCTGGCCACTGCGGCGGCTCGGCAGACACCATCGACCGCCACCCTCGATACAGCCGTTGCGCCCTCGACAACCCCCACGAGCTCTTCGGATGTACTGCTTGCAGGGGATTTCGTCGCTGTTGCGGGGTTGCCGGGCGCGTCTCCCGTCGAACCGCAGTACGTCCCACTGCCGATGGACGCAAACCTCGAAGATATGGACACCACTACTACACGTAAGCGTTCGCATCCCAGCGAGCTCGGTAGTGATGATGAGGGTGCCTCGCGCAAGCTGCAAGCAGTCGGGACTGCGCCACACATTGCATCGACGACTAAATTGCCGCCACGTGTCTCAGGTGAAGACGATCGCCACTTCACCCCGGCTAGTGGCATTATCACCGAGGGCGAGTTTCAGCAGGTTCTGTCAAAGGCGCAGAAACGCCGCGAGCGTTCTGCGTTGCCACCGGGCCTAGCCGGGAACAGCGTCCCTTCTCCCGGGACCGAGCCTGCCGTCCCTCCTGCCGCACGACCTACGGCTCCCTGCAGTTCACCTGCGCCTACTGCACCTCCTGCCGTGGATCCCGTTGCTACTGCCGGGGTTCCCACAACTTCTGTGCCCACCTCGCCACTGACAGCCCGCACAGTGCTGTTTCGTCCGGCACACAACGGTGCCGCCTTTCCCCGTACCTCCCGCCTCGCCATCGCGCAGGCGCTCTCCGCGCTGCCTGGAGTAAAGGAGGTACGCGTGAACACGAAGAAGAACATTGTGGCTGCGGACGCGGCATCGCCGGAATGGACGGAGCACCTGCTGGCCACGTCAGAGATCGCCGGCATGCCCGTGACCGCGCGCCTTCCGGCCGACCGCACCCAGAGCAGCGGCGTGGTGCAAGGCGTACATGGCAACTACACCAATGAGGACCTGCTGGCTGCCGTATCGTCGAAGGTACGGGTGGTCGCGGCTAAGCGACAGGGCACCACCCTGGTGCTGCGTTTTGCTGCTCCTTACCCCCCCGCAAGGATCTACATCTTCAGCATGCCCTTCGAGGTCCGTCCCTCCCGGCCTCGCCCTCTGCAGTGCCTACGTTGCGGGTGCTACGGGCACGCCACCGCAACCTGCCAGAGACCGGTACGGTGCCTGCGGTGCGGTGGCCCACACCAGACGCAATCGTGCTGTTCGAGCAGGGTCAGATGCCTGCATTGTGGAGGACCACATCCAGCCGACTCGCCTAACTGCCAGCTATGGCAGAGAGAACGGCGCCTGGCCACGATAAAGGCGTCAGCTCCCACACACCTGTCGCATCGCGAGGCCCAGGTGGTCCTACGGGCTACCCCCACCACCAGCTCAGCAGCAGCTGCTTCTGGACCGCCACGTGTTACACCGACCGGAGGCAAAACCTACGCTGCAGCAGCACTCGGTGCTCCTGACAAGGAGGCCACGACCTCTACAAACCACCCCCAACCCCAATTGCAGCAGCGTGTACAACAGGCAGGCGCGAAGAAGCGGGGCAGCATCAAGCTAGGGCCGTCCCCGAAGGAGGCTCCTCAGTCCACCAGCGATGAGGAGAACAAGAACCTGCGACTCCTCCTCAGGGCGATCGCCGACCTGCTGCCTATAGACAACCAACAGCTGCGTTCTATCTGCCTCAAGGCAGGTGGCGTGCCCCCACCTAGTAGTCAACATGGCAAGTCCCTTCCCGCCTGCAGCAGGACATTGCCGCCGCCGCCCGAGCGTGCTCTAGTGGAGCGCAAACTCGTTGCGGCGGCGGCAGGCAGACCTCTCCATGCGCCAATTGCGGAGCGAGTACGATGTGCTTGTTCTGCAGGAGGTGTACGCTGCTACAGCCAACCTGCGTCTTCCTGGATACGTGGGCTACAGCAGCCTCACTTCATCATCACCAGCCTCCTCCATGATCGGATGAGACTCTTGCTGCTTCTCCTTCTCTTCCCTTCCTTTCAACATCTTTATCTCCTTTTTCCCCTTCCCCTGACGCTGCGCCGTGCTCCCTATTGGGCAGCAGAAATAAGCATCATTTTTCTTCCTCAATAAAATCACTACTACGCGTAGAGCTACTGCAGACGTCGATCGCGTTTCCCCACGTTCGCGCAGAACGCGCCCGTAGGGTTGCTAATATCGGTGAACGATTAATCGATTAAATATATCCCGCAAAACGATTAATCTTCATCGATGTCCACCTTTCATTTAATTGACATAATCGATTAGATATGTCAGATGAATCGTCTTCGAGAGTTGGAGAGGAGTTGCGCGCAAATTTTCAAATCAAGTTACTACAATGACGGAGCACGCGCAGTGACTGTGCGGCTGTGGTAGAGCGACCGTCGACTGTTTTTCCGAGTTCCGAGTGATGCCGAGCCGAATGCTTCCCCTTTCTATGCCCACACCGCACACGCCACCCGAAGCCGTAGGCTGAAATGCCCTCGCAATTATTCAAAGCATACCGTAGCAACCCATTCGTTGATCGTCGTGTCACTCCCAGTCCAGTAAAGACGTGACACAGCATGCGCACCGGTTTGGTGCACGTATTTGACATTCTTCTTCTTTCTGGGGTTTTACGTGCCAAAACCACTTCTGATTATCAGGCGCGCCGTAGTGGAGGGCTCCGTATTAATTTTGACCACCTCGGGTTCTTTAACGTGCACTACAGAGCAAGCACACAAGCGTTTTTCCATTTCGCTTCCATCGAAATGCGGCCGCCGTGGCCGGGTTTCGATCCCACGATCTAGTGTTCAGCAGCGCAAAGTATTTGACATAACGATGAAGTTAATGCCGATTCCAGCAAATCTGTAGCTTCCGAGGATCTATTCTCGTATGCTGGTTGTGTGGCCAGTCAAAGAAGGTGTTGGTTTCACCCGGACATCCCAGGCATTTGACATTTCTTCGCTCTGTAGAAAAGAACACGCGTAGCTTAACACTTAAACCATTGTTTTTGGTGTGGTGGTGGCGGTCTTGAAGAAGGCGGGGTTAGCCTGGCATACATATCTGGCAATTGTCCCGCCCGAGCGTCCTTTGTGTTGAGATCGGGGGTGTCTCACAGAAGGCAATCAGCAGTCGTTGCACTCTTTCCTGATTGCCGCGGCCCTTCCACGGAAAACGGCGTCTTCAAAGGTGCTGCGCGAAAGACCACTCTTTTGCAGGCTGTCGACCATTGTGTTTATTTGTGTGTCAAACTGTGGGCACAGCCAAATGAAATATTCAATGTCGCCGATATCGCCACAGAAGGCATAGAGCGGGGAAGCGCAACGTCCAGTCTAAATTGAATGACCAAGCCGGGGTGTGCGCGGAGTCGGTTCTGATGCAGTACAACAGCGCCGCTTCCTCGCGTGTAAGTCCATGGATCACACAGATTTGGTGCTGAGTGAACTGAAGTGAAGTTTATTTCCCCTTTCATACATACGAGGAAGCCGGGGCTAAAGGCTCGAATGCCTGACGAAGGCCTCGATTAAAAGTCTTGTGGATCGCCTTATGTGATTACAGATAGCATTCTTACAGTTCTGAAAAATGCTTGGCGCTCTCACTCTTGGGACACATGTCAGCGTTAGGCGTGCAAGAGCATCAGATTTTGCGTTTCCTTCGATTCCTATGCGGGATGGGATCTATTGGAATTTTACGTTAAATTCCTTGCTCATTAGACCTTTGATCAGCACTAGAGATTGCCTTGTTCTCTCGAGGGAGGCCAAGATGAAATCGTTGTAATGCTGACTTTACCATATCTCGTGCAGAATAGGCCCGTAGTTTCCGCAAGGCCAAGGTAATTTCGGCGCTTTGTACTGTTGTCGGAGTGTGCTCCGGAGTGTCGGATGCATCCACCGTGACGACAGCATCTTGCTTTCTGCTAATTTCGGCTTGTTGGGGGTCCGTCTGAACGTGGTCCACAGATGTGCGGTTTTATCGCTCCTTTATCCTTGACCTGCTCATGGCATCGTCCCAGGATGCCTGTTGAATCTTGAGAATGGTTGACACTTGGGTATCACAAAGATTTTGACAAAGTTTGATGCAAAAACTTCCGCAGGTGCTACACTCTTGTAACGCAAGAAGGCGAAAGCCTGCTGCACATATGATGTTAAACAGTCGGGGTTGTCATCTCTCGGCTTCTTCCGCTCGTCGTGTCCGTCGTTGCGCCACTTCGCTTTTAAAGTTTGCCTAAAAGCACAAGAACGCCAGAGGGGACAGAAGAGAGAACAGAGCGCTGTTAACCAAACTTTAAAACATGTTTTACCAACAAGCTCATTCTTACACCCTTCATAATTCCACTTCTCGCTTCTGCCGTTCGGGATGCTCCTGTCTTCGGAATCGAGCTCGTGCAGATGCAGCGGCAGGCGCGGCTTCCGCAGTGGCGTACATGCGCGGCCGTCCTCGCGTAGCGAGCCGCAAGAGCGTGCACGCTCCTCCATCGCTTGCCACCGACAACCGCCGCCACCGCTTCCACTGTGACGTAATTGCGCAGAGCGCGTGCGGCTGCTTTTCTGCGCAACACCTGGCGCGACAGCAATTGCTAACCTCAAAATTCGGCAGACACTTGAGACTGCTTACGTGTAAGATTGCGAAGCATTACACCATTTGTAGACCTCGGAACGTCATCAACACTCTCATTTTAAATGCGAAGCATTTCTTGGGGAACATTTGCAACTCTAGTAATTGACCTAGATACACGTACTCTTTTACAGACTCTAAAGGCTGTCTGGGGATCCCGAATTCTGGCTCCCTTCCCAGAGTATTTAGCGTTATATTTGTCTTCTGCATATTAATCTTCAGCCCCGCTTTTACACTATCTCGGTTAAGGTCCTGAATTACTGGTTGTAATTTATCCCCATTGTTTCTGAACAGGACAATCTCATCTGCAAACCGAAGGTTGCTGAGATATTCTGCGTTGATCCTCAATCCTAAGCATTCCCAGGCTAAGAGCTTGAATACTTCTTAAACGTATGCAGTGAATACTATTGGATATATCTTAAAAGCATGCAGTGAATACTATTGGATATATTGCGCCTCCTTGCCTGACCCCTTTCTTGATAGGTAACTTGACTTTTCTTGTGGAGAACCATTGTAGCTGTGGAATCGTTGTAGATATTTCCAAAGATATTCACGTGCGCCTCATGTACTCCTCGATTACGCAATGCATCTATGACTGCTCGTATCTCTTAAGGGGGTATGATCCGTTTATTATCTTACGTGACGCACGCATTTAATAACAGTGGTGATACGCAAAATGTGTGTGCGTAGCGGTCGTGACGATCACAACCAATTAGACAATAAATATGTTCGTACCTCGGTTTAAAATTCGGTGTCATTGCCACGGAGTGTGCTGACATACGTGTCATGCAGACTCCGGACAAAATTGTTGTCGCAACAGTCTACGTTCTTCCCGCGAAGTCCAAGGAAGACCTGATGAACTTTATGATTAACGCCTTTGGATCGATCATCCGTACTAACTCACCTCCAATCGTATTTGTGAGTGATTTCAACGAAAATCTGTCCCGGCCAGACGTAAAGTGGTTCTTGGCGCTTCTGTGGGAAAGTTTCTGCATTCAGCGCCATTCAATCGTCGGTGGGCCTACCGCACGTCATTTGTCCTGCATAGACTTGACGTACGCGAAGAACCTTTCCAGCGTCGTTACGCGAGCCATGGCCGTCTACCATATCGACCACGAACGTTAGTCACCTTAATGAGAAAATAATAAAGAAGGCGGGAAATCACAATTCATGAGGTACGTGCCTTTACTTAAATCAGTATTCTTTATCACCATATATGCAGCTGAGGCTGGTCATCCACCTTCAGAGGGTGGAGTGGCACTGAATGCTTAAGGTGATTTTACATAAGCTATCCAGGGAGGCCCAATTGACAAGCAGTGGCTATTTCCCTTATTTATGAGTGCGTTGATTAGTACAGAAACAGGCATTTTCGCTCTGGCAGGCAGTACTTCGAAATTACGTGGATGCCATGTAATTCGGAATCTATAGAGAGCGTTAACCTCCCGGTATCTTGTGTTGCAGTTTCCAACCAATGTACTTGATGATGTGTGGTGTTTTATGACGCAAGGGCCAGTTATGGCCAAAGAGCGCCATGCCATAAAAATGATTTTGCAGTATAAATGGGCGCCTCTAAATAGCAACAGAACGAGTCAAATACGAAAGCAAAAGCTTGCTTCCTAGCTGCGTTGATTGAACATCATTTCGGCATCCCCTGAAACTGGAACTGAACAAAGCCTATTTAACCATCTCGCGGCCTAAAATATTATGTACTAAAATATTGCACTATCGGCATCAAATGAAATGCGAATACCGGAGTGCATGTCCACGCACGGCGCGCTTCATTTGACGCATCTTGTTTGATGATGACCGCCCTATACAATACTGCGATATTTTTACTTGTGTGTTGATTGTCTTATATCATAGCGAGAAAACAAAAATTGAAGAAAGAGATACGAAAATATCGCAGAACACGGCGAGTATTATCTCAAAGTGCAGTCTAACCGCATGTGCGCGCCTGTCAATAGCGATGACTGGCCGACGGCACGCAAATTACCTTCAGTTATGCTTTGGGCACGCGCTCTGCTGTTCACGTTTCATTTGACGCCGATAATACATCCGCAAGTAAAGCAATGCGAGTCAATGCAGGTAAATACCTTCGGCCTGCGTAAGACGTTTTTCGTTTATTATCAACTCAATTTCCATTAAGACACATGTTAATCGTCAATATTGTCACATTGTATTGACGTTGAAGAACACAGCACCAAGAACCGTGAGTCACAAAACCAACTCTTTATTGGGCGAACCTGAGCCTACAGAGCAAGTTACACTCGGGCAGAATGATCGCGCCCAGCAAGCCGACCGTCGGCTATAGATAAATGATTAGTCTAAGAATGCAGCGTAATCGCACGTGCTCGTGCGCCTTCCAGAATGTCAACACTGTTCGCGTCACGCATGCAATCTCATAGCAAATGGCCGACGACAACATAAACAACAAATAAAATCAGAGAACGCTCGAAAATGTTCTGATACATACAAGCACGTCATGTGCCGAGCGACAGCATTTGTTTGCCGGTGAAACACATTCACCGGAAAAAGATAAAGTGCACGTCTCAATGCACCCATGTTAAAAAGGATCGTCCCAATGCTGTGAACATCACATGAAAGCGAAAAACAAAAGCACACATAGTAAAGAAAAAATAAAGCAACAAAGTCCCAGAGTTCGTTAGCGCTGCAGCGCTAACGAACTCTGGGTCGAACGTTCTACCTGTTCCTGCCATGGTAGGACCAGAAAGAACGGCTTAAGGCGCACAACATGCTGTGAGCGGCGCCACTGTGATTGCGTGCCCTCCGGCACTGCTTCATAGTCCCGTGCGCCTGTTCGTCAAATTTTCCTGTTGGGTCCCGAAATAACGTCGAAGTAGCTTTTCAATGGGTGCACGTCAGCGTATTGGGGTCCAAACCCAAACACGGTCGCCATGTTGCTACTCCACATATCGTAGTCGAAGATTGTAGCGTCCGCTGTCCTTCCTTGGCTGGTGCTTGATGCGCAGGCGGGCGAGTTGCGCTTCTGCGGGCGAGCTGTAGTACGCGCTGCTAACAGATGGCGTCTTCAAGATTCTCTCCGGAGGTGACGTGTGGTAGCTTGACGATGAGAGCCTTGGGTTCCTTCCGGGAACTTGTTTGAACGGCGTGATCAGGATTGTTTGTTGCTCTACTGTGTTGTAAGCTAAGGTTACGTACGGAAAGGTGGCATCCCACGTCTGTGTTCGACGTCCGTGCACATTCTAGTCGGCGTTAGCAGGTGACGCCTGCAGACGCCATCTACAGCGGCCCGTATTTCGGCGCCTTGCACTGATAACTTTCTCCGACTGCGCGGTGAAGGATTCACAAATGACGGAATACTCGGCTCCTGTGTGCACTATAGCGAAGACTGCGTGGTCATCGAGACGCACCGTTCAGTTTGGTGGTTCATGGTCTTGCGTTAGTTATTTCGCGGCCTCGGATCGTGGCTCCGCCGCATTGTCCCGCTGTTACGTCGGGTCGTCACGTCTTCTTTTGGCGGCGTGATTTTTCCTTCGGAGCTTCGTCGAAATGGCAGGGCGTCGTTGCTACGTCGTGAATATTGATCTTGTGTTGGCGGTGGAGGATCATAGGCATATCGACGGCAATTCGACAGTTGCGGCAATTCAAGGACTCTAAATGACTGCTCGAACTCCTCTCAGACGACGTCAGCAATTAAGGCTTCTTGAGGCTGCGCTGAAGAGAACATCTTAGGTATTTCTTTGCGTTCAACGGCTCTGAAGGTTTTTGGGAGCTCGTTGAAGCCTAGTGCTTCGATTTTTCACTTCGGTGAAAGCAGCAGGTGGCTATCTGGCCTAGTACGCATTTCCAGCGTCTTATCGGTGCCCCTGGCTTCCGTTACAAATTTCTCGATGGCTATCTGCTATCTGTCACCTGTTCAGGTTCCTTGCAGGAAAAAGTTGGGGAGTATCCATACACGGTATGTTACAGCTGTACATGGTGCTGTTCGTTGGATTCCTTCGGTACAGCCTGCCTGCAATATCCAACACCTGCAAGACTAACCTCCGCATGATTCAAAGCATTCAAGCCCAAGCCCTTAAGATATGTCTTGGCCTACCACGCAGTGCGTCAACGGCTGAAACCATTGCCATTGCCCAGGATTACCCAATCACGACGCACATTGCCGTTGAGACAATGCGTACGCATCTCAGACACTATGCTAGGACCCCTTCCCACCACCTGGCGAGCCTCACTGCTGAAAGGACCTGCTCGACATTTAGCGCTACTGTCAGTGCACATCGTGCATCGTTTACTTCAGGGTACGCACCTGCGGCCAAGCCAGTGCTTCCTCCGTGGTGTTTGAGCCGTCCACAAGTACATATAACGATTCCGGGACTACAGAAGAAATCAGATGTACCGGCCCCTGCTCTAAAACAACTGAGCTTACTCCTCTTGCATGAAAAGTACAGCAACCACGTGCACATCTATACCGATGGATCGACTACGTCATCCAGTTCTGGTGGTGCGGTGGTTATACCAACGCGAGGAATAACACTGCGGTTCAAGACATCGCATGTCACGACCTCAACGGTAGCAGAACTAACGGCTCTGCGTCGTGCACTAGAATTCATTGACTCTGAAAGACCTACAAACTGGGCTGTGTTTTCAGACTCAAAACCGGCATTACAGTGCGTGCAGTCAGTTCTCCGACGCGGCTGTCATGAACAGTTGACATACGAAACAGTGAAACTTCACCATCACGTCCAACAAAAAGGCCACGAGGTTGTATTTCAATGGGTACCTGGTCATTGTGGAATCAGTGGCAATGATTCCGCAGACAACGCTGCTCGCACATCACACCAAGAAGAGCTCCGCGTTCCAATTCCACTTTCGAGGACAGACGCCGCAAGGCAGCTTCGACACCTGGCACGCAGTCTCTCACTGACCGAGTGGAACTCGCCAAACTTACGATTAACACGACTGCATCAATTAAACCCGTCACTACAACTCCGACCTCCATTCGGACTTCCTCGACGTGAAGCTTCGCTTCTCTGTCGCCTTTGGTTAGGTGTTGCCTTCACAAAGGCATACTCTACATTAATTGGAGTGACCGACAGTGCAGCATGCGAGGTCTGCGGCACCGACGAAACTATTGACCACCTGCTGTGCCACTGTCCACGATATGCCCAAGAGAGACCAGAACTCGCTAACGCGCTAAAAAAACTGGACAATCGGACGCTTTCCGTGCAGGTGTTGCTGCAACACCGCCCCCATCGTTCGTCGGCCCATAAAGCGGTGAAGGCACTTTTGTGCTTCTTGAGGACGACGGGCTTGTGTCAACGTCTGTGACTATTAGTGCACTAACACACGCGTCAGCGAACTAACCGCTCATTTCTCTTCTTTCCTTCCCTCCTCTCTCTCCCTGTCATCTTTGTGTTCCCTCTTCCCATTCCCCCGGTGTAGGGTAGCCAACCGGACGTTATCCTGGTAAACCTCCCTGCCTTCTGCCTTTCTCTTATTTCCTCCTTCCTTTCCTCGATGGTATTGGCTGGTTTAGGAATCACTCAGGCGTAAAGCACTTGCTTCAAACAGTGCATGAGTAAACGAGTTTCCTTCTGAGACATGTCTGGGTTGACGTGGCTGAACAGATGGTTCTTCCGTTCCATGGAGATTGCGATGATCTCTTTCGGTGGCGGCACACGGGTTTCTAGCAGAGCTTCGGCCCGCTCCTTGCGCACGCCGCTCTTATACGTTTGTAGGAATCATCTACGTAACTGCCCCCACGTGTTTAGGCTGGACTCTCGATGCTCCAACCAAGTCCTGGCGGTGTCTTCAAATAAGAAATAGTCGTGCCGCAACTTGGCATCCCTGATTCAATTCCTATACTGAGCAATTCTTGCGTAGCTTTCCAGCCAGAATTCTGCATCTTCAAACGATCATCTGCGGAAGATCGGTGGTCCCCCCCCCCCCCCCCCCCTTGGTTATTGCAGCACAAGCTTTCCAGTTGACACGGGGACTGCGATTCCCGCTGGTAGCAGGGCCATGGACTGCCTTCTCTTTTCGGATTGACGTCCGTACTCTTACCGTAGTCATAGCCTGCGGCTAGATCGCTTCCTCTGACGACCTTTATGGTATTTTCGCACCTTGTAGGGTGTATCCTGTCACAAACAAGCACTTCTACCAAATGCCAGGTTGTAGTGACGGTGAACAACACAGCAGCAAGAATCGTGAGTCACGAAACACTGTTGGGCGAACGGAAACCCACAAAACAAGTTGCACTCGGGCAGAACGATAATGCCGAGTACATGCTTCGATCGTCCAAGAAGTGGTTTGAGGCTTAGGAGCGTCGGCTATTCACATATGATACGTCCAAGATTCCAGGTTAGTCGTTGGTGCTCGCTTGCTTTCCAGAATGTAGAATGTCGTACGTGATCTCTGATTACAAAGTGGAGCGCTCCGGATTAATTTTGACCACCTGGGGTTCTTTAACGTGCACAACAACGCAGGCACACGGATGTTTTTGCATTTCGCCTCCATCCAAATGCGGCTGCCCACTGCCGGGTTTCAAGCCCGCGATCTCGAGATCACCGGCGCAACGCCTTAGCTGACTGAGCCACCTAGCGGGTATTTTTTAATCCTATAAAATGCGTTCCCAGGTACAAGATATAAAAGTACGCGTGTCAATATAACTAAAAACTATATGTTACTTAAGTCATTTCTCGCATGGATACGTTTGTCACACCAGACTAAAAAGATTCGACAGCTGCAACTAGACAGCAGTGCGAGCTAAAACAGACGACTTCCCAGTGGATAAACAACTGCCATATAAAACTTACAGAGGGTATACACCGCAATAAAACATTAACTACATTTTTTCCTAGTGGAAGAACATGCTATATAGTGAAGCTCCAAGTGACTTGCATCTAATTGAGTATCACTACCGTCATCAGCTTAGTTCTTGGTATAGAACAAAGATATCCGGTACGAATACAAGAGCCAAAGAGAGAACCGCAACAGTAAGTGCATTTAACAAAATTTAAAGCAAATAAAATCACATAAGCGTACAAGGTGGCATAGTCGTATCTGTAAGTGTTGTCTCTCGAAGGCAGCAGGGCCTAAAGACCTCAAATATTGGAAGAGACAACGTTTTAGTTGACAGGTAAACAGTCCCTCCTTTTCAAACACCTCCTAATTAGAGAGGTTTCCTTCTATTCACATGGCAGAATATTAAGAAAATGGTCCCTTAAATCTTGTTCACTAGTACACTGTCAAAACACTTGCATCAAATGTTTCTCTAACCAAACGAGGAGTCAAGGTTCGCGTGTGGACATTGCAACCTTCTAGTCATGCAATACACAAACTTTCAGCCCATTAGGCTTTGCCTTGAAAAGAGTTTGCGAAAGCTACGCTCGCGAACAACATAGCAATGCAAACAGTGAGCTCTGGCCACGACCTGCAGCACTTCGACATTAAAGCACCCCAAATACTTCTGGCGACGACGTCCTGCCTCGTGATACCGAAAAACCAGATGGCATCATTAACATCGCGTATTTCACTCAGCCGTGTAAAAAGTCAAAAGAAGCTGGTCTCTGCACTCGGTGCATTTTGTTTTCACTGCTATGGAAGATTGTCAACTTTGTTTTCCTGCAATGCGTCAGTTCCTGGTTCCTATGCAAATTCTGTAGGCGATTTACTTCACTTGCGCGCCAGTCACACTGTTACGGCTGCCCTCCCGTATGCGTCGCTAGGTGTCTGATCAGTTCCTCCCCATCTCTTAAAGAACGTCCGCAGAAGTAACACGTAACCTTCCCGCACACATGTCTTTTGAGGAATCCTTTCTGTGCAAAAGGAAATCCGCACTGCGCACATTGATAGGCCGTTTTATCCACGTGGTTGTAGCGGTGACGATTGAGACCTGAGTTGTACTTAAAGGATTTATTACATATTTTGCAAACGAAAGGTTTGTCCGTACTATGTGAGTTGAGGTGACGCTTGAGTGCGTACTTCCTTTTGAATGGTTTAGTACATTCTTGGCAGACATAAGGCTTCTCGTCTGTGTGAGTGCGCTGGTGGTTACTGAGAGTCGCCAAGCGCGCGAATGATTTACCACATATTTCGCATTTGTAGGGTCTCTCGCCTGTGTGCGTGTGGTAATGGTAATATAGATGATTAGACTGGCGGAATGATTTACCACATATTTCACAATTGTAGGGTCTCTCGTCTGTGTGCGTGCGGTAATGTTTAGCTAGAGTATCAGCCCGGTGAAACAATTTACCACACGTTCCACATTTGTGGTTTTCGCCGGTACGCTTCCGGCAATGTTTCACGCACTTTTGCTTCTCCACAGAGGATGGGTCAAATGGTCTGCAAATATGGGCTTCATTGCCCGTGCGACCGCTGGCGCTCGCATGTAAGGCATTCCGTCTACTGAATACCTTGCCACAGACACCGCAGAACTCTTGCTGTTCTCTTTCTCCGGTTCCAGTAGCATTCCTGCAAGTAGACGGACAAGGAAGGCTCAAAATGGCCGACTGTTGTTACGAAACAATTTAGTGGTTGACGAACTAAATCCTCTCTCAAGCACCGACGCCGTGAGACAGCTTCATATTCTAGCAAGCACATTCTCGTTAGCTGAGTGGAATACTGTACATACAAGGCGCACCAGATTGCACAGACTAAAGCCTTCGCTGCAACGCGGACCTCCAGCCGGACTACGCCAACGCGAGCCGTTTCTTCTGTGTCGGTTGTGCTTGAGAGATACGAAAGATTATTCAGCACTAATTGGAATGACTGACAATCCTGTACGTGATGTCTGCAGATGCGAAGAGAACATGGACCACTTATTGTACCGCTGTCCTCAATTTAAAGCACAAAGGCAATCTATGAATAACGCATTCAGGAAACTAGATCGTCCTCTGAGTGAACAGATTATACTAGAACACCATCCCCACCGATCACCTGCTCAGATGACAGTGAAGACACTTTTGTGCTTTCTGAGCGTCTGGTTTGTATGAACGCCGTTGACTCTTTAGTACGGTCCGTGCTCGTCTCCATAACCCCCCTCTCTCTCTGCTCCTTTTCTTCCCCTTGTCCCTTCCCCGGGCGTAGGGTAGCCAACCGGACTCTTGACTGGTTAACATCTCTGCCTTCTCTATATTCATCTCTAAATCGCGCGTTAATGGTAAGGTGACTTGCTCAATTTAGCGCAAGGTGCCGCACCAATACATTTAGCGCTCGATTTCAGCTCTGGATTGGCTGAAATTGAACATTTTTTGTGGTCTATGACGCTAAACTGGAAATTAAGAACTATCTTCGTTCAAGTCGCAAGTAATAAAAATGCTTTTTAAATACATAATATATGGCCTACTTGTAACAGGTGCAGGTGAGTTGAAATATTTGGCAGTGATGGTTAGCAAAAAACTCAGCCTGTCTAAACAATAAAAATACATGTGGGACTTCAACACGCTAGCAAAGAGTATCCAGGCAGAAGTCCCGAAATGTTTTGGCTGAGCTAAAAAATTTGGTCTGCGTGCTTAGGACCCCGTGTAAGTTAACAAATTTTTTTTAACTGTTTAAAGGCACACTATTCGCGCTATTTCTGACAAGTATAGGTGGCCCGGCTCCCCGACGGACATCATATGTCATAACGCATCCCTACGTATTGAATACGCAGAAAACATTACGGGCGATGAATCGAACTTTCTAAGAATGAGAATGCGAAAGCCTTGCTGGAGCCACAGCGATGTGGAATGAGGCTCTGGGAACACGTCGTGACGTATAAAAGGCGCGCAAGCGCAACGCGAGCGTGCTGCCGCCATTTCCAGAACGTTCTACGGGCGCCGCCGCTGACATTTCCTTCCCCCTCCCCAGCGCCGCCACCGCGTTTGCCCTCAATGTCCCTTCTGCGCTAAAGCCCCTATATTTATAAAAGTAGCGCCATTCTTAGATCTTGCCGCCACCGCGCTCACCCCGGCGCTTCCTCCTCGCCCTCTCTTAGCCACCTCCTGTGGCCCCAGCCTCCTCCGCTCCCCCATTGGCCAATCCGTGTCACGTGGAAGTTCGCGTCGCGCTTTTGTATATTTTTTTTCTTTCCAGCGCGCTCCGACTGCCATTCTCGGGCCTCTGCGACGAAAGTGCTGCACGCACAAACGGATCAAACGTGTTAGGGACAAGAACTTCGTTGTGATGGCATGCTGCTGCGCCTTAAGTTGCCGCAACCGACAAGGCGAGGGCAAAAGGCTTTTTTTGTTTACCATCCGGCGTGCGCAAACGCTTGCTGCACACTTGATATTTGCGCCGTCTCGCATCGTCGCGTTGCTACTTCCAAAACGGCATTATTAAGACCAGTTACTGACTGACGAAGCAAAATCGCGCCTCAAAAACGTCTCCGCAGGGCGCGATCGAAGTTTTCCTCGGATTTCCTCTGGTAGCGCGTTAGCTGTCGTCTGCCACGGCAGGCCCGACGCAGGCGGCGCCACTGTCGATATCGCGCCTCGATCGCGCTGGTCGCGCCGAGCGCGATAGTGGAACGGAGGAGGAAGGAAGTGGATGGCGCTACTTTTATAAATATAGGGGCTTTATTCTGCGCGGCTGCTGACAGTTCCCTTCTCCACCCAGCATGCCGTTTCCCTTTCGTGAACGCCCTCCTGTGTTAAGCGAGAGGGGCAGTATGGGAAGGCTGGCCTGATGAGCGTTGTCGGAGCCAACTGTGGCAGCCGACGACAAACGCACTAGCAGTGGCAGGACTGCGCGAGGCAATCTCCCTTTTTTCTGTACCTCACAGCCACCTTGAAACAGATCTAAAGGGATACGGACACAAAAATTGGCGGGTGTTTTTTTTTTTTGTGTCGGAACAAACGTTCAACTGTTGAAAATGATAAATAGAACAAGCTGCTTTGAAAAAAAAAACGAGAAAAATCTTTTTTGCGATTTTCTGTTGCACCTTGCCTCCAAGCGGCCGCCGGCAGAAGCCGAAGTTTGACGTCAAAACACCCACCCGCGGCCAAAGTCGGCCACAGCTGTCGCAGTATTTCCAGGGGTGTCGGTCCTTTGCAGCGTTTGTTTAACCCCTTTCAGCAATCTTCGCACGTGGTCCATCTGAAACACTATCCCCGTCGGCGCTCCACGCAGGTGTTGCGTCTTACATAAGGCTGCCCGCTGTCATCGCTCGGTATTGACGCGTTCGTCGCAGCGGAAAGAAATGCCCAGACATTGCCGTTATAACAGCATCGTCGGTTGTGAAGCGCCGTCGCACACGTTTTCCCAGAGACGAGAAGGTGCATAAACTTTGGATAGCTGTTTATTAGAGAGTTTTAGCTTGTCCGGTAATCGGGTAAACGCGGGTGTTGGGGCGTTCGGGCGGAACCGTAAACAGGAGCGGCCTGTATGGTGCTGCCACTTGGTGGTGCAGAACTCAAACAGACAAAACGGCTAATATTGCAGTAACCAAGCGTATTCTACTTTGCTGCTGGTGTAAATATTCGGCAGCATCACGATTACGCCACTGCCAAAAATTTACAACAGGAAATGACCAATAATTCTTGCATAAGTGTCTGGTGCAGAGCGAAATCTTCGCGCTACGGTTCGCGAAAACCTGACCAGCATTTCCACGCCCGCCTGCTCTTTTTCTTCGCTTGAGGCGGAAGCCTTGTAACCGTAAGCGGTAAAATTTCTTGCCAAGTTGCAATGGCCCTCATCTTCAGAAGTGTAGTCATCGCTGGTAGATGCACCAGAACACGAATCCATGCTCGCTATGGCGCAGCGCTTCGAATGACCGCGGCCGGCCGTCTGGCTATCCAACGAGGGTGGCGTGACATCACGCCTTCAACTCCCGCGGGTCGGGCGGCGAAGCGTGCGCTCACGAAAACGCCCAGAATAAAGCCATCGGCTCAAAATGAGATAAGTAACTACTTCTTTTCGGTGTAATCACACACTGAGGATTCATATTCAGCATTTTTCTGCAGTCATTATATCAAGTCGTTTAACATTTGGCTCGCTTTCGAACAATAAACCGTTCGTGCCAAAGGCACCGAGCAGCGGAAGCGCGCAAAATCTATTTCCTCTTACGCAGCGAGCACGAATACGTTAATACTTCAGTTTAACGCACAATGATTGAACTATGCTGACGAGATAGTTTACTTTTTTTTCTTTTTTCATCTGATTCTGACAAATATGCATTACTACAGTAATTTCAATCTTCTTTAATGAAGCATAACCTGTATCTCTAGCTTACGTTTTCCATGGCCGTGAGAGTTTGTCGAGAGAGTAATGATAAAGACACTCCAGGTGCATTTGTGCCGTCGTCGTCGCCGTGATGTTCCGTATGAAGTACAAGGGCGGTAATATCGTCGCCGCGTGCCGTTTGCTGTATATGTGCGAGTGAAAGCGTTCAAGGGTGAGCCGACGATGCTGGCTCAATCTCGCGCACGCAAGGGAGAAAAGAGGAGAGGTAGTACGCAGTATTCGATCACGCACAAGGCACCCCAGGAATTTACCCAGGAAGAGGAGGGAGGGGGGGGGGGGGGGCGTTCCACTCCGGCAGCAACTGCGTATGGAGCGGCCGCGCATGCATTATCTCGAAAACGATCTGTGTGTGCCAGCGCTTAGTGTATGTCTTCTCTCCTGCCTGTTGTCTCTTTAAATTTCTGGCGCTAAACTCTATATGAACATTGTTAACTATTGTGCCGTTAATATACTATTTATTTGTTTACCTGTATTTATTCTTATTGTTCGCGTAACTCATGCACTATTATGGCGTGGTTCAACAAGTGTGTTCCTTGTACGTCTTTTGTAATCCTGCCACCTCGCCCGCAATCTAGACCGGATCATGTAATGAATAAACCATACCTATGTAAGAAAATGAAAACAGATAAGAACGCAGTAATAATGAGAATAATATATAAATAAATAAAATCTAGGACAAGTCAATAACTCACCACCGCAGCGCCAGTAGCGTTTTCAGGGAACGGGTCGAGGCTCAAGAAAAGTTGTTTATTATTTGGTGGAAACAGTTGAATTCCACGAGCAATATCAATCAGAATATTGATTTCGGTTTTCAACTTGCAAATATATTGAAATCACTTAGTTAAAACAAATAAAAGAATAGAATTTACAAATTTAACAGCACCAAGAAAAGATACCACAGTTTCATTAGTTGCATCTCCTATAGAATCCTAAGCGGACAATTTCTTATATCCAATAATAATTTGCGTGAAACTGTTACAATGTGTACATTAATTTGTACAGGATTTACTCATAAAATAATATATTTCAGACCGCTGTGTAACACATCAATTTGGTGCACTTTAGTTGTGTTATTAGGAGCAGTTTAGAGTAGCATGGCGTTGTTTTTATTGCTAAATTGAAGTTGTTTTTTAGATACCCGAGTTCGTAGAATTTTTCTGAAAGGGGTAAAAATTTCTTCAATTCCAACACCATAACATTTTGTTAATTTATTTATTTATTTATTTACAATACTGCCGCTCTCGATCGAGAGCATAACAGGTGGGCATATTGAGGGAAACATTGTACTGTAAAAGTGAGACGAAAAAAAAATGTATCTATGCATATATATCCCTAGGAATGTACAATTGCGACATACATATTTACTCGTGTGATTTGCAACAATGTATACAGCAACATACAAGACGGAAAAAAGTTTCACTGAGTAGTACGTATACACTTAATTTGAACATGAAACAAGAAAGCGTACCAAAAAAAAATTAACACGCAGAAAAGAAAGAAAGATAGGCAATCAAGTGATTAAAATATATATATATATATATATATATATATATATATATATATATATATATATATATATATATATATATATATCCTTTACGATGAGACAGTCAGCCTGTTAGATTGCGTAAACATGCTGTTTGTCAATTTAAAGTTAGTGCCTCTATTTTGGTGCGGAACTCAGACAGTGTTAGCGCTTGTTATATTGCGATCTAAAAGATTCCATTTTCGTATTGTAGATGGGAAAAATGAGCGTTTAAATGCGTCGACCTTGTGAGAATATTCCACCAATGTATGCAATGTCGGCTTTCACGTGACTCTGAATAAGCGACATATTTGGAATGGTCAATTTTATAAGTATTATGAAGAATGTGAAAAAGAAATATTAATCGGGATTGTATCGCTCTAGCTTCTAATGTCTGAAGGCCAGAGGCAACCAACAGGTTAGTAGGGGAATCCGTACGTTTATATTTGTTGTGAATAAACCTCACAGCCTTACATTGGACAGTTTCTAGTTTTTTTAATGCCACAAACTTCACTAATGGTTTTGCAGTCTGCTGCCGATCAAATTGCTTTCTGCTTTCCCATGCACTTAAGTGGTAGTTCTTGAGCTAAAGCTTCCTGTTTACGCCAACTGGATACTGTCAGAGCAGCCGCTAATATTTGGCAAATTCAGGCATCAATGCTTTCATCCCTCACACAAGTTCATCAGTGCAAGCGTAATTGAGTCATAGGCAGCGTTGTGTTTTGCGTCACTGAATTGCTCTATTGAAAGGAATTGTTACAAGAGTTTGGCTCACCAAGCATCGTTTCCCAAAATGCCCGATGCTTCCTCCATAGCCATGTGGCTTGTACTGGGCACTGCGTAGTCGACGCGGCTGCAGTACACCGGAAGTGGGTAACCGGTGCTCCCGTTTCCCGTCTTGTCTGTATGCCCTGAAATCAGAGGTGCTTATTCCCCACTGTGCGAAATTCCGCGCTAGGAACGCGCGGGTAGCGAAAACTTTCGTAGAGTCTTAGGGCTAAGAAGCACTGACAGCACTGCGGCCATCTAAAGTGATTCTGTAAATGCAAGCGACAGAAGACGGAACAGAAATATGTGTTTTCGGAGTTGTTCATCGTTTTATTGCTTTGTATTTTATTCCTATAGACTAGAGCTTAGCAGACCTTGCAAAACCAGATTTTTTTTCAGCTTCTTGTCACGTTTTCATAATGCATTGGCTCTCTGATAGGCAACTGTGCATCAGCCGCCGGTGTTGCATGTCATAAAACAAGATATAACAAGCATCCACGGACCAGTCACTACGTACTAGTTTGCGCTGTTATTGAGAAATTGCACGACGGAAAGCCGCGTCGGTCTAACTCAATTTATTGCACTCGTATTGGGTGCTCATTCTCAGTCTTTCTGACTAAATGTGAAAGCTTTTCTTAAGATGCTTGGCTGTGGCATATGCAGAGGTGAATTTAAAGTAAACTGTCAATCGTCTACCATACAAGTCAATCGCCCGAAATCCGGCTGATGACATATCAGTTAACCCCGAAACCCACAGAATAGTTCATTCAAGAGAAAATTGTCATCCGCCTTGCCAAGAAAAATTCTCCTTTACCCGGCATGCTGTAAAGAAAGAAAAAAAAAGCTGAACTTTTTTTCATGTACCGGAAAGCTGTCATTTTGAGAATCCCGCGCGGGGTTTATTTTTACATTCGTGCTACAGGCGGGCAGATGACAAATTTCCCTTTCGAAAAATCGGCTTGCCTTCAATCCTTGGTCATGTCCAGTATGGATCGAGGGTAACACAGATTTGTAAAACGTGTTTTAACTGCACAGTAAAACAAGAAACATCAACCTGATGAGAATAATTTTGCGGGTACCTGGCTATCCAGCATTGTTTGGGGTTCCGCGGAACCTTGTCAAGCGGACCAGCGTGTTGAAGGCGGTTGTGGTGTGCGAACCGCACGATTTCTGCAGTCGTTTGATGCGAGTTTACACATGCCATTTTCGGATCCTACAGAGATACTCAACGTGCATTACTGAGAAGAACGCTGATTGTGGCGTAATATGCGCTAAGTGTAAGCGTTGTACAATCATATACAGTGTGCAATTATACCTACATCATGCGGTCTACATTAAAGTGACCGTGGCATTTATATTCAGGCCATAAAATGTTCAAACCTGTTCGACCTGGGCCAATCATGCCGTCAGTGCAACGTCGCAGAGTTTCTACGAAGCGTCAGCTGCTACCATGAACATACTGAAGAACGGGGGCAAATCCCGAAGACAATGCAGTCTAACAGCGCCCCAAAATGTGAGCTCTCAGATGAAAAGAACACTAGAAACTAGCACGCTACTCACGCGATATACGTTTTGAAAAAGCTGGGTGGCTTTAGAACGACATAAGTATGCGTGCGCCAGTGGTCTGATTTTTTGAAGTGAGGCTTTTTATAATTTAACGATTTCGGTGAGTCCACGTACGCGCAAGATTATCAGCGTTGCCTCGAGCGTTAACGTCTTCTTCCGCAGCTGGCTCGTTGGCGCCCCTCGGTTTGCGCTCGTGTTCGGCAAGCGCTCGTGCCACTGCTCCCGCATTCGTCGACGTCTTCGTCCACAGCTGCCTGCGCTGCCGCTAATCATTCTAGCGTGGAAATAACTTATGTCGTCGTAATGGGGAAGCCACGTTTACGGGGGTATGAGCCATTGCAGGGGGCATGAGCCGTTCATTGTCTTACGTAACGGACAGATTTAATTTTGAGGAAATTTCATAGAAATCTGTCCAGGATGAACGCGCTCGGGAAAGGGCTCGTCGCCGACGCGCCGATTCTAGCGTGAGGGCTTCCGGAGCCCAGGCGAAACGTCGGCGAAGAGCCGCGGACCCCGAGTTAAGGGAGCGCGGTGTTGAGGCCAAACGTCAGAGAAGAGTCGCCGACCCTCAATTGGGGTAGCGCAATGTTGAGTCCAAACATCAGCGCCGTCTTGCCCTCCAGGAACCCGACAACGGTGCCGCATGCCTCAGTAACGCTAGCGCCAAATTCCCCTGTGCAACGGCAAGGTTTCAACGCGATTTTCTCATCCGAAAGCACGCAACATGGTACTGGTCAGTGCGATTCGTTCGGAGGAACACCTAAGTAACACACGACATGCTTCGCTTACCCGATTTCCTCGACAGGGGAGGGGCTACTGCTTTATTACTTTTTTTTGGCAAAATTAAGCACCCATCTTCTGTGCTCGATGGCAGATGTTTGATTTGGCCATCGCAATTACTTTCTTTTTATATGAATGGTCCGAGACAAGAAGCTACCTGCATAGTCACCCACTAACCTACCTACAGCAAAGTGGTTATACCCGGTGACAAGCTAAGAATAAAATGTTATAGGCATGCCGTCCAACTCAAATAATTCTGCAGATGCATCAGCCAATTAGGCTCACTCATATCTGTGACTTCAAACTGCACTCCGCATTTAAAGCAACTGTTTTCTCCGTACAGAGGTCTCTGTGCCACTGGTGTTAGGATGAAACCTGAAATGATGGGGAATTTTGGGGGTGATGCTTACATCAGCGCTTAACCAAACGTAATATTTAGCTTGTAACAGCGGTATTTTGTTATTCGATTACTATAGCATTTACATTATCAGATCAAATTTATTGAGCTGTGAGCGGATTCCAGCTGACTTGGCTTTCTTTCAGAGTTGGAAGGAGAGGCGCCCTACGTTTTTGTGGGCGCATGTTTGCACTCCATTCTTGGGTTGTCACTCACTATAGAATGAGGCAAACAATGGTTCATTATCACCTGGCTTATCAACAATATTGGTTGGTTTAAGGGCCCCATTATTTTCTTATCACCATTGACGAATCTTCTCCGACTGTGCCTGGGGTACAAAACCACACAATTTTCAAGCGATGGAGGCACAAGATAGCGCACGAGAGCACAACTGCAGATTTGAACCGGAGCCTTATGTTGAATCCACGAGGAGATTCTTGTTGAAAAGATATAGCGACGGAACTGGGGAATTGCTTCGCTTGCCGCTGCTGCTAAACAAGGTGCCCGAGCAGAGCCTTAGCGACCCTGTCGTTCAGAATGGAATTCTTTTGCACAATATATCGCGAATTCAATTCACCTGAACAGCTGCCCTCAAAATTACCATTAGGGAGTATCGTAATCGCCGGTGAATTGTTTTGCTATATAATGTTGTGAAGCTCATGTACTTAAAACTGCATGACAGTGTGAAATTAATAACGTGTTGCCACAGATCGCGTAACAGATGTGACGAACCGATGTACAAAAAAAAAAACGCAGATTAGAGCTTAGAGTTACCTGTGCCACCTGAAGAATACTCAGATCAGTGAGGAAAGGTCTCAAGACAGACTATTTTAATAATTCTGCCATGTCATAAAAATAATAGCGATGAGTTCATGCAGACAGAATCACATATATTGTGCGTTTTTTTAACTCTGGATTTGTTCACGGTGCCAAAATGACCTATAAAAATTTTCGAGTTCATTTTATTACTAAAACCAGATTTTCTATTTATCTTTGGAGCAAATAAAATGTCTGGAGGAATACATTTTCCAGTGCGTCTACATCGACGCCGTTTAAATCTCCTTACATTCAGAAAGAAACAAACTTATACAACAAAGGGCGCACAGAATATGACAAAATGATTCGTTCATTTAAATCGTGAAATTTAGCATTTACATTATCAGATAAAATTTATTCAGCTGTGAGCGGATTCAACCTGGCTTGGCTTTCTTTGAGATTTGGAAGGAGAGGTGCCCTACGTTTTTTGTGGGCGGTGTTTGCACTCCATTCTTGGGTTGTCTGTGACTATAGAATGAGGCAAACAATGCTTAATAATGCTTAGTACAACAAAATTGGTTGGTTTAAGGGCCAAATATATTTTCTTATCACACGGACGAATCTTCTCCGACTGTGCCTGGGGTACAAAACTCTTGTGGGGAATGTTACTCTTCCTTGGGGACCCGCAACTCAATATCGCAATGACGTCAAGAAAGGCATGTTATTTGTCCTCGTCTGTTTGTCAAGTACAATCGACGTTAAATGAAACGCGAACAGCGGATAGCGTGACCGAAGCATAACTAAAGGTGAAGTGCCCGCTGTTCAGTAATCACGGTTGAAAGGCCAAGGTACTGCTTGACAGTACTGCGTAATGATCCGTCACCCTATTCTGCGATATTGTTTATTTTCTCGTTCTCTTATTCGAAAGCGAAACTTTAAAAAAATTTTCCCGACGAAGATGTATACCCCCTAATGCGAAATTTGAGCGCAGTCCTTTACGCGTTTTCATTTCGCTATATATTGGCTGGCGCTGACAATCTGTCTCGTGCGGCACGTTGCAAACGGAGCTAAGTGCGGCGCGACTGCTCGTCTAATCGTGAGATCGCGAAAAGTCGAGCGTGGGCGCTATTCGCAGCAGCCACCGAAGACATACCTCAGCTTATGCAGCGTGTTTCCAGATATGGTACCGGTGGCGTCATCGGTGAACAGACGACGCGCGCTACTCTGGCGCCATCTCGTAGCTATCGTCACCGCACTACGCTTTTTTCACGCTTTCGCCATAGCCGCCTCCTCCGCTTTCCATCTCATGGTTCCGACACATCATCCTTCTACGGTTCCCTCCTCGCGCTCTCTTTGCTATCGTCGTCTTTCATCTCAAGCTGCGCCCCGCGTTCTCTTTCATTGTTGGCTGTGCTCCTTCGCTTGGTTATGAGGGACGCGAACGCCGACCTTCGCCGCAGGAACTGGCGCCGAATGGTGCGTTCACATTGGGGATTACGGCGTCTACAGCGAACGGAATTGTCCTAGTGATAGTGCAGAAGGGGCCCAAACGCAATGGCACATACCCCTGTGGACTGCGGGTGGTGGCGTCATTAGCATCTCTCCGCAGCGTGCTGAGCCAGGAGAGAAAAAAAATCACAGCATATCCACGGGGTGAATGATGATGAGTGGGCGAAGCTCCGGAGGGAATCATCGGATCTCCCGCTTAAGGGGACGCTAGCGCAAACGCGTTAGAAACGTGCAGTACTCTCTAGTAAGGGGGAGCGGCCACAGCGTCTTACGCAGCCATTTACACATGCCGGAACGTGCACCACGTTTGCCGACGCCATCACATGACTGCTGAGAGAGTATACCCCCCGTATTCATAAACGCTCCTCGACTTGAACTTGACTTGCCACCGCCTTGGGCAGCGCGTTCGAAACGCGTTGAAGGTAAGGCGGAGAGGCCACAGCGTCTTACACCAGCTTCTTGCACGGGCCGTAACGCGCTAGCACAAACGCGTTAGAAACGCGCTAGAAACGCGGCCTTTCGTTAATGTTGGGTATTTATTGCCATCGTGGTGCGTGTGCCTATGTGCGCTTCGTGGCGTAGTGGGCTAACGCCGCGCGCTCGGAAGCGAGGGGTCCCTGGTTAGATTCCGCGCTACGGACACAACTTCGGAATTTTTTTTCTCATTTTTCTCAGACTGGTTACACACTACTACTACTACGACGGGGACGGAACGGGTGCCGCTATAAGGAGCTTCGCTGCTAAAAAAAAAAAGGCGAAAGCTTGCAGTAGGCCACGTGGCACCTTGGCAGCGCCGTTAGTGACGTCGTTAGCGAACGCGTTCCCACCATTGCCACGTTGATGCTGCTCTGCCCGCAACGCCGCTGCTGTGGCTCGCTGTTCTCGCATGCGTTCGCTATCTCGAGTTAGCTCGGTGTCCTGGTTAGCAGTATCGGCCCACCATTGGCGCTTGTGTTCCTCTAGCACCACAAACATGTAACCAATAATTGAGAAATGCTTCCATACAGTGTCTGCATTAACCCACTGCTAAACACCGGGGCCGCGTGTTTCAGCTTCGCTGGTGAACCATCTGTACGGAATGCTTGGGCGGTGTTTTTTTTTATTATTCAGCACCCGTGCCGTTAGCAAGAAGAGGCAGCCCGGCTATGCTTGCTGGCAAGCACCTTTTTGGCGATGAAGACGCATTCGCCGAAGAGACGATGTCAGCGGGGGTGGTGGGTTCGTCCTGCTTTGCAAGAGCGTGTAAAGCTTGGTCACGCCACCTTGGCGGGTCACGTTGTCTTTTGCTTCACGTAGCGCTTTCCGAGAAGAACGGGGTGGTTACGCACCAATTCGATGAGCATTTCCGATGTCGCGACGGACTTTGAAGACTGCGACGTGACGAGCGCGTCGAGCGTGGCCGCGATCTTTCTAATTTCTGACTCTCACTCTGATTGGTCGCGGTGAGGGAATCCGGCGGCAACTGCCGCAAAAATCGGTCTGGGACCGATCGGCGCCGAAAGAGCTATTCCGGTGGATCTTATCGCCGCCGAACTTAGTTCCACGCTCCTCCAGACGCCGCATGTCTCAGTGGGAACGGGCCATAATAGCTGCACTCTAAATGAAAGAAAACAGGAGCTAGCATATTGAAGTACAGAGCCAGTATAAGCGCACAGTGGGCGAAACCGTATATATGTGCTGTCGGCGTCAAATGAAACGCAAACAGTGGTGCGTGTGCTACAGTTGGCGCTGCCATCATTACTAACGTCATATTTTTTAGCTTTCAAATAAAAGATAGCCATTAAGAAACGAACATATAGCGGCATAGCTGGAGCATCATCGCGCGGTTAGGTCACACCAGATGTGCGTGCCTGTGAATGGTGATGACTAGACAGCACCCACTTTACCTTCAGTTATGCACTCTTGTTTGCGTTTCATTTGACGCCGTTTGTACAAAAGATATCGTACGTCGCTTTCGTCGACGTCTATTGTTCTTAATGCATTTAATAATTATGGACTATTCTACGGCACTTTTTTTCGTGCAATGTAAGGTAAGGGACAAGAAGAGCAGCGCAGTTGATTTCATCATGTATTTATCCACTTCAATACACATCCCCAAGGTCATGTAATGCGTAGGATGGATAACCGGTGGACCATTAGAGTTACGGAACGGATAGCAAAGAGAAGGGAAGCTGCAGTCGAGGACGGCAGAAAACTAGGTGGTATGATGAAGTTGCGAAATTTGCAGGCGAGAGCTGGAATCAGCTGGCGCAGGACATAGCTAATTGGACATCACAGGAAGAGCTTCGTCCTGCAGTGGACATAAATCTAGGCCTGATGATGATCTTCTCACCCGTGAACCTACGTTCATGCGGCCACAGTTCACGTTTGGTAATATGAAACCGTGTAGAATGTACAGGGCCAATTGATGGGGACAGAAGCGTGAACAGCGGCGATGCTGTTCAAGTGTGTCATACACGATA
This sequence comes from Dermacentor silvarum, assembly GCF_013339745.2. Taxonomy (NCBI): domain Eukaryota; kingdom Metazoa; phylum Arthropoda; class Arachnida; order Ixodida; family Ixodidae; genus Dermacentor; species Dermacentor silvarum. Next base: position 46,036,044 of record NC_051164.1, read on the forward strand.
GGAGACGGTAGCTTCCCCAATCACCTGCACGGCAAGGCGTGGTTTACAAGCAGCTGAAAACATTCCGACACCTACCGTAGACGGTGGATGTGCCTTCAGCCGGGTGGTACTGCGTGTTCAATTGGCCAACCTCGGTGATCTCAGAAAATCTACACCACAAGAAATATTAACATAAGCACTCAGCCCTGAGGTGGTTAACAGTGTTAGCACAAAGACTGTAGCTGAAGCCGACGTTTCGACGAGGGGACGATCTCGCGACGAACGGGCCCGTTAATGAAACTTTGGTTAGCAGCGTGACGATTACATGGGAAGTAAGAGAAATGAGAGAACCTCCTGCCCATGTAGATCGTCATGCTGCTAACCATAGATGCAACATTCACAGTATGCCCGTTCAGCCACCCTTGCCCATGTTGAAACGTTTGCTTCCTGAATTCTTCAGGTACATAGACATATTAGCCTCAGGGCATATACTTCGAGCTATAAGAGAAAATAGAAGCCATCTTGTGGCACGAAAACGCAGTCCCCGCCGAAGGACGAAGCTATAACATCTATAGCGAGGTATTAGAACAAAGTAAGGCTCGTTGCATTATAGGCTGCAAATTCTAATTATGACTCGATTATTAACCAAACGCTTGAGTCCAGTGCACAAACACACCCATAAGACATGCTAACGACCTCGAACATTCAGGGTAACAACGATGGTGTGATGGGGAGGACCGACACATGATACTACAGGTGTTTGTCCCAAAGGCAACGTTCCCTCATGCCACTCCCTTTTGCACGTGATTGCGAAGCACAGATTAGGCCACCTACAACACTGTATGAGCGGGAAGCAAGTGCGTACCAAGGCCTTCTTTGCTCACCATCTATTTGTTATCCTCCCCACCTGCAGAATTTCACTTGACTTCCAAGAGTCTGCCTGGGCCGCACATGTGCCATGACGCTAAGTGCAGAATGGTGGTGGACACTATGCGAGCAGGCTTCATGAGTCTCTAGCATAGAGTTTCCCAAATATTACCTAGATATTGCCAGTTTCTATGGGAGCTTTTCTAACGCGCAGAGTGCCGCCTTGGAAATGCCAGGATATGGGTGTGCGAGGCATCGCCTCGAAAGTGGCATGGCCGGAAGCATTGTCATGGCTGAGCAGATACATTTTTCTTAAAATGAAATATTCGTGAAATATTTTCGTGCACCAACATTACATCTTTGAATAAAGTTTACATACCTACAGTATTTAAGTATAGGCTGACAAACTGTCGCAATGCTTACGCAAATCTAGTCCGTTCTGAAACTTCAGCTGCCCGCTGGAACTCTGTGTTTCATATAATTTTAAACCCGGCCTCAAATATCAGACAAGAAGGGTATTTCGTAGTTATGCCAGATGACATGTTATCAGTAAAAGCGTTATCAGCTATAGAAAAGAAATTTCAGTCAGTAAAACTCAAGCGGCAGTAAAGCAACGTGCGGTCGATCTCCTATTAAAGGGGCCTTCAACCACTTTTGATCGAAGTGCAGAAAGACACTTGATGTGAAAATAGGCTATTTCAGAAATATTTTTGCCGCAAAAAGTGCTTCAATGCATTCAGCAGACGCGGAGTCATGGGCAATCAAACACAGCCTCAGCTGTGCTCCCCCTTCCTTCTTCAATGCCTTGCTCTGCGAAGGCTACGGCGGGGCCACAGCGCTACGCCTTCAGAACGTCATCGTGGCGCGCAGTTAAAATTTCCGATTTGGTACTGATGCCGCGCTAAACGTAAGCCAAACGCGGCTGTCCTCAGAGAGCCGCAATACGCTTAGCCAGTGGACTCGTGGCGGCACCCAGCGGCGGCCGCGGTGTAACAGACAGCAGCAACGAATAGCAGCCGCGTATTGGAATGTGCTTTATTGCGCAATAAAGCACACAGAAGAGAGTGAGGATCATGGCTCTGTTGAAATGAGAGCGTTTGAGAGAAAGGTGACTTCGTGGTCTGCTTGCGAGCTCCAGGCACCGCGTACGACAGCAAAACTTGGCTGAGATGTTCACAGCAGCTTATGTTACCCGCGGACTATGTTATTTCAGAAAGCCCGAGGGGTGGTTCAGGGCCCCTTTAAGAAATATTCTTGATAGTATTGTCTCTAATGTCAAGAAAGCAAAATCTATCACCTCAGAACTGTTTTTCTCGGCGAAGACCCATAAGCAAGATATTCCTATTCGTGCTGTAGTGTCAGAGAAAGGAACATGGCAGGTCTGTGTGCTAGTTACCTGCACAACTGCTTAGCTTCACTAGTTTTCTCAGGCCCCTTTCGCTCGCGTAATTCTCAGGCATTAGTACAGTTTCTGACAGAAAAATCCTGGTGATTATACAGCTTTTTGTATGAATATCGAAGACTTGAATTACTCCTCTCCGCATGACGGGTTGTTCAATTCCGTAAAGGAGTGCATTAAAGAACAAGCGCAAGAGTCAGTTTTAGAAATTATTTCAATGTTCTTAAAGTCGACGCTGGTTGGGCGTGTTTCTGCAGAAATCTGGAATTTGGATGGGTTCAAAGGGTTGCCCCTATTCTTAGTGATATTTACCGGAGCAAGATTGACAGCTGCTTAGAGAAGGCCTAGTGAGATTGTGTTATTAAGGTATTTCGTTACGCTGAGCATTACTTGTTTTTCTGCAATAGGGATGATTTTGGTTCCGCTGTTACGTCAGTAAGCGAGCAATTGAAACTTAATGGAGGAGGACTAAAGTTTGCAAAGGAATTGCCTCAGAAACGCGTAATGCAGTTTCTTGGCATTTCCTTGGTTCACGTGTGTTGGAAGTACTCCACTAGATCGTCGAAGCCATTCTTAAACTTTCAATCCAAGCATTCCAATGTAGTTAAAAATGGAATTGCCATGTCGTCCCTGAAGTCTTCTCTCACCAGATCGTGCATGAACAAAATGAGCGCCAGTTTTAAGGCACACGTCCGGCGCCTATTAACAGCAGGTTGTCCTAGCATGGCAGTGGCCACTGTAGCTGAACGCCTAAAGAAACCGATTTCGCGGGGAACGGACGTGATTAAAGAAAACAAACAGCAAGGCTATTTCTTACATTCAGTCGTGGCGTTTTCTTACATTCATTCAGTATCGCACAGGCTTAACAAGGTTGTATGTAGATATGGTGTTAATGTTGTTTTCACTGCTCCCAATAAGCTAGGTAAGATATGCGCTGCCGTGTAGAGGGAAAAGAAACAGGTGAAAGCCAAAAAAAAGAACAGATATTTGTCCAGTGAAGCACATCAAGAACAACAATTTTACTGAGTGACGTATGGGTGTGGTATAGAAACTTCCCTTTAGCTGTGGCCATTTATACGTAGGGCAAACAGGGCGGTGTACCAATCAGAGGCTAATGGCGCATAAAAGAGCGTTCAGTCAATAGCGCACCGATCGCCCTCCAATCTTTCCTTACACTGCCAAGGTTGCCAAGATTGTAACTGCACGCCAGAGTTATATGAATGCGCGATACTGTAGAGACATAGGAATGAAGATACGCGTTTAATTGTCGAGGCTTGGCATATCAATAATGCTGGAAGTGCGTGCGTGAGTCAGCCTTGGATTAGCTTACATAAGGAAGAGATCAATTGCCTCAACAGTTATCTCTCACGTAGACCGGCACGCTTACCCGATTGACACGTGGTGCTACCATTCCAGAGCATGCGCGGTTGAGTTTTGTATCTTTCGTTTTTCGCCTCAGTGCTTCATTCAGTTGATAGTCGGCGTTCGTGTTGTCCACTTCTCTTATCTTGTGTCGGTGTCTGCACGCCTTACCCTTTTTGCATTAGGAAGCCTTGCAATTTTATAATGTTGCGTTCACGTCAACCAGATTGCCAGTCAGCGCCGTATGAATCAATGGAGCGGTTAAACAATCGAGAAGCCGACGAGATCTGATTATGAGGTGCGCCGTAATGAGGGACTCCGGATTAACTTCGACCAGCCTGATTACTGCCTGCGTACTGACGCTACATTGCATCCGTAAACTTAGGACATCCCCTGTTTCATTTGATGAGCCTTCTTTTAGATGAACATCTTTGATTCTGACTACCTTCATATATTTCATAACGGGGAGTAAGTAAGTTGGTAACAAAGCTGCAAGTGTGCCGCACATTGCAGTGTGCTAACAGAATGGAAAATCGGGCGAGATTGTGTAGCTTCACGGTTCCGCAGTGGGGTGTGCGCCCTTTTTTAGTCTGTCCGTGTCCAGTTGCGCTGTTGTAACCATAAAGTATGTTGACGCCAGCTCCAACTGTCGCATGATGAAAACTGCTGACGTGGTGCCTGTTTCAGGCATCACAGCTAGCCCCTTCCCGGGAACAGTTAGAGCGTCCAGGCATAGTTGCACCACGGCAAGCATTCATTGTCGTCTCGGAGTTTTTTGCAATGAAACTTTTTAATGTGTGCTTACCTGGCGCCGTCTTCTAAGAGGGCTGGTGCTTCCGCCATGCCAGCACGGCTCGTGCTGGGCCTTGCGTTATCGATACTGGTGCTAGACCTCTGAAGCAGGGAACCAGTCCTTCCATTGTCAGAGGCACCTGTATGGCATGAAATAACAGCAACGGTGATCATTCGGCGCTGTGGAAGGGCGATTCATAGGAAATGAAGATTTCATTAAGATGAATGGTGCGAGGTAAGAAGTGTTTGTTCGTAGGGGAACCTTACTGCAGTGCTTGCGTACATGGCGCTTTTTCTTTCTAAAACTCTGTCTTGAGCGCATGCAAGAACTTCGTGCCGATGAGGGAGCCAAGAACGAGAAAGATTCTGCAATGTTCGACTCTTCTGACGAATACTAAGCTCTATCTGACACCTCGGACAGAACAGGAAAGTGTTCGAGGCGACAAACGGCATGTCGGTTTCTTGTGCCTGCAACCCTCGACCCAATATATTTGCTGTAGCATCCAGGCATGAGTCCATGAAATGCTTCACTAAGTTCACGCTTGTTGTTGAACTAATACAAACGGTATACATTGCCCGTTGCAGTCAAGGCCAAAAAAATTGAGAGGACACATTTCAACCGAGGGGCTACAGTTTTTTTTTTTTTGTTTGAAGCATACCCTAAAATTCTTGACCTCCTATATATAATACAAACCTGCGTCAGTCAAAGACGTACTCTCCTTTGAGTAACCGTTTATCCGATGCCCCTTTACTGACTCCTGTAGCTGAAGTTACTAAGAAAACTCAGGCTGTCAGCAGTGCTTGTTTAGCAGCTCATTACGAAAACAAAAACGGCTGGTATCCCCTACACCCTTGTGTAGGCCATAGATAGACTACCAGAGAACTTAAAAAATAGATTGCTTAATTAGCACACTTGACAGCCGTGTTGTCGCGACACCAGATCAGCTTGGAAAGCAGTGGAGAAGTGTTAATTCACGGGTCAATGCCACAAAGCATGAAAGTACGTTACAAGTGCGGACTTTATAGTCAGTACTGCAAGAAATGGAGCTTCGGACACACCTTCTCTAAATGTACAAACAATGTGTGAAATAAAAAAAAACAAGATAACGCGAGAGATTAAAATGGCGAAAATTACAGAAATGCCCTCCTCTGGATAACCGTCGACACTTGGTGGTGTTGGTAAAGTGCGTCCTTATGCGCAATAAATTCGCTGCTGCCACGGTGCATTCATTGCGGCTGTGTGCCATGTTTGTTGTGAAGTGCATTCGCAAGTTGCACCCGTGTCAAACGGCCATCGCCTACGTACCATCGACGCTGTAAGTCCCGTCGCGTATTGGCCCGCGCTGCGTGTTCCACTGGTAAGGGCAAGGGCCATCAGAAATCCTGCAATAAATAATGGTATTGGTCTTACACTACTTTGACAAAAGAAGTTGAAATTATAACGTGCAGAAGTGGAATCTCGTGGGGGTTGGTCAGTCAATATCGGAATGACTGCACAGCTCAAAAGACAAGGACGGAAGAAATGAGACAACACAGGCGCTGATTTACGAAACGGCATGAAGTATATCTTTTAGACATGAACCAAATAATAATAAAAACATGATTTACATGACGTCACACTTCTCAAGACCCCTTATCTCATCATGGCCACATATTTTATTTCGTTTTTGTTGAGGAAAACTGAGGGCATGCTGATGATAAGGTCACCCAACCGCTGTTTGTTGTGAGCCTCTATAATCTCACAGGTGAGGTGTTCTCGGTGATTAGGAATTACGGCACATTTACCAAATTCAGTTGCAGAACCGTCGTCTCTGCAGTGGACGTCAAGATGATTTTGGACTGCTTTGTGAACATGGTAAAAATGCTCTTTCAATGAGTCATTTAAACGTCTGATCGTTGTAGCCAAGGTACTTCCTTCCGCTAGCTAATGGAATCACTTGAACCACACCCACAGCGCATGCTACAAACCACCTCCTATGGTTAATAGTGCACATATTTCGTAGTGTGGCATGACCCTTCCACGCCTGCAGAGCTCTGGTAATTTCTCCGGAGCAAAAAAAAAAAAAAAAACCCTTTAACATTTACTTCATTGCCTATCTTCACCAAACTGTGCGGAATCTTTGTGCAAGTGCGGAACACCTTGACTCGCATCTTGTCACTGGCAGTGCAGTCTGCTGTGCTTTGGTTCCTTGCTTGATTTTCTTTAATATCTTTCCTGTTACCGAAACTAACAAAAGCTCGGGATACCCTGCACATGTCAGGCAGGGAGGCCTGCGCAAGGAGACTGCGCTGTAAAGAGTGGCCACAAGAGTTATTTAAATCATTTGTGAAGCAAAGATTCAGAACGCCATGTTTTACCAACTTCGCATGTGCTGATAGATAAGGCACAATGGTTTGTTCCCTCGGTTCTCATATTTCCAGGTCAGACGAGATATAGAGAAACCTAAGTAGCAAGTCTCAAAACCTTAACGAGGCATCCACCGGTATTTCATGCGTCAGAACAAGAGGCGACAAGCACTCTTTGAATTCGCAAAGTGAATCAGAAACAGCAGGCTCAAAACCTTGACCTTCACCAGCAAAAAGTAACAAAAGTCATGCACAAACCGGAAAACATTTACAGCCAACTTTTACTAGGCCGCTAGCAACAAGTCGGTCATGGTAAGCACGAAAAATATCGCATGCGATTGGTGATATGCAAGAACCAATGCACAAACCACTTTTCAATGTAAATGTAATCATTCCATGAGGCAAACGTTGATCTTAAGTGGAATCCAAGCAGCTCAAGAAAGCCGCGCACCGAAAAAGCAGAAGCATTCTAGAACGAAACAGTCGAAGTGGGCAGTGCCGTCCTTAACACACAGTAGCAGCGTATCGTGCAGTAGAGAGTAGAACAAGTCTGATGAGAATGCAGCACGCGTTGAGGCAATTTTCGTTACTTGAAATATGCACTATGATGTCATTAGGGCCTTTCGCAGGAAAAGGGGTTCTCAATTGTAAGCAGGCTAAGTTTCTAATGCAACAACAAAGGAACTGCTTTTTACCAAGTCTTCTTCTCAGTGATAATGACTCGTAGTTGCCAATCAACCTTGTGGGTTTTGACTGGCTAACCAATTTAGACTCGGTGCGTAACAAAGTCTGTTCGCGTCCGTTCCTACTTGTAAAAAAGTTGCGCCTCCATTCTACCGTGTGAAAGTGGATGTACACAGTCGAGTGCAAAATTTTAGAGACTACGGGAATGGCTAATAAAGTCCCTATATAAGAAAAGTACCGCCATCTACCCTTTCCTCCGCCGCCTCCTCTCCTAAAGCGCTTTCTTTTTTTTTACTTTTTGCTTGCGAAAGCCAAGTCGACGGTGGCGCACCTAGAAAGTCTACGTTGAAGCTCTCAGGCCGGGCGCGCGCCGCCGCCGCCGGCGAGTACGGCTGCGCAGAGAACTTTCAACATGGCTCTGAGGTGGAAAAAAACAAACTATAAAGAAGTGAAATGCGCGTGCTATCATAGTCCAATCGGAGATACAGGAGAGAGAGAGAGAGAGAGAAGCGGCGTTTATCAAAGGATGGCGGTACTTTTCTTATATAGGGACATTATACTAAACTGCATCGCTGCGCCTTCTGACGGCTACGCGACTAAGTTCGGGAGCGCGTACTGCACACGCGCGTCCTTTTTTATCTGCCAATATGCTCGTTCGGTCGCTTCAACCGCGTGCGCACCGAAACGCGGGAGCGCGCAAGGTGCCACTTCTGCAGTCGCCGTGGAATCGTAGAGCGCAAGACATCGCTGCTTCCTGACCTTATCACATAATTTGATTTCAGAAAAAGTGACGCAAAGCATGAGTTACGCTCCGCGGAACGTCTTTGAGCAAGGCGCAGAGAGTGGCGCGCTCCCAGCGCTGCCAGTACTAATGAAGTGTTTTCGTCACGATATGACGATATAATCACGCGGGTTATTCCACGGCGACTGCAGAAGTGGCCCGCGTTCCGGTGCGTGCGCGGTTGAAGCGACAGAACGAGAAGGCTGGCAGGTAAAAAAGGCCACGCATGCGAGTACCTGCCCTCGAGCTTTCGTGCGCAGCCGTCAGAAGGCGCAGCGATGCATCTTAGTCTTAGCTTAGTCGCCGCTCCCGTGGTCTCTAATAGTTTACACTCGACTGCACAGCGAAGCTGTGTACGACTAAAGTCCTTATGTAAGAAAAGTACCGCCATCCTTTGTTAAACGCCGCTTCTCTCTCTCCTGTATCTCCGATTGGACGATGATAGCGCGCGCTTTTCACTTCTTTATATTTTCTTTTTTTCACCCTCAGAGCCATGTTGAAAGTCCTCTGGGCAGCCGCAGTCGCCGGCGGCGGCGGCGCGCGCCCGGCCTGAAAGCTTCAACGTGGACTTTCTAGGTGAGCCACCGTCAACTTGGCTTTCGCAAGCAAAAAGTAAAGAAATAAGCAAGCGCTTTAGGAGAGGAGGTGGCGGAGGAAAGAGTAGATGGCGGTACTTTTCTTATACATAGTTTGCACATGCGTCACTTCCGCACCGGTCCGCGAGCCTGTCCGCCATCTTTAGGCACCTGCGGGCCTGCGGAAGCGTGCTGGGGCAGGCTGCGCGCGCTGACGCGTTGTTGATCCGCAGTTCCTTCTCGCGTTGTGATCATGCCAGTGTGCGCGATTTTCGGTTGCCGCACAAGAGGTACCACTGCCGCGAAGCCGAGCTACGCAGAACCGGGCGTAGGTCCACACCAAACGTAATAACATGGCAGTGCGAACGCACAAGAATGCTGTCGGAGAAACGTCGGTGCCTGTGGCTTTCCCGGACAAATCGGAAGGACCTGAACAACGTGCGTGTCGTCACTTTGTTTCGGGCGAGTATATAACACGCCAAAACACTGCACATCACGCATGATCGTAAAAGGGCGGCAGCGAAAGCCCCGTACTGGTTGGTGACCGCCCGCTCCCACACGCATAGTCGCCTTTACCGCTCTGAAAAACACCCGTGTACTTGTGTTGTAGTGCACGTTAAACAACTCTGGGCGGTCAAAATTATCCCGGAACCCTCCACTGGCGCGTGTTTCACAATTAGATCGTGGTTTTAGCACGGAAAACCCCAATTTTTTTTAACGGCCTACAAACTGCTTCGTATCGTCATTTCTTGGTATGTGTGCTTCGATTAGCGACATGCTAAGCAATATTTGAATGTCTGCATGCTTTTAATATAGTGGGCTACTTCTATTTAACGCAACAAAATTCACATGCACGGACCATGCACACAACTCTAAACCAAAACTCGCAGAAAGAAACGAACACACGTCTTGAAGCTTGGGGAAAAAGTGCATATAGGTGAACCATTGTGGCAAGAAAGCTTTCCCTGAATGAAGCAGCACAAAAAATACTGAGATAGTTTTCTCTGCCGCACGCCAAGAAACATATGCTTTCATGGACTCACCTCGCCGAGGACGATGGTAAGACCCGACGACAGGCGCTTCGCTGCAACCTTCCTCATCCAACCGCTCGTGAAGTAATTGTGCGCCTTCAGCTATTTGTAAGCCTTTATTTCGTTCAGCGTGATGTAGCTCGTGGGCGGGACAAGATAATTAATAATATCCACGTACGTCGTGGGCGGGTGTGTTATCCACGCCAACGTGCAGCTAGTATGGGTCCACGCCGTCGCACATTCCAACCTTTTCTTTGTAGCGAGCCCGCGTCGGCCCTACAAGCTCGTCCATGTAGAAAGGGCAAAATTCAGGGCTCCTGACTTTTGCCATCGCAAAGCTTTCACGAAAGCAAACACGCGGCGCTAACACGTAGAAACGAACGCCGAACACAAACGCAGCGTGCCAGCGGCTAGTAGCGAGGTGCCTAGCGATGGCGGACGGTCGGGGCAGGCGGCGGATATGACGTCACGTGCAAACTATGTATATAGGGACTTTATTTACGACGTCACACAAGCGCCACCACCATAAGGCGTCAGACCGTCGAGATCAATGTAGCGTCCACGACAGCGTTCGCGGCCTTACCGATTGTGCTTTGACAGCGCGTTGCATGTTCGCGGCATACTGACGCTTTCGTGTAACCCGCGTTCACGAAGTGAACGTCATTGCAATTTCATAACAATCTTCCCCTGAACTCGATTATGGTCGCAGCACACACACTGCGCGACCGATGCAACGGACAGAAAGCCAACTTATCAAGGACAGATGGATCCTGTGCCCACTTCTGTCACGCGCGCACGCAGGTACGCCGGAGTGGTGCATATATACGCATTCTAGTAGATCTTCCGCCTGGTGCAAGTGCATAATTGAACTAATTAAATTCCTCAAAGTGCGTCACAAAATCGGCAAAGTACGAGTTACACAGCCTGCAGACATGACAGCATGGGATTGTAATTTGAACATACAGAAAACATTGTGTTACGGAGAAACTCAAAATTACTCCAGCTCTGGAGACGAAAACTTTTTTTGTCGACGCGACGGTGTACGCGCATGGACGCAGAAAATGTGCCGGGGTATCCATATACAGCTTCGCTATGAAACGATATGTCGGCTCAGCAGTTTAACACAGAATGAACAGCCGCTTGGGCTTTTGAGCAAAACATGTCATTTGGTAAAAGAGAAAAACCGTACAGCAAAACAGTATATGGGGCGTGAACTAGTCACACGACGTTAGAAGGATGGAAAGCTGGTGTGTTGGCACACGTCGATGCTCAGTAATAAGCAAAACAAAAACTAAGAAAAAAGCGCAAACCTCTGCAGAGAAAATAGGACCAAGCGCTGCTCTCAGCTGAGAAAATTTACACAATAATGGTAACGGAGCAATCCCTAACTGAGGAACTTCGGCAAAAGTGATAACGAAGACTCACTTGCGTACCTTGTGTCTATGCTAACCGCTAAGCTAGTCGTATGTTTTTCACGTACTGCTCACAGCAACTGGCCACTTTTCATAACAGAAAAGACAATTGAAGTCCAATGTAGTGAGCATAGGAAGTTAGCGCACGCGCTCACCTGTTACCTCAAGGTGAGCGCTTGCGCCGATCAAATCGTTATCACGGCGCATGCGCGTGCAGACGACGCAAGGCATGCACCACCCTTTTGAATCTATGTGATGCTCCGCGTTTACAAATCTCGCCAGCAGTTGGCGCTCCGCGGACCGCTCGCCACGCGCTCGTGCGTTCCCTCTAGGAGTCGACCGTACTCTACATAGTCGAAAAATTCCCTTTTGTACCCAGCTGTTGTCATTCGGAATGGTTGCTTGTCCTTTGCATTTGTTGCCTAATGGCAATTAATGCAAACGGACTCGGAATGGATCGCACCCGGAATTGAAGCCGGGACTTCTAGCTAAAGAACCGCAGCGCCACAGCCACGTGAAGTACAATAATCAGACATGAATAAAAAAATATTTTCTTCGATAGATACATTCGCTTCATGGGGTGACAGAAATCGTGTCTTTACCGCTTAACCGCTGACTTTGCGTTGAGCATGGCGATATTTCAGCGCTGCCCAAGCATCGACGCGCATAAAGCTAAGAAATCCGCCGATTTACAAGCTCAAGTTCGCTGCCAAAATGGCACGTTTTAGGTGGGAGCGAATGTATAGCTGTTAAAGACTATTCTGGGTCGAGTGTGTGGGTGACAGCATTCAATGAAAATTTGAAAAGCGAGCTCACGTTCTGTAGGCACCCAAAGTTGATGAAGCACCCTGGGTGTTGTCACGGCTTGTACTTGGGGTTGCTTCGTCCGTGGAGCTGAACGCAGGAGGCGTGTATCCATTGCTTCTTTCTTCAGCCATGCCGGACGTTTCGATGCCATGGAATTGGCAAATATTCGCAACTGCGCGATGTTGAATCCCCGCGCATGCGCACTCAACGCCACGAAACAACGCCAACAAATAAACATTTGGCACTTCTTGATTAAGAATAAAATGACAGCGCATATCTGAAAAAAAAACGAGCCAATATAGAGTACGCCACTAGTCTCAAGCTAAATTGCAAATCATTGAACGCTAGCACAGCCCCCCCCCCCCCCCCCCCCCGATAACCCTCGCTATCTTTCCGCAAAATTATCTAACCAAGCTAGCTCTCACTTCCACAAATAAAATAAAATAACGCCGGCAGATCGCACACCCTCTGCGAATCGATGTTAAGCGAAGCAGTGTGCGGGGACACCCCCAAGTTAACGAAATGACCATCAGAGCACCAAGACGTAGGCGGCAGTTTCATGCCCAACATGACACGCATGTCATGGCATTCATGTCATGAGTTCCTCAGCACTCCCTCTAGCTACACCTATAGTCGGGTACAACTTTAGAAGGCAGCGGCATGTGGCCGTCAAAGGCGGATGCACGTGAGCCTCCACCAATGAGCGCGCACTATAGACAGACGTCATAAGCCGGAGGGCCGGTGACCACGCCGACGGAGAACATGGCAGCCGCGCCATCGAACTGGGCCGAGTCGCGCCGGTGGGGCTTTTTCTTTAGTCACGGAGGCAATAGGCTGCCGCGCTTCGGTCATCTGGGCGGGACCTCTCCTGTCTTCTTATGTTGTACCCGACTATAAGCTACCATAAGGCGAACGCCATAGTCATACTCATGACTACGAGGTGCTACCCAAAGGTTTCGGGACCATTAAAAGCACGGGTAAACTGAGTGCGGTAGACATTTCTGCCTCTAGATGTGGCTAGCAGTATGCCTTGAGGATCAGTGTGCTGAATGACTTGCTTCGAAGAAGTTCTGCTTTCCGAAGGGTTGTTTTAAAACCCAATGTTTCACTGATTTGGCGCATTTCACAGCAACCAATATGGCAGACTTCAAGAAGCGAATAATTTGGATCAGGTTTTGTTTTAAACTAGGCAAAACTGCGGAAGAAACTCATCGTATGCTAGAGGACGCTTTTGGATTCGACGTCATTTGCCAAAGTAGGACGTTCTTATGGCATAAACGCTTCAAAGAGGGTTGAATGTGTGTTGATCGCGATGAACGTTCTGGACGCCCGTCAATGAACACAACACCGGAAACCATAACGGAAGTACGTAAGGCTATCCTTGACAATCACAGGCGAACTGTAAATGAATGATGTCTGCGACATTGTTCGACAGTTGTACGGCACAGTTCTGCGAATTTTGTCGGATGTTTTGAACATGAGGCGCATTTCTGCAAAATTCGTGCCAAGACTGCTCATCGGCGAACAGAAGCTGCACCGTGTTTCAGTCTGTGAGGAACTGAAGCAAAAAGTCAGAGACAATCCCACATTATTCTCGAGTGTAAAAACGGGGGATGAGACATAGGTTTACGGCTATTATCCTCAAACCAAACAGCAGTCGTCGCAATGGAAGTCTCCAAAGTCTCAGCGGCCGCAAAAGGCACGTCAAGTTTGTGCGAATGTGAAGTACATGCTCACTGTTTTTTTTAACCTACATGGAATAGCCCACAAGGAATTCTTACACTATTGACAAACCGTGAATCGTGAGCTTGACTGTGACGTTTTGAGGTTTTGAGAGAGCATTCGTAGCAAGCGTCCGGAGGAGCGGAAGAACAACTGGCTTCTGCATCACGACAATGTGCCCCCTCACACATCACTCTTTGTTCGAGCTTTTCTGACTTTCAGACAAATCACAGTACATCCCTCACCCACGAAGTTCACCTGAACTCGCCCCTTGTGACTTTTTCTTGTTACCGAAGTTCAAGTTGAGGCTTAAAGGACGTCGGTTTCACACTGTTGAGGAGATCCACTCGGAATCGCAGGTGCTCCTCAACACACTGTCGCCTGGAGAGCTCCATGAACACATGAAATCAATGCAGAAACGCGGGGTCGGTGTATACATACTCAAGGGACTACTTTGAAGGATACAGGGCAGATTAGACCTTATGGTCAACACTTTGTCTTTCTACGACTGAATTCCTGGAACTTTTTGGTAGCACCTCGTACGTACTTCGACCATCAACCTTTAGCCTTTGCTTTCACTTAGTACCGCATTCGAATCCATTCCATTGGTTTTTGAGTGTTAATCCTTTTTTGCTGAGTCATTCTCATTTTTGCTGAGTGATGGTCATGATTATGACTTCTACAACCATCCTTTAGTGTTTCATTCACCGAGTGCCACGTCCGAACCCATTCCAGTGGTTTTTGAGCGTTGATCTTTTTGTTTCGCTGAGTCATTGTCATTTTTGCTGAGTCATGCCCATGACTATGACTTCTACTACCATCCTTTAGCTGTTTTCTTCACTTAGTGCACATGTCCGAACCGAATATATTGATTCTGTAAACTGCTGATTCAGAAATACGAGCATGCGGGCAAGCGTGTTCCTGCATTTATTATTTTTTTTTATTTTGATTCAGAGAATACTGCAGGCCAGCAAGAGGCCCTAGCAGGATTGGATATAGATACATTAAAGTAATAGAAGTATACGCGTGCATACAATAAAGATGGATCAATACAATTACACCAAGTACTATAACAACAACAAAAACCAAATAGGGCAGGAAGATTAGTAACAAAACGAAACTAAACGAGGATGCCTTTACACACCTACAATAAAGCTCTACAATAAAGCTCTACAATAAAGGACTCAATTGCTAGGTTAGGTTATACAATCAGGGTAGTGAAAAGGTACCAAATACTGTACCAAAAACAAGGCAACAACGTCCCAATAACAAATGAGCACATAAGGAAACAAGATACAAACAAAGCAGAAAAAAAAACACTACGTCATATGTAACCATTTGCTCGATTATCTCGGTGCTGTGTGCCACGCCGATGGAAGAACGTTAAACTCATTTACCGTGCGTGGAAAAAAAAGGAAATTTGAATGCATTAGTTCTGGCACTGAAAAGGGTAAGGGACTGAGCGTGGCGATGCCTTGTCTCTCGGGTGAAGAGGGGCGATATGTAATTATCTGGATTTAAAGCTAGTTTCCTGTGCTTCAGCTGAAAAAGGAACTTTAATCTCTGAATCTTGCGCCGAAGCTGCAATGTTTGAATGCCATGTTGAAGCATTAAGGTGGTCGGGGAGTCTGTCTGGCTGTCGATACTTTGAATAAATAAACCGGATAGCTTTCCGCTGGATCCTCTCGAGTGCATTGATGTTAAGCTTCGTGTGCGGATCCCAAACAATAGCTGCATATTCAAGTTTCGGTCGAATAAGCGACGAATATGCTCGACCGGTGTTTGTTTTGATTTATGCCTGAGGAAACAAAGTTTGCGAAAGGAGGACGCGCAAACGTTTGATATGTGTGAATTCCATTTCAATGTGTTCGTTATAGTTACACCTAGGTATTTGAAGTTTGTGACCTCAACAAGTGGCTGTGACGCAAGCGAGTACGGAAAGGGAAAACATGGGAATTTTCTATTTATTTTCATGAAAACAGTTTTCTGGGCATTAAGAACGACGTACCCGCCGGGGTGGCTCTGTCAGCTAAGGCGTTGCGCTGCTGAACACGAGATCGCGGGATCGAATCCCGGCCGCGGCGGTGGCATTTCGATGGAGGCGAAATGCAAAAACGCCCGTGTGCTTGTGTTATAGTGCACGTTAAAGAACCCCAGGTGGTCAAAATTAATCCGGAGCCCTCCACTACGGCGAGAATCATAATCAGAACTGGTTTTGGCACGTGAAACCCCAGAAAGAAGAACATTAAGAACAATGTCTCATTGTTCACAACACTCAAGAATTTTCTGTAAATTATAATTAAGCAACGCTTTATCCTCAGAACATTTCACTTCATTAAATAACATAAAATCATCAGCAAAAATTCGGATACAAACTGGCTCACTAATTGCATCAACAATATCATTTATGTATATTGAGAACAAAAAGGGCCCAAGGACACTTCCTTGTGGTACACCTGATCTGATTGGTAGTTGCTGTGAGTAATGACCATCAATACTTACAAACTGCATTCTGTCGCTTAAATACGCTTCAATCCAAGAAACTAGGAATTCGGGTAAGCCTAATACTGAAGTTTTGAGATTAGTTTCGCATTACATACAAAATCCAAGAATATAACGTCAACCTGACCTGACTTATCCAGAACCGAGGCGAAACTATGAACAACTGTTGTCAACTGGGTGAATGTGGAGAGCCCTTTCTAAAACCATGTTGAAACGGGGTTATTATGTTAATATCGGCTAAAAACTTGTTTATGTACTTCGCGATGACATGCTCCAGAATTTTACAACATGACGACGCCAATGAGATTGGTCGAGAGTTTGTTAATAGCATGGTGTCTCCTTTTTTGAAGACAGGAACGATTCTAGAAGGTTTCCTATCAGTAGGAATGTTAGCTGTTGACAGGGACGCACGAAAAATAACGACGAGAAATTTAGCAAGTCTCTCGGCATACCGGCGAAGAAAGGGGTTCGGTATATTGTCAGGTCCGGGTGAAGATTTTGTCTTTAAATTAAGTAACATAGAAACAACACCAGGTTCTAATATAAGGGTGGAGATTTCGTAGCCGTTTTGAGGGCCCCGCTGTAACTGTTCAGTTTGGCTAGAAAAAACACTGTGAAAGTAGAAATTGAACTTCTCAGCTATACTACGTTTGTCATCGATAGTCACGCCATCGCACACAATGCGATCAACTGACTTCTTTTTTGTGGAAAGGCATCGCCAAAAGTTCTCAGGAGCATTTCTAATGAAATTAGGAAACGTGTAGTTGAAGTAATGGTGCTTAGCGTTATAGATTGCCTCGTTCAACCTTGTCAGTGTGATTTGCGCTTTGTTACTATTTGATTTTGCTCATTTTAGTCTTTTAATTCTTAGTTTGAGGCGCAATATATGCCTTGTTATCCAAGGATTGTTTTTGCGTGTTTTTTCAATTTTATTCGGCATGAAATTATCAAGACAGTACGCACACAGGCGCTTAAATGTATTCCACAGTGATTCGACATCATGTCCTTGAAAGTTGTCTAGGTAATGAAGCAGATAATCCAGAATACTTTTGTCCTGAGTATGATAGACGTCTTTAATCAGAACTGGAGTGACAATTGTTTTTCTACCTCGAGGGAGCACGTAAAACATACCATACGGTGATCAGGCTTTCCTCTACATTTATACGGTAATTTTCAATCAAACGGCTGCTAAAGATAAGATCTGGTATTGAAGCGAAATTATTTTGAATGCGAGTTGGTTGAGTAACAATCTGGTGAATGTTAGCACTGAGCATAATGTCAGACACGTAATCAACATGTTCACATTTGTCACTATTCGAGAATGGCCGATTCCAATCGACATTTGGAAAGTTAAAATCCCCAGCTATAATTATGTTGTCATTCTGAAAGCTCGCCACGGGATCACACAGCCGATGGCGAAATTCAGGGGGAGAATCGGGCGCACGATAAACTGCAATCAGAAATAAAGAGCGTTGCTGACATGAAAACTTCAGCGTGATACTTTCATGGTTATCAATTTGGGGCGGCAGTAAAGCCGCTATATTTCTTTTCACAAGTTGTGCAACTCCCCCTCCCTGTGAACGTTTGTCTTTTCGAAAAACTTGATACGAAGGAGGAAAAACATTTTCGTCATCAATATCACTGTGCTACCATGTTTCTGTGATTACGATAACGTGGGGAACCTAACTTAGAAGGTTGAATTCAAGTTCAGTAGCTTTGTTAACAACGCTGCGTGCATTTATGTTTAGGAGCGGAAAGTCAGATTCTTGAGTCTGCTCTTGTCACTTTTCATAGGAACGCTTCTCGTGGCTGGGCATTTTGACACGGCAGTTCTTGCTTTCGTACCAATAATACAGATCGCCATCGATCCGCAGTTTATCATGTGTAAGTGTTACCTTCTTGCCTTGTTCCTTTTCGCTTTTGGCACCATTCCACAAAAGCTTTTATTTCCTCGATGTATTAGGCGAATAGTCATTCTGGATGGATAACTTCGTTCCTTTTAGCTTATATGCGTTTTTCAGTACTTCTTCTTATTCATTAGAATCCTGAAAGTATACTATCACAGGTCTCAGTTTACCCATCTTTCCAAGGCGGTGAATTCTTCCCACTGATTTGCAGGACGTATATAGCTTTTCCCAAAAAACCTCAGTAACAACTTTCTGTTTCAGAACCTGTTCAGTCTCTTTAGAATTTTCAGGTACACCGAAGACAAAAAGGTTAGAACGTCTGCTTCTGTCCTCAAGGTCAACGACTTTCTCACGAAGGAAACTAACAGATTTTTTTATTTCATCTATGCGAGCAGTTCTCCTTTCCAGCTCAGTGAACCGGCGGTTAAATTCACTAAATAAGTGCTGCAAACTATTCTCCTGGGTTCTCAGTGCTGCAACTTCAGCAAGTAGTGTGTTCTGACCTTCCAGCAACTGTTTTAGCATCTCCTGAGTAGTAGGGCCGGGATTTAATTCCACATCTCCGCATAAAAGTAGCATGCACACGCAAAACACTTCACGAGCAATGTCAATGCACTTCATGGGGCACGGCAAGACCACAAGGCCACGGAAGTCACTCCTAATAGAACAATAACTTTCACCAACCTGCGCGAACGAAAAAAGGTGCTCGTAAGGCAACATGCCGAGGGCAGGTCCGCCGTGCCCACTGAAGCGAAGATTCTGCGATACCCGCCGTGGCTGCTCAGTGGCTATGGTGTTGGGCTGCTGAGCACGAGGTCGCGGGATCGAATCCCGGCCATGGCGGCCGCATTTCGATGGGGGCGAAATGCGGCCCGCATGTGTCCCCAGGTGGTCCAAATTTCCGGAGTCCTCCACTACGGCGTGCCTCGTAATCAGATCGTGGTTTTGGCACCTAAAGCCCGATAATTAAAAATTTAAATAAAAAGATTGTGCGATGCGGCTTCTATAGCAAGTGGATGAGACTTGAACAGCCCAGGAGATGGCGCTCCAGCGATGCCGTCACACGCCCAATGGAGACAGTGGTAACACATCTCTAGCGCTTCCTGATCGTAGCTGCACGTGTCAACAATGCTGTTGTAGACGGGTAGATCCAGATGCGCGGCAATCCAACTTGAAAAAGGAAAGCCTGCGCGAACCAAAAAAGGTGCTCGTAAGGCAACATGCCGAGGGTTGGTCCACTGTGCCTACTTAAGGAAACGCTGCTAGGAAGTGGTCATTTAAGTAGTAATTTTGATGCATTCTATTCCAAGTAAGGAAGAAGCACAACCGAGTCAAACGCTAAATGAATGTAACAATATGAAGTGTGTGATACCTTGCAATTACTGGCCTCCTTATTTAATAAGCAGGCACCGGAGGTTACAAGAGCGTGTTCATATGAGTCGATCTGTCGCATCGCAACGAGAGTACCCCCGAAAATTGTGGTGCATTGAATCCACCAGCCATAAAATGCTGCTTTGTTGGCCAGTCCTTGCTACCGCTTGTAAATTCAGCTTTTAAATTGTTCCCTCCTGTTCTTCCACGTAACAATATGTAATTAGGTTGAATGCACTATAGAGAAGAGAGTGTAGCCACCCTATCAAATAGAAATACTCGTATAGATGCTGTCTAGAGAGGCGCTTTTTGAGGGACGGAGTCAGGGGAATACAAATCCTCTGGGCACCGGGCCACTCTGGCCTGCCAGGTAACGCGAATGCGCATGACGCGGCTCGAGGTTTGGCGGACCAAGACGACGTCACCAACACCAACGCGGACGCATTCGCAATCCGCCGGTCGGGCAGAGATAGGCTCGTGTCCTACAGGAAAATCATAGATGATTTCAGACTAGCACACTTAGATGCCCGTATGCACATTGCTCGTTAAACAATTGGCAATCGTGGCTTGGCGGCTAATACAAACCAACACTTCCCTACACCATTGCCTTCGCTCACTATCACCCAGCCATATACACAGACATATGTAAGCATTTTAACAAAAGATGACCTTCAAACCATAATCTGGGCATGCCGAAAGAAACAATAAAATAACAATAACAGGTCAGAAACACAACAACAAACTTTAATAATACGAGATGACGAGCAATGAGAGACCATGCGGCTCAGCTCGGACGCGGATGTTCAGGCAACACTAGTCCAAATCACTGAAGACGATGCAGCGGCCCAGGAGCTGCCGGCCGCCGTCTTAAGTGGAGAGGGGGGAGGCTTCTAGTCTTTACGCCCTCCTCTAACCAAATTTTGGGCAAAATAAAGTTATTTCTCTCTATCTCCCGCAACTCTGGGTTCGCGGCTCTTCGCTGACAAGCCCTCAGGCTAAAATCGGATGACAACCTTCGCTTAACCCTCTTTTCTTGGCAGGGGAAGGGCTGGTGATTTTGCTTCCTTCTGTCCCACGTGTGACAAGGGTAGTTCAAGTTCGCGTTACAGGCCTCCGAGCCCACAGGGGTATGCGCCATTGAGCTTGGACTCTTTCTGCACGTCACCAGGATCGGCCCACTTGACAGGGGTACGCGCCTTTGAGCTTGGACCCTTTCTGTAGTGGCACTATGATCGGCCCACTTTTCTGCTTGACGCCACCACCACTGCCACCGACACTTCTGAGCGTATAAAGCTTCGCTTAAAAACGATCGAAGACGGGGAGAGGAAAAGGCGGCCGGCGAGTTTTCCCGTATGGGTCAGTCTGCACTCTGCCGTGCAGCGAAAACGTGTGCCTCCACCGAGAGATCTTAAACGTCCCTGGCACTCGGCATGGGCTCAACTACTCTGATCGTCTTTTCCCCGGACACGGCTTTAAGCCGGGCACCGCGAGGCACGGGAGGGTCCGAAGCCCATGTGCTGGAGTGCGTGGTGCCACGGCACACCAAGCACATGGAGACAGAAGTCCCTAAGTGCTATTGTGTGGAAACCACAGCGTGATGCGTACACAGCAGCATAATGGTCATCAAACGTGACCCTAAATAATGTAACAATTTTGCTGTGTGTTAAATAGTAACGAGAGGCGACGACTACATGGCCCTTGGTTTTGCTCTTCATAATTCCCAGTCTCAAAGACGCCCTCTGCAGACATTTCATGTTGATGTCGGTTTAAATGTTTCGTTTTTTTATTTAAAGACATTTTGTGAACATCTCGAATATTCGAAGTAATAGTTTTTGAGAACTAAGTGGCGGTCTGCTACTCGCCTCACTCTTTTCTTACTGCGCAGAACTGGAAACACGTCTGGGGACGCCAGCTTTCTTTTAAATTAGAGCCTATATTTAGGTCCACTGTAGGACGACGGCCTCTCCCTGCGATCTATAATTACCCCAGCCTTTCGCTAGCTGGTTCCAACTTGCGCCTGCGAATTTCGTAACTTCATAACTCCACCAATCATTTTACCATCCTCGATTGCGCTTCCCTTCTCATGGAACCATTCTGTAACTGCAACGGCCCACCGGTTATACATCCTACGTACTACATGGCCTGCCCAGCTCCATATTCCAATATCGCTCCAATATCCTCTATGCCGTTTGCTCTCTTATCCACACCGCTCTCTTCCTGTCTCTTAACGTTAGGCTTAATATTTTTCTTTCCATCGCTCTTTGTGCGGTCCTTAACTTGTCCTCGAGTTTCCTTGTTCACCTCCACGTTACTGCCCTTTATGTTAGCACCGGTAGAATGTGATGATGGTACAGGTTTCTTTTTAACGGCTCCCAGTCAGGATTTTGCAATGCCTACCGTATGCATTCCAACCCTATTTTATTCTTCTGTAATTTTCCTTCTCATGATCACGGTTCCCTGTGAGTAATTGACCTAGATGCACGTGCTCTTTTTCAGAATGTAAAGGCTTACTAAGGATCCGGAATTCTCGTTCCCTTTCCTGTCTATTCAACGTTATCTTTGTCTTCTGCATATTTATCTTCAGCCCCACTTTTACGCTTTCTCGGTTTAGGTCCTGAGACATTAGTTGTAATTCGTCCCCATTGTTGCTGAGCAGGGCAATGTCATCTGAAAACCCAAGGTTGCCGAGATATTCTCCGTTGATCCCAAATACTAAGGTTTCCAGCCTAAGAACTTCAATACTCCTTCTAAGCATGCAGTGAATAGTATTGGAGATATTGTGTATCCTTGCCTGACCCCTTTCTCAATAGGTAGCTTTCTCCTTTCCTTGTGGAGAACCACTCTACCTATGTAATCGCTGTAGATATTTCCTAAGATGTTCAAGTATGCTTGAACGTCATCGGTTCTGCATAGGCTTGACGTTCGCGACAAACGTTTCTAGCGTCGTTAAAGAAGCCATGGCCGTCTAGCATATATAGACCACAAACTAACTTAGTGAGGAAATAATAAAGATGGTAGAAAATGACAATTCATGCGGTACGCGTCTTTATTTAAATCAGTATAGTTTATATCCATATCAGCTTATGCTGGTCATCCACCTTCACAGAGCGGAAATGCACTGAATGTTTATTGTGCATTCACATAGGCTAGCCAATGAGGCCAAATTGACAAGCAGTGGCTATTTCGCTTATTTTTGAGTGCGTTGATTAGTACGGAAACAGGTGTTTCCTTGCTCGCAGACAGTACTTCGAAAATAATTGGGCGCCATATAGTTCAGAATCTTGAGAGGGCGTTTATCCTCCCGGTAACTTGAGTTGCAGTTTCCAACTTATGTACCTCCTGGCACTCATCACGATGTTATGTATTTCGGTAGCAGTAAGCTGTTTGTTAGAGGGTTGTCGCCTAAAACCGATAAAATAGTGATCAGCACACCTAACAACGATGGCCCTACAATACGCAACTCGCTACCACTACGTCTTTCCGTGGTTGGGACTGTTCTGTATTCACATGACTGATTGGGACAATCATTGAGCAGTCGATGGGTATTGCGCTATATTTGGATCCGCCGTATGATCTCAGATGTTTCTACTGCCAACTAAACCAGTGCCTAAATACGTGTTCCTCAGTGAAATAAAACTCTGCCTGTCTCATGACTGTCGGCAATTTTTACATGTATGAGCGCATACAATTGTGAACTTTATTGGCGCTCTTGCAAGTTCCAGACTATTTAGCACTACAAGGCGTGTTCGAAAAGTATCCGAGCTTTAGTGAGCAGGAACACATATTGATTAGGAGGTACAATACCCTAATACCTTTCAAACTAGTCTCCTTGGTTATGCACACACTTTTCCCAGCGCTCCCGCCATCCTTGGAAACGCTTCTGGAACGTCTTTTGAAATGGTGATCAGTCGGGCCCTTCGCATTCCGCATGATTCCCCTTCTTGACTCAAATGGGGTTCCTTTCAGCGGCATTTTCTACTTGGGGAACAGCCAAAAGTCAGAGCCTTGTCAGGCGAATAGGAAGCCTTACGAACCACTGGAATGAAGTGTTTTATGAAGAAAGTCTGAACGAGATGACGAGAAAGGGCAGGTCCGTTATCTTGATGAGGCCGCCAAGTTTTGCTGCCTATAAATGTGGTTTTTTACTGCGCACAGCATCACGGAGGCGACCAAGAACCTCCTGGTGGTATTCATTTGTGATGGTTTGGCCTTGTGGTGCGTGTTTATGATGCCTCACCCCATGCGAGTTGAAGAAAACCGTTAACATTACCTTGAGATTGCTGCGCGCCCACTGTGCTTATTTTGGCCTCGAGAATGCCGCATGATTCGACTGTGACAGCTGCA
Source organism: Dermacentor silvarum (assembly GCF_013339745.2). Classification (NCBI taxonomy): domain Eukaryota; kingdom Metazoa; phylum Arthropoda; class Arachnida; order Ixodida; family Ixodidae; genus Dermacentor; species Dermacentor silvarum. The sequence continues at coordinate 46,059,925 of NC_051164.1, forward strand.
TCTTGCTGTCTGGGTTGTACGCCTAGACCCACGACTAATCGCTGTGTTCACGGTGTTCATACAGTTGAAGTTTCATGTTTATTGAATACTTAGTGCAGTTACATAAGTATGGATATGTAGCACAGAAAAATGTCCCGTAGTGAAAACACTGTTGGGGAAGGAGGGTGTACAATGTTAAAAAACACCAACATTAATTAAGAGCAGAAAAGGAGCAAAATATAAACAAACAAAATACAAATACAAATGGAAATACACTTCGAGGCGCAAGAATAATACAATGGAAAATATAAAACGTTAGGGGAAGGGATAAGCTGCAGTAGGAAAAGAAGCAAACAGCATTCAAAACGACAGAAATGAAGTTGTGTTTAAAAGACATATTCGATAAACGGTGCTATAGGTTAAACATGAAATTGCGAAGCTGATGTTTGAATGACGATATAGAGAAGGCACACTTAATGTTATAAAGCAAGAAATTCCAAAGTTTGATTAAAACAAATGCTACTCATTAAGAACCATAGTTATTTCATATTGTCACAGTGCGTAAGGTGGAAAGAAGAAGACATGGTTGGTGCTCTGGGAGACGACAAAGAAGATTCTGGGTTTTCGCTTCTCTGCGTAGCCATTAAAACCCGTCTGTAAAACCAGTACGTTTCTTCCTTCCCGTAACATTATTGGTGAACGTGCGGGGTACTCACTTGCGCAAGACGGAGCTCCGCAGCGGACGTAACCTGGCTGCCATGTCATCCGAAGGGGAGTCTTCAACCGTGGCCCCGTCGACGCCACCGACGGTCATCCTAACCCAGCCCCGCGACCCTGGCATGTTTTCTGGGATTGACAACGTTGACGTCGATGACTGGTTGGCAAATTACGAACGGGTCTGCGCCAGCAACAGGTGGGATAACACGCTTATGCTGGCCAACGTAATATACTACCTCAAAAAAACGGCACGAGTCTGGTTCGAGACACATGAAGAAGAGATTACCAGTTGGGAGCAATGCAAACAGAAGCTTCGTGATTTGTTCGGCAAGCCCATCGGCCGCCAACGTGCTGCTCAGAAGGACCTTGGGACCCGTGCACAGACGTCCACTGAATCTTACGTGGCGTACATCCAGGACGTTTTGGCTCTTTGCCGCAAGGTGGATAAGAACATGACAGAGGCAGACAAGGTCAGTCACGTTTTAAAAGGCATAGCGGACGACGCGTTTAACCTTCTCGTGTATAAGAACATCAACACAGTCAATGAGATCATTAACGAATGTCGCCGCTTTGAAGAAGCGAAAAGTCGCCGCATAGTTCAGCAGTTCACGCGCCTACCCAACACCGCTGCTTCATCGACGTGTGAAGACCTTTGTCTTCCGCGTGAGCCCACTCCCTCCGAGAACGTCGTACGTATAGTCCGGCGAGAAATTGAAGCAGCGTCTCCTGCCACACAAGTGACGCAGTGCTTTGACGATTCCCGGCCGCTCGTGTCCCTCATACAATCGGTCGTTCGCCAAGAACTTTCCAATGTGGGTCTGCAATCCATCTGCTCCGCCAACCGTCCTGACTTCGCTTCGTCTGCTGCCTCTGCCCCTGTTTACCGGAACCAGAGCGGTCCTTACCCGAGCTATCGCAACCCGGCCGAATGGCGCACACATGATGACCGACCCATCTGCTTCTCTTGTGGACGTGTGGGCCACATCTCTCGCCATTGCCGAAGTTCCTGGCCGGCCCTCTCTCGACCAAGCTTTCCCGCCTACCGCCGCTCCCCACTGAATCCTCGCCCGCCTGCGCCCCCCACCGAGTTCGACGATGCACCTGACAACGCCCGAGTCACTGCGACTAACCGCTCATCATCACCGCACAGTAGCCGCTCCCGTTCACCCCAGCTGCGTCGTTCCCCGTCCCCTGCTTACCGTCGCCGCTCTCCGACGGGAAACTGACTGGAGCAGCTCCGGGAGGTGACGCTGCTCTAGCACCCCGGCCTGAAATTCCTCTGTTGACCCTGCCTACTGATCGGAACCTTTTGGACGTGGATGTGGATGGTTTGCCTGTTACAGCACTCATCGACACTGGAGCGCAAGTTTCCATCATGAGTGCTGACCTTCGAACGCGCCTGAAGAAAGTCCTTACTCCTGCTCCGACTCGACTGCTACAGGTCGCCGACGGTGGAACTCCGGCTGTGCTCGGAATGTGTGCTGCACGTGTCAGTGTCGCCGGACGCCACACGTCCGTTTTGTTTAGTGTGCTCGAACGCTGCCCCCACGATGTGATCCTCGGCCTCGACTTTTTGACCACCCATTCTGCTCTGATTGACTGTTCAGCCGGTGTTGTCCAACTTGACCTACCACTTTCCATTGACCTTCCTGCTCAAGCCCCAACTCAGCTTTGTTCTGCGGATTTTATTCGTCTTCTTCCCCAAGCAGCAACCTGCATCACCGTTTTCGCCTCTCCACCTGTTCCAGACGGAGACTATGTCCTCACTCCCGCGACTTCAGTCCTGCTTTCCCACAATGTCTCCTTCCCACACACCGTCATTTCTGTAGCGGCCAATCAGACCTGTCTTCCCATCCTCAATTTCGGCCAGTGCCCTCAGGTACTTCCTCGAGGGATGTCACTTGCCACGTTGTCACCGTCCCACGAGTGCTATATTTCAGCACTATCTCTTGCTACATCTTCGACCAGTGCTCGTTCTGCGCCTTCTGCATCTGCCCCGGCTGACGACATTGCCAAGATGATTGCGCCAGACCTCGACCCCCAATCCGCCGCAGAGCTCCATGACCTCCTCGAGTCCTTCGCCGACATTTTCGACCTGAACGATCGCTCTTTGGGTCAAACTACGGTTGTGAAGCATCGTATAAATACCGGCGATGCGGCACCTGTTCGCCGACGCCCATACCGGGTGTCGCCCTCTGAGCGACAAGTTATCCAGAGCGAAGTTGACAAAATGCTTGCCAAAGGGATTATTGAACACTCTTCCAGTCCGTGGGCTTCCCCTGTTGTGCTCGTCAAAAAGAAGGACAACAGCTGGCGATTCTGCGTGGACTATCGTCATCTAAACCAGATCACCAAGAAAGATGTATACCCGCTTCCACGGATCGACGATGCTCTGGACTGTCTTCACGGTGCCACTTATTTTTCATCAATAGACCTTCGCTCCGGATATTGGCAAATTGCCGTGGATGAAATGGACCGTGAGAAGACCGCATTCGTTACACCTGACGGCCTCTATCAGTTTAGGGTAATGCCTTTCGGCTTGTGCAATGCCCCGGCGACCTTTGAACGTATGATGGACATGCTCTTGCGTGGATTGAAATGGTCCATCTGCTTGTGTTACTTGGATGACGTCATCGTATTCTCTCCAACTTTTGCGGCCCATCTTGAACGACTTTCATCTGTGCTTTCCGTTTTTCGCGCCGCTGGCCTGCAGCTCAACTCGTCCAAGTGCCATTTCGGTCACCGCCAAATAACCATGCTCGGACATCTCGTCGATTCGTCAGGCATACGCCCCGATCCCGCTAAAGTTCGTGCAGTGCAGAATTTCCCTGTACCGACCTCTGCCAAAGATGTTCGCAGCTTTATCGGTCTTTGTTCTTACTTCCGCCGGTTTGTGCAAAATTTCGCGCATGTTGCTCGTCCCCTGACTGACCTCCTCAAGAAAGATGTTCCTTTCTGCTGGGGCTCTGAACAAGCGACTTCTTTCTCGCGCCTCATCACGCTACTCACCACACCACCTGTTCTCGCCCATTTTGACGCTTCTGCTCCGACAGAAATTCGCACTGACGCCAGTGGATACGGCATCGGCGCAATTTTAGCCCAACGCCAACGTGGGCACAACCGCGTTATCGCCTACGCCAGCCGCCTCCTCTCCCCGTCTGAGCGCAATTATTCGATTACTGAGCGGGAATGTCTCGCCCTCGTTTGGGCTGTGGGCAAGTTCCGACCTTACATATATGGTCGACCATTTACGGTTATAACCGATCACCACGCCCTTTGTTGGCTTTCTTCCCTCAAGGATCCCACCGGACGCCTCGGTCGCTGGGCCCTACGCCTTCAGGAATACACATACACTGTAGTCTACAAGTCGGGTCGTTTACATCAGGACGCCGACTGCCTGTCTCGTCACCCCGTCGATGCACCGAACGATTTAGTGGATGCCGCACCGATCTGCGTCCTCTCGCTTTCCGCCTTGAAAGACATAGGGGCTGAACAGCGACGCGATGAATCGTTACGGCAGCTTATCGAACGCCTGCTCTCTGACCCGTCTGACCCATCCCTTCACATGTTCGTACTACAAAATGACACCCTGTATCGCCGCAACATGCACCCAGACGGGCCCGAGCTGCTAATCGTCATTCCGTCTCATCTTCAGCAGACTGTACTCCAGCAACTGCACGACGTTCCCACTGCTGGACACCTTGGCGTCTCTCGGACCTATGACCGAATTCGGCGACGATTTTTCTGGCCCCGTCTCAACCGCTCCGTCCGTCGCTATGTCGCCGCGTGTGAGTCGTGTCAACGCCGAAAACGACCTGCTGTACTTCCCGCTGGTCTGCTGCAGCCTCTGGATATACCGACCGACCCTTTTTTTCGCGTTGGCGTTGATCTTCTCGGACCATTCCCTATATCAAACGACGGAAATAAGTGGATTGCCGTCGCTACGGACTATACCACCCGCTATGCCATTACAAGAGCCCTTCCCACCAGTTGCGCTACAGACGTCGCTGACTTCTTGCTTCACGACGTTATCTTACACCATGGCGCACCTCGTCAACTTCTCACCGATCGCGGGCGATACTTTCTTGCCAAAGTCATCAACGACTTACTTCGATCCTGTGCTACTAAACACAAGCTTACTACAGCCTACCATCCTCAAACTAACGGTCTTACTGAACGCCTGAACCGGACAATAACTGACATGCTCGCGATGTATGTTTCCTCCGATCATCGCGACTGGGACACTGCTTTACCATTTGTCACGTTTGCGTACAATTCCTCGCGCCACGACACAGCTGGTTATTCGCCCTTTTACCTTCTATATGGCCGTGAACCGACCTTGCCTTTCGAGACTCTTCTTTCGACCACACTCGACTCGCCGACGGAGTACGCTCGTGATGTTATAACCGCAGCGACCCAGGCACGCCAGATTGCCCGTCTTCGTCTCTCTGCTTCCCAAACACGTCAGAAGTGCCGTTACGATCAGTGCCACCGCGATGTCGAATACGAACCAGGTGGTCTTGTGCTAGTTTGCTCTCCATCTCGACGTGTCGGCCTTTCGGAGAAACTCCTTTCGCGATACTACGGCCCTTATCGCATCCTCCGCCAGGTGACGCCTGTCACATATGAAGTGTCTCCTCTGGATGCTACCGTGCCTTCACCTCTATCTGACGTCGTCCACGTCAGCCGCCTCAAACCGTTCCTTTCTGGAACCAGTGAGTCGCACCAGTAAGGTGCTTCTTCTGACGGGGGTAATGTCACAGTGCGTAAGGTGGAAAGAAGAAGACATGGTTGGTGCTCTGGGAGACGACAAAGAAGATTCTGGGTTTTCGCTTCTCTGCGTAGCCATTAAAACCCGTCTGTAAAACCAGTACGTTTCTTCCTTCCCGTAACAATATCTTGGGGAGTATAAATTTATTATTGGAGGAAAATCACGTAATATTTCAATTAGCAAGCTCTTGGATAATAAAAAAATTTAGAAGGCTGCGGTCTTTAACTGCGTGATAAGCAAATGTGCAGATAATAAATTTGATGGAATTGTCAATATTCAGTATGTGGAGTTCGCGGTACACATCAGTAACATGTGAACGTCGGTTGCTCCAGATGAGAATACGAATCGCTTGACTTTGAAAAGTTGGAGAGAAGAAAGGTGGCAATGATGTGTTCGATCCCAGGAAGAAATACATTAATTTAGACGTCTGTGAATGAATGCATAATACAAGGTGATCAAATTAGTCAAGTCAAAGTAACATCTAGCTTTTAGTAATACCCTAATACCATAAGAAGTTTCCCACTGCAGTTCATTAATATGCTAATTAAATTTTAAGCGGGTATCAAGCTTGATACCAAGGAAGAAACAATGATCTGATAAATGAATAGGATGTGTCTTTATAAAAAGGCATAACTTGCGCCTTATTCACGTGGAATTCAAAATTAAGAACTTATTTTTGGAGGGATTTATCAAGCGCTTAGTTTTTGCACACCATGCACTAACGTTAATAAGTTCTGCTATAAACGTTGTTGTAAGGTTGCTTAGATAATTACTCGAATATAAGAGAGTCGTGTTGTCAGCACATTAGATGCATTCTGGTTATGTGGTTAGACACTGTTAAAGGCCATTAATGTATAGCAGAAATAAAAGCACGCCCAGAATTGAGTCTTGTGGAACGCCGATGTTGATTATTTTTTTACTCAAACAGATGCCGGAGATGAATATTAATAGCTCACGATCAGATAATTAACTACGAAAAATATTGAGACAGTGGTCACCAATGATATAAGATGCAAGTTTAGAAAAAAGAATGTCATGATCAAGTGTATCGAAAGCTAAAAATAGAAACAACGACGTTACCAGTTAGAATTTCTAGTTTACATCTTTCTGTGATGGAAATGAGGGCTAGGCTAGCCGAATATCTTCGTCTAAACCCAAATTGTTTCGGATGTGATAGGTTAAATTTTGTTAGGTAGCTAGACAGGCGAACATGTATTTGTTTTTAATTACTTTGTCAAAAACTAGGAGAATAGATATCGGCCAATAATTACAAATTAGACATGTACCACTTCTTTAAATACTGGAATAATCTTACTCAACTATAACTCACGGGGAATACACCAGTTTCAAAAATTAGTTTGATTATGTAGGTGAGCACATCCACTTTAACATCAGCAATCATTTTCACGCGGCTAGCAGAAATATTATTCATACCTGTGCTAGAAGACTTTACATTGGTAATTGTTATTATCTCCTCTGGGGCGGCAGTGAAGAGAAAACAAAACAGTGACCACTATGATCAAGTTCGTCATGCGTACTGGCTGGAACAGGAATGGGAGAGGAAAAGTAGTCAATAATGCATTAGCGATATCTAATGGGTTAGATATTACTGATCCTTCATGATGAATGTTGGCTACAGGTGGAATAATGGTTTCAATGAGAAAGCAATTCATCAAGCGCCATTGTTTTTTTTGTCTTAACAATATAGTTAATTTCGTTTACATAATAGCGCTTTTTGGCGTCCTTCATTGGAGTATCCAGTGTGTTACAATACTGCTTGTAACGATCAAATAGATGCAGATTAAATGGTTGTCTTGTTTTTTATACAGGATATCTTTCTTACGCAGGCTATTAAGTAATCGTTTTGTGAATCATGGGTTTATAGGAGAATTAATAACGTTTATGGCACTATACACATGTTGTCGATGAAGATACGCAATTGCATATTACATATATGAAAGTGGTATATGCTGATTCAACATTACTCCTTGAAGTGACACAAGACCAATCAGAATTAGATACTATTTCTATCAATTTGGCGCCATCAAACTTATTCTTAACAAAGCTTACGCTATCAATGCGAGGACTGTTCTCAAACCAAAGTGCAACTGGGAAATGATCTGTAAGGTTGCTTTGAAGAATGAATGCGGAGGGAGGAAGAAGAATGTTCGAAAGCGCGTGGTCTATACGGGTTCCTAAACCATTATTATTGCATTGGGTGGGAAGGGAGAGTAGACATTCAAGACCATAGCCTTGGAAACAGCTGACATACTGAGTTAGATAAGAGGAGGAAGCGTCAGGTAAATTAATGTTAATGTTACCCATGACTATAGCGGACTATTTTTTCCTTTGAGAGTATGTCAAGGATAGTGTCAAGTGCTTCACAAAAAGCAGGAATTGGTGAATGCGGTGATGGATAAGTGGTACCAAAGACAACATTATTATTATCTGTGCCTATTACAGAGTGGTCAACCTCAATCCACACTGACTCGCAATCACAGATATTTAAGTGAAGATCAAGCCTACGCTTGTATCTTATGTCGGACCGAATAAACATGGCTGAGCCACTGTGTTGTGATGAAATGCGATTGCAATATTCTGAATTGTATGATGGAAAACCATAAAGATTTTTATTCAAATCACTCAGTCATGTCTCAGAAACAAATATAAATGAGAATGAATGAAGACAAGAAGACAACAGTATCTTATAATCGTGAAAATGTTTGCGAAGACTACGTGAATTGAAATAAATCGCTGAATGACAGTTTTGTGAAAAGTAGGATTGGATATCGTTAACGGACATGTACAACATCCGATCATATCAGAATACGAGGAACCGAAAAAAAGAAAGCCAAGTCAATTTAAGCGAAAATCGCTAGGTCCTACTCGCTCCTTATGCGAAAAAAATTGCTATCAGTGGATCGCCCGCCTTGATGACGCAGTGATAAGTTGACAAAAATAGCACTTTTTTTCTTTCTTGAGTTGCAAGGCCTTGCTGAATTCTGTGGAGTGAGGTGGTCATTGACGAAAACAGCTTTCCCTCATGCTTTGCTGAATATAATGTCACTACTGTAAGAGCGTGCCTTTCGGGCATTGCGAACAAACTCGGGTTTCAAGGCTCGAGAGGGAAATCGGACAAGCAAATGCTTTGTATCAGAAGCAGACGGAACACGATGAATTACATCGATAAGATTGGCAGAAACATGACATTCTATTTTAAAAGCAATAGTTTGAAGAATAGTCATGCCGTTTTCACCCTGGGTAAACGGAACGCCATTGATTTCCATGCTGTTTTATGTGAGTACTGTTCCATATCACCAATTCGTCTTTCCAAAGATTCGTAACGCGCAATCAGGGATTTGTTCATTGCAGTTCTTCCTTTTCAGATCTGAGGGATTCAACAGTCCTGTTCAGAAAGTAAAGACTGCTCGTTAGTCCCTCTATCTCGTCCTTTAGGCTGTTAATGATCAACAGAGACTGGGAATCTAGCTTGGATACAACAGTTGTCGTTATCTTGCCAAGCAGGTTATCAAGTTTGTCTTTAAAAGTATTTTCTAGCTGTTCCACACGTTTGTACATTTCCGAGACAGTTGGCATTATTAAACGACAACACCAGAAGCAGCAGCAACAGGGCCACTAAATTATAAACTAAATCAATAGCAATATACAGATAAGGGTTAGTGTTTGCATTGTCCAGCAGTTCCCGTGCGACTTCTAACAATGTTGCTTCTAATCCATTGTTCGCAGTTTCGGTACAAATTTCGCGGACACTCTTTTTATGCCCGAATCATCGGTCAAAATTGAATGTACAAATCCAATTGCTACTCCTCTGGTTGGCAACTTATCGGAGTGTAATGCGACGGTCCTCCATCACCAAAGTCCGCACTGGTTAAATGACATTCTGCTTTCGGCTTGTTGCGGGTCTGCTTGAATTCGGTTCGTTGTCGACTGAAGTGCGGCCATCTTTGAAGCCGTAGTACCACTCATTTATCCGTCAGGTGCTCATGGCATCGTCCCCGAAAGCTTGTTGAAACTTGCGAATGGTGTCCACTTCGGTATCGCCAAGCTTTTGGCGAAATTTTGTGTAACAGTGCTGCTCAAGTTGTTTCGTGATTTTACAACTAACTGGAATCCAACAAGCGTTTAATACATGTGCTCACTCATAGGCCGACGGCCAGCTACTGACGGTTTCTGTGGGCGAAAAAGATTTCACGCAATCGTTTGTATCTCCATACAAACGATTTCACGCAATCGTTTGTATCTCCTTTCTGTATCTCCATACATCAAAAGTATCGAAACATCTTTTTTTCCACATAAACTAATAAAGTGTGGGAGGCTTCTCCACCGAAGGAGGCCTCCCACACTTTATTGGTTTACGTGGGAAAGAAGAAGGATCGACAGTTCTTTAACATACCTAGTGTGCCCCGTGGCACATGAAATATGTTGACATTTTCGTTTAGCTTTAAAATGGGCGGCCATCAAAAAATCGTGGACATGGTAAGCGCGTGTTCTGCAGGAACATATTTCCCAATATAATGCGGCTTGCAAGGGAGGCGGAAAAAATGACTTCTATTATAAATGAGCACCTCTAACAAGCAACATAACGAGTCACATGCGAAAGCAAAAGCTTGCTTCCTGCGTTATTACTTCATTGGACATGTTTTCCACATCCGCTCAAACTGGAACTGAATAAAGCCTAGTTAACAGTCTCGCGGCACTTTATCCCCACGCCCCCTTTTTCTCCCTTATGAAAATGGACTAAAATATTGTACTATCTGCGTGAAATGAAACGCGAAGCGCGGAATGCGTGTCTGCGCACTCCACGCTTGGTGGTGGTGGTGGTGGTGGTGGTGATCAGGGGCGTAGCCAGAAATTTGTTTCGGGGGGGGGGGGGGGGGTTCACCGGCCCGACCGGGGGGGGGGGGGGAGGGAGGGGGGGGCAAGCGTCTGTTTTCCTCTCCGTGGCGTGATCGATATTAAATATCGGTAGTTTAAGCAGACTCTATACCTGTATATCAAAGACATGGACCCCCCCCCCCCCCCCTCCCTCCCCCTCGCGTGTGCTTGTGCAGAAATTAAGTAAACAGTAAAGCAAGCTCAGTACAATACAGTCAGCACGACAGGTACAGTGGGCGTTTGGAGCAACGGTCCCTCATCGCGCCACTGTATGGACCAGTCTTCGAAAACGCATCATTGAGACGACCCGCCCGATCGGAGAAGCCATCATTAATTGTTAATCTTCGTTAAGCGTAAGTGGCGTCGTCCTCGTCGGGGCGAAGTGCGTTTCACAAGTCAAGGTCGGCTATACACGTGAAAATGCATGCGTGACCAGGCTATACATACTCCCATAGCAATAACTTGTTCGCTGCGTCTTTGCGCTAGAAAACTTAAGTACGCGCAAAAACGGGGAAGGCTTTTTTTTTCTTTTTTTTTCTTTTTGAAGCTTTCGTCGCCCTGCTCCCTCATACGAGAGGGTTGCATTTCCTGCGGCAAGTGCATGGGCCGCTGTGTGCGAGTGTGCAGCCGTCATTTGCCTTTACGTCAACAGATTCAGAATTGTACAGAATATTTCACCGCACAGCATAGATATGGCATGTGTACGCATTTTAAGTAGTCCGTGCAACTCATTTCTGCTTCACTTACGCCGGTGCAAACAGGAAGCGGCCTTGTACCTCACAGGATCTCGACTGATTGGTGTACTAGTGATTAGAGCACTGCACGGACTCGGGCTTACCCGAAAGCCCGGGCCCGGCCCGGTCCGTGGGCCGGGCCAGGCCGGGTAGAACAGTTTTTTCATGGGCTCGGGCACGGCGTGTGCTTTTTGACCCGGGCCCGGGCCGGGCTCGGGTTTTTCGACGCGGGTCCGGGCCGGGCTCGGGCTTTCTGGTGGTGTGCATGTAACGTGCAGCGAGTTATTCTCGGGCGTCTCAACTCTGAAAAACATTATTTTTCGGTCTCGGGCCGGGTTCGGGCCGGTTTCGAGTCGGGCTCAGGCCGGGCTCGGGCCGGGCTCGGGCCTAAGGTAAAGGGGTGGTGGGCCGGGCCGGGCGGGTAACGTAGATTATTTCCGGGCCCGGACTGGGCCCGGGTCTCGCCATAAATGTTTTATTCGGGCTCGGGCGGGTCGCCCAACGTAAAAACGGGCCCGGGCCGGGCCCGGGCGGAAAAAATCGGCCCGTGCAGTGCTCTACTAGTGATGCAGGAATGAACTCCGGTCTTGTTCAGTGCATAGCGCACCTAATCAATTTCTCAGGACGCGTACCTCTCTCTGACGAGTTCTCTGACGAGAACTGTCAGCGCCTGCAACAAGAGTTTACTTACGCTGAACTGCGCACAGCAGTAATCCATGCTTGTCGGCTGTCTGTTTCGTTCATTCTGTTGCGAGTCGGTGGAATTTCACAGCTGGCATCAACCCCTTCGTGTGTACATTGCTGGTTTGGGATTCCACAACACAACAGCAACTATCAGCCTCGCGCAATTGCTGGTTTGGGATTCAACAACACAACAGTAACAACCAGCCTTCCGTAGGGGCGCAATCGCATACAAGAGACGTTTCGCGCGCAGACTGGCTACGTTCACACTTGGGAAGCGGCAAGCGGGCGGAAAGGCCAAAGCGGCCGGAAAATCTTTTCCGCGCATGTCCAAGTTGTTCACATTTGTTTTGCTACCGCCGCTGCCGCTTTCGTCCACATCCATCTAGTCTGCGTACGTTTGTCGGCGTGGTGGCGCTCATTATCGCATTATTGCGAGCGGTATGTTCATTCATTGACCCACCCGTCATCAAAAGTGATCATTTTGTGCAACTTCGCGTGTCATCTGCGACCTTCGGTAAATTCCTCGTTGGCGTTCCGCGATTCTCCTCACACGGGCGTGGTAGCGCTGAGTCACAGGTTGGTGCCTAGGCATGATTATATTTCTTTAATAGCTTTTATTTACAAGTTGTAATAACATTTCCTCATTTCGTATTATTGTCGGCGCCTCTAGGACACCAAAGCGGCAACGGGAACACCAAAGCTAAAACCCGGGCTGGCCCTTGTGTTGGGGCTCGCCGAAGCCTGCGCGTCCTACGTGAGACCTACGCTCCCAATCTATCGCCGCGACGAGAAAAGCACCCCGCGACGTCTGCAACATACCGTGCACGTGCACGAATTATGGAGCGCCAACGAGGAATCTGCCCAACTATTGTCTGCCATGGAAGTGGAAGAAGAAATGGCTTTTATACTTCTACCTACTTGTTTTCTAGAAATGGACAATGAATAAACGGAAGACGCGGACACCTTGGAAACGGTGGTGGTGGGTTCGCCTGGCTTTGCAAAAGCGTGAGAAGTTGGGTCACGCCAAGGCTTCGTTGCCGCACCTCCGGTCGCGCGACATACTATCGCGAGTATTGCTGACAGTACGTTTTAGTACCACTCTTGTCGTAGAGCAAGGGGTGGTTCTTGATCGCGTCGATCAGCATTGCAGCCTACACTTTTGGTGCCATGTTCAATTTTACGACCGGTTGTTTACATGCTAGTGTAGCTTCCGGTCGAGCAGAACGACTTTCCGCCGCGTTTCCGCTTCGCCATAGCGAAAAAATCGGTCCGAGGCCGATTTGGCTCGCCGCTTGTTTTTCTGCCTGTTTTGCCGCCTATAGCGGGTGGATTTTTGCAAGATTTTGCCGCTTCCGACAGCTCCGAGACCAAGTGTGAACGTAGCCTAAGATCCTGCGCGAGCGCGGCCTAACCGGCACCTGAAGGGAAGCGGCGGAAATGTATACGGAAATTTCAACCACCTGGGGTCTTTAACGTGCACCTAAATTTAAGTAAACGGGCCTCGAGCATTTTCGCCTTCATCTAAAATGCGGCTGCCGCATTTGTTGCTTCAGAATGCGGCCGCCACATTCTCGCCCAAAACCTCAGAGAGCGTCAAAGCCTTGACAAACACCGTGACAGTTTTTTTTTTTTCCATATGCAGAAATGATTCGCTGTAAATTACCAACCCAAACGGAAGCGCCCAGGAATGAAATTGTGATATAGTAGCACCGGTTCCTTGAATTATGTCAGCGCGAAGCGACCTGAACAACGGGTGGGTAAGAGGGGCGGGGGGGGGGGGGTTGCGGAAAAAATTTCGGGGGGGGTTGAACCCCCCCAACCCCCCCCCCCCCCCCCACCCTGGCTACGCCCCTGGTGGTGATGTTGAAGCAGGCGGGGTTAGCCTGGCATACATAGCCGGCAATTGTTCAGCCTGATCCTCCTTCGAGTGCTTCTCCTTTCATTTGACGCATCTTAATTGACCTCACCGGGTGATGAGGCCCGCCCTATGCAATACTGCGATATTTTCTCTACTGTGTTGATTCTCTTTCATTTCTAAGCGAGAAAACAAGAATCAAAGAAAACAGGCGCCAAAATATTGCAGTACAGGGCGAGTATCATCGCGCAATGAAGTCAAGCCGCATGTACGCGCTTGTGAATGGTGATGACTGGCCGACAGCACGCATGCTACCTTCATTTATGCTTCGGACACGCGCTCCGCTGCTCACGTTTCATTTGACGCCGGTAAAACATCCGCAAGTAAAGCAATGCGAGTAAACGCACATACTGTCCAGCTGGATAAGTGGTTTCTCGTTTATTATCGACCAATGTTAGACTAAGCTGCGGGTTAATGATCGATGACCGAAGCTAATGACTTGCAGATCCAACCTGTAAAATATGTTATCGATACTATCGCGCCAATTCTAGAGCATGTAATTAACCTAATGTTTTCTGTTGGTACTTTCCCTAAACAGATGTCAAAAGTAACCGTGATAATACAAGGGGGGGGGGATATAAATAATTTCTCTAACTATAGACCTATTCCAATTATTCCCGTGTTCTCGAAATGCATTGAAAAATTGATATATAACGCATGTCCAATTTTTCGACGAAGCATAACATTATGACGCCTTGCGAGTATGGCTTCCGGAAAGGTTTTTCAACTGAAACGGCCCTTCTGAGGCAAAATGAATTTATCTCGCAGTCATTTGAAGATTGTCTATGTGTACTAGGCATTTTCATTGACTACTCAAAAGCATTTGACTCAATCACCATTCTTTGTTTGATAAATTGCGACATTATGGCTTTAGGGGTACTTTCCTAAAACTTATCACTTCTTACTTTCATCACCATCGGCAGCAAGTCACTGTTAAAGCCAGTTACTGCTGGTGTGCCTCAAGGCAGTATCTTGGGCCCTTTACGGAGATGACATTGTAAATATTTGTGCGAACACTAAATTTATCATTTACGCAGAGGACACAAGTACTTTTATCACAGGCCATGACCCTTCAAAACTCGTAGAAAAAGGCAACAGAGTACTAAGAAAAATCCACACATGGAGTGTTGCCAATTCATTGAAATTAAATGCGGCAAAGACAAAAGCAGTATTACTTCACCCTCAGAACAAAGGCTGAATATGACCGACAACTTAAAATTAGGGTCATCAACTATACAGATTTCACGCGTAGCTAGAAGCCTTGGCGTCATTTTTGAAGAACATATGACGTGGACAGATCAATGAAATGCAACCTTAAATCAACTTTCAAAAGCTGTAGGCATCTTATGCAAATTGCGCTACATCCTGCCTCAGAACATGAAGTTGTTAATTTACAACTCGCTATTTTTGTCCAACCTATCTTACGGTTATCTAGTTTGGGGCACGACTACCAAAACTAACACTGAAAAACTACACAAACTTTAAAAGAAAGCACTTCGAAATATATTTAATGCGGCACATGACGGAGACACGGAACCAATTTTCAAGGCTCTCAATCTATTACCAGTGAATGAGGTTTACCGTCCAATGTTACGGAAACGCTATACATTGGCTACGAAAAACAACACGTTTTTTGCGGAATTTTCTGGGTTAAGACAGGCTGAGCATGTGCGCACCCTGAGGGTACGCGAAGTCTGGAGGGTGCCTAGAATACGAACAAATTACTGCACACAAATGTTAAAATACCGGTTACCTGTGTTACTCAATAATTCACAGCTTCACTTGTAGCATGTTCACTTAATCTTGTTTGTATTTGTATAAAAATGGCAGCATCAGTGCCTTTAGCATTTCCGACCTTACTAGTGCATTTGTGACCGTTGAGTGAAAACACCTATCTTCTATATCCTGATTGGTTCGTTTGTTCTTCTGTACTGTATAATCATGTGCCTTGTTTGCCAAGCCCGGGGGTACCGACCCTGTCAAGCCTGATTAATGGCTTTTTGTCTGTACCCACCAAGTGTCATTGATTTTCACTGATACTGAAATAAAATGATTGATTAATATTGTCACGTTGTATTGACGTTGAAGCACACAGTAGCAAGAACCGTGAGTCAAAAAACTCTTTATTGGGCGAACATGTGACTACAAGACAAATTACACTCGGGCAGAATGATCGCACCGAGCACCTTCAACGATCGATGAAAAATTGATTATCGGCTAAAGCGCGTTGGCTATGGATAAATGATTAGTCGAAGATTCCAGCGTAATTCCATCGCACGGCGTCGTGTGCCTTCCAGAATCTACAACACTATTCGCGTCACGGATGCAATCTGATAACAAAAGGTCCGAGAGCAGCATAAACAGATAAAATACGGAGAACGACCGAAAAGGTCGTGATACATACAAGCGCGTTATGCGTCAAGTAGTAACATTTGTTAGCCGAGGAAACGCGTTCACCGGAAAAATATAAAGTACGAATGCCAATGCGCCCATCTTAAAAAGTGTCGTCCCGATGCTATGAACACCACACGTGAGCGAAAAACAAAAGCACACATAGTATAGAAAAATAAAGCAACGAAGCCTCAGAGTTCGTTAGCACTTGTAGAAACAGGTAGAGCGGCTGGAGGCGCACAGCATGGACTACTTATGGTTAATACACATGCGACTGCAAAATCCCGCCTTCACTGCGGGGAAACAGTCACGTCATCACTTGAATCCGGCGCAGCCGAGTTAGGTCGCATTCCCACAGTCGGATCGCTGTTTGGGGAATCCGCGTGCTTACTCTCGACTCCAATGCTTAGCAGCTGCGCGTTTGCATAATCGGCGTGCTCTATATTCCTTAGCGCTGTGAATCCCTCAACAAGAGCCAAACAAGTGACGGTTGAATCGTCACCTGGCGTTTTCTTGTGCACCTCACTCACGTTGAGGTAACGCAGGCCACGTGGTCTGAGTAAAATAGGGTGGCACGTTTCGATGACGTGCGCGTCACGTGATACGCCATCCGCTGCAAAATTTCGTCCTCCGTCCGGTCGTGGGAATACATCTTTAGCTAATGTCCCTATATGGTAAAAGTACCGCCATCTACAATTTCCTCCGTCGTCTCCTCTCCTAAAGCGCTTGCTTTCTTTATTTTTTGCTTGCGAAAGCAAGTCGACGGTGGCGGCCCTAGAAGGTCCACGTTGAAACTTGCAGGCCGGGCGCGCGTCGCCGCCAGTGACTGCGGCTGCGCAGAGGTACTTTCAACATGGCTCTGAGGCGGAAAAAAACAATATAAAGAAGTCAAAGCGCACGCTATCATCGTGCTATCGGAGATACAGGAGGGAGCGAAGCGGCTTTGATCAAAGGATGGCGGTACTTTTCTTATATCGGGACTTACCTTTAGGGTGTGAGCGGCGCCACTCTGATTGCGGACCGTTCGCCACTGGTTCATAATCGCGTGCGCCCGTTCGTCTAATTTTGTTGTAGGGTCAGAAATCAGTTCGAAGTAGCTTTTCACTGAGTGCACGTCCGCTTATCGGGGGCTTAGCGTCGTGTAGATTAATCTTGTGTCAGCGGTGGAGGATCTTAGGC
Organism: Dermacentor silvarum; assembly: GCF_013339745.2. Lineage (NCBI taxonomy): Eukaryota > Metazoa > Arthropoda > Arachnida > Ixodida > Ixodidae > Dermacentor > Dermacentor silvarum. The sequence goes on from NC_051164.1 coordinate 46,077,191, forward strand.
ATTTCAACGAACAGCAACCGCAACTCCATCAGTTGCCGCTTTTAGTTCATCGGATATCGGCTCAAAGACCAGCCACGGATTGGGCCAGTGTAGTGTGGGCGCTGCAGTGAGAGGTAGTGCGTTGGCGACGGCGATCGGGAAACTCGTCGGGATCTTCACAAAATTGCAGTTAAGTTGTCACTGGTGTCAAATGGTCGTCTGCCTTGATGTGGACGCAGAGAGTAGACGGCGAAACCTTGTAGTCCTATCTCACGGTATGGACATCAGCAATAGACATGGCCGGCTTCTGCGCAGTGGTAGCATAGCGGGCGGTGCTCGGGTGCACGTCTGTCTTTCTCGGGGCGTTGCATGGTATGATGATCATGTGCGTTGGCGGCCGCAACTGCCGATGGAATTGCGGAGTTACGGCACTCTGGTTCGGGCGTGGATGGGGACACAGATGACGGATGACAACGACGTATGTCATCATTTCCGGTGTGTGCCGCGGCAATTCAGGGACGCTAAATGACTGCTGGAACTCCACTCAGACGACGTCAACAATTAAAGCTACATGAGGCTGCGTCGATTAGAACATATTACGCATTTCTTCGGGTACAACGGCTCTGGTGGCTTTTCCGAGCTCATTGGAGCCTATTGCTCCGATTTTTCACTTCGGCGAAAACACTAGGCGGTTATGTTGCCGACTGCACATTTGCAGCGTCTTATCGATGGCCGTGGCGTCCGTTAGAAATTTCGCGATGGTCTTGCCTGGTTTACAAATTACTCCGGGTTACAGCACTTGCCTCAAACCGTGCATGGGGAAACAAGTTTTCTTCTGAGACATGTCTGCATTGGCGTGGCTTCGTCCACATCGCAATCGTCATGGAACGAAAGAACTATCTGTTCTTTCGTTCCATGACGATTGCGATGTTCTCTTTCGGTAGCTGCAGATGAGTTTCCAGCAGAGCTTCGGCCACCTCTTTGCGCACTGCACTCGTAAACGTTTGTAGGAAGCATCTACGTAACTGCTCCCACGTTCTTAGGTTGGGCTCTCAATTGTGTCTTTTACTAAGAAATAGTCATGCCACAGCTTGTCGTCCCTGTTTCAATTCCTATACTCAGCCAGCAACTCTTGCATAGGTTTCCAAGAACATTCCCGATCCTCAAACGATCATCTGCGGATGATCGGTGGTTCCCTTGGTTCATCGTCATTGTCAGCCTATATTCATGTCCACTGCAGAACTAAGGCCTTTCCCTGCGATCTCCGATTACCACTGTCTTAAGCTACCCTATTCCAACTTGCGCCTGCAAGTTTCCTAACTTCATCACCTCACCTCGTTTTCAGCCGTCCTCGACTGCGCCTCCCTTCTCTTGCAATCCAATCTCTAATGGTCCACCGGTTATCCATCCTACGCATTACATCGCCTGCCCAGCTCCATTTTTTCCTCCTAATGTCAACTTGAATATCGGATATCCCCGTTTGCTCTCCGATCCACACCGCTCTCTTTCTGTCTCTTAACGTTAGGCCTAACATGTTTCGGTCCATCGCTCTTTGTGAGGTCCTCTAGATTCTATGTTAAACTCTTGTTGCTGCCCCATATGTTATGACCGGTAGAATGCAATGACTGTCCACTTTTCTTTTCAACAACAGTGATAAGCTCCCAGTCAGGATTTGGTAGTGCCTGCCGTATGTACTCCAACCTAATTTTATTCATCTGTAAATTTCCTTCTATTGATGAGGGTCCCCTGTGAGTAATTGACCTAGAAAACGTACTCCTTTACAGGCTAGAGGCTGACTGGCGATCCTGAATACTGCTTCCATTTCCACGCCACTGAACAGTATATTTGCTTTCTGCATATTAATCTTCAACCCCACTCTTAAACATTCTCGGTTAAGGTCCTGAATCGTGTGTTGTAATTCGTCGCCATTGTTGTTGAATAGGACAATGTTGTCGGCAAAGTGAAGGTTGCCGAGATATCCGCCGTTGATTCTTGCCCCTAAGCCTTCCCAGTCTAAGCCCTTCAGTACTTCTGAGCATGCAGTGAATAACATTGGAAAGATTGTGTCTTTTTGCCTGGCCGATTGTGTCTCCTTGCCGACCTTGGTTATTGCAGCACAAACATTGCAAGCAACACGGGGACTGTCATTGTGGCTGTTCACAGAACCATGGTCTTCCTAATCTTCTCGGGTCGACGTCCGTGCTCTTGCGCTAGTCGTAGCCTGTGGCTACCTCACATGCCCATGACCAGGTTTATGTTCTTTTCGCGACTTGCAGGGTGTATCCGGTCACAATGAAGCACCGTTAGGAGATGTCACGTTGTAGTGACGGTGAACAACACAACGGCAAGAATCCTGAGTCACGAAACTAACTCTATTTGGCGAACGATAACCCATATAACAAGTTTCGCTCGGGCAGAGAGTTAATGCCTAGCACATGCATCGATCGTCCAAGAAGTTATTTGCTGTTTACGAGCCTCGGCTATTCACATATGATACGTCGAATATTACAGCGTAATCGTTGGTGCTCAGGTGTCCTTCCAGAATGTACAACTCTTATCACGTCGCTCGTGCACTCTGATTACAAAAAGTTCGAATACAACATAGAGAAAATTAAAACCGGCAAAAAATATCGAGAACGTTTTGATCCATGCAGGTGCGTCATTCGCTGAGAGGATAACTTAGCATTTTTTGTCACATCTTCTTTTTTGGGGTTTTACATGCCAAAACCAGTTCTGATTATGGGGCACTCCGTAATGTAGGGCTCCGGATTAATTTTGACCACCTGGGTTTCTTTAACGTGCACAACAACGCAAGCACACGGGCGTTTTTGCATTTCGCCTCCATCGAAATGCGGCCGCCACGGCCGGGTTTCAATCCCGCGATCTCGTGCTCAGCAGCGCAACGCCTCAGCTATACCGCGGTGGGTATTTTTTTGTCCTGTGAAATGCACTCCCAGGAACAAGATATAAAAGTACGCATGTCAATATAACTAAAAACTGTATCTTATGTCATTTCTTGCATGCATACGTTCGTCACACCAGGCTAAAAAGATTCTACAGCTGCAACTAGACAGGAGTGCGAGCTAAAACAGACGACTTCCCAGTGAACAAATGACTGCCCTATAAAACTGACACAGGTTACACCCCCATAAAACAATAACTAAATTTTTTTAGTGGAAGAGCAGGTTATATAGTGAAGCTCTAAACGACTTGCATCTCATTCACTCTTAATACTGTTATCAGCTTAGTTCATGGTATAGAACAAAGATCTCCGGTATGAATACAAGAGCCTAAGAGAGAACCACTACAGTAAGAGCTTTAAACAAAATTTGAAGTAAATAAATTTTCATAAGCGCACAATGTGGCTATAGTCGTAAAAACATCTGTAAGTGCTGTCTCTCGAAGGCAACAGGGCCTAAAGACATCAATTAATGGCAGAGATAACGTTTTAGTGGACAAGAAAACAGTCCCTCATTTTTAAACGCCTCCTAATGAGAGGGTTTTCCTTCTATTCAAACGGCTGAATATTAAGAAAAATGGTCCCTTAAATCTTGTTCACCAATACACTGTCAAAACACTCCGACCAAATTTTTCTCTAACCAAACGAGGAGTCGAGGACATTGCAACCTTCTAGTCACGCAAAAAACAAACTTTCAGCCCATTAGGCTTTGTCTTGAAATGAGTTTGCTAAAGCTACGTTCGCGAACAACATAGCATTGCAAACAGTGAGATTGGCCACGACCTGTAACACTTCGACATTCAAGCATCTCAAGTACTTCTGGCGACGACGTCCTGTCTCGTGACATCGAAAAACCAGATGGCATCATTTACATCGAGTATTTCAACTCAGCCGTGTAAAACGTCAAAAGAAGCTCGTATCTGCATTCGATGCGTTTAGTTGGTTTCTCACTGCTATTGGAAGATTGCCAACGTTGTTTTCCGGCACGGTGTTACTTCCAGGTTGCTATGCAAATTCGCGGGCGATTTAATTCACTTGCGCACCAATCACACTGTTACGGCTGCCCACCCCTATGCGTCGCTAGGTGTGTAATCAGTTCAGCCGCATCTCAAAAAACGTCCACAGAAGTGTCATGTAACCTTCCTGCGCACATTTCTGTCGAGGATTCTGTATGCACAACGAAATCCGCACTGTGTACACTGATAGGACGTTTTATCCACGTGATTGTAGCGGTGACGACTAAGATTTGTGTTGTACTTAAAGGATTGATTACATATTTTGCATACGAAAGGTCAGTCCCTGCTATGTGATTTGAGGTGCCGCTTGAGTTCCTGATCGCTTTTGAATGGTTTAGTACATTTTTCACAGGCATAGGGCTTCTCGTCTGTGTGAGTGCGCTGGTGCTGATGGAGAGTCGTCCAGCGCGCGAATGATTTACCACATGTTTTGCAACTGTAGGGTCTCTCGCCTGTGTGCCCGCGCTTGTGGTTATATAGATGATGAGACAGGCGGAATGATTTACCACATATTTCGCATATGTAGGGTCTCTCGTCTGTGTGCGTGCGGTAATGTTGAGCTAGATGGTCAGCCCGGTGGAACAATTTACCACACGTTTCGCATTTGTGGTTCTTGCCGCTACGCTTCCGGCAACGTTTTACGAACTTTTGCTTTGCCACAGCGGATGGGTCGCAATGGTCTGCAAGTGTGGGCTTCATTGCCCGTGTGTCCGGTGGCGTGCCCCTGCAAGGCATCCCGTTTGCTTGAAACCTTCCCATAGACACCGCAGACATCTTGCCGTTCCATTTCTCCAGTTCCATTAGCACTCCTGCAAGTAGACGAACAAGGCGTACAAAATGGCTAGCCTGTTACGTGTGAATAAAACACGTATAATGAACTTCTTAGTTAATTACTTTACGGCAGATATTGCAGCAGTAATTGGAATGCCTGACAATCCTGCAAGTGATGTCATCGAATGCGAGGAAAACATTGACCACTTATTGTGCCGCTGTCCTCAACTTAAAGCACAAAGGCAATCTATGACTATCGCATTCAACAAAATGTATGATCGTCCTCTGAGTGAACAGATTATACTAGAAAACCGTCCCTACCGATCATCGGCTCAGAAGGCAGTAGAGGCACTTCTGTGCTTTCCGAGAGCATCTGGTTTGTACGAGCGCCTTTGACTCATTAGTACGGTCCGTGCTACGTCTTCATACACACACCCTCTCTCTCTCTCTCTCCACTATTTCTATTACTCTTCTCCCTTTCCCGATGTAGAATAGCCAACCGGACTCTTGATTGATGAAAGTCCCTGCCTTCCTTATATCCCTCTCTAACTCACGCGTTAATGGTAAGGCGACTTGCTCAATCTTAGAGGCAACTTGCTACGCTTCTACATTTAGCGCTGGATTTGAGCTCTCGATTGGCTCAAATTGAACACCGGTGCTTTTGGTGGTCTATGACGCTAAATTTAAAATAGCGAACTATCTTCGTTCAAGTCGCAAGTAACAAAAAGCCTGTTTTTATTACATCATATATCGCCTATTTGTAACAGGTGCAGGTGAATTGAAATATCTGTTAGTGATGGTTAGTAAAGAAGAACAACAATTTTACTGACTGACGTATGGGTGTGGTATAGAAACTTCCCTTTAGCTGTGGCCATTTCGACGTAGGGAAAACAGGGCGGTGTATCAATCAGAGGCTAATAGAACATAAAAGAGCCTTGAGTCAATAGCGAACCTATCGCCCTCCAATCTTTCCTTACACTGCCAAGGTTGCCAAGATTGTCACTGCACGCCAGAGTTAGATGAATGCGCGATACTGTACTGACGTAGGAATGAAGATATGCATCTAATTGTCGAGGCTTGGCATATCAATATTGCTTAAAGTGCGTGCGTGAGTCAGCCTTCGATTAGCTTACATAAGGAAGAGATGAATTTCCTCAACAGTTATCTCACGTAGACCTGCACGTTTATCCGATTGACACGTGTTCCTACCATTCCAGAGCATGCGCGGTTGAGTTTTGTGTCTCGTTTTTCGCCTCAGTGCTTCATTGAGTTGATAGTTGGTGTTTGTGTTGTCCAGTTCTCTTATCTTGTGTCCGTGTGTGCACACCTTACCTTTATTGCATTAGGAAGCTTTGCAATTTTATAATATTGCGTTCACGTCAACCAGATTGCCAGTCAGAGCCGTATGAATCAATGGAGCGGTGAAATAATCGAGAACCCGACGAGATCTGAATATGAGGCGCGCCGTACTGGGGGACTCCGGATTAACTTCGACCACCCTGATTACTGCCTGCGTATTGACGCTACATTGCATTCGCAAACTTAGGCATAATCTGTTTCATTTGATGAGCCTTCTTTTAGATGAACATCTTTGCTTCTGACTGCCTTCATATATTTTATAACGGGAGTAAGTAAGTTGGTAACAAACCTGGAAGTGTACCCCACATTGCAATGTGTTAACACTATGGAAAATCGGGCGAGATTGTATAGCTTCATGCTTGCGCAGTGGGGTGTTCATAGTGCCGTGCGGTGGTCCCTCTTTTTATAGCGTTAGCTACACTGGCCTAGCCAAGCCCGTTTCGCGCGGCACATCAAGAGCCGTGCTGCGCATGCGCAAGGATCAGTGATGTCACACGGCTTGCGCACCGGAGCCACCGGAGCCGGCACCTATCGCGCACTCCACCGCCGCCGCGCGCGACTCACCGCCACCGGTCTGCGCATTCCAGAGGAGTGACGTCGTAGCCGTGGTAGACGCACTGGCGCCGGCGCGCGCTCGCTGTGCAGTCGCCCTCTGACACTGCGCTGGAGCCGCTGCGCTTCTGACTGGCGTTTGTGGGTGTCATTGGAGCAGCAGTAAGCATGACAATAAAGCTAATCCTTGACAATCTAGACAACCAGGAAAGCTAAAAATAATCAGCTGAACCTTTGCTAACGCTACGTATATCCTGGCATAGCCGAGCTAAGCCACTGCAAAATTTTTTAGTCTGTCCGTGTCCAGTTGCGCTGTTGTAATCATGAAGTATGTTGACGCGAGCTCCAACTGTCGCATGATGAAAACTGCTGACGTGGTGCCTGTTTCAGGCATCACAGCTAGCCGTTCCCGGGAACAGTTAGAGCGTCCAGGCATAGTTGCACCACGGCAAGCATTCATTGTCGTCTCGGAGTTTATTTGCAATGAAACTTTTTAATGTGTGCTTACCTGGTGCCGTCTTCTAAGAGGGCTGGTGCTTCCGCCATGCCAGCACGGCTCGTGCTGGGCCTTGCGTTATCGGCACTGGTGCTATTCCCTTGAAGCAGGGAACCAGTGCTTCCATTGTCAGTGGCACCTGTATGGCGTGAAATAACAGCAACGGTCATCATTCGCCGCTGTGGAAGGGTGATTCATAGAAAATAACATTTTATTCAGATGGATGGTGCGAGGTAAGAAGTGTTTGTTCATAGGGGAAACTTACTGCAGTGCTTGCGTACATGGCGCTTTTTCTTTCTAAAACACTGTCTTGAGCGCATGCAAGAACTTTGTGCCGATGAGGGAGCCGAGAACGAGAAAGCTTCTGCAATGTTCGACTCTTCTGACGAATACTAAGCTCAAACTGACACCTCGGACAGAACAGGAAAGTATTCGACGCGACCAACGGCATGTCCGCTTCTTGTGCCTGCAACCCTCCACCTAATATATTTGCTGTAGTATCCAGGCATAAGTCCATGAGATGCTTCACTAAGTGCACGCTTTTTGTTCAACTATTACAAACGGTATACATTCCCCGTTGCAGTCAAGGACAAAAAAAGTGAGAGGACACATTTCAACCGAGAGGCAACAGTGTTTTCGTTTGAAGCATACCCTAAAATTCGTGACCTCCTATATATGATACAAGCCTGCGTCAGTCAAAGACGTACTTTCTTTCAGTAACCGTTTATCCGATGCCCATTTACTGACTCCCGTAGCTTAAGTTACCAAGAAAGCTCAGGCTGTAAGCAGTGCTTGTTTAGCAGCTGATTACGAAAACGAAAACGGCTGGTATCTCCTACACCCTTGTGCAGGCCATCGATAGACTAGAAGAGAACTTAAAAAAAAAGATTGCTCAATTAGCACACGTAACAGCTGTGCTGCCGGCGCCAGATCAGCTTGGAAAGCAGTGCAGAAGTGTTAATTCACGGGGCAATGCCTCAAAGCATAAAAATACGTTAAAATGCGGACTTTATAGTCAGTACTGCAAGAAATGGAGCTAAGGACACACCGTCCCTAAATGTACAAACATTGCGTGAAGTTAAAAAAACAAGATAATGCGAGAGATCAAAAAGGCGAAAATTACAGAAATGCCCTCCTCTGGATAACCGTCCACACTTGGCGGTGTTGGTAAAGTGCGTCCTTATGCGCAATAAATTTGCTGCAGCCAAGGTGCATTTATTGCACCTATGTGCCATGTTTGTTGTCAAGTGCATTCGCAAGTTGCACCCGTGTCAAACGGCCATCGCCTGCGTACCATCGACGCTGTAAGTCCGATCGCGTATTGGCCCGCGCTGCGTGTTCCACTGGTATGGACAAGAGCCATCAGAAATCCTGCAATAAATAAAAGTATTGGTCTTAGACACTTCTTAGACAAAAAGTTGAAATTAGAACGTGCAGAAGTGGAAGCTCGTGGGAGTTGGTCAATCAATAACGGAACGACTGCGCAGCGCAAAAGACAAGGCCGGTAGAAATGACAACACAGGCGCTGATTTACGAAACCGCCACAAGTATATCTTTTATACATGAACCAAATAATAATAGAAACATCATTTACATGACGTCACACTCCTCAAGACCCCTTATCTCATCATGGCCACGTATTTTATTTCGTTTTTGTTGAGGAAAACTGAGGGCACGCTGATGCAAAGGTCACCCAACCGCTGTTTGTTGTGAGCCTCTATAATCTCACAGGTGAGGTGTTCTCGGTGATTAGGAATTACGGCACATTTACCAAATTGAGTTGCAGAACCGTCGTCTCTGCAGTGGACGTTAAGATAATTTTGGACTGCTTTGTGAACATGGTAAAAATGCTCTTTCAATCAGTCATTTAAACGTCTGATCGTTGTGGCCAAGGTACTTCCTTCCGCTAGCTAATGGAACCATATGAACCACACCCACAGCGCATGCTACAAACCACCTCCTATGGTTAGTAGTGCACATATTTCGTAGTGTGGCATGACCCTTCCCACGCCTGCAGAGCGCTGGTAATTTCTCTGGAGCAAAAAAAAAAAAAAAAACAACTTTCACATTTACTTTGTTGCCTATGTTGCCTATCACACTGTGCGGAATCTTGTGCAAGTGCAGAACACCTCGACTCGCATCTTGTCACTGGCAGTGCAGTCTGCTCGTGCTTTGGTTCCTTGCTTGATTTTCTTTAATATATTTCATGTTGCCGAAGCAAAAAAAAAAAAAAAGCTCGGGATATCCTGCACATGTCAGACGGGAGGCCTGCGCAAGGAGACTGCGCTCTAAAGAGTGGCCTCAAGGGAGAAAGCAAGAGAAAGGCAGAAGGCAGGGAGGTTACCCAAAGAGTGGCCTCAAGAGTTATTTAAATCATTTGTGAAGCAAGGATTCAGAACGCCATGTTTTACCAACTTGGCAAGGGCTGATAGATAAGGCAACATACAGAAAACATTGTGTTACGGAGAAACTCAAAATTACTCCAGCTCTGGAGACGAAAACATTCTTTTGTCGACGCGACGGTGTACGCGCACGGACGCAGAATATGTGCCGGGGTATCCATGTACAGCTTCACTAAAACGATATGTCGGCTCAGCAGTTTAACACAGAATCAATAGCCGCGTGGGCTTTTGAGTCAAACACGTCATTTGGTAAAAAGGAAAAACCATACAGCAAAACAGTATATGGGGCGTGAACTAGTCACATGACGTTAGAAGGATGGAACGCTAGTGTGTTGGCACCCGTCCATGATCAGTAATAAGCAACAAAAAAAAAAAAAGAAAAAGACGCAAACCTCTGCAAAGAAAATAGGACCACGCGCTGCTCTCAGCTGAGAAAATTTACACAATAATGGCTACGGAGCAACCCCTAACTGTGGAACTTCGGCATAAGTGATAACAAAGACTGTCACTTGCGCACCTTGTGTCTATGCTAACTGCTAAGCTAGTCGTATGTTTTTCACGTACTGCAGACAGCAACTGGCCACTTTTCAAACAGACAAGACAATTAAAGTTGATGGAGTGAGCATACGAAGTTTGACCTTCCAACCAACAAATTTCCGCCCATTAAATAAGCGGGAGGCAGCTTTGGTATCAGTTGCTTCACGCTGCGTAAAAGAAAAGAGACAGCGGAGCTGATGGGCACCTGGCTTTTGGGCTGAGCTCAGCACTGCCAAGTCATCCCCAGCATTTTCCAGAATTTATCGCGAAGCGCGGCCTCCTCGCGACCGCCCAAAGATAGTCATCATCATCATCATCATCATCATCAGCCTATATTTATTTCCACTGCGGGACGAAGGCCTCTCCCTGCGATCTCCAATTACCCCTGTCTTGCGCTAGCGTATTCCAACTTGCGCCTGCGAATTTCCTAACCTCATCATCCCACCTGACTTTCTGCCGTCCTCGACTGCGCTTCCCTTCTCTTGGTATCCATTCTGTAACCCTAATGGTCCACCGGTTATCCATCCTACGTATTACATGGCTTGCCCAGCTCCAATTCTTCCGCTTAATGTCAACTAGAATATCGTCTACCCCCGTTTGTTCTCTGATCCACACCGCTCTCTTCCTGTCACTTAACGTTACTCCTAAGATTTTTCGTTCCATTGCTCTTTGTGCGGTCCTTAACTTGTTCTCGAGCTTCTTTGTTAACCTCCAAGTTTCTGCCCCGTATGTTAGCACCGGTAGAATGCAATGATTGTACACTTTTCTTTTCAACGACAGTGGTAAGCTCCCAGTCAGGATTTGGCAAGATAGTACGAAGCATCTTTGAGCATCCTATGGCTTCTACTGATCGAACGCCGCGCACGCGCTTACATAGCTATTACCTCAAGGTGATCGCTTGCGCCGATCAAATCGTTAGCACGGCGCAAGCGCGTGCAGACGACGCAAGGCATGCACCACCCTTGTGAATCTATGTGATGCTCCGCGTTTACAAATCTCGCCAGCAGTTGGCGCTCCGCGGACCGCTCGCCACGCGCTCGTGTGTTCCCTCTAGGAGGGGACCGTACTCTACATAGTCGAAAAATTTCCTTTTATACCCACTTGTCATTCGGCACGGTTGCTTGTCCTTTGCATTGGTTGCCTAATGGCAATTAATGCAAACGGACCCGGAATGGATCGCACCCGGAATTGAAGCCGGGACTTCGCGCTAAAGCACCGCAACGCCACAGCCACGTGAAGTACAATAATCAGACATGAATAAAAAAATTTTTTCTTCGATGAATACATTCGCTTCATGGTGTGACAGAAATCGTATCTTTACGGCTTAACCGCTGACTTTGCGTTGAGCATGGCGATATATCAGCGCTGCCCAAGCATCGACGCGCATAAAGCTAAGAAATCCGCCGATTTAAAAGCTCAAGTTCACTGCCAAAATGGCACGTTTTAGGTGGGAGCGAATGTATAGCTGTTAAAGACTATTCTGGGTCGAGTGTGGGTGACCGCATTCTATGAAAATTTGAAAAGCGAGCTCACGTTCTGTAGGCACCCAAAGTAGATGAAGCACCCTGGGTGTTATCACGGCTTGTACTTGGGGTTGCTTCGTCCGTTGAGCTGAACGCAGGAGGCGTGCTTCTTTCTTCAGCCATGCCTGACGTTTCGATGCCATGGAATAGGCATATATTCGCAACTGCGCGATGTTGAATCCCCGCGCATGCGCACTCAATCCCAAGAAACAACGCCAACAAATAAACATTTTGGCACTTCGACATTTGGAATAAAAGGACAGCGCATATCTGAAAAAAAAACGAGCCAATATAGAGTACGCCACTAGTCTCAAGCTAAATTGCAAATTTTTGAGCGCTAACACAGCCCCCCCCCCCCCCCCCCGATAGCCCTCGCTATCTATCCGCAAAATTATCTAACCAAGCTAGCTCTCACTTCCACAAATAAAATAAAATAACGCCGGCAGATCGCACGCCCTCTGGGAATCTATGTCATGCGAAGCAGTGTGAGGGGACACCCCCAAGTTAACGAAATGACCATCAGAGCACCAAGACGTGGGCGGCAGTTTCATGCGCAACATGACACGCATGTCATGACATTCCTGTCGTGAGTTCCTCAGCACTCCCTCTAGCTACATCTATTGTCGGGTACAACTTTAGAAGGCAGCGGCATGTGGCCGTCAAAGGCGGATGCACGTGAACCTACACCAATGAGCGCGCACTATAGACAGACGTCATAAGCGGGAGGGCCGGTGACCACGCCGACGGAGAACATGGCAGCCCGCGCATGGAACTGGGCCGAGTCGCGCCAGTGGGGCTTTTTCTTTAGTCGCGGAGGCAATAGGCTGCCACGCTTCGGTCATCTGGGCGGGACCTCTCCTGTCTTCATATGTTGTACCCGACTATAAGCGACCTTAAGGCGAACACCATAGTCATACTCATGAATACGAGGTGCTACCCAAAAGTTTAGGGAAATTGAAAAGCACGGGTAAACTGAGTGCGGTACACATTTCTGCCTCTAGGTGTGGCTAGCAGTATGCCTTGAGGATCAGTGTGCTGAATGACTTGCATCGAAGAAGTTCTGCTTTCCGAAGGGTTGTTTTACAACCAAATGTTTCACTTATTTGGCGCACTTCTCAGCAACCAACATGGCAGACTTAAAGAAGCGAATAATTTGGATCAGGTTTTGTTTTAAACTTGGCAACACTGCGGCAGAAACTCGTCGTGTGCTAGAGGACGCTTTTGGAGTCGACGTCATGTGCCAAAGTATGACGTTCTTATGGCATAAATGCTTCAAAGAGGGTCGAATGTGTGTTGATCACGATGAACGTTCTGGACGCCCGTCAATGAACACAACACCGGAAACCATAACGGAAGTACGTAAGGCTATCCTTGACAATCACAGGCGAACTGTAAATGAATGATGTCTGCGACATTGTAGGACAGTTGTACGGCACAGTTCTGCGAATTTTGTCGGATGTTTTGAACATGAGGCGCATTTCTGCAAAATTCGTGACAAGACTGCTCAGCGACGAACAGAAGCTGCACCGTGTTTCAGTCTGTGAGGAACTGAAGCAACAAGTCAGAGACAATCCCACATTCTTCTCCAGTGTAATAACAGGGGATGAGACATAGGTTTATGGCTATTATCCTCAAACCAAACAGCAGTCGTCGCAATGGAAGTCTCCAAAGTCTCAGCGGCCGCAAAAGGCACGTCAAGTTTGTGGGAATGTGAAGTACATGCTCACTGCTTGTTTTTTTTTACGTACATGGAATTACCCACAAGGAATTCTTACACCCTTCACAAACCGTCAATCGTGAGCTTGACTGTGATGTTTTGAGGTGCTTAAGAGAGAGCATTCGTAGCAAGCGTCCGGAGGAGTGGAAGAACAACTAGCTTCTTCATCACGACAATGTGCCCCCTCACACATCACTCTTTGTTCGACGTTTACTGACTTTCAGACAAACCACAGTACTTCCGCACCCACGCAGTTCACCTGAACTCGCCCCTTGTGACTTTTTCTTGTTACCGAAGTTCAAGTTGAGGCTTAAAGGACGTCGGTTTCACAATGTTGAGGAGATCCACTCGGGATCGCAGGCGGTCCTCAACACACAGTCGCCTGGAGCGCTCCATGAACACATGAAATCACTGCAGAAACGCGGGATCGGTGTATACATACTCAAGGAGACTACTTTGAAGGATACCGGGCAGATTAGACCTTTTGGTCAACACTTTTCTGCGACTGAATTCCTGGAACATTTTGGTAGCACCTCGTACGACTTCGACCATCAACCTTTAGCCTTTTCTTTCACTTAGTACCACATTCGAATCCATTCCATTGGTTTTTGAGTGTTAATCCTTTTTTGCTGAGCCATTCTCATTTTTGCTGAGTGATGGTCATCATTATGACTTCTACCACAATTCTTTAGTGTTTGCTTCACTTAATGCCAACGTCCAAACCCATTTCAGTGGTTTTTGAGTATTATTCTTTTTCGCTGAGTCATTGTCATTTTTACTGAGTTATGCTCAGGATTATGACCTCTACAACTATCCTTTAGTATTTCATTCACCGAGTGCCTACGTCCGAACCCATTCCAGTGATTTTTGAGTGTTAATATTTTTGTTTCGCTAAGTCATTGTCATTTTTGCTGAGTCATGCCCATGACTATGACTTCTACCACCATCCTTTAGTGTTTTATTCACTTAGTGCACACGTCCGAACCGAATATATTGATTCTGTAAACTGCGACCAGTCGGCTGATTCAGAAATACGAGCATGCGGGCAAGCGTGTTGCTGCATTTTTAAAAATTTTTATTCACAGAATACTGCAGGCAATCAAGAAGCCCTAGCAGGAATGAATATAGATACATTCAAGTAATAGAAGTATACGCGTACATACAGTACAGATGGATCAATACAATTACACCAAGTACTACAACAACAACAAAAACCAATTAAGGCAGAAAGATTGGTAACCAAACGAAACTAAACGAGGATGCCTTTACACACCTATAAACTCTACAATAAAGGACCCAATTATTAGGTTAGGTTATACAATAAGGATAGTGAAAAGGTACCAAATACTGTACCAAAAACAAGGCAACAACGTCCCAATAACAAATGAGCACATAAGGAAACAAGATACCAACAAAGCAGAAAAAAACACTACGTCCTATGTAACCATTTGCTCGATTATCTCGGTGCTGTGTAGCCACGCCGATGGAAGAAGGTTCCACTCATTTACCGTGCGTGGAAAAAAAAGGAAATTTGAACGCATTAGTTCTGGCACTGAAAGTGGTAAGGGACTCAGCGTGGCGATGCCTTGTTTCTCGAGTGAAGAGGGGCGATATGTAATCATCTGGATTTAAAGCTAGTTTCCTGTGCTTCAGCTGAAAGAGAAACTTTAATCTCTGAATCTTGCGCCGAAGCTGCAATGTTTGAATGCCATGCTGACGCATTAAGGTGGTCGGGCAGTCTGGCTGTCGATACATTGAATAAAGAAACCGGATAGTTTTCCGCTGGATCCTCTCGAGTGCATCGATGTTCAGCTGCGTGTGCGGATCCCAAACAAAAGCTGCATATTCAAGCTTCGGTCGAATAAGCGACGAATATGCAAACCGTTTTGCCTCGACCGATTTCTTTTTTAATTTATGTCTGAGGAAACAGAGTTTGCGAAAGGAGGACGCGCAAACGTTTCATATGTGTGAATTGCATTTCAATGTGTTTGTTATAGTTACACCTACGTATTTGAAGTTTGTGACCTCAACAAGAGGCTGTGACGCAAGCGAGTACGGAAAAGGAAAACAATTGAATTTTGTACTTATTTTCATAAAGACAGTTTCCTGGGCATTAAGAGCCATGTCCCATTATTCACACCACTTATGGATTTTCTGTAAATATAATTAAGCAATGCTTGATCCTCACAACATTTTACTTCAATAAATAACACACAATCATCAGCAAAAGGTCGGATACAAACTGGCCCACTAATTACATCAAAAATATCATTTATGTATATTAAGAACAACAAGGGCCCAAGGACACTTCCTTGTGCTACACCTGATCTCACTAGTAGTTGCTGTGAGTAATGGCCATCGGTACTTACAAACTGCATTCTGTCGCTTAAATACGCTTCAATCCAAGAAACTATGAATTCGGGTAAGCCTAGAGACTGAAGCTTGAAGATTCGATTTGCATGACATACAAGATCAAATGCCTTCTTATAATCCAAGAATATAACGTCAACCTGACCTGACTTATCCAGAACCGAGGCGAAACTATGAACAACTGTTGCCAACTGGATGACTGTGGAGAGCCCCTTTCTAAAACCATGTTGAAACGGGGTTATTATGTTATTATGGGCTAAAAAGTTGTTTACGTACTTCGCGATGACATGCTCCAGAATTTTACATAATGACGACGTCAATGAGATTGGTCGATAGTTTGTTAATAGCATGGCATCTCCTTTTTTGAAGACAGGAACGATTCTAGAAATTTTCCAATCAGTAGGAATGTTAGCTGTTGACAGGGACACAAGAAAAATAACGACTAGAAATTTAGCAAGTATCTCGGCATACCGGCGAAGAAAGGGGTTCGGTATATTATCAGGTCCAGGTGAAGATTTTGTCTTTAAATTAAGTAACATAGAAACAACACCAGGTTCTAATATAAGGGTGGATATTTCGTAGCCGTTTTTAGGGCCCCGCTGTAACGGTTCCGTTTGGCTAGAAAAAACACTGTGAAAGTAGTGATTGAACTTCTCAGCTATACTACGTTTGTCATCGATAGTCACGCCATCGCACACAATGCGATCAACTGACTTCTTTTTGTGGAAAGGCATCGCCAAAACTTCTCAGGAGAATTTCTAATGAAATTAGGAAACGCGTAGTTGAAGTAATGGTGCTTAGAGTTATAGATTGCCTCGTTCAACCTTGTCAGTGTCATTTCCGCTGTGTTACTATTTCATTTTTCTCGTTTTAGTCTTTTAATTCTTCGCTTGAGATGTAATATGTATCCCTTGTTACCCAAGGATTGTTTTTGCGCGTTTTTAATTTTATTTGGCACGAAATTATCAAGACAGTACGCACACAAGCCCTTAAGTGATTCGACATCATGTCCTTGAAAGTTGTATAGGTTATGAAGCAGATAATCCAGAATACTTTCGTCCTTAGCAAGAGAGAAGTCTTTATCCAGCCCTTCCACAGTGATTCGACATCATGTCCTTGAAAGTTGTATAGGTTATGAAGCAGATAATCCAGAATACTTTCGTCCTTAGCAAGGGAGAAGTCTTTAATCAGAACTTGAGTGACAATTTTTTTTTGCACCTCGAGGGAGCACGTAAAACATACCATACGGTGGTCCGAGATGCCTTCCTCTACAGTTATACTGTAATTTTCAATCGAACAGCTGATAAAAATAAGGTCTAGTATTGAAGTAGAATTATTTGAATGCGAGTTGGTTGATTAAGAATCTGGGAAATGTTAGCACTGAGCATAATGTCAGACACGTAATCAACATGTTCACATTTGTCATAATTCGAGAATGGCCGATTCCAATCGGCATTTGGAACGTTAAAATCCCCAGCTATAATGCTTCTGTCATTCTGAAAGCTCGCCACGTGATCACACAGCCGATGCCAAAATTCAGGGGGAGAAACGGGCGCACGATAAACTGCAATCAGAAAGAAAGAACGTTGCTGACATGATAACTTCAGCGTGATACTTTCGTGGTGATCAATTTTGTGCGTCAGTAAAGCCGGTATATCTCTTTTCACATGTACTGCAACTCCCCCTCCCCGTGAACGTCTGTCTTTTCGAAAAACTTGATACGAGCGAGGAAAAACATTTTCTTCGTCAATTTCACTGTGCAACCATCTTTCTGTGATTACAATAACGTGGGTAACATAACTTAGAAGGATGAATTCAAGTTCAGAAGCTTTGTTTACAACGCTGCGTGCATTTATGTTTAGGAGCCGAAAGTCAGATTCTTGAGTCTGCTCTTGTCACTTTTCATAGGAACGCTTCTCGCGGCTCGGCATTTTAACACGGCAGTTCTTGCTTTCGTCCCAATAATACAGATCACCATCGATCCGCAGTTTATTATGTGTAAGTGTTACTCTCTTGCCTTGTTCTTTTTCGCTTTTGGCGCTATTCCACAAAAGCTTTCTTTTCCTCGATGTATTAGGCGAATAGTCATTCTGGGTGGATAACTTCCTTCCTTTTACCTTATATGCGTTTTTCAGTGCTTCTTTTTCATTATAATCCTGAAAATATACTATCACAGGTCTCAGTTTACGTATCTTTCCAAGGCGGTGAATTCTTCCCACTGATTTGCAGAACGCATTTAGATTTTCGCAAAGAACCTCAGTAACAGCTTTCTGTTTCAGATCCTGTTCAGTCTATTTTGAATTTTCAGCTACACCGAAGACAATAAGGTTAGATAAGGTGTCCTCAAAGTCAACGACCTTCTCAAGAAGGAAACTAACAGATTTTTCAATTTCGTCTATGGGAGCGGTTCTCCTTTCCAGCTCAGTGAACCGGCGATTAAATTCAGTAAATAAGCCCTGCAAACTATTCTGCTGGGTTCTAAGTGCTACAACTTCAGCAACTAGTGTGTTCTGACCTTCCAGCAACTACTTTAGCATCTCCTGAGTAGTACGGCAAGGATTTAATTCCACATCCTCACATAGAAGTAGCATGCACACGCAAAACACTTCACGAGCAATGTCAATGCACTTCATGGGGCACGGCAAGACCACAAGGCTACGGAAGTCACTCCTAATAGTACAATAACTTTCACCAACCTGCGCGAACCAAAAAAGGTGCTCATAAGGCAACATGCCGAGGGTTGGTCCGCCGTGCCCACTGAAGCGAAGATTCTGCGATACCCGCCGTGGTTGCTCAGTGGCTATTGTGTTGGGCTGCTCAGCACGAGATCGCGGGATCGAATCCCGGCCATGGCGGCAGCATTTCGATGGGGGCAAAATGTGAAAACACCCGTGTACTTTGATTTAGGTGCACTTTAAAGAACCCCAGGTGGTCCAAATTTCCGGCGTCCCCCACTATGGCGTGCCTCATAATCAGATCGTGGTTTTGGCACCTAAATCCCGATAATTAAAAAAATATAAAGATTCTGCGATGCGGCTTCCATAGCAAGTGGATGAGACGTGAACAGCCCAGGAGATGGCGCTCCAGCGATGCCGTCAGAAGCCCAATGGAGATAGTGGCAACACATCTCTGGCACTTCCTGATCGTAGCTGCACGTGTCAACACTGCTGTTGTAGACGGGAAGAGCCAGATGGGCGGCAATTCCAACTTGAAAAATTGTTGCAGTGGCTTAGCTTGGCTATGCCAGGATATACGTAGCGTTAGCAAAGGTTCAGCTGAAGGTCCGAGTCGCACTGGCGCTTTCGCAAAGTTTCACAGTATATTCAGTCGATCGGCGAGCCTTGACGTCATCGACGGCGTTTTGTTGTTGCTGCAGGGGTGGTCGGGCACGTCGCTCAGCCTCCTGGCGACGCCGCTTTGCTAGACGTTCGTCCCTTTGCTCCAGTGTCTCCGCAGCACGTTTATCCTTCTTCTGTTCATTCCTCTTACGCTCAACCGCTAATTGCCAGGCAACTACTTCGGGATCCGATGAGTCAAGCTTCTCCGTTCTTCTGCGCTGTTGAGCAGCATTTGCGCTCTCCTCCTCCATGGCTATACCACACTGGCAAACGCCAGTCAGAAGCGCAGCGGCTGCAGCGCAGTGTCAGACGGCGACTGCACAGCGAGCGCGCGCCGGCGCCAGTGCGTCTACCACGGCTACGACGTCACTCCTCTGGAATGCGCAGACCGGCGACGGTGAGTCGCGCGCGGCAGCGGCGGAGTGCGCGCGAGGTGCCGGCTCCGGTGGCTCCGGTGCGCAAGCCGTGTGACATCACTGATCCTTGAGCATGCGCAGCACGGCTCTTGATGTGCCGCGCGAAACGGGCTTGGTTAGGCCAGTGTAGCTAACGCTACAAAAGGAAAGCCTGCATGTACCGAAAAAGGTGCTCGTAAGGCAACATGCCGAGAGTTGGCCCGCCGTGCCGACTTAAGGAAACGCTGCTAGGAAGTGGTCATTTACGTAATTTTGATGCATTCTGTTCCAAGTAAGGAAGAAGCACAACCGAGTCAAGCGCTAAATGAATGTGAGAATATGAAGTGTGTGATACCTTGCAATTACTGGCCTGCTTATTTAATAAGCAGGCGCCGGATGTTACAAGAGCGTGTTCTATGAGTGGATCTGTCGCATCGCAACGAGGGTCTCCTCGAAAATTGTGGTGCATTGAATCTACCAGCCATAAAATGCTGCTTTTGTTGGCCAATTCTTTGCTACCCCTCGTAAATTCACCTTTTAAATTGTTCCCTCCTGTTCTTCCACGTAACAATATGTAATTAGGTTGAATGCACTATAGAGAAGAGAGTGTAGCCACCCTATCAAATAGAAATACTCGTATAGACGCTGTCTAGAGAGGCGCTTCTTGAGGGACGGAGTCAGAGGAAGACAAATCCTCTGGGCACCGGGCCACTCTGGCCTGCCGGGTAACGCGAATGCGCATGACGCGGCTCGAGGTTTGGCGGACCAAGACGACGTCACCAACACCAACGCGGACGCATTCGCAATCCGCCGGTCGGGCAGAGATAGGCTCGTGTCCTACAGGAAAATTATAGATGATTACAGACTAGCACACTTAGATGCCCGTAAGCACATTGCTCGTTAAACAATTGGCAATCGTGGCTTGGCGGCTAATACAAACCAACACTCCCCTACACCATTCCCTTCACTCACTATCACCCAGCCATATACACAGACATATGTAAGCATTTTAACAACAGATGACCTTCTAACCATAATCTGGGCATGCCGAAAGAAACAATAAAATAACAATAACAGGTCAGAAAAACGACAACAAACTTTAATAATACGAGATGAGGAGCAATGGGAGACCATGCGGCTCAGCTCAGACCCGGATGTTCAAGCAAGACTACTCCAAATCGCTGAAGACGACGCAGCGGCCCAGGAGCTGCCGGCCGGCGTCTTAAGTGGAGAGGGGGAAGGTTTACAGTCTTTACGCCCTCCTCTAACCACATTTTGGGCAAAATAAATTTATTTCTTTCTATCTCCCGCAACTCTGGGTTCGCGGCTCTTCGCTGACAAGCCCTCACGCTAGAATCGGACGACGAGCATCGCTTACCCCCTTTTCTTGGCAGGGGAAGGGCTGGTGATTTTGCCTCTTTGGGTCCAACGTGTGACAAGGGTAGTTCAAGGGCACCTTACAGGCCTTCGAGCCCACAGGGGTATGCGCCATTGTGCTTGGACTCATTCTGCACAGTCACCAGGATCGGCCCACTTGACACTGGTACGCGCCTTTGAGCTTGGACCCTTTCCGCACTGTCACTATGATTGGCCCACTTTTCAGCGTGACGCCACCACCACTGCCGCCGACACTTGTGAGCCTATAAAGCTTCGCTTAAAAGCGATCGAGGAGAGGAAAAGGCGGCCGGCGAATTTTCCCGTATGGGTCAGTCTGGCGTTTACGCAAAGCCCAAGCGAAAACGTGTGCCTCCACCGAAGGATCTTAAACGTCCCTGGCACTCGGCATAGGCTCAACTACTCTGATCGTCTTTTCCCCGGACAGGGCTTTAAGCCGGGCACCGGTAAGCACGGGAGGATCCGAAGCCCATGTGCTGGAGTGAGTGGTGCCACGGCACACCAAGACACAAGTCCCTGCGATGCAATTTTGTGCAAACCACAGCGTGATGCTTACACAGCAGAATGGACATGAAACGTCACCCTAAATAATTTAATAATTTTACTGTGTGTTAAATATTATTGCGAGGCGACGACAACATGGCCATTGGTTTTGCTGTTCATAATTCCAGTTCCCCAAGATACCCTCAACCGACAATTCATGTTGCTGTCGGTTTAAATATTTCGTCAATGAACGAAACAACACTTTTTCTGACGTTTTCTTTTTTTATTTCAAGGCATTTTGTGAACATCTCGAATTTCCGCAGTAAAAGTTTTTGAGAACTAAGTGGTTGTCTGCTACTCGCCTCATTCTTATCTTACTGCGCAGAACTGAAAACACGTCTGGGGACGCCAGATGTTCTTTAAATTAGGGCACCATTTATTTAAATGATCTGTTCTTCAAAGCATCTTTTTACAACGGAGCTGTTATACGCTAGTTTCCAGCGTATGACTGTGTACGTAGACCGAGCTCGTAGACCAAGAACTCGTCGTCTTCTTCCACAGCTGGCTCGCTGGTGCCACTCGGCGCAACCGCGCGAACGCGCTCGTGCCACTGCTCACGCGTTCGTAGTCGTCTTACACAGCAGGCTCCGCTGCCGCTCATCATTCCAGCGTAGCATTTCACGTCACTTCTGTCGTCGTAATGAGGAGGCCGCGTTTACGGGGGTATGAACCATTGCTTAAGGGTTCATCTTCATCATCAGCCCATATTTAGGTCCACTGTAGGACGAAGGCCTCTCCATGCGATCTGTAATTACCCCTGCCTTTCGCTAGCTGGTTCCTGCGAATTTCGTAACTTCATAACTCCACCAATTTTTCTGCCATCCTGGATTGCGCTTCCCTTCTCGTGGAACGCATACTGTAACTGTAATGGCCCACCGGTTATAGATACTACACACTACACGGCCTACCCAGCTTCATTTCCCAATATCGCTCCAATATCGTTTGCTCACTGATGCACACCACTATCTTCCTGTCTCTTAACAATTGGCTTAATATTTTTCTTTCCACCGCTCTTTGTGCGGTCCTTAACTTGTCCTCGAGCTTACTTGTTTACCTCCACATTACTGCCCTTTATGTTATCACTGGTAGAATGTGATGATGGTACACTTTTATTTTTAACGGCTCACAGTCAGGATTTGGCGATGCCTGCCGTATCCACTCCAACCCAATTTTATTCTTCTGTAACTTTTCTTCTCATTATCAGGGTCCCCTGTGCGTAATTGACCTGAATACACGTGCTCCTTTTCGGATTGTAAAGGCTTACTAGGGATCCTGGATTCTGGTTCCCTTCCAAGTATATTCAACGTTAGCTTTGTCTTCTGCATATTAATCTTCAGCCCCACTTTTACACTTTCTCGGTTAAGGTCCTCAATCATTAGTGGGAAGTGGTCCCCAATTGTTGCTGAGCGGGACAATGTCAATCTGCAAACCCAACGGTGCTGAGATATTCTTCGTTGATCCCCAATCCTAAGGCTACCCAGCCTAAGAACTTCAATACTCCTTTTAAGCATGCAGTGAATAGTATTGGAGATATTGTGTCTCTTTGCCTAACCCCTTTCTTAATACGTAGCTTTCTACTTTACTTGTGGAGAACTACTGTACCTATGGAATCTTTGTAGACATTTCCTAAGGTATTCACGTATGCTTTCTGTAATCCTTGATTTGGCAATGCATGTGTCATAATATATTGCACGCGGGAGTGGCAAACACAAACATATGAAGACAGTGTGCCGTGTGGTGGCGAAGAGGACGACGACTCTTGGCCAATACCCATGGGTGGGTATGTACTTTAAGGTCGTCATCATCATCATCGACACCGATTGGTGAACGTCGACAGTGGCGCCTCAAGAAGCGTGGCTCGAGAGAGCGTGGCCCGTGGCGTGAGAAGTGCGCGAGGTTCGGCGTTCGATGGCGGAGCTTCCTCGCCGCGTCACTACGTCTGCACCCCAATCAAATCTAGCACCAGCTGAGAGGCCACCTCGTCCAGTTCTTCCGCTGGGCAACTGGTCCAGGAGGGCTGGCGGTCCTGAACCTGGCTGTTCGAGCGTTCGGGTGAGCGGTCACAGGGTTACCTCGTCCAGTTCTTCTGCTGGGCAACTGGTCCAGGAGGGCTGGCGGTCCTGAGCCTGGCTGTTCGAGCGTTCGGATGAGCGGTCACAGGGTTACCTCGTCCAGTTCTTCTGCTGGGCAACTGGTCCAGGAGGGCTGGCGGTCCTGAGCCTGGCTGTTCGAGCGTTCAGGTGAGCGGCCACAGGGCTACCTCGTCCAGTTCTTCTGCTGGGCAACTGGTCCAGGAGGGCTGGCGGTCCTGAGCCTGGCTGTTCGAGCGTTCGGGTGAGCGGCCACAGGGCTACCTCGTCCAGTTCTTCTGCTGGGCAACTGGTCCAGGAGGGCTGGCGGTCCTGAGCCTGGCTGATCGAGCGTTCGGGTGAGCGGCCACAGGGCTACCTCGTCCAGTTCTTCTGCTGGGCAACTGGTCCAGGAGGGCTGGCGGTACTGAACCTGGCTGTTCGAGCGTTCGGGTGAGCGGTCACAGGGCTACCTCGTCCAGTTCTTCTGCTGGGCAACTGGTCCAGGAGGGCTGGCGGTCCTGAACCTGGCTGTTCGAGCGTTCGGGTGAGCGGTCACAGGGTTACCTCGTCCAGTTCTTCTGCTGGGCAACTGGTCCAGGAGGGCTGGCGGTCCTGAGCCTGGCTGTTCGAGCGTTCGGATGAGCGGTCACAGGGTTACCTCGTCCAGTTCTTCTGCTGGGCAACTGGTCCAGGAGGGCTGGCGGTCCTGAGCCTGGCTGTTCGAGCGTTCAGGTGAGCGGCCACAGGGCTACCTCGTCCAGTTCTTCTGCTGGGCAACTGGTCCAGGAGGGCTGGCGGTCCTGAGCCTGGCTGTTCGAGCGTTCGGGTGAGCGGCCACAGGGCTACCTCGTCCAGTTCTTCTGCTGGGCAACTGGTCCAGGAGGGCTGGCGGTCCTGAGCCTGGCTGTTCGAGCGTTCAGGTGAGCGGCCACAGGGCTACCTCGTCCAGTTCTTCTGCTGGGCAACTGGTCCAGGAGGGCTGGCGGTCCTGAGCCTGGCTGTTCGAGCGTTCGGGTGAGCGGCCACAGGGCTACCTCGTCCAGTTCTTCTGCTGGGCAACTGGTCCAGGAGGGCTGGCGGTCCTGAACCTGGCTGTTCGAGCGTTCGGGTGAGCGGCCACAGGGCTACCTCGTCCAGTTCTTCTGCTGGGCAACTGGTCCAGGAGGGCTGGCGGTCCTGAACCTGGCTGTTCGAGCGTTCGGGTGAGCGGTCACAGGGTTACCTCATCCAGTTCTTCTGCTGGGCAACTGGTCCAGGAGGGCTGGCGGTCCTGAGCCTGGCTGTTCGAGCGTTCGGGTGAGCGGTCACAGGGTTACCTCGTCCAGTTCTTCTGCTGGGCAACTGGTCCAGGAGGGCTGGCGGTCCTGAGCCTGGCTGTTCGAGCGTTCGGGTGAGCGGTCACAGGGTTAACTCGTCCAGTTCTTCTGCTGGGCAACTGGTCCAGGAGGGCTGGCGGTCCTGAGCCTGGCTGTTCGAGCGTTCGGGTGAGCGGCCACAGGGCTACCTCGTCCAGTTCTTCTGCTGGGCAACTGGTCCAGGAGGGCTGGCGGTCCTGAACCTGGCTGTTCGAGCGTTCGGGTGAGCGGCCACAGGGCTACCTCGTCCAGTTCTTCTGCTGGGCAACTGGTCCAGGAGGGCTGGCGGTCCTGAACCTGGCTGTTCGAGCGTTCGGGTGAGCGGTCACAGGGTTACCTCGTCCAGTTCTTCTGCTGGGCAACTGGTCCAGGAGGGCTGGCGGTCCTGAGCCTGGCTGTTCGAGCGTTCGGGTGAGCGGTCACAGGGTTACCTCGTCCAGTTCTTCTGCTGGGCAACTGGTCCAGGAGGGCTGGCGGTCCTGAGCCTGGCTGATCGAGCGTTCGGGTGAGCGGCCACAGGGCTACCTCGTCCAGTTCTTCTGCTGGGCAACTGGTCCAGGAGGGCTGGCGGTCCTGAGCCTGACTGTTCGAGCGTTCGGGTGAGCGGTCACAGGGTTACCTCGTCCAGTTCTTCTGCTGGGCAACTGGTCCAGGAGGGCTGGCGGTCCTGAACCTGGCTGTTCGAGCGTTCGGGTGAGCGGTCACAGGGTTACCTCGTCCAGTTCTTCTGCTGGGCAACTGGTCCAGGAGGGCTGGCGGTCCTGAGCCTGGCTGATCGAGCGTTCGGGTGAGCGGCCACAGGGCTACCTCGCCAGCTGTGAACGTGACCCGGTGGGCTGCCGCAGTGTTCTCCGGGGCGCAAACCCCGCCATCGGGTAACTGGACACGCGGAGGCTGCTTTACATCGACTGTGGCGCAGGGCCACATGAGCTCCACAAGGCGATCCGACCCTGTAGTTCGACCCTGCTGTCCAACCCAGCCGTCCGACCCTGTTGTCCGACATTGCTGTCCGACACTGCTGTCCGACACTGCTGTCCGACACTGCTGTCCAACACCGGTTCCTCGACGTCTCCGACATGGCGACACCTGCTTCTACATGAACTGTAGGCCGACTACATTTGAATAACTTATATTAGCTGCATATCTTATAGAACTTATTTTGGGGAACTGTTGCCTATGTGCTGTTTCAAAGTATTACGTGTGTCCAATACAAGTCTGATGTGTGTTTGTGCTTCTGCGTGCTGCTTCTATCTCTTTCTGGAGTGATCCTGCACCCAAGAACATCACAGCATCTATGACTGCTGGTATCGCGTAAGGGGATATGATCCGCTTATTGTGTTACGAGACGGACAGATTTTTTAACGGAGGTGATACGCGAAATGTGTGTGCGTAGCTGTCGTCACAATGAGCACGAATTAGGAGAATAAATATTTTCGTACCTCGGTTCAAAATTTAGCGTCGTTGCCGCGGAGTACGCCGATGTCTGTGCCGTGCAGAGTCAGGACGGAATCGTTGTCGCAACGGTCTACGCTTATCCCGGGACATCAAAGGGAGACTTGAAGAACTTTATGATTAACGTCTTTGGCTGCATCACCCCTACCGGCTCCACTGCGATCGTATTTGTGAGCGATTCCAATGAAGACCTGTCTCGGCCAGACGGAAAGTGATTCTTGGCGTTTGTCTGGGAAAGTTTCGGCATTCATTGCCATACAAATCGGTGGGCCTACCACACGTCATCGGCACTGCATAGACTTCACGTTCGCAAAAAACGTTTCTTGCGTCGTTACAGAAGCCATGGCCGTCTACCCTATAGAACACAAACTATAGTCAACTTAGAAAATAATAAAGATGGTAGAAAATGACAATTCGTGCGGTACGTGTTTTTATTTAAATCAGTATAGTTTATCACCATATCAGCTTATGCTGGTCATCCACCTTCACAGAGCAGAAATTCACTGAATGTCTATGCTGCTTTCGCATAAGCTGGCTAGCGAGGCCAAATTGACCAGGAGTGGCTATTTCCCGTAATTTTGAGTGCGTTGATTAGTACGGAAACAGGTGTTTTCAAGCTCGCAGGCAGTACTTCGAAAATACGTGGGCACCATATAGTTCGGAATCTAGAGAGGGCGTTTATCTTGCCGGTAACTTGAGTTGCAGTTCCCAACTTATGTACTTCCTGGCATACATCATGATGTTATGTATTTGGGAAGCAGTAAGCTGTTTGTTAGAGGGCTGTCGCCTAAAACAGATAAAATGGTGTTCAGCGCACATAACAATGGCCCTACAATACGTAACTCGCTACCAATACGTCTTTCCGTGGTTGGGACTGTTCTGCATTCACATGACTAATTGGGGGCAATCTTTGAGCAGTCAATGGGTATGGCGCTATCTTTGGATCCGCCGTATGACCTCTCACATGTTTCTACTTCCAACTAAATCAGTGCCTAAATACGCGTTCCTCAATAAAATAAAAATCTGCCTGTCTCATGTCGGCGGCAATTTCTAAATTTATTAGCGCGTACCATTGTGAGCTTTTTTGGCGCTCTTGCGAGTTCCAGACCATTTAGCACTACGAGGCGTGTTCGAAAAGTATCCAAGCTTTAGTCAGCAGAAGCACATATTGATTAGGAGGTACAATACCCTAATACCCTTCAATGTATTCTCCTTGGTTACGCACACTTTTCCCAGCGCTCCCGCTATCCTTGGAAACGCATCTGGAAAGTCTTTTCGAATGGTGATCAGTCGGGCCCTTCACATTCCGCATGATGCCTTTTCGTGACTCAAATCGGCTTCCTTTCACTTCGGTAACAGCCAAAAGTCACATAGAGCCATGTCAGGGGAATAGGAAGCCTTACGAACCATAGGAATGATGTGTTTTATGAAGAAATTCTGAATGACGAGAATGGGCAGGTTCGTTATCTTGATGAAGCTGCCAAGTTTTTACTGCCTATAAATCTGGTGGTTTGCTGCGCACAACATCACGGAGGCGACGAAGATCCTTCTGGTGGTATTCCTTTGTGATGGTTTGGCTTTGTGCGTACTCATGATGCACCACCCCATGCGCGTCGAATAAAAACCCTAATATTACCTTGACATTGCTGCGCGCCCACCGTCCTTATTTTGGCCTCCAGAATGCCGCATGATTCCAATGTGACGGTTGCATCTTGCTGTCTGGGTCGTACACCTAGACCGACAACTAATCGCTGTGGTCACGGTATTCATACAGTTGAAGTTTGAGGTTTATTGAATGCTCAGTACAGATACATAAGTATAGATATGTAGTACAGAAAAATGTACCGTAGTGAAAACACTGTCGGGGGCGCGGGGTGTATAATCTTAAAAAACACCAATACTACTTAACAGCAGAAAAGCAGCAAAATATAAACACACAAAATAGAAATACAAATGGAAATACACTTCGAGGCGCAAGAATAATACAATGGAAAATATAAAACGATAGGGAGAAGGGATAAGCTGAAGTAGGAAAAGAAGCAAACAGTATTCAAAACGACAGAGTTGAAGTTGTGTTTCGATAGACGGTGCTATAGTTGAAACATGAAATTGCGAAGCTGATGTTTCAATGACGATATAGAGAAGGCACACTTAATGTTATAAAGCGAGGAATTGTAAAGTTTGATTAAAACAAATGCTACTCTTTGAGAACCATAGTTATTCCATACCTTGGGGAGTATAGATTTATTATTTGAGAAACATCGCGTAATATTTCAATTAGTAAGGTGTTGGATAATACATTTTAGAAGGTTGTGGTCCTTAGCTGCTTGATAAGCAAATGTGCAGATATCAAATGTGATTTTATTGTCAATATTCAGTATGTGGAGTTCCCGCTACAAATCAGTAAAATGTGAACGTCGGTTGCTCCAGGTGAGAATGCGAATCGCTTGATGCTGTAAAAGTTGGAGAGAAGAAAGGTGGCAATGATATGTTCGATCCCAGGAACAAATACAATAATTTAAACGTCTGTGAATGAATGCTTATTACAAGGTGACCAAATTAGTCAAGTCAAAGTAACATCTTGTTTTCTTGTAGGGTCAGAAGTCAGTTCGAAGTAGGTTTTCACTGAGTGCGCGTCCGCTTATCGGGGTCCAAATCTAAACACGGTGGCCAAACTGGTACTCCACATACCGTGGTCGAAGATTGTAGCGTCCACTGTCCGTCCATGGCTGGTGCTTGATGAGTAGGCGGGCGAGCTGTGCTTCTTCGGCGTGCTGCAAACAGGTGGCGTCTTCAAGATCCTCTTCGGCGGTGACGTGCGGTAATATTACGTTGAGAGCTTTGCGGTCCTTCCGCGAACTAGCTCGAGCATCGTGATCGGAATTGTTTCCTATCACGCCGTTCCAGTCAAGTTGTCAAGTTTTCACCGGTGTCATATGGTTGTCTGCCTTGCTGTGGACGCAGAGTAGCCGACGAAACCTTGTAGTGCTATCTCACGGTATGGGCATCGGCAAAAGACATGGCCGGCTTCTCCGCAGTGGTAGCAGTGCGGGCGATGGTAGGGTGCACGTCTGTCTTTCTCGGGGCGTTGCATGGTATGATGATTATGTGCGTTGGCGGCTGCAACTGCCGATGGAATTGCGGAGTTACGGCACTCTGGTTCGGGCGTCGATGGGGACACAGATAACGGACGACAACGACGTATGTCATCATTTCCGGTGTGAGCCGCGGCAATTCAGGGACTCTAAATGACTGCTGGAACACCTCTCAGACGACGTCAACAATTAGGGCTACATGAGGCTGCGCCTATTAGAACATATTATGCATTTCTTCGGGTACAACGGCTCTGGTGGCTTTTCCGAGCTCATTGGAGCCTAGTGCTCAGATTTTTCACTTCGGCGAAAACACTAGGTGGTTATGTTGCCGACTGCGCATTTTCAGCGTCTTGTGGATGCCCGTGGCTTGCCTGGTTTACGAATTATTCCTGCGTAAAGCACTTGCTTCAAACCGTACATGAGTAAACAAGTTTTCTTCTAAGATATGTCTGCATTGGCGTGGCTGAATAGATAGTTCTTCCGTTCCATGACGATTGCGATGTTCTCATTCGGTAGCTGCAAACGAGTTTCCAGCCGAGCTTCGGCAGCCTCTTTGCGCACTGCACTCGTAAACGTTTTTAGGGAGCATCTACGTAACTGTTCCCGCGTTCTTACGCTGTACTCTCAATTCTCGAACTAAGTCCCGGTGGTGCCTTTTACTAAGAAATAGTCATGCCACAGCTTGTCGTCCCTGTTTCAATTCCTATACTCGGCAAATCTTGCATAGGTTTCCAAGGAGCATTCCCGATCTTCAAACCATCATCTGCGCATCATCAGTGGTTCCCTTGGTTCATCGTCATTGTCAGCCTATATCCATGTCCACTACAGAACTAAAGCCTTTCCCTGCAATCTCCGATTACCACTGTCTTAAGCTAGCCTTTTCCAACTTGCGCCTGCAAGTTTCGCAACTTCATCACCCCACCTCGTTTTCAGCCGTCCTCGACTGCGCCTCCCTTCTCTTGGAATACAATCTCCAATGGTCTACCGGTTGTCCATCCTACGCATTACATAGCCGGCTCAGCTCCATTTTTTTCCTCCTAATGTCAACTTGAATATCGGCTATCCCCGTTTGCTCTCTGATCCACACCGCTCTCTTCCTGTCTCTTAATGTTAGGCCTAACATTTTTCGGTCCATAGCTCTTTGTGCTGTCCTTAACTTGTTCTATAGATTCTATGTTAAACTCCTGTTGCTGCCCCATATGTTAGGACCGGTGGAATGCAATAACAGCACACATTTCTTTTCAACGACAGTGATGAGCTCCCAGTCAGGATTTGGTAGTGCCTGCCGTATGTACTCCAACCTAATTTTATTCTTCTGTAAATTTCCTTCCCTTGATGAGGGTCCCCTGTGAGTAATTGACCTAGAAAACGTACTCCTTTACAGACTCTAGAGGCTGACTGGCGATCCCGAATTCTTCCCTTTCAAGGCCATTGAACATTATATTTGCCTTCTGCATATTAATCATCAACCCCACTCTTACACGTTCTCGGTTAAGGTCTTGAATCGTGTGTTGTAATTCGTCCCCATTGTTGCTGAAAAGGACAATGTCGTCGGAAACCGAAGGTTGCCGAGATATCCGCCGTTGATTATCGCTCCTAAGCCTTCCCAATCTAAGCGCTTGACTACTTCTGAACATGCAGTGAATAGCGTTGGAAAGATTGTGTCTCCTTGTCTTACTGATTGTGTCTCCTTGCGTACATTGGTTATTGCAGCACAAACATTGCAAGCGACACGGGGACTGTCATTGTAGCTGTTCACAGAACCATAGTCTTCCTAATCTTCTCGGGTCGACGTCCGTGCTCTTCCGGTAGTCGTAGCCTGCGGCTAGCTCACATCCCCATCACCAGGTTTATGTTGTTTTCGCGGCTTGCAGGGTGTATCCAGTCACAATGAAGCACCGCTCGGAGATGTCACGTTGTAGTGACGGTGAACAACACAACAGCAAGAATCGTGAATCACGAAACTAACTCTCAATTTGGCGAACGGTAACTAATAAAACAAGTTACGCTCGGGCAGAGAGTTAATGCCTAGCACAGGCATCGATCGTCCAAGAAGTGATTTGCTGCTTACGAGCCTCGTTTGTTCACATATGATACGTCGAACATTCCATCGTAATCGTTGGTGCTCGCGTGCCTTCCAAAATGTACAACTTTTACCACGTCGCGCGCGCACTCTGATTACAAAGAGTTCGAATACAACATAGAGAAAAGTCAAATCGGCGAGAAAGATCGAGAACCTTTCGATCCATGTAGGCGCGTCATTCGCTTAGCGGTAACTTAGCATTTTTTGTCATATCTTCTTTTTGGGGGTTTTACATGCCAAAACCAGTTTTGATTATGGGGCACTCCGTAATGTAGGGCTCCGGATTAATTTTGACCACCTGGGTTTCTTTAACGTGCACAACAACGCATGCACACGGGCGTTTTTGCATTTCGCCTCCATCGAAATGCGGCCGCCGCGGCCGGGTTTCAATCCCGCCATCTCGTGCTCATCAGCGCAACGCCTTAGCTATACCGCGGCAGGTAAAATACCACGGCGGGTATATTTTTTATCCTATGAAATGCGTTCCCAGGAACAAGATATAGAAGTACGCATGTCAATATAACTAAAAACTGTATCTTATGTCATTTCTTGCATGCATACGTTTGTCACACCAGGCTAAAAAGATTCGAGAGCTGACACTAGACAGCAGTGCAAGCTAAAACAGACGACTTCCCAGTGGATAAACAACTGCCATATAAAACTTACAGAGGGTATACACCGCAATAAAACAATAACTACATTCTTTCGTAGTGGAAGAACATGCTATATAGTGAAGCTCCAAACGACTTGCATCTAATTGAGTCTCACTACCGTCATCAGCTTAGTTCTTGGTATAGAACAAAGATATCCGGTACGAATACAAGAGCCAAAGAGAGAACCACAGCAGTAAGTGCATTCAACAAAACTTAAAGGAAATAAAATCACATAAGTGTACAAGGTGGCTATAGTCGTAAAAGCATCTGTAAGTGTTGTCGCTCGAAGGCAGCAGGGCCTAAAGACCTCAAATATTGGAAGAGACAACGTTTTAGTTGACAAGTAAACAGTCTCTCCTTTTTAAACACCTCCCAATTTGAGAGGTTTCCTTCTATTCACATGGCAGAATATTAAGAAAATGGTCCCTTAAATCTTGTTCACTAGTACATTGTCAAAACACTCGCACCAAATTTTTCTCTAACCATACCAGGAGTCAAGGTTCGTGTGTGGACATTGCAACCTTCTATTCACGCAAAACATAAACTTTCAGCCCATTAGGCTTTGTCTTGAAATGAGTTTGAGAAAGCTACGTTCTCGAACAACATAGCAATGCAAACAGTGAGCTCTGGCCACGACCTGCAGCACTCCGACATTAAAGAAGCCCAAATAGTTCTGGCGACGACGTCCTGTCTCGTGATATCAAAAAACCAGATGGAATCATTAACATCGCGTATTTCACTCAGGTGTGTAAAAATTCAAAAGAAGCTGGTCTTTGCACTCGATGCATTTAGTTAATTTTTCACTGCTATGGAAGATTGTCAACGTTTTCCTGCACGGCGTCACTTCCTGGTTCCTATGCTAATTCCGCGGGCGATTTACTTCACTTGCGCACCAGTCACACTTACGGCTGCCCACTCGTATGCGTCGCTAGGTGTGTAATCAGTTCCTCCCCATCTCTTAAAGAACGTCCGCAGAAGTAACACGTAACCTTCCCGCACACATGTCTCCTGAGGAATCCTTTCTGTGCAAAAGGAAATCCGCACTGCGTACACTGATAGGCCGTTTTATCCACGTGGTTGCAGCGGTGACGATTGAGACCCGAGTTGTACTTAAATGATTTACTACATATTTTGCAAACGAAAGGTGTGTCCCTTCTACGATGCGAGTTGAGGTGACGTTTGAGTTGGTGCTTGGTTTTGAATGGTTTAGTACATTCTTGACAGACATAAGGCTTCTCGTCTGTGTGAGTGAGCTGGTGGTTATCTAGATGATGAGACAGGCGGAATGATTTAGCACAGATTTCGCATCGGTAGGGTCTCTCGTCTGTGTGCGTGCGGTAATGTGCAGTTAGATGGTCAGCCCGGTGAAACAATTTACCACACGTTTCGCATTTGTGACTCTTGCCGCTACGCTTCCGGCAATGTTTTACGAACTTTTGCTTCGCGACAGCGGATGGGTCACATGGTCTGCAAATGTGGGCTTCATTGCCCGTGTGTCCGGTGGCCTGCCCCTGCAAGGCATCCCGTTTGCTTGAAACCTTCCCACAGACACTGCAGACATCTTGCTGTTCCATTTCTCCAGTTCCATTAGCATTCCTGCAAGTAGACGAACAAGGCCTACAAAATGGATAGCCGGTTGCGTGTGAATAAAAACACGTATTTAAAACACGTAATTAACGTCTTAGTTAATTACTTTACGGCACATATTGCAATTTACGAATTGCAACCGGTGACTTTGCAAGACGCATCCACTTGAAATGAACTTCCAGGATCACACCCGTTTCGAGATATTTGCCAACGTGTGGGACGAAATACATGGGCGTTACAGGTTCTTTTGTGCTTCCATGTATATAACAGCATTTTGGTAAAAAGTACGTAGAAAACAGTGCATTTTCATGGCGAGTTCGATGGCGTATATCTCCAAACTGGTGTCATTCTGGCAATTAATTCCAAGTGGGTACACCTGACGAGCTCACCGGCTACAATTCGAAAATGGCAGTATGTGTCTTAAAGTAATTCACTAAGAAGTTAATTAGTGAAATTTTGTTAATTAGTTCAATACGTGTTTCAATTTCTCGTGCTACTAATGTCCGCCTCATCGAATAACCCAGCTCAATGATAAGAATTATTCTACCTGCCACAAGTAACTTTTAAAAATTCAGTAAAACTTAAAAATGAACACCCTGTGGGGCATTTGGGAATACATAAATATACTTGATTCTGCAAAATGCAAGAACGTTCCGAGCTTTTTTGCGGAGAAGGCATTCATGAAAAAAGCTTGACATCCCTGATATGCACTCTTCTCAATCCATGCACCAATCAGATTCAGCTTTAAGACCATTCCACAGGCGGTTTCCCTTGAAAAACAACCTAATGTTTATGCAGAAAAGATAACGAATGCAACCACCCTTCGAGTAAAAACCAGACATCACTATCAAAATGTGCATGTAGTGAGGAAGATTGAGCTTAACATGATGAAGTTCCAAAGAGGGTGTGACTGAAGACGTTTAATTTAACTGATGGTAGAAAATAAACCACTTCCAACGTTGATTTAACGGCTTAAAGTGTAACACTGGTACTTGAACAGAAGAGTTGAATTCTTTGTGCAAGCAATGACCGCCTCTTCGAGTAGACCAGATCAGGAATGGAATTGTGGTAGATATTTTATACATTTTTTCCGTAAAGTTTGGGAATATCTCCAAACTGGTGTCATCCTGATAATTCGTGAATGCGCCTTGCGAACTCAACGCATAGAATTTGAAAATTGGACTATGAGACAATAGGTAATTAGTTAAAACTTAGTTTGTGAATTTTTCTTTATTGTATGGTTGATTATGCATTTCTTTTTTTGCAATGTCTGCCTCTTCGAGTGGACCAGCTCATCAACTAGAATTGTGCAATCTGCCACAGGCAACGTTTAAACATTTTTGAAAGTGTTTGCTGAAACAGCCTGTATAGTCACCCATTGTCCTCCCACCATCCACCCAGTACGCGCACCATTCACTCAGCACGCACACCGCTCACCCACCATCCAACCAGTACAACCATAATTCACCCACCATTTGCACAGATCACCCAGTACGTATTTCACCATCAACCCAGTACACCCACCATTGAGGCAAGTCACCCAGCAGCTACTCCACCATCTGCCCAGCATCTACCGGGAACCATCTATAACACGCATCGTCCACCCAGCATAGCCACGATGAGATACACAACGCCCAGCAAATTATCCAGTATGCCCAGCACTCGTCCCGCAATGTTCAGCATAAAAATGATGATGGGCAATACCGGGATTTTCAATAGAGATTTGCCAGTTGAGTGGGTGACAAACTAAATCCTTTCTCAAGGACCGACGCTGCGAGACCGCTTCATATTCTAGCACGCACACTCTCGTTAGCGGAGTAGAATACCCTACATACAAGGCGCACCAGGCTGTACAGACTAAACCCTTCGCGGCAACTCGGACCTCCAGCCGGACTGAGCCGACGCGTGGCTTCTCTTCTGTGTCGGTTGTGCTTGGGAGTTACACACGCTTATTCAACAGTAATTGGAATGCCTGACAATCCTGCACGTGAGGTGTTCGGATGCGAGGAAAACATTGACCAGTTATTGTGCCGCTGTCCTCAACTTAAAGCACACAGGCAATCTATGATCATCGCATCAATAAACTATATGATCGTCCTCTGAGTGAACAGATTATACTAGAACACCGTCCCCACCGATCATCGGCTCAGAAGGTAGTAACGACACTTTTGTGTTTTCCGAGAACATCTGGTTTGTACGAACGCCTTTGCCTCATTAGTACGGTCCGTGCACGTCTTCATACACCCACCCTCTCTCTCTCTCTCCACTATTTGTATTCCTATTGTCCCTTTCCCGATGTATAATGGCCAACCGGACTCTTGACTGGTTAATGTCCCTGTCTTCCTTATATCCCTCTCTAAATCGCGCCGTAATGGTAAGTCGACTTGCTCAATCTTAGAGGCAACTTGCTGCGCTTCTACATTTAGCCCTGGATTTGAGCTCTCGACTGGCTCAAATTGAACACCGGTGCTTTTGGTGCTCTATGATGCTAAATTTAAAATCGCGAACTATGTTCGTTCAAATCGCAAGTAATAAAAAGCCTTTTTTTAATGCATCATATATCGCCTATTTGTAAAAGGTCAAGGTGAGTTGAAATATCTGGCAGTGATGGTTAGTAAAGAAGCTCGGGCGGTCTAAACAATACAAATACATCTGGGACTTCAACACGCTAGCAAAGAGTATCCAGGCCGAAGTACAGAAATATGCCCTCCGAAGTGAGACTTTAGGTATTGAAAGAGACTGTTTTGGCTGAGCTAAATTAGGTCTGCGTGTTTAGGACCCCTTGTGTGTTACCAAAATTTTTAAATAGTTTAAAGGCGCGCTATTCACGCTATTTCTGACAAGTATAGGTGGCCTGGCTCCACGTAGTACATCATATGTCATAACGAATCCCTACATATCGAATACGTAAAAACATTACCGGCAATGCTTCCAACATTCCAAGAATGTGAAGGCGAAAGCCTAGTTTGGACCAACAGCGATGAGGAATGAAGCTCTGGGCCCACGCCCCGACCTATAGAAGGCGCGAGCGCGCCGCAACCGCGTTGCCGCCATTTTCAGAACGTTCTACTGGCGCCGCCGCTGACATTTTCTTCCCCTCCCCGGCGTGCCAATGCGCTTTCCCTCAACGCCTCTCCTGCACTGCTGCTGACAGTTCCCTCCTCCTCCCCAGCGCGCAGTTGCCTTTTCCGTCAGCGCTCTCCCAGGCCACCGCTAAAATTTCCCACCTTCTCTCCAGCACCGTCGGGACCCTTTCCTTCAATGCCCTCCTGCGTGAGCGCGAGGGGCACTATGATAACGCTGGCCTGATGAGCGACGTCCGGCCAACTGCGGTAGAAGACGACGAACGCGCGAGCAATGGCACGACTGCGAGGCAAGCGAGAGGAGCGAGGTGAGCTCGTTGACTTTTTCTGTACCTCACAGCGACCTTGAAACATATTTAAGGATTTCGCCCTGAAACTACCGGGTTTAGGTTTATGTGCAGTCATTGTATCAAGTCGTTTAACATTCGACTCGCTTTCGAACATTAAACCGTTCCTGTGAAAGGCATTGAGCAATTGACGCACGAAAAATCTATGCCCTGATACGCAGTGAGCGCAAATATTTTAATAATCCAGTTTCACGCACATTGGTTGAACTATGCTGCCGAGGAAGTTACTTTTTCATCTGATTCTGCAAATATGCATTAAAACCCTCATTGCAGTCTTCTTTAATGAAACATAACCAGTACTTCTATCTTACATTGTCCGTGGCCGTGAGCGTTCTATTGCAAGAGCAATGATATGGACACTCCAGGCGCATTTCTGCCGTCGTCGTCGCCGTGATGCTCCGTATGAAGTACAAGGGCGGTAACATCGTCACTGCGTGCCCTTTGCTGTATATGTGCGAGCGAAAGCGTGCGAGTGAAAGCGTGCGAGTGAAAGCGTGCGAGGGTGAGCCGACAATGGTGGCTCAATCCCGCGCGCGCAAGCAGGGAAAGCGGGGAGGAAGTGCGCAGTTTTCTATCACGCGCAAGGCACCCCAGAAAGAGGAGGCAGGGGTGCGCGTTCTACTCCTGCAGCAACTGCGTATGGCGGGGCCGCGCGTGCATTATCTTGAAAGCGATCTCTATGTCCCAGTGCCTAGTGTATGTCTTCTCTCCTGCTTTTGTTTCTTTAAATTTCGGCGCTAAGCTTTAGATGAACATTGTTCACTATTGTGCCGTTAATATACTATTTATTTGTTTACCTGTATTTATGCTGGTTATTGTTCGCGTAATTCATGCAATATTACGGTGTGGTTCAACTCATGTGTACATCGTAGAGCACTGCACGGGCTCGGGCTTACCCGAAAGCCCGAGCCCGGCCCGGCCCGTGCGCCGGGCCGGGCCGGGTAGAACAGTTTTTTCACGGGCTCGGGCACGGCGTGTGCTTTTTGACCCGGGCGCGGGCCGGGCTCGAGTTTTCTCACGCGGGCCCGGGCCGGGCTCGGGCTTTCTGGTGGTGTGCATGTAACGTGCAGCGAGTTATTCTCGGGCGTCTCAAATCTGAAACATTATTTTTCGGTCTCGGGCCGGGTTCGGGCAGGTTTCGTGTCGGGCTCGGGCCGGGCCTAAGGTAAAGGGGTGGCGGGCCGGGCCGGGCGGGTAACGTAGATTATTTCCGGGCCCGGGTCTCGCCATAAATATTTTGATCGGGCTCGGGCGGGCCGCCCAACGTAAAAACGGGCCCGGGCCGGGCCCGGGCTGAAAAAATCGGCCCGTGCAGTGCTCTAGTACATCGTACGTCTTTTGTAATCCTGCCACCTTGCCGGGAATCTAGGCCAGATGTTATGAGTAAATTATAACATGGTAAGTAAATGCAAACAGATAAGAACGCAATAATAATGATAATATATAAATAAATAACATGTAGGACAAGTCAACAACTCGCCACCGCAGCGCCAGCAGCGTTTTCAGGGAACCGGTCTCGGCTCAAGAAAAGTGCTGTATATTATTTGATTTAAACAGTTGGAATTCTACCGGCTGTATCAATCAGAATATTGATTAAGGTTTTCAACTTGCCAATATTTGGAAACCGCTTAGTTTAAAAATGAAAGAATAGAATTTACAAATTTAACAGCACCAAGAAAATATACCGCAGTTTGATTAGTGGCATCTCTTAGAGAATCCTAAGCGGACCAGTTCATATATTCAATAGTAATTTGCGTGAAACTGTTACAATGTGTACAGGATTTGCAAAGGATCTACTCATAATATAGTATATTTCGGACCACTGCGTAAAACATCAAGTGGATTACTTTAGTTGTGTTATTAGGAGCAGTTTAGAGATGCATGACGTTGTTTTCATTGCTAAATTGAAGTTGTAATTTAGATGCTTGAGTTCCTATATTACATTAGAATATGGGGTTTTACGTGCAAAAACCAGTTCTGATTATGAGCTACGCCGTAGTGGTGGACTCCGGAAATATGGACCACCTGGGGTTCTTTAACGTG
This sequence comes from Dermacentor silvarum, assembly GCF_013339745.2. Classification (NCBI taxonomy): domain Eukaryota; kingdom Metazoa; phylum Arthropoda; class Arachnida; order Ixodida; family Ixodidae; genus Dermacentor; species Dermacentor silvarum. The sequence goes on from NC_051164.1 coordinate 46,116,313, forward strand.
CACCTTAATCTAAGTACACAGGTGTTTTCGCATTTCGCCCCCATCGAAATGCGGCCGCCGTGGCCGGGATTCGATCCCGCGACCTCGTGCTCAGCAGCCCAACACCTACAATTTTCCTTAAAAGTATGCGACAGAAAGGGGAAATAAACTTCCTTCAATTACAATATCAAATTTTTTTAATGCCACAAACTTCACTAATGGTATTTTTTGCCGATCAAATTAATTTCTCCTTTCCGATGTGCTTAGGTAGTAGGTCTTGAGCTAAAGCGCTCCTGTTTACGCCAACTGGATACTGTCATAGCAGCCACTGATATTTGGCATATTCAGGCATCAAAACTTTCATTCCTCGCCCAAGTTCAATAGTGCAAGCCTAATTGCGTCATAGACAGCGTTGTGTTTTGTCTTAATGAGTTGCTGTATTGAAAGCAATTCTTATAATAGTTTGACTCACCTAACGTCGTCTCCCAAAATGCGCGACGCTTCTTCCATGGCCACGTGGCTTGTACTGGGCCCTGCGTAGTCGCCGCTGCTGCTGTACACCGGAAGTGGGTAACCGGCGCTTCCGTTTCCTATCTTGTCTGTATGCCCTGCAATCATAGGTGCTGATTCGCACATGTGCGAAATTCCGCGCTACGAACGCGCGGGAAGCGAAAAGTTTTCGTAGAGTCTTAGGACTAAGGAACACTGACAGCATTGCTGCCATCTGAAGTGATTCTGTAAATGCAAGCAAGAGAAGCAGGAAGAGAAGTATGCGTTTTCGGAGTTGTTCATCGTTTTATTGCTCTGTATTTTCTGAATATGGACTAGAGCTTAACTGACCTTGCAAAACCTGTTTTTTTTTCAGTTTCTTGTCACGTTTTCATAATGTATTAGCTCTGATAGGCTACTTGGCGTCAGCCGCCGGTGTTGCATGTCACAAAACAAGATATAACAAGCATCCACGGACCGGTCACTACGTAACAGTTTGTGCTGTTCTTAAGAAATTGTACGATGGAAATCCGCATCGGTTTCGGAATTTATTGCACTCGTACTGGCTCCTAATTCTCAGTTTTTCTGAATAAATGTGAAAGTTTTTCGTAACATCACTGGCTTTGGCCTTAGGCAGAGCTGAATTTAAAGTAAACTCTCAATAGTTTACCTTCCAATTCAATCGCACGAAATCCGGCTGATGACATATAAGTTAACCCCGAAAAGCAGGGAAAGGTTCATGCAAGAGAAAATTGTTATCCGCCTGGCAAAGAAAAATTCGTGCTTATTCGGCATGCTGTAAAGAAAAAACGAAAAAAGAACGTTTCTTTTTTTCTCATCTACTGCACAGCTCTCGTTCTGAGAAACCCGCCTGGGTTGTCATTGTAAAATTGTGCTACACGCGGGTCGATGACAAATTTCCCTTTCAAAAATACTGCTTGGCTTCAGCTTCCTGACCATCTGATGGTCGGATCGAGGGTAGTATCTAGATTTGTAAAACGTATTTCTGTACAGAAAAAAGAAACATCAACGTGATGCGAATCATTTTGCGGGTACCTCGCATTGTCCAGCATTGTTTGGGGTTCCGCGGAACCTTGTCAAGCGGACCAACGTGTTCGCGTAATAGTAGTCGAGTGTGTGGCAAAAGCACCAATGCGACCACCTTGAAGGCGATCGTGTGGTGGGAACCGCACGATTTCTGCACCCGTTTGACGCATATTTACATATGCCGATTATTGGATTCTGCAGAGATACTCAACGGGCATTACCGAGAGAAAGGCGGATTGTGACCTAATCTGCGGTAAGTGTTAGCGTTTTACAATCACATACTGTGTAAAATTATACTTATATCACTCGTTTTACATTAATGCTGCAGTGGTATTTGTATTCCGACAATAAAAGGTTCAAACCTGTTCGACCTGGGCCAATCATGCAGTCGGTACAACGTCGCATAGTTTCTACGAAGCGTCAGCTGCTAGCATGAACATACTGAAGAATTGGGGCAAATCCGGAAGACAATGCAGTCCAACAGCGCCCCAAAAGAACACTAGAAACTAGCACGCTACTCACGCGATATACGTTTTGAAAAAGCTGGGTGGCTTTAGAACGATATAAGTATGCGTGCGGCAGCAGTCTGATTTTTTGAAGTGAGGCCTGTTATAATTTACAGATTTCGGGGGAGTCCACGTACGCACAAAATTATCAGCATTGCCTCGAGCGTCATCGTCCTGTTCCGCAGATGGCTCGTTTATGCCCACAGGAGATTCTTGTCAAAAAGAATTTCTTCTCGAGCGCAGCTCTTGGCGCTCGTTCCTTCGTTGAGCATAGTGAAAGGCAGAGGAGGAAAGCGAAGGGCTGCACAAGCCGTGTTCAATGGCGTCGAGCATGGCATGCGGCGAGCGCGTCCACCGATACCATATATGGAAACAAAGCACTGCCGTTGGCTTCTGACCTACTGCGCACGCGCCACTTCGCCTGCGCCGCCGCCGCTAGAGAATGTTCTCCGCGCGAGCCACGTGTTCCCGTGTTCACGTTCTCTTTCTGAACAATGAGCGATGGAACTGGGGTGATTGCTTCGTCTGCCGCTGCTGCTAAGCAAGGTGCCCGAGCAGAGGCTCAGCGATCCTGTAGTTCGGAATGACGAATTCAAATAAAATCGCAAATTCAAAACACCTGAACAGCTGCCCCAAAAATTTCCATTAGGGAGTATCGTAATCGTCGGTGAATTTTTTTGCTATATGATAATGTGAAGCTGATGTACTGAAAACTGCATGTCAGTGTGATATTAGCGTCTTGACACAGATGGCATAACAGAAGTGACGAACCGATGAATAAATAAACGGAGATTCTAGCTTAGAGTTACCTTTGCCACCTGCAGATTACCGAGGTCAGCGAGAAAAGGTCGCTAGGTAGTTACAGACGATTTTAATAATTCGGACATGTAATCAAAATAATAGCGATGGTCTCATGCAGAGAGAATCACGTATATTGTGCGTTTTTTTTTACCTCTTCGGATTTGTTTGCGTTGCCAAAATGACCTTTGAAAACTTTAGAGTTCGTTTTATTATTGAAACCATATTGCTAAAACCATATTTTGGATTTTTCTTTAGGGCAAATAAAATAGCTGGAGGCATACATCTTCCAGTGCCTCTGCATTGAGGCCGTTTATTTCTCCTTACATGCAGAAAGAAACAAACTTAGACCACAAAGTGCGCGCATACTATGGCAAAATGAATCGTTGATTTGAATCGTGGGATATGACTTATGGGGAATTTTTGGTTTTGTTGGGTATCCGCAACTCAATATCGCAATGACGTCAAGAAAGGCATGTAATTTTCCTCGTCTGTTTGGCAAGAGACTCGAACCGCGGAGAGCGAGACCGAAGCGTCCTGCTTGACAGTACTACGGAATGATCCGTTCCCCTATACTGCGATGTTGTCGTTTATTTTCTTGTTCTCTTATTCGAAAGCGAAACTAAAAAAAAAATTCACCGACGTTTACGATACTCTCTAATGCGAAATAGGAGTGAAGTTCTATACGTGTTTTAATTTCGCTATATTTATTGGCTGGTGCGGACAGTGTCTCCTGCGGCACGTTGCAAACGGAGCTAAGTGCGGCGCGACTGCCTCTCTAATCGTGAGATCACGAGAAGTAGACTGTGGGCGCTATTCGCAGAAAGACCTGCGCTCATGCAGCGTGTTCCCAGATATGGTACCAGTGGGATCATCGGTGAACCGACGATGCGCTCTACTCTGGCGCCATCTCATAGCCAACGGCGGCGCACTACGCTCTTCCCACGCTTTCGCCATAGCCTCCTCCTCCGCTTTCCGTCTCATGGTTCCGACAGATCATCCTTCTACGCTTCCACGAGGTCAGCAGGGTGAATCTGGTGATGTCAGCGTCGGGGCGATGCCCATTGGTCGAACAAGAACATACCACTTCCAGTTTGACTGCTAGCAGGTACGCGCGCTCCCTGCTCTACCTTGTCGTGTTGCTCGCTTGTGCGCCCTTGCGAATCTGTAATTACAGCCCGCAACGCAAGTGCCAAATCACTCGCGTTCCATCCAACACAGTCGTGCTTACCGGTCTGATTAGCTGCGCGAACAGAGTGCGACAGTGTTGGCCTTTCTAGACGAGCGCGCAACACAGGGTCTATAGCGGCACGCTTCGCATGAACACGGGCTGGCACTGCAGCAACAGCGGGTAGCGGTGAAGCGCTGAGTCCACGTCCCCGTCACCGGCACGGTAACTCGCCGCATGCCGTTTGCCATTCGCGGGCCGCCGTTCGACGGCAGTTTTCCTCACGAAAACGTGAGGCGTAGAGAGGATGAGACCGAGACCTATTTGTGCGGTAGCCTCAACGCTACCACCGCCGATAACGTGGCTAGGCCTTTTCCGGCTCACTTCAAAGCGAAAACGGACGGCGCTTCGGAATGAATTACCGACGCTCACAAGCCGCAATATTTTTCTTACCGTTGTTATCGTTCTTCGAAATAATTGTACACGAAGAAGAAAACACGCTTATAGTAGCGGCGCCGTCGGCTGCGATGCGAGCCGGTCGTCTACGGTCGGTAGCCGTGCATTGCAGCTGAGCTCGACAAGTATCGGAGCTCTCGAGTTCATGTTTAACGTTTGACAGTGGTTATCGTTTTTCATAAAATGTACAATTTACGCACCACTTTATCTAGGAAAAATTATTTTCCTTGAAACAGAAACTGGAGCCGATGTTTTTCATCACCGGTGGCGGAGGCGCGCAGCTTCGCAGCCGTCGATTGGCCCGTTGATCGTGCCGCGGGCGGTGCGCCAGCCCAACTACCGTCTACTTTGGACACCCCTCGCGCGGCAGGCGCTCTAGGGCACGGGAGACCGGTTCGCCGTCGGTATATTTGCCGCTAGCGTGGGCGTGCCTTAACCGCAAGTGGGAGGTGTTTTGAGAAGCGCGTTGGCGATGACGTATGTCACGTGACACTTGGAGCAGCACTCGGCGAGGAGGAGACACCAGCCGACGAGAACAGTAGCTAAAGAAAGAACGAAACGAGCGAGGGCCGTTTTTCGATCATCAAACGCTGTACCTCCGCTATTACGGCACCATTTCGAAAAATTCTCGCGGCTACGTGTTCGCTGTAGACTCGTGCACAACTGCAACACCTCTGGGTGGTTTGGGGCCCTTTGAACTACACTTGTCACACCTAGGACCGGTTAACAACAGATACTACGATCGAACCTTAAGCCAAAAGACCGACCCGCGTTCGCCATGTCTACGTTCGCAGCGCCCTCTCTTTACCAGCGTTCCAACCGCTTTCGTGTCAAGTTTCCTCCCACTCTTCTGGGGCGGCGGCACCGTCGCGCGTGAGTATAAGACAAGGTGTCGTTCTCCATTTTGAATATGACTTCTCTTCTCTCGTCGTAATGGGGAGGCTGCGTGTAGTGCTCACTCCCGACTACGACTGCATTCTCGTCGTATTGCTGCCATGGCTCTTCGTAGGCGCCTTGCTCCTCGGGAGTGTGGACTATACTCGGCTTGCCCATTGTGTGTCACCTTTGCGTCGTGTGCTAAACAGCTTGGCTGGTCATCCCCTTTCGCAGTATGGAATGGCTCATGATTTTTATTTTGCACCTCTTCATCACTGTTTGCCGTGACATTGATAAATCCTCAGCACGGCCGCTGGATTAAAAAAAAAAACACATATCCACAAAGTTAATGATGATGAGTGGGCGAAGCACCGGGGGATAATTCGGGTAAACCAGAGCTACGAACGAGAGAGAAAGAGCGCGCGTCGGGAACGAACGCCATTGTGCACCGCAGCGCCCCTAGCTACGAACGAGAGAGAAAGACAGCGCGCGTCGGGAATGAGAGAGAAAGATTGCGCGTCGGGAACGAACGCCCTTGTGCCCTTTGCACAGCAGCGCCCCTAGCTACGGACGAGAGAGAAAAAGAGCGCGCGTCGGGAACGAGAGAGAAAGAGCGCGAGTCGGGAACGAACGCCCTTGTCCCCTTTTGCACCGCAGCGCCCCTAGCTACGGACGAGAGAGAAAGAGAGCGCACGTCGGGAACGAATGCCCTTGTGCACCGCAGCGCCCGTAGTGGTCTCCATGCAAACCAGAGCTACGGACAACGAGGGACAAGGCTCGGCCCTAAGGTGCTTCGCCCCTAAAAAAAAAAAAAAGACCTGCGGCCTGCGGCGTACATCGACAGCGGTGTCCTCCATTGCGGCGCCAGTGATTGTGAACATGCCTCGGACCGCATAGAAAACGCCCTAGGAACGCGCTTGGAACGCTGTTGACCGTGGAAGCTGATGCGTCCCATCCCCGTCAGTAGGCCGCACCTTTTTCTTTATTATTCAGCGGCCATGTTATTTAAGAGACACCGAACTCAGTGACAAATTGTGACTCTACACTGTGTGACGTAGGATGGGACGTTGACACTTTTCAACACTAGAACGCCTTCGCAGACTGCGTGACAATGCCCACAGAAACAGTTCTGTTTTGTGTGTGTGTGTGTGTGTGTGATTTTTTTCTTTCCTTTTTTTCCCCTTTTTTGTACTTATTTTTTCTCTCTCTCTCCTGTCGAATCCCTTTACCCCTCCCCCGGTACAGGGTAGCCAACCGGAGATAATGTCTGGTTAACCTCCCTGTCTTTCCTTTACCTTTCTTTCTCTCTCTCTCTTTTCAGCGGCCATGCCCTTAGCAAGAAGAGGCAGCCTTGGAAGGTTTGCTAGCTAGCACCTTTTTGGCGATGCATGACGCGCAGAAGACGCATTCGCCGAAGGGATGACGCCAGCGGTGGTGGTGGGTTCGTCCTGTTTTCCAAGAGCGTGTAAAGCTTGGTCACGCCACCTTGTCCGGTCACGTTTTCCTTGTGCTTCACGTGGCGCTTTCCGAGAAGAACGGGGTCGTTACGCACCAATACGATGAGCATTTCCGATGTCGCGACGGACTTTGAAGACTGCGACGGACGAGCGCGTCAGGCGTGGCCGCCATCTTTCGAATTCTGACTCGCACTCAGATTGGTCGGGGTGAGGGAATCCGGCGGCAACTGCCGCAAAAATCGGTCTGGGACCGATCGGCGCCGAAAGAGCTATTCCGGCGCATCTCACCGCCGCCGAACTGAGTTCCACGCTGCTCCAGCCGCCGCTTGTCTCAGTGTTAACGGGCCATAATATCTGCGCTCTAAATGAAACAAAGCAGGGCTAGCATATCGAAGTACATAGTGAGCATTATCGCACAGTGGCGGAAACCGTATATATGCGCTGTCGGCGTCAAATGAAACGCGAACAGTGGTGGGTGTGCTACAGTTGGAGCTGCCATCATTACTACGCTGTCATCTTTTCTAGCATTCAAATAAAAGGAAGCCATTAAGAAACGAACATATAGCGGCATAGCGGGACCATCATCGCGCAGTGAGGTCAATTAAACCGGATGTGCGTGCCTGTGAATGGTGATAGCTACACACCGCCTACTTTACATCCAGTTATGTACCCTTGTTTGAGTTCCATTTGACGCCGATTGTACTAAAAATGTTGTACGTCGCTTTCGTCGACGTCTATTGTTCTTGATGCATGCAATAATTATGACTATCTACGGCACTTTTTTTTTCGTTCAATGTAAAGTAAGGACTAGAAGAGCAGCGCAGTTAATTTCATCATGTATTTATCCACTTCAAAACACATCCCCAAGAAGAAAGCGTTGCTACTAATGTCAAAGCTTTAAGAAATTCACTGCTATTTTATTTATTCTCCCGACGTCGACTCGATATCTTGAACAGCAAATGGGGACAACCTGCTTCGCAGTGGTGACTATCACCTCTAACATAGCCAGAAAAATCTATTCTGGCACATGTTGCATTCTGCCTCATTTTTTCGGAATCCTCTACCTAAATGCGCATATCACTGTCTTAGCCTTCTTTAATGTGCATCGGGGATTGCTCACAAGTAATCTGCCAACCATCCTTGTGGCCAGTACAGAATCGTACAGCCACGAGTAGCTCTATTGCCACAGCGATTAACCTATCATATCTTCCAACCAAAAGATACCTACAGAAGAATAAAATTGTGCTACAGTGCAAACAGCAGGCATTGCCAAATCCTGTCTGGGAGCTTACCACTGTCGTTGAAAATAAAAGTGTACAATCATTGCATTCTACCGGTGCTAACATATGGGGCAGAAACTTGGAGGTTAACAAAGAAGCTCGAGAACAAGTTAAGGACCGTATAAAGAGCGATAGAACTAAAAATTTAGACCTAGCGTTAAGAGACAGGAAGAGGGCGGTGTGGATCAGAGAACATACGGGGAAAGCCGATATTCTAGTTGACATTAAGCGGAAACACAGGAGCTCGGCAGGCCATGTAATGCGTAGGATGGATAACCATTGGACCATTAGAGTAAAAAAAATGGATACCAAGAGAAGGGAAGCAGAGCGGAGGACGGCAGAAATCTAGGTGGGGTGATGAAGTTAGGAAATTTGCAGGCGCAAGTTGGAATCAGCTAGCGCAAGACAGAGGTATTTGCAGATAACAGGGATAGCTTCGTCCTGCAGTGAACATAAATATAGGCTGATGATGTTCTTCTCACCCGTGAACCTACGTTCATGCGGCCACGGTTCACGTTTGTGAGTATGAAACCGTGTAGAATGTACAGGGCCAATTGATAGTGGCAGAAGCGTGCAGCTTAGAGCCAGCGGCGATGCTGTTCAAGTGTGTCATACACGATAGGAGACGGTAGCTTCCCCAATCACCTGCAGGGCAAGGCGTGGTTTACAAGCAGCCGAAAACATTCCGACACCTACCGTAGACGGCGGATGTGCCATCAGCCGGGTGGTGCTGCGTGTTGAATTGGCCAACCTCGGTGATCTCAGGAATTCTAGAACACAAGAGATATTAACATGAGCACTCAGCCCTAAGGTGTTTAACAGTGTTAGCACAAAGACTGTAGCTGAAGCCAACGTTTCGACGAGGGGACTATCTCGCGACGACCGGGCTGCTTGTTGAAACTGGTTAGCAGCGCGATGATTACATGGGAAGTAAGAGAAATGACAGAACCTCCTGCCCATGTAGATCGTCATGCTGCTAACAATAGATGCAACATTCGCAGTATGCCCGTTCAGCCACCATTGCCCATGTTGAAACCTTTGCTTCCAGAACCATTCAGGCACATAGGCATATTGGCCTCAGGGCATATACTTCGAGCTATGAGATGCAAATAGAAACCGTCTTGTGGCACGAAAACGCAGTCACCGCCGAAGAGCGAAGCTATAGCGAGGTATTAGAACAAACAAAGTAAGGCTTGTTGCATTCTAGACTGCAAATTCCAATTCAGACTCGCTTATTAACCAAACGCTTGTGTCCAGTACACAAACACACCCATAAAACTTATCCTAATGACCTTGAATACTCGGTGTCACAACGATGGCGTGATGGGGAGGACCGACACATGATACTACAGGTGTTTGTCCCAATGGCAACGTTCTGTCATGTCGCTCCCTTTTACACGTGATTGCGAAGCACAGATCAGGCCACTTACAACACTGGATGAGCCGGAAGCCAATGCGTACCACGGTCTTCTCTGCTCGCCATCTATTTGTTATCCTCCCACCTGCAGAAGTTCACTTGACTTCCAAGAGTCTGCCTGGGCCGCACATATGCCGCGACGCTAAGAGTAGAATTGTGGTGGCGACTATGCGAGCAGGCCTCGCGAGTCTCTAGCATAGAGTTTACCAAATATTACCTAGAGGGCGCCAGTTTCTATGCAAGTTTCCTAACGCGCATAGTGCCGCCTTGGAAATGCCGGGATATGGGTGTCCGAGGCGTCGCCTCGAATGTGGCATGGCCTGAAGCATTGTCATGGCTGAGCAGATAAACTTTTCCTCAAATGAAATATTCGTAAAATATTTTCGTGCACCAGCATTACATCTTTCAATAAAGTTTACATACCTACCGTATGTAAGCATAGGCTGACAAACTGTTGCAATGCTTGTGCAAATCTTGTCCGTTCTCCAACATCAGGCGGGCCGCCTGATGTTGGCACTCTGTTTCATATAATTTTAAACCTGGCCACAAGTATCGGACAAGGAAGGTTATTTCACAGTTATGCCAGATGACATGTTTTCAGTAAAAGCCTTATCAGCTACAGAACAGAAATTTCAGCGAGTAAAACTCAAGCCTTCGGCAGTTAAGCAACGTGCGGTCCACCTCCTGTTCGTGGGGCCCTGAACCACTTTTCATTGAAGTGGAGAAAGACACTTGCGGTGGAAATAGGCTATTTCAGACATATTTTGCCGCAAAATTACTTCAATGCGTTTAACATAAATGGAGTTATTGGCAATAAAGCACAACCTCAGCTATGCTCCCCCTTTCTTCTTTAATGCCTTGCTCTGCGAAGGCTACGGCGGGGCCACAACGCTCCGCCTTCAAAACGTCACCGTGGCGCGTAGTTCAAACTGCCGATTTGGTGCCGACACCGCGCTAAACGTAAGCCAAATGAGGCTGTCCTCAGAGAGCCGCAGTGCGCTTAGCCAGTGGACTCGTGGCGGCACTCCGCAGCGGCCGCGGTGTAACAGACAACAGCGGCGAATAGCAGCCGCATATTGGAATGTGCTTTATTGCGCAACAAAGCACACAGAAGAGAGTGAGGATCATAGTTCTGTTGAAATGAGAGCGTTTGAGAGAAAGGTGACTTGGCGGCCTTCTTGCGAGCTCCACGCATCGCATACGACAGCAAAACTTGGCTGTGATGTTCACAGCAGCGTATGTTACCTGCGGACTATGTTATCTTACAAAGCCCCAGGGGTGGTTCAGGGCCCCTTTAAGACATATTCTAGATAGGATTGTCACTAATGTCAAGAAAGCAAAATCGCTCACCTCAGAACTGTTTTTCTCGGCGAAGACCCATAAGCAAGATATTCCTATTCGTGCTATAGCGTCAGAGAAAGGGACATGGGAGGTCTGTGTGCTAGTTACCTGCACAACTGCTTAGCTTCACTAGTTTTCTCAGACCCCGTTCGCTCGCGTAATTCTGAGGCATTAGTTCAGTTTCTGACGAAAAAATCCCGTTGATTGTACAGCTTTTCGTATGAATATAGAAGAATTGTATGCCTCCTTGCGCATGAAGGGTTGTTCAATTCCGTAAAGGAGTGCATTAAAGAACAAGCACAAAAATCTTTTTATAGACAGATGCGGCGTTTCCACGGGCGCCTTTCTAGAAATTCTTTCAATGTACTTAAAGTCGACGCTGGTTGGGTGGAGAGATGGGTGTGTTTCTGCAGAAATCAGGAATTTGTATTGGTTAAAATGTTGCCCCTATTCATAGTGATATTTACCTGAGCAGGATTGACAGCTACTTAGAGAAGGCCTTGGGCGATTGTGTTATTGAGGTATTTCGTTACGCTGAGGATTATTTGATTTTCTGCAATAGGGATGATTTTGATTCCGCTGTTACCTCAGTGTGTGAGCCATTTAAACTTAATGGAGGAGGACTGAAGTTTGGAAAGCAATTGCCTCAGAAACGCGTAATGCAGTTTCTTGGCGTTTCCTTGGTTCACGTGTGGTGGCAGTACTCCCCTAGATCGTCGAAGCCATTCTTAAACTTTCAATCCAAGCATTCCAAAGTAGGTAAAACTGGAATTGCCATGTCGCGCCTGAAGTCTTTTCTCACCAGATCGTGCATGCACAAAATGAGCGCCAGTTTTAAGGCACAGGTTCGGCGCCTATTAGAAGCAGGTTATCCTAGCATGGCAGTGGCCACTGTAGCTGAACGCCTAAAGGAGCCGATTTCGCGGGGGACGGACGTGATTACAGAAAACAGTAATAGCAAGGAAATAGTCGTGGCTATTCCTTACATTCATTCAGGATCGCACAGGCTTACCAAGGTTGCAAGTACATGTGGTGTTGTTAATGCTTCCAAGGAGCTAGGTAAGATATGCGCTGCCGTGCAGACGAAAAGGGAACTTGTGAAAGCTAATAAAAGAACAGGTATTTGACCAGTGAAGCACATCAAAACAACTTTACTGACTGTCATATGGGTGTGGTATAGAAAGTTCCCTTTAGTTGTGCCCATTTCTACGTAGGGCAAACAGGGCGGTGTATCAGTCAGTGGCTAATGGAACATAAAAGATCGTGGAGTAAATAGCGAACCGATCGCCCTCCAATCTTTCCTTACACTGCAAAGGCTGCCAAGACTGTAACTGCACGCCAGAGTTAGATGAAAGCGCGATACAGTCGAGGCTTGACATATCAATAATGGTGGAAGTGTGTGCGTGAGTCCGCATTCGATTAGCTTACGTAAGGAAGAGATCAATTGCCTCAACAGTTATCTCTCACATAGACCGGCACGTGTACCCGATTGACACGTGGTGCTACCATTCTAGAGCATGCGCGGATGAGTTTTGCGTCTCATTTTGCGCCTCAGTGCTTCATTCAGTTGATAGTTTGCGTTTGTGTTGTCCACTTCTCTCGTGTCTGTGTCTGCACGCCTTACCTTTTTTTTTGAAGTACGAAGCTCTGCAATTTTATAATATTGCGTTCACGTCAACCAAAGTGCCAATCAGCGCCGTATGGATCAATGGAGCGGTTAAGCAATCGACAACGCGAGCGCGTGCGCAAAGCGCAGCACAGAGCAAATGTCATCGGCTAGTCATTCCTGCTAGGAGGATCCTCCCCTTCCACGCCCTACTGCATTATCTGTTCACGTCTTTTCATTTTTATGGTGAAGCCTTGCAAGATACTTTCTTAAAGCCACGTGGGTATCTGGAGTATTTAAGCACCGGCGAAGTCGAGACAAGCTTATTGACATTACTTTTACTGGTCATTTCTTGCACTCTCGACGGAGAGAAAGAAGTGAGGGCGAATGGGGATCAATGAGGGTACTCTGTGCTTGTCAGGGAGCAGCTAATAGGTAACACAAGCACTACAATATGCCGTCTTATCAGTATACGGTGCGCAGGCGCAGTGACGTCAAGTTTCACGTATCACAGCTACGTGTCGCGCAAAGTGAGAAAGCGCAGAAGTAAAAAAATATATGCTTTGAGATTATAAAAGATAGGGAAGGCCTATTTACCAGTTAAAAATGGTAGGATTGCACAATACTTTTCTTGACGTTTTAACATATTTCATGGTCTCTTACTGCGATACCTGCGGCTCAGCAACTACTTAACTTAGTGCTACCTAATATTTTTCTTCTTGTGGCCATTTAAAAGTTTTTGTGGAGGCAAAAATATTTAAAATATTAAAATTCTCGGGTTCTACAATCTACATACCAAAAACACGATCTCATTATGAGGCGCGCCGTATTGGGGACTCCGGATTAAATTCGACCACACTGATTACTGCCTGCGTACTGACGCTACAGTGCATTCGTACAATTTGACATCCTCTCTTTGATTTGATGAACCTTCTTTCAGATGAACACATTTGCTTCTGACTACCTTCATATATTCCATAACGGGGAGTAAGTAAGTTGTTAACAAACCTGCTAGTTGTGCCGCACATTGCAGCGTGCTAACAAAATGAAAAATCGGGCGAGATTGTGTAGCTTCACCGTTCCGCAGTAGGGTGTGCGCCCTTTTTTAGTCTGTCCATGTCCAGTTGCGTTGTTGTAATCATGAAGTATGTTGACGCCAGCTCCAACTGTCGCATGACGAAAACTGCTGACGTGGTGCATGTTTCAGGCATCACAGCTAGCCCTTCCCGGGAACAGTTAGAGCGTGCAGGCATAGTTGCACCACGGCAAGCATTCATTGTCGTCTTTGAGTTTTTTTGCAATGAAACTTTTATGTGTGCTTACCTGGCGCCGTCTTCTAAGATGACTGGTGTTTCCGGCATGCCAGCACGGCTCGTGCTGGGCCTTGCGTTATCGACACTGGTGCTAGACCCCTGAAGCAGAGAACCAGTGCTTCCATGGTCACTGGCACCTGTATGGCATGAAATAACAGCAATGATGATCATTCGCATGTGTGGAAGGGTGATTCATAGGAAATGAACATTTCATTCAGATGGATGGTGCGAGGTAAAAAAGTGTTTAGTCGTAGGGGAACGTTACTGCAGTGCTTGCGTACATGGCGCTTTTTCTTTCTAAAACTCTGTCTTGAGCGTATGCAAGAACTTCGTGCCGATGAGGGAGCCGAGAACGAGAAAGCTTCTGCAATGTTCGGCTCTTCTGACGAATACTAAGCTCCATCTCACACCCCGGACAGAACAGGAAAATGTTCGAGGCCACAAACGGCATTTCGGTTTCTTGAGCGTTCAACCCTCGAGCCACTATATTTGCTGCAGTATCCAGGCATAAGTCCATGAGATGCTTCACTATGTTCACGCTTTTTCTTGACCTCCTATATATGACACAAACCTGCGTCAGTCAAAGACGTACTCTCCTTTCAGTAGCCGTTTATCCGATGTCCCTTTACTGACTCCTGTAGCTGAAGTTACTAAGAAACCTCAGGCTGTAAGCAGTGCTTGTTTAGCAGCTCATTACGAAAACAAAAACGCCTGGTATCCCCTACAACATTGTGTAGGCCGTCGATAGAATACCAGAGAAATTTAAAAAAAGATTGCTCAATTAGCACACTTAACAGCCGTGTTGCCGACACCAGATCAGCTTGGAAAACAGTGGAGAAGCGTTAATTCACGGGTCAATGCCACAAAGCATGAAAGTACGTTACAAGTGCGGACTTTATAGTCAGTACTGCACGAAATGGAGCTAGGGACACACCTTCCCTAAATGTACAAACATTGCGTATATTTAAAAAACAAGATAATGCGAGAGATTAAAAAGGTGAAAATTACAGAAATTCCATTTGCTGGATAACCGTCGACACTTGGCGGTGTTGGTAAAGTGCGTCTTTATGCGCAATAAATTCGCTGCTGCCACGGTGCATTCATTGCGGCTGTGTGCCATGTTTGTTGTGACGTGCATTCGCAAGTTGCACCCGTGTCAAACGGCCATCGCCTACGTACCATCGACGCTGTAAGTCCCGTCGCGTATTGGCCCGCGCTGCGTGTTCCACTGGTAAGGGCAAGGGCCATCAGAAACCCTACAATAAATAAAGGTAGTGGTCTTAGAGACTACTTTGACAAAAGAAGTTGGAATTATAACGTGCAGAAGTGGAATCTCGTGGGGGTTGGTCAGTCAATATCGGAATGACTGCACAGCGCAAAAGACAAGGACGGAAGAAATGAGACAACACAGGCGCTGATTTACCAAAAGGCCAGAAGTATATCTTTTAGACATGAACCAAAAAATAAAAACACGATTTACATGACGTCACACTTCTCAATACCCCTTATCTCATCATGGCCACATATTTGATTTCGTTTTTGTTGAGGAATCTGAGGGCATGCTGATGATAAGGTCACCCAACCGCTGTTGTAAGCCTCTATAATCTCACAGGTGAGCTGTTCTCGGTGATTAGGAATTACGGCACATTTACCAAATTCAGTTGCCTGCAGAGCACTGGTAATTTCTCCGATGCAGAAAAAAACAACTTTAACAATTACTTTATTGCATATCTTCTTCCCACTGTGCGGAATCTTGTGCAAGTGCGGAACACCTTGACTCGCATCTTGTCTCTGGCAGTGTAGTCTGTTGGTGCTTTGGTTCCTTGCTTGACTTTCTTTAATATCTTTCCTGTTACTGACACTAACAAAAGCTCGAGATACCCTGCAGATGTCAGGCGGGAGGCCTGCGCAAGGAGACTGCGCTGTAAAGAGTGGCCACAAGAGTTATTTAAATCATTTGGGAAGCAAAGATTCAAAACGCTATGTTTTACCAACTTCGCATGTGCTGATAGATAAGGCACAATGGTTTGTTCCCTCGGTTCTCGTATTTCCAGGTCAAACGAGATATAGAGAAACCTAAGTAGCAAGTCTCAAAACCTTAACGAGGCATCCACTGGTATTTCATGCATCAGAACAAGAGGCGACAAGCACTCTTTGAATTCGCAAAGTGAATCAGAAACAGCAGGCTCAAAACCTTGACCTTCACCAGCAAAAAGTGACAAAAAGTCATGCACAAAGAGGAAAACATTTACAGCCAACTTTTACAAGGTGGCTATCAACAAGTCGGTCATTGTAAGCACGAAAAATGTATCTTGAGATTGTTGTTATGCAATAACCAACGTACAAACCACTTTGCAATGTAAATTTACACATTCCATGATGTAAACGTTGATCTTAAGTAGAATCCAAGCAGCTCAAGAAAGCCGCGCACCGAAAAAGCAGAAGAATTATAGAATGAAACAGTCGAAGTGGGCAGTACCGTCCTTAACGCACAGTAGCAGCGTATCGTGCAGTAGAGAGCAGAACAAGTCTTTCATGTGAATGGAGGACATGTTGAGACCATTTTCGTTACTTGAAATATACACGATGATGTCATTAGGGTCTTTCGCAAGAAAAAGGGTCGACATCTGTAAGCAGGCTAAGTTTCTCATGCAACAACAAAGCAACCGCTTTTTACCAAGTCCTCTTCTCAGTGATAATGACTCGTAGTGGTCAATCAACCTTGTGCGTTTTGACAGCGAAAAAAAAATCCAGGCTAGGCTTGCTGCTTTTCTGAATTGAAACTGGCTGACCAATTAGGTTCGGTGCGTAACAAAGTCTTTTAGCGTCCGTTCCTACTTTTAGGAACGTCTGCATTCTTCTACATTGCGTCTCCTTTTCACCCTGTGAAAGTGGATGTACAGTCGAGGGCAAAATTTTAGAGCCTACGGGAACGGTACTAAACTGCATCGCTGCGCCTTCTGACGGCTACGCGGCCAAGTTCGAGAGCGCGTACTGCACACGCGCGTCCTTTTTTATCTGCCAGCCTGCTCGTTATGTCGCTTCAACCGCGTGCGCACCGAAACGCGGGAGAGTGCAAGGTGCCACTTCTGCAGTCGCCGTGGAATCGTAGAGCGCAAAAGACATCGCTGCTTCCTGAGCTTATCACATAATTTGATTTCAGAAAAAGTGACGCAAAGCATGCGGCAAGGCGTAGAGAGTGGCGCGCTCCCTGCGCTGCCACTACAAATTAAGTGTTTTCGTCACGATATGGCGATATAATCACTCGGTTGATTCCACGGCGACTGCAGAAGTGGCCCGCGTTCCGGTGCGTGCGCGGTTGAAGCGACCGAACGAGAAGGCTGGCAGGTAAAAAAGGCCGCGTGTGCGCAGTACCTGTACTCGAACTTAGGTGCGCAGCCATCAGAAGGCGCAGCGATGCATCTTAGTCTTAGCTTAGTCGCCGCTCCCGTGGTCTCTAATATTTTACACTCGACTGTACAGCGAAGCTGTCTACGACGTCACACAAGCGCCACCACCAATAGGCGTCACACCGTCGAGATAAATGTAGCGTCCACGACATCGTTCGCTGCCTTTCCAATTGTGCTTTGACAGCGCGCTGCAGGTTCGCGGCATACTGACGCTTTCGTGTAACCCGCGTTCACGAAGTGAACGTCATTGCAATTTTCTAATGTTGCCCTGAAGTCGATTACGGTCGCAGCACACACTGCACGACCCATGCAACGGACAGAAAGCCAACTTATCAAGGACAGATGCATCCTGTGCCCACATTTGTCACGCGCACACGCAGGTGCGCCGGAGTGGTGCATATATAGGCATTCTAGTAGATATTCCGCCTGGTGCAAGTGCGTAATTTAACTAATTCAATTCTTCAAAGTGCGTCAGAAAATTGGTAAAGTACGACTTACACAGCCTGCAGACATGACAGCATGGGATTGTAATGTGAACATACAGAAAACATTGTGTTACGGAGAAACTCAAAATTACTCCAGCTCTGGAGACGAAAAATTTTTTTTTCTCGACGCGATGGTGTATGCGCATGGACGCACAAAATTTGTCGGGGTATCCATATACAGATTCGCTATGAAGCGATATGTCGGCTCAGCAGTTTAACACAGAATGAACAGCCGCTTGGGCTTTTGAGCAAAACACGTCATTTGGTAGGTAGGTAGGTAGGAAACTTTATTGACGCCCTGAAGTAGTCACCCCTCGTTTTCACGGAGGGAGGACCGCGGGCCGCTCCCACGTCGGGACGGGAAGGCCAAGCCTCACCGCCGCATCGTGGGCCTTCTGGACTGCCTTGAGTTGATCGAACCAGTCATGACTCTTTATCAGTAAATAGAATGTGTATTGCGGGATTCCTTGATCCGTGTGGTAAAAGAGAAAAACCGTACAGCAAAACAGTATATGGGGCGTGAACTAGTCACACGACGTTAGAAGGATGCAAAGCTGGTGTGTTGGCACCCGTCCATGCTCAGTAATAAGCAAAAAAAAAAAAAACATAAACTAAGAAAAAAACGCAAACCTCAGCAAAGAAAATAGGACCAAGCGCTGCTCTCAGCTGAGCAAATTTACACAATAACGGTTACGGAGCAACCCCTCACTGTGGAACTTCGGCAAAAGTGATAACGAAGACTGTCACTTGCGTACCTTGTGTCTATGCTAACCGCTAAGCTAGTCGTATGTTTTCCACGTACTGCTCACAGCAACTGGCCACTTTTCATAACAGACAAGACAATTGAAGACGAAGTTTGCCCTTCCAACCAAGAAATTTCCGCCTATTCAATAAGCGGGAGGCAGCGTTGGTATCAGTTGCTTCACACTGCGTAAAAGAAAAAAGAGACAGCGGAGCTGATGGGCACCTAGCTTGTCCTGGCTTCTGGGCTGGGCTCAGCACTACCAAGTCATCCCCAGCATTTTCCAGAATTTATCGCGAAGCGCGGCCTCCTCGCGACCGCCCAAAGATAGTACGAACCATCTTTGAGCATCCTGTGGCTTCTACTGATCGAACGCCGCGCACGCGCTTACATAGCTGTTACCTCAAGGTGAGCGCTTGCGCCGATCAAATCGTTATCACGGCGCATGCGCGTGCAGACGACGCAACGCATGCACCACCCTTGTGAATCTATGTGATGCTGCGCGTTTTCAAATCTCGCCAGCAGTTGGCGCTCCGCGGACCGCTCGCCACGCGCTCGTGTGTTCCCTCCAGGAGTGGGCCGTACTCTACATAGTCGAAAAATTCCCTTTTGTACCCACCTGTTGACATTCGGCACGATTGCTTGTCCTATGCGTTTGTTGCCTAATGGCAATTAATGCAAACGGACCCGGAATGAATCGCACCCGGAATTGAAGCCGGGACTTCGAGCTAAAGCACCGCAACGGCACAGCCACGTGAAGTACAATAATCAGACATAAATAAAAAATATTTTCTTCGATAAATACATTCGCTTCATGGTGTGACAGAAATCGTATCTTTACCGCTTAACCGCTGACTTTGCGTTGAGCATGGCGATATTTCAGCGCTGCCCAAGCATCGACGCGCATAAAGCTAAGAAATCCGCCGATTTAAAAGCTCAAGTTCGCTGCCAAAATGGCACGTTTTATGTGGGAGCGAATGTATAGCTGTTAAAGACTATTCTGGGTCGAGTCTGTGGGTGACAGCATTCGATGAAATTTTGAAAAGCGAGCTCACGTTCTGTAGGCACCCAAAGTAGATGAAGCACCCTGGGTGTTGTCACGGCTTGTACTTGGGGTTGCTTCGTCTGTGGAGCTGAACGCAGGAGGCGTGCTTCTTTTTTCAGCCATGACGGACGTTTCTATGCCAAGGAATTGGCATATATTCGCAACTGCGCGATGGTGAATCCCCGCGCATGCGCACTCAATGCCAAGAAACAACGCCAACAAATAAACATCTTGGCACTTCGAGATTTTGAATAAAATGACAGCGCATATCTGGAAAAAAACGAGCCAATATAGAGTACGCCACTAGTCTCAAGCTAAATTGCAAATGTTTGAACGCTAGCACAGCCCCCCCCCCCCCCCCCCGATAACCCTTGCTATCTTTCCGCAAAATTATTTAACCAAGCTAGCTCTCACTTCCACAAGTAAAATAAAATAAACCCGGCAGATCGCACGCCCTCTGGGAATCGATGTTATGCGAAGCAGTGTGAGGGGACATCCCCAAGTTAACGAAATGACCATCAGAGCACCAAGACGTAGGCGGCTGTTTCATGCCGAACATGACACGCATGTCATGGCATTCATGTCATGAGTTCCTCAGCACTCCCTCTAGCTACACCTATAGTCGGGTACAACATTAGAAGGCAGCGGCATGTGGCCGTCAAAGGCGGATGCACGTGAGCCTCCACCAATGAGCGCGCACTATAGACAGACGTCATAAGCCGGAGGGCCGGTGACCACGCCGACGGAGAACATGGCAGCCCGCCCATCGAACTGGGCCGAGTCGCGCCGGTGGGGCTTTTTCTTTAGTCGCGGAGGCAATAGGCTGCCGCGCGTCGGTCATCTGGGCGGGACCTCTCCTGTCTTCTTATGTTGTACCCGACTATAAGCGACCTTAAGGCGAACGCCATAGTCATACTCATGACTACGAGGTGCTACCCAAAAGTTTCGAGAACTTGAAAAGCACGGGTAAACTGAGTGCGGTACACATTTCTGCCTCTAGATGTGGCTAGCAGTATGCCTTGAGGATCAGTGTGCTGAATGACTTGCATCGAAGAAGTTCTGCTTTCCGAAGGGTTGTTTTACAACCCAATATTTCACTGATTTGGCGCATTTCTCAGCAACCAATATGGCAGACTTCAAGAAGCGAATAATTTGGATCTGGTTTGGCTTTAAACTTGGTAAAACTGCGGAAGAAACTCATCGTATGCTAGAGGACGCTTTTGGAGTCGACGTCATGTGCCAAAGTAGGATGTTCTTATGGCATAAATGCTTCAAAGAGGGTCGAATGTGTGTTGATCACGATGAACGTTCTGGACGCCCGTGAATGAACACAACACCGGAAACCATAACGGAAGTACGTAAGGCTATCCTTGACAATCACAGGCGAACTGTAAATGAATGATGTCTGCGACATTGTAGGACAGTTGTACGGCACAGTTCTGCGAATTTTGTCGGATGTTTTGAACATGAGGCGCATTTCTGCAAAATTCGTGACAAGACTGCTCAGCGACGAACAGAAGCTGCACCGTGTTTCAGTCTGTGAGGAACTGAAGCAACAAGTCAGAGACAATCCCACATTCTTCTCCAGTGTAATAACAGGGGATGAGACATAGGTTTATGGCTATTATCCTCAAACCAAACAGCAGTCGTCGCAATGGAAGTCTCCAAAGTCTCAGCGGCCGCAAAAGGCACGTCAAGTTTGTGGGAATGTGAAGTACATGCTCACTGCTTGTTTTTTTTTTACGTACACGGAATTGCCCACAAGGAATTCTTACACCCTTCACAAACCGTGAATCGTGAGCTTGACTTTGATGTTTTGGGTGCTTAAGAGAGAGCATTCGTAGCAAGCGTCCGGAGGAGTGGAAGAACAACTGGCTTCTTCATCACGACAATGTGCCCCCTCACACATCACTCTTTGTTCGACCTTTCCTGACTTTCAGACAAATCGCAGTACTTCCGCACCCACGCAGTTCACCTGAACTCGCCCCTTGTGACTTTTTCTTGTTACCGAAGTTCAAGTTGAGGCTTAAAGGACGTCGGTTTCACACTGTTGAGGAGATCCACTCGGAATCGCATGCGGACCTCAACACACTGTCGCCTGGAGACCTCCATGAACACATGAAATCACTGCAGATACGCGGGGTCGGTGTATACATACTCAAGGAGACTACTTTGAAGGATACAGGGCAGATTAGACCTTTTGGTCAACATTTTCTTTTCTACGACTGAATTCCTGGAACTTTTTGGTAGCACCTCGTACGACTTCGACCATCAATCTTTAGCCTTTTCTTTCACTTAGTACCACATTCGAATCCATTCCATTGGTTTTTGAGTGTTAATCGTTTTTTGCTGAGTCATTCTCATTTTTGCTGAGTGATGATAATGATTATGACTTCTACCACAATTCTTTAGTGTTTGCTTCACTTAATGCCAACGTCCTAACCCATTTCAGGCGTTTTTGAGTATTATTCTTTTTTCGCTGAGTCATTGTCATTTTTGCTGAGTCATGCCCATGAGTATGACTTCTACCACCATTCTGTAGTGTTTTCTTAACTTAGTGCGCACGTCCGAACCGAATATATTGATTCTGTAAACTGCGACCAATCGGCTGATTCAGAAATACGAGCATGCGGGCAAGCGTGTTGCTGCATTTATTTTTTTTTTTAATTTTTATTCAGGGAACACTGCAGGCCATCAAGAAGCCCTAGCAGGGGTGGATATAGATACATTAAAGTAATAGAAGTATACGCGTATATACAATACAGATGGATCAATACAATTACACCAAGTACTATAAAAAGAACAAAACCAAATAAGGCAGAAAGATTGGTAACAAAACGAAACTAAACGAGGATGCCTTTACACACCTATAAACTCTACAATAAAGGACCCAATTGTAGGTTAGGTTATACAATCAGGGTAGTGAAAAGGTACCTAATACTGTACCAAAAACAAGGCAACAACGTCCCAATAACAAATGAGCACATAAGGAAACAAGATACCAACAAAGCAGAAAAAAAAAACACTACGTCATATGTAACCATTTGCTCGATTATCTCGGTGCTGTGTGGCCACGCCGATGGAAGAACGTTCCACTCATTTACCATGCGTGGAAAAAAAGGAAATTTTAACGCATTAGTTCTGGCACTGAAAGGGGTAAGGGACACAGCGTGGTGTGGCGTTGTTTCTCGGGTGAAGAGGGGCGATATGTAATCATCTGGATTTCAAGCTAGTTTCCTGTGCTTCAGCTGAAAGAGAAACTTTAATCGCTGAATCTTGCGCCGAAGCTGCAATGTTTGAATGCCATGTTGACGCATTAAGGTGGTCGGGGAGTCTGTCTGGCTGTCGATACTTTGAATAAATAAACCGGATAGCTTTCCGCTGGATCCTCTCGAGTGCATCGATGTTCAGCTTCGTGTGCGGATCACAAACAAAAGTTGCATATTGAAGCTTCTTTCGAATAAGCGACGAATATGCTAAAAGTTTTGCCTCGACCGATGCTTGTTGTAATTTAAGTCTGGGGAAATAGAGTTTGCGAAAGGAGGACGCGCAAACGTTTGATATGTGCGAATTCCATTTCAATGTGTTTGTTATAGTTACACCTAGGTATTTGAAGTTTGTGACCTCAACAAGTGGCTGCGACGCAAGCGAGTACGGAAAGGGAAAACGTGGGAATTTCCTACTTCTTTTCATGAAAACAGTTTTCTGGGCATTAAGAACCATGTCACATTATTCACACCACTTATGAATTTTCTGTGAATATAATTAAGCACTGCTTGATCCTCACAACATTTTACTTCAATAAGTAACACACAATCATCAGCAAAACGTCGGATGCAAACTGGCCCACTAATTACATCAACAATATCATTTATGTATAATGAGAACAACAAGGGCCCAAGGACACTTCCTTGTGCTACACCTGATCTCACTGGTAGTTGCTGTGAGTAATGGCCATCGGTACTTACAAACTACATTCTGTCGCTTAAATACGCTTCAATCCAAGAAACTATGAATTTGGGTAAGCCTAGAGACTGAAGCTTGAAGATTCGATTTGCATGACATACAAGATCAAATGCCTTCTTAAAATCCAAGAATATAACGTCAACCTGACCTGACTTATCCAGAACCAAGGCGAAACTATGAACAACTGTTGTCAACTGGGTGACTGTGGAGAGACGCTTTCTAAAACCATGTTGAAACGGGATTATTACGTTATTATCGGCTAAAAACTTGTTTATGTACTTCGCGATGACATGCTCCAGAAGTTTACAACATGACAACGTCAATGAGATTGGTCGATAGTTTGTTAATAGCATGGTGTTTCCTTTTTTCAAGACAGGAACGATTCTAGAAATTTTCCGATCAGTAGGAATGTTAGCTGTTGACAGGGACACACGAAAAATAAGAAATTTAGCAAGTATCTCGGCCTACCGGCGAAGAAAGGGGTTCGGTATATCGTCAGGTCCAGGTGAAGACTTTGTCTTTAAATTAAGTAACATACAAACAACACCGTGTTCTGATATAATGGTAGGTATTTCGTAGCAGCTTTTAAGACTCCGCTGTAACGGTTTAGTTTGGCTAGAAAAAACACTGTGAAAGTAGTCACTGAACTTCTCAGCTATTCTACGTTTGTCATCGATAGTCACACCATCGCACATAGTGCGATCAACTGACTTCTTTTTTGTGGAAAGGTATCGCCAGAACTTCTCAGGAGAATTTCTAATGAAATTAGGAAACATGTAGTTGAAGTAATGGTGCTTAGCGTTATAGATTGCCTCGTTCAACCTTGTCAGTGCCATTTCCACTGTTTTATTATTTGATTTTGCTTGTTTTAGTCTTTTAGTTCTTCGTTTGAGGTGTAATATATCCCTCGTTACCCAAGGATTGTTTTTGCGCGTTTTTTAATTTTATTTGGCACGAAATTATCAAGACAGCACGCACACAGGCCCTTAAATGTATTCCACAGTGATTCGACATCATGTACTTGAAAGTTGTCTAGGTTATGAAGCAGATAATCCAGAATACTTTCGTCCTTAGCGAGAGAGAAGTCTAATCAGAACTGGCGTGACAATTGTTGTTTGCACCTCGAGGGAGCACGTAAGACATACCATACGGTGGTCAGAGATGCCTTCCTCTACAGTTATACTGTAATTTTCAATCGAACGGCTGATAAAAATAAGATCTAGTATTGAAGTAGAATTATTTGAATGCGAGTTGGTTGATTAACAATCTGGGAAATGTTAGCACTGAGCATAATGTCAGACACATAATCAACATGTTCACATTTGTCACAATTCGAGAATGGCCGATTCCAATCGGCATTTGGAACGTTAGAATCCCCAGCTATAATGATTCTGTCATTCTGAAAGCTCGCCACGTCATCACACAGCCGATGCCAAAATTCAGGGGGAGAATCGGGTGCACGATAAACTGCAATCATAAATAAAGGGCGTTGCTGATATGATAACTTCAGCGTGATACTTTCATAGTTATCAATTTGGTGCGTCAGTAAAGCCGGTATATCTCTTTTCACAAGTACTGCAACTCGCCCTCCCCGTGAACGTCTGTCTTTTCGAAAAACTTGATACGAGCGACGAAAAACATTTTCTTCGTCAATGTCACTGTGCAACCATGTTTCTGTGATTACAATAACGTGGGGAACATAACTTAGAAGGATGCATTCAAGTTCATAAGCTTTGTTTACAACGCTGCGTGCATTTATGTTTAGGAGCCGAAAGTAAGATTCTTGAGTCTGCTCTTGTCACTTTTCATAGGAACGCTTCTCGCGGCTCGGCATTTTAACACGGCAGTTCTTGCTTTCGTCCCAATAATACAGATCACCATCGATCCGCAGTTTATTATGTGTAAGTGTTACTCTCTTGCCTTGTTCTTTTTCGCTTTTGGCGCTATTCCACAAAAGCTTTCTTTTCCTCGATGTATTAGGCGAATAGTCATTGTGGATGGATAACTTCGTTCCTTTTAGCTTATATGCGTTTTTCAGTACTTCTTTTTCATTATAATCCTGAAAATATACTATCACAGGTCTCAGTTTACCCATCTTTCCAAGGCGGTGAATTCTTCCCACTGATTTGCAGAACGCCTTTAGCTTTTCACAAAAAACCTCAGTAACAGCTTTCTGTTTCAGATCCTGTTCAGTCTCTTTTGAATTTTCAGGTACACCGAAGACAGTAAGGTTAGATAAGGTGTCCTCAAAGTCAACGACCTTCTCAAGAAGGAAACTAAAGGCTCATTCACACCGGCGACTTGAGGAGGTCGCGCGACCATTTGCGACTCGCGAACAAAAAGCGACTAAAGGCGACTGATGTTCACATCGGCAAGCCCGGCTGAGCGCGACCTGCAAGTCGCAATCCCGGACATTCTCGTTCTTCAGCGAGAATTCTAGGGATCTACGCAGTCAGCGCGCACTTCGCTGGCACTATGTAAATTGATTTCGCGTTCCGGCAACAGCCATGCATTTTGTTTCGAGCGATGGCTGGATTTTGATTCGAGCGAACAGGAAGACGCCGTCCCTGTGCTGATGTGCTCCGCCGGGGTGTCAGCTGTGGCAGCGCGGAAGCCTCCGAAGAAAACGCGACGCTCGTGGGTGCGCCCGTGCCTCCGCTCGCGTGAAGTGACCGGAAAGCCGCCTCCTGCCCGAACTTTGTGCGCATGACAACGAGTATTATCGAGAGAGAGCAAGTTGTAATCTCTAGTTCGCATTGCGCATTATTCGGTGCATAATATTAAAGCAAAGCTGTTCACCCGCTGTTCACCTTTGGGTGGCGTACTCATTCAACGAACGGCAGCTGGAAAAAGGGTTTGTGTTGTGCTCTCTTTTCCTGCTGTTTAGCTTCCAGCGAATGCGACCGCGTACATTCGACACGTTGCTGCAACTGCTGCGTCCCAGAATCACAAGGCAAGACACCAATTACCGGCCTGTAGCCTGCATATCGTGACGCGGGCATTGCATTTGGCGTGGACGACGACACACATCACTTTCAGCGCGGCGCTGATTGGTTGAGTAGCTTTGCGACCACGGTCGCGCGACTGAAAAATCGCGCAGTGAGCGACTGGCCCAAAATGGTTGCTTTTCGAGAAAAGCAACCATTTGCGACCATTTGCGACTGGTCGCTTTGCGACCAACTTGGTCGCGCGACCACTGTCAGTCGCCGGTGTGAATGAGCCTTAACAGATTTTTCAATTTCGTCTATGGGAGCGGTTCTCCTTTCCAGCTCAGTGAACCGGCGATTAAATTCAGTAAATAAGTCCTGCAAACTAATCTGCTGGGTTCTAAGTGGTACAACTTCAGCAACTAATGTGTTCTGACCTTCCCGCAACTACTTTGGCATCTCCTGAGTAGTACGGGCAGTATTTAATTCCACATCCTCACTTAAAAGTAGCATGCACACGCAAAACACTTCACAAGCAATGTCAATGCACTTCATGGGGCACGGCAACACCACAAGGCCACGAAAGTCACTCCTAATAGTACAACAACTTTCACCAACCTGCGCGAACCAAAAAAGGTGCTCGCGAGGCAACATGCCTAGGGTTGGTCCGCCGTGCCCACTGAAGCGAAGATTCTGCGATACCCGCCGTGGTTGCTCAGTGGCTATTGTGTTGGGCTGCTGAGCACGAGATCGCGGGATCGAATCCCGGCCATGGCGGCAGCATTTCGATGGGGGCAAAATGCGAAAACACCCGTGTACTTAGATTTAGGTGCACGTTAAAGAACCCCAGGTGGTCCAAATTTCCGGAGTCCCCCACTACGGCGTGCCTCATAATCAGATCGTGGTTTTGGCTAAAGCCCGATAATTAAAAAAAAAAAAGGTTCTGCGATGCGGCTTCTATAGCAAGCGGATAAGACGTGAACAGCCCAGGAGATGGCGCTCCAGCGATGCCGTCACAAGCCCAATGAAGATAGTGGCAACACATCTCTGGCACTTCCTGATCGTAGCTGCACGTGTCAACACTGCTGTTGTAGACGGGAAGATCCAGATGGGCGGCCATTCCAACTTGAAAAAGGAAAGCCTGCAAGAACCGAAAAAGTTGCTCGTAAGGCAACATGCCGAGGGTTGGTCCGCCGTGCCTACTTAAGGAAACGCTGCTAGGAAGTGGTTATTTAAGTCGTAATTTTGATGCATTCTATTCCAAGTGAGGAAGAAGCACAACCGAGTCAAGCGCTAAATGAATGTAAGAATATGAAGTGTGTGATACCTTGCAATTACTGGCCTGCTTATTTAATAAGCAGGCGCCGGAGTTTACAAGAGCGTGTTCTATGAGTCGATCTGTCGCATCGCAACGAGAGCCTCCCCGAAAATTGTGGTGCATTGAATCTACCAGCCATAAAATGCTGCTTTTGTTGGCCAGTTCTTGCTACCCCTTGTAAATTCACCTTTTTAAATTGTTCCCTCATGTTCTTCCACGTAACAATATGTAATTAGGTTGAATGCACTATAGAGAAGTGATTGTAACTACCCTATAAAATAGAAATACTCGTAAAGACACTGTCTAGAGAGGCGCTTCTAGAGGGACGGAGTCAGGGGAATACAAATCATCTGGGCACCGGGCCACTCTGGCCTGCCGGGTTCCGCGAATGCGCATGACTCGGCTGGAGGTTTCGCGGACCGAGCCGACGTCACCAACACCAACACGGACGCATTCGCAATCCACCGGTCGGGCAGAGATAGGCTCGTGTCCTCCAGGAAAGTCATAGATCATTACAAACTAGCACGCTTAGATGCCCGTAAGCACATTTCTCGTTAAACAAGTGGCAATTGGTGGCTTGCCGGCTAATACAAGCCAACACATTCCCTAACACCATTGCCTTCAGTCACTATCACCCAGGCATATACACAGACATATGTAAGCATTTTAACAACGGATGACCTTCAAACCATAATCTGGGCATGCCGAAAGAAACAATAAAATAACAATAACAGGTCAGAAACACAACAACAAACTTTAATAATACGAGATGAGGAGCAACGGGAGACCATGCCGCTCAGATCGGACCCGGATGTTCAAGCAAGACTACTCCAAATCGCTGAAGACGACGCAGCGGCCCAGGAGCTGCCGGCCGCCGTCTTAAGTGGAGAGGGGGGAGGTTTAGAGTCTTTACGCCCTCCTCTAACCACATTTTGGGCAAAATAAAGTTATTTCTTTCTATCTCCCTCAACTCTGGGTTCGCGGCTCTTCACTGACAAGCCCTCACGCTAGAATCGGACGACAACCATCGCTTACCCCCTTTTCTAGGCAGGGGAACGGCTGGTGATTTTGCCTCTTTGGCTCCCACGTGTGACAAGGGTAGTTCAAGGGCAGGTTACACGCCTTCGAGCCCACAGGGGTATGCGCCATTGAGCTTGGACTCATTCTGCACAGTCACCAGGATCGGCCCACTTGACACGGGTACGCGCCTTTGAGCTTGGACCCTTTCCGCACTGTCACTATGATTGGCCCACTTTTCAGCGTGACGCCACCACCACTGCCGCCGACACTTGTGAGCCTATAAAGCTTCGCTTAAAAGCAATCGAAGACGGGGAGAGGAAAAGGCGGCCGGCGAATTTTCCCGTATGGGTCAGTCTGGCGTTTACGCAAGGCCCAAGTGAAAACGTGTGCCTCCACCGAAGTATCTTAAACGTCCCTGGCACTCGGCATAGGCTCAACTACTCTGATCGTCTTTTCCCCGGACAGGGCTTTAAGCCGGGAACGGGGAAGCACCGGAGGATCCGAAGCCCATGTGCTGGAGTAAGTGGTACCACGGCCCACCAAACACATGGAGACACAAGTCCCTGCGGTGCAATTGTGTGCAAACCACAGTGTGATGCTTACACAGCAGAATGGACATGAAACGTCACCCTAAATAATTTAATAATTTTACTGTGTGTTAAATTATTGCGAGGCGACAACAACATGGCCATTGGTTTTGCTGTTTATAATTCCAGTTCTCCAAGACGCCCTCAACCGACAATTCATGTAGCTGACGGTTTAAATATTTCGTCAATGAAAGAAACAACACTTTTTCTGACGTTTTCTTTTTTTATTTCAAGGCATTTTGTGAACATCTCGAATTTCCGCAGTAATAGTTTTTGAGAACTAAGTGGTGGTCTGCTACTCGCCTCATTCTTATCTTACTGCGCCGAACTGGAAACACGTCTGGGGACAACAGCTTTTTTTTAATTAGGGCACCATTTATTTAAACGATCTGTTCTTCAAAGCATCGTTTTACAACGGAGCTGTTATACGCTAGTTTCCAGCATATGACTGTGTACGTAGACCGAGCTCGTAGACCAAGAACTCGTCGTCTTCTTCCACAGCTGGCTCGCTGGTGCCACACGCGCTCGTGCCACTGCTCACGCGTTCGTAGTCGTCTCTACACAGCAGGCTCCGCTGCCGCTCATCATTCCAGCGTAGCATTTCACGTCACTTCTGTTGTCGTAATGAGGAGCCCACGTTTACAGGGGTATGACCCATTGCTTAAGGGGGTCATCTTCATCATCAGCCTATATTTAGGTCCACTGTAGGACGAAAACCTCTCCCTGCGATCTGTAATTACCCCTGCCTTTCGCTAGCTGGTTCCTGCGAATTTCGTAACTTCATAACTCCACCAATTTTTCTGCCATCCTCGATTGCGCTTCCCTTCTCGTGGAGCCCATACTGTAAGTGCAATGGCCCACCGGTTATAGATCCTACACACTACATGGCCTACCCAGCTTCATTTCCCAATATCGCTCCAATATCGTCTATCCCGTTTGCTCTCTGATGCTATCTTCCTGTCTCTTAACAATTGGCTTAATATTTTTCTTTCCGCCGCTCTTTTTGATGTCCCTAACTTGTCCTCGAGCTTACTTGTTTACCTCCACATTACTGCCCTTTATGTTATCACCGGTAGAATGTGATGATGGTACACTTTTATTTTTAACGGCTCCCAGTCAGGATTTGGCGATGCGTGCCGTATCCACTCCAACCCAATTTTATTTTTCTGTAACTTTTCTTCTCATGATCAAGGTGCCCTGTGCGTAATTGACCTCAATACACGTGCTCCTTTTCAGATTGTAAAGGCTTACTAGGGATCCTGAATTCTGGTTCCCTTCCCAGTATGTTCAACGTTAACTTTGTCTTCTGCATATTAATCTTCAGCCCCAATTTTACACTTTCTCGGTTAAGGTCCTCAATCATTAGTTGTAAGTGCACTTACAACTAATGATTGTTTCTGAGCAGGACAATGTCAATCTGCAAACCCAACGTTGCAGAGATATTCTCCGTTGATCCCCAATCCTAAGGCTTCGCAGCCTAAGAACTTCAATACTCCTTCTAAGCATGCATTGAATAGTATTGGAGATATTGTGTCTCCTTGCCTAACCCCTTTCTCAATAGGTAGCTTTCTCCTTTACTTGTGGAGAACCACTGTACCTAAGGAGTCGTTGTAGATATTTCCTAAGGCGTGCAAGTGTGCTTCCTGTAATCCTTGATTTGGCAACGCATCTATGACTGCTGGTATCGCTTAAGGGGATATGATCCGCTCATTGTGTTACGTGACGGACAGATTTAATAACGAAGGTGATACGCGAAATGTGTGTGCGTAGCTGACGTCACAATGAGCACGAATTAGCAGAATAAATATTTGCGTACCTCGGTTCAAAATTTAGCGTCGTTGCCGCCGAGTACGCCGATGTCTTTGCCGTGCAGAGTCAGGACGGAATCGTTGTCGCAACGGTCTACGTTTTTCCCGGGACATCAAAGGGAGACCTGAAGAACTTGATGATAAACGTCTTCGGCTGCATCACCCCTACCGGCTCCACTCCAATCGTATTTGTGAGTGATTTCTACAAAGACCTGTCTCGGCCAGACGGAAAGTGATTCTTGGCGTTTCTCTGGGAAAGATTCGGCATTCAGTGCCATACAAACATCTGTAGGCCTACCACACGTCATCGGCACTGCATAGACTTGACGTTCGCGAAAAACGTTTCTAGCGTCGTTACAGAAGCCATGGCCGTCTACCATATGAGCACAAACTAAGTCAACTTAGTGAGAAAATAATAAAGATGGTAGAAAATGACAATTCATGCAGTATGTGTCTTTATTTAAATGAGTATAGTTTATCACCATATCAGCTTATGCTGGTCATCCACCTTCACAGAGCGGAAATTCACTGAATGTTTATGGTGCTTTCACATAAGCTAGCCAGTGAGGCCAAATTGGCAAGCAGTGGCTATTTCCGTTATTTTTGAGTGCGTTGATTGGTACGGAAATAGGCGTTTTCGTGCTCGCAGGCAGTACTTCAAAAATACGTGGGCGCCATATATATATAGTTGGGAATCTAGAGAGGGCATTTATCTTCCCGGTAACTTGAGTTGAAGTTTCCAACTTATGTACTTTCTGGCACTCATCCTGATGTTATGTATTTGGGAAGGAGTAAGCTGTTTCTTAGAGGGTTGTCGCCTAAACCGATAAAATAGTGTTCAGCACACATAACGATGGCCCTACAATACGTAACTCGCTACCAATACGTCTTTCCGTGGTTGGGACTGTTGGGCTAGGTTTGGATCCGCCGTATGACCTCTCAGATGTTTCCACTGCCTACTAAATCAGTGCCTAAATACGCGTTCCTCAATAAAATAAAACTCTGCCTGTCTCATGCCTGTCGGCAACTTTTACATTAGCACATACAATTGTGAGCTTTGTTGGCGCTCTTCCGAGTTCCAGACTATTAGCACTACGAGGCGTGTCCGAAAAGCGTCCAAGCTTTAGTGAGCAGAAACACATTGATTAGGAGGTACAATACCCTAATACCTTTCAATGTAGTCTCCTTGGTTAGGCACACACTTTTCCCAGCGCTCCCGCCATCCTTGGAAACTCATCTGGAACGTCTTTTGGAATGGTGATCAGTCAGGACCTTCACATTCCGCGTGATGCCTTTTCGTGACTCAAATCGGCTTCCTTTCAGCGGCATTTTCTACTTGGGGAACAGCCAAAAGTCACATAGAGCCATGTCAAGGGAACAGGAAGCCTTACGAACCATAGGAATGATGTGTTTTATGAAGAAAGTCTAAATGAGATGACGAGAATGTGCAGGTCCGTTATCTTGATGAAGCTGCCAAATTTTTGCTGCCTATAAATCTGGCGTGTGCTGCGCACAACATCACGGAGGCGACGAAGTTCCTCCTGGTGGTATTCCTTTGTGATGGTTTGGCCTTGTGGTGCGTATTCATGATGCACCACCCCATGCGAGTCGAAGAACACAGTTAACATTACCTTGACATTGCGGCGCGCCCGCCGTGCTTATTTTGGCCTCGAGAATGCCGCATGATTCCAATGTGACGGCTGCATCTTGCTGTCTGGGTCGTACACCTAGACGACAACTAATCGCTATGGTCACGGTGTTCATACAGTTGAAGTTTGAGGTTTATTGTATACTCAGTGCAGATACATAAGTATAGATATGTAGTACAGAAAAATGTCCCGTAGTGAAAACACTGTTGGGGGCGGGGGGTGTAGAATGTTAAAAAACACCAATACTACTTAACAGCTGAAAAGCAGCAAAATATAAAAACACAAAATACAAATACAGATGGAAATACACTTCGAGGCGCAAGAATAATACAATGGACAATATAAAACGATAGGGATAAGGGATAAGCTGAAGTAGGAAAAGAACCAAACAGTATTCCAAACGTCAGAAATGAAGTTGTGTTTAAAAGCCATGTTCGATATACGGTTCTATAGGTTAAACATGAAATTGCGAAGCTGATGTTTCAATGACGATATAGAGAAGGCACACTTAATGTTATAAAGCAAGGAATTGCAAAGTTTGATTCAAACAAATGCTACTCTTTGAGAACCATAGTTATTTCATACCTTGGGGAGTATAAATTTATTATTGGAGGAAAATCGCATAATATTTGAATTCTCAAGCTCTAGGATAATAAAAACAATTTAGAAGGTTGCGGTCTTTAACTGCTTGATAAGCAAATGTGCAGATACTAAATGCGATTTTATTGGCAATATTCAGTATGTGAAGTTCCCGCTACAGATCAGTAACATGTGAACGTTGGTTGCTCCAGGCGAGAATGCGAATCGCTTGATTCTGTAAAAGTTAGAGATAAGAAAGGTGGCAATGATATGTTCGATCCCAGGAATAAATACATTAATTTAAACGTCTGTGAATGAATGCTTATTACAAGGTGACCAAATTAGTCAAGTCAAAGTAGCATCTAGTTTTCTTGTAGGGTCAGAAATCAGTTCGAAGTAGCTTTTCACTGAGTGCACGTCCGTTTATCGGGGTCCAAATCTAAACACGGTGGCCAAACTGGTACTCCATATACTGTGGTCGAAGATTGTAGCGTCCACTGTCCGTCCATGGCTGGTGCTTGATGCGTAGGCAGGCGAGTTGTGCTTCTTCGGCGTGCTGCAAACAGGTGGCGTCTCCAAGATCCTCTTCTGCGGTGATGTGCGGTAGCATTACGTTGAGAGCTTTGGGATCCTTCCGCGAACAAGCTTGAACGCCGTGATCGGAATTGTTTCTTGCACTGCGGCGTTGTAAGCGAAGGTTACGTATAGAACGCTGGCATCTCACGTCTTGTGTTCGACGTGCGTGCAAATTCGAGTCGGTCTTATAAGGTGACCTCCGGCTGCCCGCATTTGGGCGCCTTGTCATGTAGTGATGACCTTCTCCGACTAGGCGATGATGGATTCGCTCACGGCGGAATAGTCGGCTCCTGTGTGCACTAAAGCGTCGACTGCGTGGTCATCGAGACGCACGTTGAGGTTGGTGGTGCATGGTCTTGCGTTAGTTATTTATGGGCGTCGGATCATGGCTGCGTCGCATTGTCTCGCTTTTACGTCCGGTCGTCACGTCTTCTTTCGGCGGCGTGTGTTTGCATTAGGAGCTTCGTCGGAATTGCAGCGTGTCCTTGCTACGTCATGTAGATTGATCTTGTGTAGGCGGCGGAGGATCTTCGGCATTTCAACGAACAGTAGCCGCAACTCCATCAGTTGTCGCTTTTAGTTCATCGGATATCGGCTCAAAGACCGGCCACGGATTGGGCCAGTGTAGTGTGGGCGCTGCAGTGAGGTAGTGCGTTGGCGACGGGGATCGGGAAAGTCGTCGGGGTCTTCACTAAATTGCAGTCAAGTTGTCACCGATGTGACGTGGTCGTCGGCCTTGCTGTGGACGCAGAGAGTAGCCGGCGAAACCTTGTCGTCCTATCTAACGGTATGGGCATCGCCAATAGACATGGCCGGCTTCTCCGCAGTGGTAGCAGAGCGGGCGATGTTCGGGTACACGTCTGTCTTTCTCGCGGCGTTGCATGGTATGATGATCATGTCCATTGGCGGCTGCAACTGCCGATGGAATTGCGGAGTTACGGCGCTCTGGTTCGGGCGTGGATGGGGAAACAGATGATGGACGACGACGACGTATGTCATCATTTCCGATGTGAGCCGCGGTAATTCAGGCACTCTAAATGACTGCTGGAACTCCTCTCAGACGACGTCAACAATTAGGGCTACATGAGGTTGCGCCGATTAGAACATACTATGCATTTCTTCGGGTACAACGGCTCTGGTGGCTTTTCCGAGCCCATTGGAACCTAGTGCTCCGATTTTTCACTTCGGCGAAAACACTACGCGGTTATGTTGCCGACTGCGCATTTGCAGCATGCAGTGAATAGTATTGGAAAGATTGTGTCTCCTTGCCTGACTGATTGTGTCTCCTTGCCTACCTTGGTTATTGCAGCACAAACATTGCAAGCGACACGGGGACTGTCATTGTGGCTGTTCACAGAACCATGGTCTTCCTAATCTTCTCGGGTCGACGTCCGTACTCTTGCGGTAGTCGTAGCCTGTGGCTAGCTCACATCCCCATGACCAGGTTTATGTTGTTTTCGCGGCTTGCAGGGTGTATCCGGTCACAATTAAGCACCGCTTGGAGATATCACGTTGTAGTGACGGTGAACAACACAACAGCAAGAATCGTGAGTCACGAAACTAACTCTATTTGGCGAACGGTAACCAATAAAACAAGTTACGCTCGGGCAGAGAGTTAATGCCTAGCACATGCGTCGATCGTCCAAGAAATGATTTGCTGCTTACGAGCCTCGGCTATTGACATATGATACGTCGAAGATTCCATCGTTATCGTTTGTGTTCGCGTGCCTTCCAAAATGTACAACTTTTACCACGTCGCGCGTGCACTCTGATTACAAAGAGTTTGTTCGAATACAACATAGAGAAAAGTAAAATCGGCGAGAAAGATCGAGAACCTTTTGATCCATGCAGGCGCGTCATTCGCTGAGCGGTAACTTAGCATTTTTTGTCTTATATTCTTGTTTGGGGTTTTACATGCCAAAACCGGTTCCGATTTTGGGGCACTCCGTAATGTAGGGCTCCGGAATAATTTTGACCACCTGGGTTTCTTTAACGTGCACAATAGCGCAAGCACACGGGTGTTTTTGCATTTCGCTTCCATCGAAATGCGGCCGCCGCGGCCGGGTTTCCATCCCGCGATCTCGTGCTCAGCAGCGCAACGCCTTAGCTATACCGCGGCGGGTGTTTTTTTTATCCTATGAAATGCGTTCCCCGGAACAAGATATAAAAGTACGCACGTCAATATAACTAAAAACTGTATCTTATGTCATTTCTTGCATGCATACTTTCGTCACACCAGGCTAAAAAGATTCTACAGCTGCAACTAGACAGGGGTGCGAGCTAAAACAGACGACTTCCCAGTGAACAAATGACTGCCCTATAAAACTGGCCCAGGTTACACCCCCATAAAACAATAACTAAATTTTTGTAGTGGAAGAGCAGGTTATATAGTGAAGCTCTAAACGACTTGCATCTCATTCAGTCTCACGACTGTCATCAGCATAGTTCATGGTTTAGAACAAAGCTCTCCGGTATGAATACAAGAGCCTCAGATAGAAATACAACATTAATTGCTTGAAACAAAAATTTGAAGTAAATATATTTTCATAAGCGCACAATGTGGCTATAGTCGTAAAAACATCTGTAAGTGCTGTCTCTCGAAGGCAACAGGGCCTAAAGACATCAATTATTTGCAGAGATAACGTTTTAGTGGACAAGAAAACAGTCCGTCCTTTTTAAACGCCTCCTAATGATAGGGTTTTCCTTCTATTCACATGGCGGAATATTTGGAAAATGGTCCCTAAATCTTGTTCACTAGTACACTGTCAAAAACTTGCATCAAATTTTTCTCCAACCAAACGAGGGGTCAAGGTTCGTGTGTGGACATTGCAACCTTCTAGTCACGCAAAACACAAACTTTCAGCCCATGAGGCTTTGTCTTGAAATGAGTTTGCTAAAGCTGCGTTCGCGAACAACATAGCAATACAAACAGTGAGCTCTGGCCACGACCTGCAGCACTTCGACATTAAAGCACCCCAAATACTTTTGGCGACGACGTCCTGTCTCGTGATATCAAAAAAACAGATGGAATCATTAACATCGCGTATTTCACTCAGCAGTGTAAAAATTCAAAAGAAGCTGGTCTTCGCACTCTATGCATTTAGTTAATTATTCACTGCTATGGAAGATTGTCAACGTTTTCCTGCGCGGCGTCACTTTCTGGTTCCTATAAAAATTCCCCGGGGGTATTTACTTTACTTGTGCACCAGTCAGACTGTTACGGCTGCCCACCCGTATGCGTCGCTAGGTGTGTAATGAGTTCAGCCGCATCTCTTAAAAAACTTCCACAGAAGTTTCAGGTAACCTTCCCGCACACATGTCTATCGAGTATTCCTTTGTATGCACAAAGAAATCCGCACTGCGTACACTATTAGGACGTTATATCCACGTAGTTGTAGCGGTGACGATAGAGACCTGAGTTGTACTTAAAGGATTGATTACATATTTTGCAAACGAACGCTTTGTCTTCACTATGCGAGATGAGGTGACGCTTGAGTTCGTGCTTCCGTTTGAATGGTTTAGTACATTTTTGGCAGGCATAGGGCTTCTCGTCTGTGTGAGTGGGCTGGTGCTGGTGGAGAGTCTTCGAGCGCGCGAATGATTTACCACATGTTTTACAACTGTAGGGTCTCTCGCCTGTGTGCCCGAGCTTATGGTTATTTAGATGATGAGACAGGCGGAATGATTTACCACATATTTCACATTTGTAGGGTCTCTCGTCTGTGTGCGTGCGGTAATGTACAGCTAGATGGTGAGCCCGGTGAAACAATTTACCACACGTTTCGCACTTGTGATTCTTGCCGCTACGCTTCCGGCAATGTTTTACGAACTTTTGCTTCGCCACAGCGGATGGGTCACATGGTCTGCAAATGTGGGCTTCATTGCCCGTGTTTCCGGTGGCGTGCTCCTGCAAGGCATCCCGTTTGCTTGAAACCTTCCCAGAGACACCGCGGACATCTTGCTGTTCCATTTCTCCAGTTCCATTAGCATTCCTGCAAGTAGACGAACAAGGCCTACAAAATGGATAGCCTGTTACGTGTGAATAGAAACACGTATAATGAACTTCTTAGTTAGTGACTTTACGGCGCATATTGCAATTTACATTTGTAACCGGTGACTTTGCAAGACGCATGCACTTGAAATGACTTTCCAGGATGACACCCGTGTCGAGATTTTATTTGCCAACGCGTAGGACGAAATACATGGGCGTTACAGGTTCTTGTGTGCTTCCATGTATATAACAGCATTTTGGTAAAAAGTACGTACAATACCAGTGCATTTTCATGGCGAGTTCGATGGCGAATATTTCCAAACTGGTGTCATTCTGGAAATTAATTCCAATTGGATACACCTGACGAGCTCACCGGCTACAATTCGTAAATGGCAATATATGTCTTAAAGTAATTCACTAGAAGCTAATTAGTAAAATTTTGTTAATTAGTTCAATGAGTGTTTCGACTTCTCGTGCTACTAATGTACGCCTCATTGAATAAACCAGCTCAATGATAAGAATTATGCTACCTGCTACAAGCAACTTCTAAAAGTTCCGTAAAACTTGAAAATGAATACCCTTTGTGGCATTTGGGAATACATAAATATACTTGATTCTGCAAAAATGCAAGAACGTTCCGAGCTGTATTGCAGAGAAGGCAGTTATGAAAGAAGCTTGACATTCCTGATATACACTCTTCTCAATCCATACACCAATCAGATTCAGCTTTAAGACCATTCCATAGGCCGTTGCCCTTGAGAAAGAACATAATGTTTATACAGAAATGAAAACGGATGCAACCACCCTTCGAGTAAAACCAGACATCACTATCAAAATTTGCATGTAGTGAGGAAGATTGAGCTCAACATGATGAAGTTCCAAAATGGGTGTGACTGAACACGTTTAATTTAGCTTATGGTAGAAAATAAACGACTTCCAGCGTTGATTTAACTGCTTAATGTGTAACACTGGTATTTGAACAGAAGATTTCAATTTTTTGTGCAAGTAATGTCAGCCTCTTCGAGTAGACCAGATCAGGAACTGGAATTGTGCTATCTGCCACAGGCAACCAATACATTTTTTCGGCAAAATTTGAGAATTAACTCCAAACTGGTGTCATCCTGATAATTCGTGAATCCTCCTTGCGAACTCAACGGCTAGAATTTGTAAATTGGACTATGAGAAATAGGTAATTAGTGAAAACTTAATTTGTGAATTTTTCTTTATTGTATGGTTGATTATGCATTTCTTTTTTTTTTGCAATGTCCGCCTCTTCGAGTGGACCAGCTCATCAACTAGAATTGTGCAATCTGCCACAGGCAACCTTAAACATTTTTGAAAGTGTTTGCTGAAACAGCCTGTATAGTCACCCATTGTCCTCCCACCATCCACGCAGTACGCGCACCATTCACTCAGCACGCACACCGGTCACCCATCATCCAACCAGTACACCCAAAATTCACCCACCATTGAGGCACAGATCACCCAGCACGTATTTCACCATCAACCCAGTACACCCACCATTGAGCCAAGTCACCCAGCAGGTACTCCACCATCCGTCCAGCATCTATCCGGAACCATCTATATCACCCATCGTCCACCCATCATAGCCACGATGAGATACAGCATAACCAGCACATTATCCAGCATGACCAGCACTCCTCCCGGCAT
Organism: Dermacentor silvarum; assembly: GCF_013339745.2. Classification (NCBI taxonomy): domain Eukaryota; kingdom Metazoa; phylum Arthropoda; class Arachnida; order Ixodida; family Ixodidae; genus Dermacentor; species Dermacentor silvarum. Next base: position 46,155,820 of record NC_051164.1, read on the forward strand.
GCCCAGCATAAAATGATGATGGGCAATGCTGGGATTTTGAATAGAGACTTTCGCCAGTTGAGTGACTGACAAACTAAATCCTCTCTCAAGGACCGACGCTGCGAGACAGCTTCATATTCTAGCACGCACACTGTCTTTAGCTGAGTAGAATTCTCTACATACAAGGCGCACCAGACTGCACAGACTAAACCCTTTGCGGCAACTCGGACCTCCAGCGGGACTGTGCCGACGCGTGGCGTCTCTTCTGTGTCGGTTGTGGTTGGGAGTTATGAACGCTTATTTAACACTAATTGGAATGCCTGACAATCCTGCACGTGATGTCTGCGGATGCGAGGAAAACATTGACCACTTATTGTGCCGCTGTCCTCAATTTAAAGCACAGAGGCAATCTATGATTATCGCATTCAACAAACTATATGATCGTCTTCTGAGTGAACAGATTATGCTAGAACACCGCCCCCACCGATCATCGGCTCAGAAGGCAGTAACGGCACTTTTGTGTTTTCCGAGGACATCTGGTTTAAGTATAGGTGGCCTGGCTCCACGTAGTACATGATATGTCATAACGAATCCCTACATATCGAATACGTAAAAACATTACGGGTGATGCTTGCAACTTTCAAAGAATGTCAAGGCGAAAGCCTAGTTTGGACCAACAGCGATGAGGAATGAAGCTCTGGGCCCACGTTCCGACCTATACAAGGCGCGACCGCGCCGTGAGCGCGTTGCCGCCATTTTCAGAACGTTCTACTGGCGCCGCCGCTGACATTTTATTCCCCTCCCCGGCGCCGCCAACGCGCTTTCCCTCAACGCCTCTCCTGCACTGCTGCTGACAGTTCCCTCCTCCTCCCTAGCGATCCGTTGCCTTTTCCGTCAGCGCACTCCCGGGCCACCACTAAAGTTTCCCACCTCCTCTCCGGCGCCGCTGTGGCCCTTTCCTTCAATGCCCTCCTGCGTGAGCGCGAGGGGCACTATGGGAACGCTGGCCTGATGAGCGACGTCATCCAACTGCGGTAGAAGACGACGAACGCGCGAGCAATGGCACGACTGCGAGGCAAGCGAGAGGAGCGAGGTAAGCTCATTCACACTTTCTGTACCTCACAGCAACCTTGAAACATATTTGAGGATTTCGCCCTGAAACTACCGGGTTTAAATTTGTCTGCATTCATTGCATCAAGTCGTTTAACATTCGACTCACTTTCGAACATTAAACCGTTCCTGCCAAAGGCACTGAGCCATTGACGCACGCAAAATCTATCCCCTGATACGAAGCGAGCACAAATACTTTAATCAAGTTCGTCTTTTGGCAGTGGCGGCAGCATCTGGAAACACGTCCGATTCTGTGTACACTGCTATTGCAGTCTGTTGCAGTTGCCGCATTGGAACCGCATTGGAGCCGTGCTGACTTCAACCGTACCTGAGCATCTTCGGATCTACTGCCTTCCTGTGGGCACTGTTATCGTCACCGTTTTTCGACGAAAGCTGCTCGACCGTGCCCCGCTTCTAGCTTCGCGACTCTGACGGACACTATCTGCGCAAGCGCAGTTCGACGCATCGCAGCCTGATATAGTGGGGGCGTCTCCCAGTCAGCGGTCTTTTGGCAGTGGTGGCAGCATCTGGAAACACGTCTGATTCTGTGTACACTGCTGTTGCAGGTTAGTGATTTTTGGCATATTCTTGTACTGCTGCAGTTTTCTCTTATTTAAGCTGTCGCTGCTGCCACTGCTGCCATTGCTGCTATAGAATGATACCACAGGCTTAACCTGTAGTTGCTCTGCAGAACTTTCTAGCTCCTGGTTGTTCCTTTTTTTGTCTGCTTGTGCCTTTACTACACTATGCCCGACACTTGCTTATCGTGCCAGTTACCTGTACAGGATGAAGGGTCTGTGAAATGTAGCGAGTGTTTACACATCTACCACTTCGGGAGGTGTGCTGGCTTTTTAGAAAAATCGTACAAATCCAAATCGGAAACGGCCAAGGCCTGGAAGTGCGTGACATGTAAGAGCATGGGCCCACGGGGTAATCGCAGCGACGATGAAGTTGACGTGCATTCAGTTCTTGCATCGATCAACGAGAAACTTGAGGGCTTGCCGGCTTTAATAGGAAAAGTAAATAGCATGGAACAGTCGGTTCAGTTTCTATCCCAGAAATTCGATGAATTTCAAGAAAAGATAACTAAGCAAGACACTGAAATCAAGGGGCTAAGAAAAAGGGTGACAGAATTGGAAGAAAGAGAAAAGGTACGTGCATCTGCAGAATGTGACCTTATACGGCAGGTAAATGATCTTGAGTTCCGAAGTAGGCGATTAACTTGGAAGTTCACAGAATCCCTGTTGTGGAGGGTGAAAACCTGATAACCTCTCTAAATGAAGTGGCTGATAAGCTTAAGGTACCTCAGCTTACAAAGGCTGATGTCGCATCCGTGCATCGGCTGCTCGCTAAGCAAGGCAAAGTACCGGGAATTATTATCCGCTTCACAAAACAAGAGACCAGAGACGCGTGGATAAAGAAAAAGTACACCCTTACTGGCGACAACCCTCGAATTTTCTTTCAAGAAAACCTGACTCGGCACAGCAGGGAGCTACTACGGGCTACGAAAGAAGCGGCAAGGCAAAAGGGTTATAAGTTTGTTTGGCACGTCAATGGCAAGGTCCTTGTTCGGAAGACCGAGGGAGCTCATGCAGTTCACATTAAGGATAAGGATGATCTTGAGGAGCTCTAAACAGTGCAATACGTTGGTTGCAATACCTGAAGGATGTATGATGAAGTGCAGTATTACTTACCAAATGATGTAAATGAAATTGTCGCAACATTTACTACAGCCTCCATAAAATGTATCCACCTAAATCCGCGATCTGTGAAAAACAAATGTTGTGCTTGGAGGAGCTGCTTACCAAATTTTCTTTTCAATTTTCGGTGTTCATGTTAACCGAAACATGGAGCACTTCTGAAAGTGATATATTTAGGTTGCCTAATTATAATACTTACTATTTAAACAGGTCGCACTCTCGAGGGGGTGGAGTAGCGTTGCTGATTGCAGATGACGTTGAATGTCAAATCCTTCATTCTTATACTGTGCTTTTACCTGACTATGAAATGTTGTCACTATGCACTGGTAAGCATGTTTTTTCTGTGTGCTTTCGACCACCCACTGGTGACATACCGGCGTTTATAAAGTTCTACGATGAATTCCTTGCGTATGTGGTTCAAAATCATAATTCCAAAACTTTAATAGCTGGTGGAGATTTCAACATTGACATGTGTTCGAATAGTCAGTCATCGAATTCTTTCAATATGATTATATTATCGAACGGTTTTGCTAACCTAATCACCACGCCTACTAGGGTTACGCCTCAAGGCCAGTCAACTCTGGATTTATTTATCACTAACTCCTTACAATCAAACATTAAATCCGGCGTCTTATCTTGTTCCATCAGTGACCATTTGCCGGTGTTTCTGTGTGCTGAAATCAGCGGATTAAGAGGAAAACAGTTCCCACCACTGTCATACCAATTAATTACAGACTCAACTCTGACATCTTTTTATGATACTCTTTTGACAGTAGAGTGGGATGTGATAACTAACCTAACAGATGCCAACGAGGCTTACAATATGTTCATTGATATATTATCCCTCCTATACCACAACAACTTTCCTTCCAGGACACGTAAGAAAAGCAGAAAAACACGGAAACCATGGATTACACCTGATTTACGCGAAGAAATGAAAATAAGGGACAAGCTATACCAACATTTCCTCCACACGCGATCAACAGATGACCTTGCCATATTTAAAAAGTATCGAAACAAGTTAACTAAGAAGTTACGGCATGCACGTACAGCATACTACTCATCTTTCCTAGACATCGAAAGCCGTAAACACAGCCTACTATGGCCGAGGTTGAACCGACTTTTCAATCGTAGTGATTGCCACACGCCTTTATCGCAGTTACAAATTAATGGCAAAGAATTATCGGGTATTGAACTAGCTGATGCATTCAATAATTTTTTCACAGATATGGCTAGTACTCACGCTACGACCTGTCATGCTAATAAATATGTTTGCACTAACAATGAGAACACAATCTACCTTCAGCCCGTCACACCGGATGAAGTTGTGTCAGTTATAAAAACCTTAAACAATAGCAGTAGTTGTGACATTGACGGTTTTCAAGTGTGCCCAATTAAACATGCAGTTGAAATTATTGCCCCAACACTCACCCATATTTTTAACATGTGTCTGGAATCGTCAATTTTTCCAGTGAAAATGCAGTCTGCGAAAGTAATCGTTCTATATAAAAAAGGAGATCGTAATGACTTAGGCAATTACAGGCAGGTATCCATTTTACCAATCTTTTCAAAGGTGTTTGAAAAAATTTTGCATTCAAGGATGACAAAGTTCATTGAAAAACATAGCCTGTTAACATCACACCAATTTGGTTTTCGTAAGAAAAAATCAGTCGAGTTAGCATTAGTAGAGCAGAAAGAATATATATTAACAGAGTTTGAAAACAAAGCTATAGTTGTTGGTATTTTCGTAGACTTCTCTAAGGCCTTTGATTTAGTTGACCATAACATTTTATTGGAGAAATTAAACTATTATGGAATACGAGGGCAGGCATTATCTCTTGTCAAATCTTACTTATCTAATAGAACACATATTGTGAAAATCGACACTTTTACTTCTAAGCCTAGAACTGTCCATTGTGGAGTGCCACAGGGAAGTATTCTAGGGCCTTTGCTTTTTAATATCTATCTGAATGATATCGTCAATATTAATTCTCAGGCAAGGTTTATTATTTATGCGGACGACACGAGTATTTTTTTCACTGGTAATAATATTCATGTTCTTATAGAACAATGTAACAATGCTATGAAATCTTTAGAGGAATGGTCGAGAGTGAATTTAATGAAGACAAATGCAAACAAAACAAAAGCAGTTATATTCAGACCGAAAAACAAGCAAATACCTCCCCATCAAGATATTGTATTATACTCAAGGAGTATTGAAATAGTCGAGACTTTCAAATGTCTAGGTGTCGTCTTTTCAGTGAACATGTCATGGGACAATCACGTCAAATATGTTCTAAGCAAAATAAGTAGAATAACTGGTGTAGTAGGCCGTATGAGATACATTCTTCCCACACGTATTAAACTCTTGCTGTACAATTCACTTTTCCAATCACCTTTAAACTATTGCCAATTAGTATGGGGTAGCACAACATCCACCAATCTAGAACATAATCACCTGTTACAGAAGAAGTATCTCCGCCACGCATATAACGCTTCCTACACAGCATCGACAATAACCTTCTTTATTAACTCTGGTGTGATCCCAGCTCACAATCTCTACAGATATCGTCTGAGTGATGTATATAAACTGGAAATCTATCGAAATATCAGCAACCTGCGTACTCTAGCCCAACTCCAGAGAAAAGCTCCAAATTACATTACAAGACACTTTGAGGATTGGTTAGTACCAACACCACGTTCAAACTATGGGAAACAAAGCCTTAAGTACGTAATACCAACACTGTTAAATTACTATAACTCGATCCGATTTGATCTTTTTACATCATCATCCAAGGAACTGAAACTGATGTATACGGTTTCGATGTAATATCCGGTAGCTTTATGTATCTGTGTTTTTTGCATTTGTTTCTTGAGAAACATGTCATTGAAGTTCTGTATACAGCTATGATATGTATGTATATGTATGTGCGCATGTTATGCTGCCTCCCTGCAGAAACAGGGATTGTAGACTCGTCAAGCTGTTGATTTATAGCTTTTTTTCTACAGTCCCCCCATCTGTAAATCTACAGGATGGCAAATAAACAATTTCAATTTCAATTTCACGCACATTGGTAAAATATGCTGCCGAGGAAGTTACTTTTTCATCTGATTCTGCAAATATATATTACAACCCTCATCGCAGTCTTCCTAATGAAACATGACCTGTGCTTCTATCTTACGTTGTCCGTTGCCGTGAGCGTTTTATTGCAAGAGCAATGCTATGGACACTCCAGGCGCATTTCTGCCGTCGTCGTCGCCGTGATGCTCCGTATGAAGTACAAGGTCGGTAACATCGTCGCCGCGTGCAGTTTGCTGTGTATGTGCGAGTGAAAGCGTGCGAGGGTGAGCCGTCAATGGTGGCTCAATCTCGCGCGCGCAAGCAGGGAAAGCGGGGGAGGAAGTACGCAGTTTTCTATCACGCGCAAGGCACCCCAGAAAGGGGAGGCAGGGGTGCGCGTTCTACTCCTGCAGCAACTGCGTATGGCGGGGCCGCGCGTGCATTATCTTGAAAGCGATCTGTGTGTCCCAGCGCCTAGTTTATGTCTTCTCTCCTGCCTTTTGTTTCTTTAAATTTCGGCGCTAAGCTCTAGATGGACATCGTTCACTATCGTGCCGTTTATATACTATTTATTTGTTTACCTGTATTTATGCTGGTTATTGTTCGCGTAACTCATGCAACATTACGGTGTGGTTCAACTCATGTGTACCTCGTTCTTCTTTTGTTCTCCTGCCACCTTGGCCAGAATCTAGGCCGGATGTTATGAATAAACATAACATGGTAAGTAAATGAAAACAGATAAGAACGCAACAATAATTATAATATATAAATAAATAACATGTAGGACAAGTCAATAACTCGCTACCGCAGCGCCAGCAGCGTTTTCAGGGAACCGGTCTCGGCTCAAGAAATGTGTTGTATATTATTTGATTTAAACAGTTGGAATTCTACCGGCTGTATCAATCAGAATATTGGTTAAGGTTTTCAACTTGCAAATATTCGGAAATCGCTTAGTTTAAAAATAAAGCAATAGAATTTCCGTATTTAACAGCACCAAGAAAATATACCGCAGTTTGATTAGTGGCATCCCTTAGAGAATCCTAAGCGGTCCAGTTCTTATATCGAATAGTAATTTGCGTGAAACTGTTGCAATGTGTACAGGATTTTCAAAGGACCTACTCATATAATAGTATATTTCGGACCGCTGTGTAATACATCAATTGGGTGACTTTAGTTGTGTTATTAGGAGCAGTTTAGAAATGCATGACGTTGGTTTTATTGCTAAATTGAAGTTGTAATTTAGATACTTGAGATCCTACAATTTTTCTTAAAAGTATGCGGCAGAAAGGGGAAATAAACTTCCTTCAATTACAATATCATGAAATTTTTTCATGCCACAAACTTCGCTATTGGTTTTGCAGTCTGCTGCCGATCAAATTGATTTCTCCTTTCCCGTGTACTTAGGTAGTAGGTCTCGAGCTAAAGCCAACTGGATACTGTCATAGCAGCCACTGATATTTGGCAAATTCAGGCACCAAAGCTTTCATTCCTCGCACAAGTTCACTAGTGCAAGCCTAATTGTGCCATTGACAGCGTTGTGTTTTGTCTCAATGAGTTGCTGTATTGAAAGGAATCCTTATAAGAGTTTGACTCACCTAACGTCGTCTCCCAAAATGCGCGACGCTTCCTCCATGGCCACGCGGCTTGTACTGGGCACTGCGTAGTCGCCGCTGCTGCTGCAGTACACCGGAAGTAGGTAACCAGCGCTCCCATTTCTTGTGTTGTCTGTATGCCCTGAAATCAGAGGTGCTGACTCCACACTGTGCGACATTCCGGGCTAGGAACGCGCGGGAAGCGGAACGTTTTCGTAGAGTCTTAGGGCTAAGAAACACTGACAGCACTGCTGCCATCTAAAGTGAGTCTGTAAATGCAAGCAACAGTAGCCCGATGAGAAGTATGCATTTTCGGAGTTGATTGTTTTATTGCTTTGTATTTTCTGCCTATGGACTAAAGCTTAGCTGACCTTGCAAAAGCTTTTTTTTTTCAGCTTCTTGTCGCGTTTTCATAATGTATTGGCTCTAATAGGCTACTCGGCGTCAGCCGCCGGTGTTGCATGTCACAAAACAAGATATAGCAAGCATCCATGGACCAGTCACCATGTACTAGTTTGCGCTGTTCTTAAAAAATTGTACGACGGAAAGCCACATCGGTCAATCGGAATTTATTGCGCTCGTATTGGCTGCTAATTCTCAGGTTTTCTGAATAAATTTGAAAGTTTTTCGTAGCATTATTGGCTGTGGCTTAGGCAGAGGTGAATTTAAATAAACTCTCAATATTTTACCTTCCAAATCAATCCCACAAAATGCGGCTGATGACATATCAGTTAACCCCGTAAGGCAGGGAAAGGTACATGCAAGAGAAAATTGTTATCCGCCTGAGAAAGAAAAATTCGTGCTCATCCGGCATGCTGTAAAAAAATGAAAAAAGAACGTTTATTTTATTTCTCATGTACTGCGCAGCTCTCGTTCTGCTACAAGCGGATAGATGACAAATTTCCCTTTCGAAAATTCGGCCTGGCTTCGGATTCCTCATCATATGAAGGACGGATCGTGGGTAGTATCTAGATTCGTAAAACGTGTTTCATCTGTACAGAAAAAAGAAGCATCAACGTGATACGAATCATTTTACGGGTACCTGCTATATCCAGCATTGTTTGGGGTTCCGCGGAACCTTGTCAAGCGGACTAACGTGTTCGCGTAAATGGAGTAGTCGAGTATGCGGCAAAAGCACCAATGCGACCACGTTGAAGGCGATCGTGTGGTGGAAACCGCATGATTTCTACAGCCGTTTAACACGTATTTACACGTGCCGATTATTGGATTCTGTAGAGATACTCAACGGGCATTACCGAGAGAAACGAAGATTGTGACGTAATGTGCGGTAAGTGTTAGCGTTATACAATCACATACAGTGTGCAATTATACCTATATGATGTGGTCTGCTTGAAAGTGACAGTGGCATTTGTATTCAGGCCATAAAATGTTCAAACCTGTTCGACATGGGCGAATCATGCAGTCGGTACAACGTCGCATAGTTTCTACGAAGCGTCAGCTGCTGCCATGAACATACTGAAGAATGGGGGCAAATCCCGAAGACAATGCTTTCTAACAGCGCCACAAAATGTGAGCTCTCAGGAGAAAACACTAGTAACTAGCACGCGATATAGGCTTCCAACAATTTGGGTAGCTTTAGAACGATATAAGTATGCGTGCGACAGCGGTCCGGTTTTTTCAAACGAAGCTTTTTATAACTCAGACTTCGGTGGAGTCCATGTACGACAAAATTATCATCAGCAATGGTTCGAGCGTCGTCGGCTTCTGCAGCTGGCTCGTTGGCGCCCAGAGGAGATTCTTTTCAATAACAATTTATTCTCGAGCGCAGCTCTTAATTAGGTGCTAAATTAATTAATTAGGTGCTCTTAATTAAATTCAGCTAAACTAAACGGGCGGTTGTAATCTTCATTTCGAGCACATTTCCGATAAACGGCTGTCGCTCTGCACGTTCTTTGAACCTCATGAATATTTCTGTGTAATGAGATGCACTGGATACATATTCAAAGTGTTCGCCCAGCCAATCTGCCTGATCTTCCAGGCTATCTCCTTGGGTACTTACTAAGGGCAGAGGGTTCGACTCCCGGCCTTTCAATTTATTCACCCTATGCCATACTTTCGCCTCATCTGTGTAAGAATTTATGTCAGAGAGGTACCTCTCCCAACTCTCTCTTTTTGCACGTCGACGGGTTCTTCTGCCTTGTGACTTAACCTGCTTGAAATTATTGAGGTTTTCGGTGGTTGGAGAATTGCGAAGCAATCCCCAAGCTTTGTTTTGGTTTTTGCGTGCTTTCCTACATTCATCGTTCCACCATGGGATGCGGCGCTTCTTGGTCAATCCGTTAGTTTGCGTAATAGATCTCGCAGCAGCTTCAATAATAAAACATGTTAGATATGCCACAGCATCGTCTACATTGAAATGAGCAATGTCATCGCCACATAAACATGTAAGCTCTCGGAACAGTTGCCAGTTGGCCGAGTCCACGTTCCATCGAGGAAAACTTGGCAAGCATCCATCTTGTTTTGTTGAGTTTAACATAATAGGGAAGTCGTCGCTCCCTGAGGGGTTCTTGAGAACAGACCACTCCAGGTACGGTATTAGTGTACTCGATACTATACTTAAGTCAATGGATGAGTATCTGTTATGTGTAACGCTGAAATACGTTGGCTCTTTCTGGTTAAGTATAGATGCACCCGAAAAAAACAAAGTTTTCAATTAGGCGCCCTCTCGCATCGCAACCAGAGTCTCCCCACAAAGTTTTATGTGCATTTAAATCTCCGACAACTATATATGGTGGCGGAAGTTCATCTATGTAATTTTGAAACTGTGTCTTGGAAAGTTGATTGCAAGGGGGGATGTTAATCGAACTGACCGTGACTAGTTTACGAAACAGTACTGCTCGGGCAGCAACTGCTTCAAGGGAAGTTCGGAGGTTTATTTGTTGACAGGCAACACCTTTATCGACAATTATAGCGACACCGCCCGACGAGGCGGTAGCGTCGTCACGGTCTTTGCGAAAAATGGCGTATTGCCTTAAAAAGTTTGTGTTTCCTGATTTCAGATGCGTCTCCTGGACACACAGCACCCTCGGACTATATGTATGAAGGAGCTCTTTAACGTCATCGAGGTTATGGAGAAGTCCCCTAACGTTCCATTGCAATATTTGCGTGTCCATATTGAGAAAGAGGGTTGTGCTGTGTGTGAAGGGACTGTAAATTAGCTTACAGAGCCCTTGTCGGGTCCTGTGATGCGAGGTTTTTCTTTTTTTGGAGCTATCGGGAGATTCGCAGAGCTCCTTAGGCGCTGGCAGCGCCGTCTGACCGGTTGTTGTGTCCATCGGCTCTTGCGAGGCGCTGGACACGCGCTCTTGCGAGCGCAGTGTTTGACGTGAGGGCCTCGTCTCGATAGACGAGACCTTTGAGGCCACGAGCCCGGAGGTAGATGGCCCCTTCTTGTGAGATGGCGGAGCAGTGGTAGCCGCAGCCGCCGAGGGCCGGACAGCAGCCGGAGACCGTTGTGACGCTGCCCCCTGACGCGCCACATCGGCAAAGCTGGTTTTAGACAGGTAGGTCACCCGCCTTCGTGCCTCTTTAAATGAAACATTCTGTTTCACTTTTATAGTTGCAATTTTCTTTTCTTTCCTCCAGGACGGGCAGGACCGCGAGTATGCGGCGTGCTCCAAATCACAGTTCACACAGCGGACAGAGTTTTCACACGATTCAGATGTGTGTTCCAAGGCACTACATTTAGCACATGGCAGTCGGCCTCGGCAGTTCTGCGAGCTGTGGCCGAATCTTTGGCACTTGAAGCATCGGAGCGGGTTTGGCACGTATGGCATGACACGTAGTTTGACGTATCCGGCCTCAATGGTCTCGGGTAGAACACTTGAACCAAAAGTAATTATGTGTTTTGTCTGAATCTCCTTACCATCGCGCCTCATCTTGATTCGTTTTACAGCCAAAACATTTTGTTCCTTAAATCCTTCCAGAAGTTCATCTTCAGTGAGCTCCAACATGTCGTCATCAGAAATAACACCGCGGGTGGTGTTCATGGTGCGGTGCGGGGTCAAAGTCACAGGAAACTTTCCAAACGACACTAGATTCTGTAGTTTATCATGCTGCTTCTTATCGCGGAGTTCCAGAAGGAGATCACCGCTGGCCATCTTCGTCGCCTTGTAACCTGGTCCTATACTCTCCGTCAGAGTCTTTGCAACAATAAAGGGTGAGATCACTCTCACGGACTTGTCAGTTTTCTCACTATGTACCACGTGGTATCGTGGAAAGTTCTCAATTTGTCGGGCAAAAAATTGGAATATTTCTTCTGTGCGCCCCCGTTTCGGGCGGCGATCAGCAAGTGCAGGAAAGGAGCTATCCATATATGTGGGATGAGTTTCGGCGGTGGCGCCAGCCACCTGCCATGGAGCCCAACAAGGGGACGCTGCAGAGTCTGTAAGGGACAGGTCCTGCAAACACCAACTGTACGCCACCACTATAACCAAATACATATACCCAAGGCAGGATATAATACACAAGGTTAACCCTTGCAGCCCGCGAAGTCGGAAGTGAAAGAAAGAAAAGAGAGGACAGGAAAGAGTGAAAGTAAGAAAGACGAAGGTTGGAGGGAGAGAGAGACAGGAAAAGGCAACTACCGATTTCCCCCGGGTGGGTCAGTCCAGGGGTGCCGTCTACGTGAAGCCGAGGCCAAAGAGGAGTGTTGCCTCCGCCGGGGGCCTAACGGTCCAGACACCCGGCATCGGCTCAACCCCCAGGACCCTATTTTCCCCGCACACGGCTAAGCCGCGCACGGCTACACGCGGAAGGGTCCGACCCCCATGTGCTCGGGTCCGTGGTGTCACAACACACCAAACGCCTGCTCACGCAGACGCCCCTGCGGGGTTTATCCACTTCAATACACATCCGCAAGAAGAACGCATCGCTACTAATGGCAAAGCATTAAGAACTTCACTGCTATTTTATTTATTCTCGCGACGTCGACTCGACATCTTGAATAGCAAACGGGGACAACCTGCTTCGCAGTGGTGACTATCACCTCTAACATAGCCAGAAAATGTATTCTGGCACATGTTGCATTCTGCCTCTTTTTCGGAATCCTTTACCTAAATGAGCATCTCGCTTTCTTAGCCTTCTTAAATGTGCATCAGGGATTGCTCACACATAGCGCTGCGACGATTTGGTTACTTGTCATAAGAAGTGTTCTTCCCAAAAATGTGGCTCTTTCTTCACTAATCGATTCATGCGGTTCGTCTATCATCGCACTTACAGAGACTTGGTTAAACAACACGATCCCAGACAATGTCGTTTTGCTATGTGACTCCGTTTTTAACTTATTTCGTTGTGACCGCGGGGACCGTAGGGGTAGCGGTGTACTTCTTGCCATCAAGAAAGAGATAACTGCTGTGCTTATCGATGTCACGTCATGCATAGAGTCAGTGTGGGTTCGTTTGAAATGCGGCCCAACAGATGCCATTATTGGGGTGATTTACCGTCCTCCTAACATGACCACATCATTCTCAAGTGAACTCTGTCTTGTGTTAAGCGAACTTACAGTACGTTTTCCCAGTTCTAGCTTACTAATACTAGGTGACTTTAACTTTCCTGTAATTAATTGGTCCTCATTAACAGCCCCAGGTAGTGATCCAGAAGCTCAGGCTTTCCTTCAGTGCTGCCTTGATTTCTCATTGCAGCAACTTATCTCCGAACCCACGCGTCGTTCCGCCACTTCAGCCAATGTTCTCGATCTTATCCTAACCAACAATCCTTACATTTGCTCTAATATTGCGCACTTAGAAGGCCTTTCAGATCATTCCATAATCACCGGAAATATGAACTTTGTGCCTCACAGAAAATCAACGCGTACTAAACAAATCAGGTGCTACAACCGAGCAAACTTCGGTGAAATAAACGCCGAGTTGGCAGTCTTTGCTGAACACTTTCTTCACGATTTTCGAAAACGTTCAGTGGAGGCCAACTGGAACCTGTTCAGTAAAAAACTTGCTGCTCTTGTCGACAAGTACATACCTATCATTAGCATACCATGCACCAACACTGCGCCTTGGTTTAATTGCCATCTACGTCGCCTTAACAATAAGAAGAAACGCCTGTACAGACAGGCCGACTTAAACAGGCAATCCGATTCCTGGCAACGCTACAAAGCCTGCGATAAGGAATATCAGTCGGCACTGATATCTACTCGTCGCCATTTCTTCTCACACGATCTACCATCAATGTTAACAAACAACCCTCGAAAGTTCTGGCAGACAATCAATCCTTCTAATAAACCCGAAATAACCCTAACCGATGCAGCAGGAGACAGTATTCCTGCAGCTGAATGCGCTGAAGTATTCAATAAAGCATTCACATCAGTTTTTACCAGAGAAGAGGCTTTTTTAGCCCCCAACACAATGAATATTTCAAACACCTCAATGTCCGAAATAATTATTAGTGAGACCGGTATCTTATCTTTACTAACGAAACTTAAAACTTCATCAGCCTCTGATCACCTAGGTTTCAACAACAATACTCGCGAATTCATCAGAAGGTATTCATCGCATCTTGTCCGCTATTTTTTCACAGTCTCTTTCATCTGGTTTCGTTCCAAGCGACTGGCGGTTAGCTAAGGTCGTGCCGATTTTCAAGTCTGGGGATCGTTCTTTGCCTCTCAATTATCGTCCCATTTCATTAACTAGCACAGTTTGCAAACTCCTTGAGCATGTGATTCACTCCCAGGTTATTAACTATTTAGAAGAACATAACATCATCTTTAAGTACCAACATGGTTTCCGTAAAGGCTACTCGTGCGAAACGCAACTTGCTGGATTCATCCAAGACCTACATTCATCTGTCGATGCTGGTATTCAAGTCGATTCCATATTTTTAGATTTTTCAAAAGCTTTTGATAGGGTACCTCACAATCGGTTATTAACAAAGTTAGCACTGCTTAATATTCACCCTCTTGTTTTAGCATGGGTAAAACATTTTCTTTCTTCAAGGTTTCAGTTTACCACTGTCAATAACCATAATTCTTCTTTCAGCCAAGTACATTCTGGCGTCCCACAAGGAAGTGTACTTGGTCCCTTACTTTTCCTGATATTCATTAACGATTTACCTAACTCTGTTTCATCCCAAATCAGACTTTTCGCTGACGATTGTGTAATTTACCGTAACATTTATTCTAATGATGATTGCCTTGCCCTACAACATGACATTGACTCAGTAACAGCATGGTGCTCTACCTGGCTCATGCAACTTAACCCTTCCAAAACAAAATGCATGTCTTTCACTAACCGTAAGTCTCGAATTCCAACCGCATATACCTTAACCCTTTCAGCCCTGGATTTTCTATTTCTTGCATATATTTTTTTGCTTTGCATATTTTACACCACAAGGACTCTAGAAACATGCCTGAGCAAAAAATAAGTCATTTCTGTTATTATTTACCGATTTACAGTCATGTCGTCAAAACCGCACATCAGGGCTCAGTGGTTGCGAAACGCAGTGAAAAGCTCATTTATTCAGAGGTCGAAAACACTATCATTGCAAACACAAACTTCACTAATTGTTCATGTGGAAGCCTCTGAAGCAGTTTTGAGCCTTGGCAAGACACAGGTGCACGTTACATTTTTCGCACATGATACGGGTTTGTCCTGTGCATCCCTCAAGCTTACAACGCTGTTCCCTGCTGTCGGTACGAAGAGGCCAGTGTCCCACTTGATCAAACCTGACGTCTTCTACAGGCCTATTTTCAGCATATCTTGCTTTTTTCGAAGTCACCAGAGGGAAGAGTGACGGCCTTCCTCGCTTTTGCACCTTTGGCCGGCTGTCGGCTCGTGCAAGTGTTTCAGTAGTATGGAGGGTGAAGTCCAGTAAGTCCAGTTGCTTGCCAGGCACCAGTCCTCGTGCAGATGCATCACTTCTATACTCCAGCCATGCGTTCACAACTGAGGCATTGATAACGTGAAATATCTGGCTCAGGCTGCTCAAACTCATCACCGCTGTCGGAAGATCCGTCGATTTCTCCCTCCACATCAGACAAGTTTTCATTATCAAGTTCAGGGAAAATTGCATCCGTGCATTCTTCCAGATGCCTAGAACGCAAGTTCTGGCGGGAATAGAATGAATCTGTCGGTATACACGGTGTAGCGCCCACCGACGCCACAACGCTGGGCGTTTTGGTCGGCGCTCTCAGCCGCTGCCTTGGCACCGGCTGTCAAAGAAGTTTCAAAAATAAGGAAGCGCAGCGCGTGCTCGAGGCGCAAGCTCGGCACGCGCAGTGTCGTTCAGGAAGCTTGCCACGCTGGTCGTCGCAGCCGCCGCTCGGCTCGCCGCCTTCGCCCTTCTGAGTAGGAACGATGGCACTGCTCGTACAGCCGTTTTACTACCCTCTTCCAGTGGCTGACCGCACGGTGCGCGAATCGCTGCCTGCGTTCCCACCGCCAGCGCTACCCACATCTCGTCCTGTGCCCGTCAGCCACCATCAGACAAGCCTTCCTCCCTCGATTTGCCCCGATACCGTCTCGTCGACCACCCGATGCGCTACCGCACCGTCCCCGGCTTCCGGCTCTCTCCAGGGGTCTCTTTCGGGCGAGTACGCGCACAATGTCCTCGACACGATCATGATACCGGCTACGTCATCGTCCTCATGTTCCTCTTACAACGGTATTGGCGTGCCTGAAAAAAAGGAAAAAAAAAAAAAACACCCAATGAAATCGGACGCAATGGCAAGCCGACGGCACGCCATATACAACCACAAAGCCCTGCTGTCGTCAAAACCGCACACGGAAAAAACATCTTCTTACAAGTAATATTACCATGCAATGACGCTTATTCAAGTACATGCGTTCTCTGCAATCTGTTTAGACACTATAAAAAAACCGCAACGTAAACTACGCAGGGGTTATTCAATTATAAAAGAAAAAAAGTGCACGTACCTGACGGCGCGTCTGCCATGTTTGTTGTTGTCATTTCTTCTTCCTCGTTCGACACGGCTCCGCAGAGTCAGGTGACTAACCATGGCAATGGCACTAGCACTTTCAATAGTACGATGCGGGAAAAATACAAGCAGTTTCGGTTCATTTTTCATGCTGAAAATTCCGATTCTTAGTCATGTCGTCATTTGACGACGCCAGGGCTGAAAGGGTTAAACAATAATCCACTTGAGTTGGTAACCACTTATAAGTATCTCGGTGTTCACATTTATTCCGACTTAACATGGAACCATCATATTAACCTTACCGTTGCGTCCGTTAATCGGTCATTAGGTCTTTTAAAACATAACCTAAAGCATGCTCCTTCCCACCTCCGATCACGTGCTTATACCACTCTAATCCGGCCTAAAATCGAATATGCTTCGGCAATTTGGGACCCACATCAAGCATATCTAATAAATAGCATTGAATCACTGCAGAACCGCGCAGTTCGTTTCATCTATTCTGATTATTCACGTCATACCAGCATCACAGCATTGAAGAAACGTGCCGTCTTTCAAGAACTATCCCTCCGCCGTAAAATTGCACGTTTATCACTTTTTCATAAATTGTATCATCACTCAACTCTTCATAACGACTTTTTTTGTTTGCCATCTGCTATTTTTGATAGACGCGACCATCCTTTCAAAGTCAAGCGCGTGTCATGTCGTTCATTTAACTATGCACACTCATTCATTCCACGCACTATAACTGACTGGAACGCTTTGCCTCCACGTGTTGCTACCACCACAGATCACGATAAATTTTTAAATCTACTGTCTGCCAGTTCTACAGCGTAATCATTGTGTATATTGTTATCTGGACGTGCATCGGTTTTTTTTTTACTTCTATGATGATTCTCGTTTTGTTTTTGTTTTTTTAATAAATTTGTTTGCAGGTTGTATAGGTGTTATAAATCTGTATAGTGTTGCATAGTGTTATGACTGCATAACGAAATTCTAACTTGGTAGTATAGTTTCACATGTGTTCTCTTTGTTGTTGTATTTGTGCCCCCCCCCCCCTATGTAATACCCTCGGTTGCGAGGGCCTTTAGGGGTATTTTGTATAAATAAATAAATAAATAAATAAATATAAATAATCTGCCAACCGTCCTTGTGGCCAGTACAGAATCGTACGCCCACGAGTAGCTCTCTTGCCACAGCGATTAACCTGTCATATCTTCTCACCAAAAGATATCTACAGAAGAATAAAATTGTGCTACAGTACAAACAGCAGGCATTGCCAAATCCTGTCTGGGAGCTTACCACCGTCGTTGAAAAGAAAAAAGTACAATCATTGCATTCTACCGGTGCTAACATATGGGGCAGAAACTTGGAGGTTAACAAAGAAGTTCGAGAACAAGTTAAGGACCGCACAAAGAGCGATAGAACTCAAAATGTTAGACCTACCGTTAAGAGACAGGAAGAGGGCGGTGTGGATCAGAGAACAGATGGGGAAAGCCGATATTCTAGTTGACATTAAGCGGAAACAAAAGAGCTGGGCAGGCCATGTATTGCGTAGGATGGATAACCAGTGGACTATTAGATTCAAAAAAATGGATACCAAGAGAAGGGAAGCAGAGTGGAGGACGGCAGAAAACTAGGTGGGGTGATGAAGTTAGGAAATTTAAAGGCGCAAGTTGGAATCAGCTAGCGCAAGGATTTGGAGATCACAGGGAAAGCTTCATTGTACAGTGAACATAAATATAGGCTGATGATGATCTTCTCACCCGTGAACCTACGTTCATGCGGCCACAGTTCACGTTTATGAATATGAAACCGTGTAGAATATACAGGGCCAATTGATAGGGGCAGAAGCGTGCAGCTTAGAGTCAGCGACGATGCTGTTCAATCGTGTCGTACACGATAGGAGATGTTAGCTTCCCCAATCACCTGCAAGGCAAAGCGTGGTTTACAAGCAGCCGAAGACATTGCGACACCTACCGTAAACGGCGGATGTGACTTCAGCCGGGTGGTGCTGCGTGTTCAATTGGCCAACCTCGGTGATCTCAGGAATTCTAGAACACAAGAGATATTAACATGAGCACTCAGCCCTGAGGTGGTTAACAGTGTTAGCACAAAGGCTGTAGCTGAAGCCGACGTTTCGACGAGGGGACCGTCTCGCGACGACCGGGCCCCTTGTTGAAACTGGTTAGCAGCGCGACGATTACATGGGAATAAGAGAAATTACATAAGGAAGAGATCAACTGCCTCAACAGTTATCTCTCACATAGACCGGCACGTGTACTCGATTTACACGTGGTGCTACCATTCTAGAGCATGCGCGGATGAGTTTGGCGTCTCATTTTGCGCCTCATGTAGTGCTTCATTAAGTTGATAGTCGGCGTTTGTGTTGTCCACTTCTCTTGTTTCCGTGTCTGCACGGCTTACCTTTTGTGAAGTATGAAGCTTTGCAATTTTATAATATTGCATTCACGTCAACCAGAGTTCCAATCAGCGCCCTATGAATCAATGAAGCGGTTAAACAATCGACAACGCGAGCGCGTGCGCAAAGCGCAGCACAGAGCTAATGTCCTGGGCTAGTCTTTCCTGCTAGGAGGATCCTCCCCCTCCGCCTCCTTCAATTCATTTTTGTGGTGAAGCCTTGTAAGATAAAGCCACGTGGGTATCTGGAGCATTTAAGCACCGGCGAATTCGAGACAAGCATATTGACATTACTTTTACTGTTCATTTCTTGCGCTTTCGACGGAGAGAAAGAAGTAAGGGCGAATGGGGATCAATGTGGGAAGCCTGGGCTGGTCAGGGTGCAGCCACTTGATAACACAAGCGCTGCAATATGCCGTCTTATCAGTATATGGCGCGCATGCGCAGTGGCGTCAAGGTTCACGTATCACAGCTACGTGTCGCGCAAAGTGAGAACGCGCAGAAGTAAAAAATATATGCTTTGAGATCATCAAAGACAGGTAAGGCCTATTTACCAGTTAAAAATGGTAGGATTGCACAATACTTGACGTTTTAACATATTTCATGGTCTCTTACTGCGATACCTGCGGCTCAGCAACTACTTAACTTGGTGCTACCTAATATTTTTCTTCTTGTGGCCATTTAAAAGTTTTTGTGGAGGCAGAAATATTTAAAATATTAAAATTAAATTCTCGGGTTCTACAATCTACATACCAAAAACACGATCTGATTATGTGGCGCGCCGTATTGGGGACTCCGGATTAAACCGGATAAATTCAACCACACTGATTACTGCCTGCGTACTGAAGCTACAGTGCATTCGTACACTGTGACATCCTCTCTTTCATTTGATGAGCCTTCTTTCAGATGAACACATTTGCTTCTGACTACCTTCATATATTCCATAACGGGGAGTAAGTTGGTAACAAACCTGCAAGGTGTGCCGCACATTGCAGTGTGCTAAAAGAATGGAAAATCGGGCGAGATTGTGTAGCTTCACGGTACCGCAGTAGGGTGTGCGCCCTTTTTTAGTCTGTCCGTGTCCAGTTGCGTTGTTGTAATTATGAAGTATGTTGACGCCAGCTCCAACTGTCGCATGACGAAAACTGCTGACGTGGTGCCTGTTTCAGGCATTACAGCTAGCCGTTCCCGGGAACAGTTAGAGCGTCCAGGCATAGTTGCACCACGGCAAGCATTCCCTGTCGTCTTGGAGTTGCTTTGCAATGAAACTTTTTAATGTGTGCTTACCTGGCGCCGTCTTCTAAGATGACTGGTGCTGCCGCCATGCTAGCACGGCTCGCGCTGGGCCTTGCGTTATCGATACTGGTGCTAGACCCCTGAAGCCGGGAACCAGTGCTTCCATTGTAAGTGGCAACTGTATGGCATTAAATAACAGCAATGTTGATCATTCGCCGCTTTGGAAGGGCAATTTATACGACATGAACACTTCATTCAGATGGATAGTGCGAGGTAAAAATTGTTTAGTCGTACGGCAACCCTAGTACAGTGCTTGCGCACGCGGTGCTTTTTCTTTCTCAAACTGTCTTGAGCGCATGCAAGGACTTCGTGCCGATGAGGGAGCCGACAACTAGAAAGCTTCTGCAATGTTGTACTCTTCTGACTAATACTAAGCTCTATGTCACACCTCGGACAGAACAGGAAAATGTTCGAGGCGACAAACGGCATGTCGGTTTCTTGAGCGTGCAACCCTCGACCCAATATATTTGCTGTATTATCCAGGAATAAGCCCATGAGATGCTTCACTAAGTTCACGCTTATTGTTCAACTGTTACAAACGGTATACATTGCCCGTTGCAGTCAATTACAAAGAAAGTGAGAGGACACATTTCAACCGAGGGGCTACAGTTTTTTTGTTTGAAGCATGCCCTGAAATTTTTGACCTCCTATATATTATACAAACCTGCGTCAGTCAAAGACGTACTCAGGCTGTGAGCAGTGCTTGTTTAGCAGCTCATTACGAAAACAAAAACGGCTGGTATCCCCTACACCCTTGAGTAGGCCATCGATAGACTACCCGAAAACTTTAAAAAAAGATTGCTCAATTAGCACACTTAACAGTCCTGTTGCCGACACCAGATCAGCTTGGAAAGCAGTGCAGAAGTGTTAATTCACGGAGCAATGCCACAAAGCATGAAAGTACCTTAAAAGTGCGGACTTTATAGTCAATACTGCAAGAATTGGAGCTAGGGACACGCCTTCCTTAAATGTACAAACATTGCGTGAAAAAAACAAATAATCCTAGAGTGTAAAAATGCGAAAATTAATGAAATTCCCTCCTCTGGATAAGAAGAAGAATTTTATTTACTCATTCACGAACATAAAAGCACAGTAACAGGATATACAGAGGGAGGTCCCAAAGCTCAAGGCTGTAAGGGGACCTCCTGTTCTAATTATTAAGAACAAAACAAATTAGGTTAGGGCAAATGCAGCAAAGTTGTAAAGTTGTCTGCAAATAATTACACATGACAGCAAGAAAAGTAAAACATTATATAATAGCACACAGAATTACGCTTTCAACAAATAAAAAGTAACAAAAAAATTCAGGTTAATGCAAATGCAACAAAGAGGTAGAATTGTTAACATGTATCAATGCAACAGAACAAGTAAACTGAAAACATGGCATAACACTGAACAGAATTACATCTTGTAATGAATTGAAAACAACACAAATCAGGGGAAGTTAAATGTAGCCAAGGGGCAGTTTTAGCAAGTACTGACACAAGGAAACAAGTGGACTGAGATGTGGTGAAATGTTTAACAGATATATTGGTTTACACGTAAATGAAGCAAACAGAACATGTCAAATTACGTCACAGTATTCACAAGTTAAGTAAATATGAGAATAAATGCTTTTTAAAGCTGCCTATACTAGGAGACAGCTATATGTCCGTTGGAATACTGTTCCAGAAAGACATCGCTGTGAACGCAAAAGAGTATTTACCATATTTAGTTCTGATTTTAGGTAATAAGAAGTTATTAGCTAATGCAAATCGAGTTTTATTAGCATTAGCAAGTTGTTCAGTGGTAAAAATTACTTGGGGAATGTTTGAATGAAGGGAATTGTAGACAAGAATTGCCATGTTTAATTGAAAGAGTTTATGAATCGCGAGAATGCGATGCTCTTGCAAAAGAGCAGATACACTATATCGGGGTGACTGGAAAATAATAGTGCAGTACTGACTAACCGTCGACACTTGGCGGTGTTGGTAAAGTGCGTCATTATGCGCAATAAATTCGCTGCTGCCACGTTGCATTCATTGCGGCTGTGTGCCATGTTTGTTGTGAAGTGCATTCGAAAGTTGCACACGTGTCAAACGGCCATCGTCTACGTACGTACCATCGACGCTGTAAGTCCCGTCGCGTATTGGCCCGCGCTGCGTGTTCCACTGGTAAGGGCAAGGGCCATCAGATACCCTACAATAAATAAAGGTATTGGTCTTAGACACTACTTTGACAAAAGAAGTTGAAATTATAACGTGTAGAAGTGGAAGCTCGTGGAAGTTGGTCAATAAATATCGGAATGACTGCACAGCGCAAAACACAAGGACGGAAGGAATGACGCAACACAGGCGCTGATTTACGAAACCGCCAGAAATAAATCTTTTATACATGAACCAAAGAATAATAAAAACATGATGTTGCATGACGTCACACTTCTCAAGACCCCCTATCCCATAATGGCCACATATTCGATTTCGTTTTTGCTGAGGGAAACTGAGGGCATGCTGATGCAAAGGTCACCCAATCGCTGTTTGTTGTCAGCCTCTATAATCTCACACGAAGTGGCGTAGCCAGAAATTTTGTTCGGTGGGCGGGGGGGGGGGGGGGGGGCGCAGGTTGGTCGAGGGATCAAATACATGAATAATAACTGCATTGCCAATGCAATTGTATAAAAGATGCTGCAAACGAGTTATTGAACGCTACGCACTGTCAAGTACAATATGTATTTTTTCATAAAAGAATATACTCGTACGTCCCAAAAATTGTGGCAGCAATAACGGATATCAATGCTGCCGTGTTTATTTTTTCTGTCTATTTAATAAGTAAAGGAAATATCACACGAAATTTAGAACTATATCAGTTCGAAACCAGCAAAGCAGTGCCTGCAGCTGATATGAAAAACGTGAAGGCCAAGAAATGAATAAGTTGAGGACGAATGTTTTGATGAATCTTTGTTATTCAAGAACCTTGTTTACATTTTTTTTTTCACATATGCAATGGCCAGGAAAAAAACTCACTGACGCTGTCCCTCGTTGCACTAGATTGCCCAGGAGCAGCTGTTACCGGTCGTGTATTGTAATTACACCGAGATTATACTCGCAACAGAGAGTACAAAAACAAAGTAGGAGTTCTGCAAAATATACATTAGAAATGCGAAGATAGAATGGAATATACAAACGCAAAGATACAACTCGCTAAAGGGCAAAATAGAGTCACTGGAAACAAAGCTCATTCCTTGTATGCACAAAACCTCGCAACAAGATATTCAAATATACATCTAAGTCGTCAATAAATCTACGTATTTAAGCAAACGTCACTGTATATAACGCGTCAAACAAGACAAATAAACGTGTTGCGCAATCACAGATACTAAACTTTGCGCACAGAAAGACAGATAATCCAGGCAAGAACAAAACTATGATCGTAGAAATCGTGATATGTACTCGGGCCATGCGGCGGTCGCGACAGCGCCACGTGGGTAGAATAATAGAGGAATAATGCAGAAATCGGTATGGGAATGTGTAATTTAACGGTCTGCACAGTGGCAACAATTATTCTGCACCCAAAATTAAAGGAGGGTATTGTTTCGTTTGAAAAAAGAAATAAAAGCAGGTACCTAAAAAGAAAAGAAAAGGACAAACGAAAGCCACAGATGATGCGGCAAGTTGAACTACCCAATATCCGAGTGTGTTTTGGGCAAACGCCGCGTGGGCCGGGCTTCCAATGAGCAAGGTCGGTCAAAATTGGTTATTGATGTCCTCGTAATGTTCGTATTCGCATGATAATTTTGATCATGATGCTGACAGAACAAACGGATATAATTTCTGCGGTTTTGAAAGCTAACGAACAGTCATACGTTTTCATAATTACGAGCTTATGGACCTGAAGGAGCAGAGCTTCTTACTTGCATTTATTTTTGCTCCTTCGCTATCTAAAGGACAAACTTCTCTCGGCAGGGAAGTTGAGCGAAGTGGTCAATGACTTCGGACACGTTGATGCCGAAGTCTCTGTGCGTGTATAGAAGCGCCAGCCTAAACATGCGTTCCACATACATTGTAGAGCGCAAGTAGTTTTTTTAGTAAACTTGTTAAAAATATTCTCTCTGCGCTGGAAGTGGTCACTGGAAGGGCGACTAGAATCTGCAGCAGTTTGTACACATTTACATAGAACCTGCAGTCGCAATGAGACAGGGCATTTATTCCGGTGCTAAAACCTAAAACACTCCCTTCATGTTGTTGGCATCCTTGATTAGGTACCTTGCACAAACAGTAGACTGTTGAATTCCAGCGATGTACGTCGTTTCGTCAGGAAGTATGGAGAAGTAACCTGCTTTTGCAACTAGGCGTTCTTTGATAAATTAACCACAAATTTCTATATTTGCTTTTGTGCATCTGGGCTTAAATACGAGGCATTGCTGCGGAAACTTTCCAAATGGTTCTTCAGATATGTATCTCCACAATCAGCTCGGATGCGATGAAGCGCTCTGGAAATATCTGTATTTTCAGCGGGGGCTATGCTTAAATCCATAGGGCCACTGTCCCTGTGGCCACGGATAGCCAGACATTTTCGCCCGCAAAGAAGAACTGCAGGCCATTAGCTTTCTTCTGTTTTCCCATATTTCACTTTGCCTGCCCTGGTTCAGCTTATCGATCACATTGGGCGCGCTTCCTGAAAATGTTTGGAGAAAATTATCAGCTGCTAGCTCACATTCACGGTGATATTTACTATTTTCGTGTGTGTGGAAGATTGCGAGCGCGTGCTTTCATTTCTGGAACGGCCTGGACACGAGGGCTCCAGTGCACGCATGTTGGCCCAAGTTCATAAGAGCATTAACCCCATAAAGTTCTAGAATTGAAAGACTAAAGCATGCCTTTGGAAATGTCATTACACCTTTTGCGTCAAAAGTTTGAGAACTTTATACCCTTAAAGTTTCGTAATTGAAATCCATGCGCTCCTTGGATTCTGCGGCCGCTGCGAGATGCCGCAACGCGCCCGCTCGCTATCGAAAAGCCCTTGAAAGTTCGTGCTCGGATGGGGCTCCTTGCGTTACGTGACTCCAGGTGCAAGGGTGTTGCCACGAAATCCAGCCCGAGTTCGCAATGTTCGTGCCGAAATGTCTTTTCGAGCGTGAAAAAGACATTGTAGACAAAATCCAGAATGATGCCCGGCGTCGGTGGTAATTTTGGTCGGCGGTGCATGCCGGCACGCAAAAATTTCGGGGGGGGGGGGCTGAAGCCCCATCAGCCTCCCCCCCCCCCCCCCTGGCTACGCCCCTGCTCACAGGTGAGCTGTTCTCAGTGATTGGGAATTACGGCACATTTATCAAATTCAGTTGCACTACCGTCGTCTGTGCAGTAGACGTCATGATGATTTTGGACTGCTTTGTGAACGTGGAAAAAATGCTCTTTCAACCGGCCATTTAAACGTATGATCGTTGTGGCCAAGGTACTTCCTTCCGCTAGTTACTGGAATCATATGAACGCCACCCACAGCGCATGCTATAAATCGCCTGCTATGCTTAGTAGTGCACATATTTCGTAGTGTGGCATGACCATTCACATGCCTGCAGAGCACTGGTAATTTCTCCGATGCAGAAAAAAACAACTTTAACAATTACTTTATTGCCTATCTTCTTCCAACTGTGCGGAATCTTGTGCAAGTGTGGAACACCTTGACTCGCATCTTGTCACTGGCAGTGCAGTCTGCTGATGCTTTGATTCCTTGCTTGATTTTCTTTAATATCTTACCTGCTACCGAAACTAACAAAAGCTCGGGATACCCTGTACATGTCAGGCGGGAGGCCAGCGCAAGGAGACTGCTCTGGAAAGAGTGGCCGCAAGGGTTATTTAAATCATTTGTGAAGCAAAGATTCACAACCTCACGTTTTAGCAACTTGGCATGGGCTGAGAGATAAGGCACAATGGTTTGTTCCCTCGGTTCTCATATTTCCCAGATATATGAGATATAGAGAATCCTAAGTAGCAAGTCTCAAAATCTTAACGAGGCATCCACCGGTAGTTCATGCGTCAGAACAAGAGGCGACAAGCACTCTTTGAATTCGCAAAGTGAATCAAACAGCAGTCTCAAAACCTTGACCTTCACCAGCAAAAAATAACAAAAAGTCATGCACAAACCGGAAAACATTTACAGACAACTTTCACTAGGCGGCTAGCAACAAGTCGGTCATGGTAAGCACGAAAAATGTCTCATGCGATTGGTGCTATGCAAGAACCAATGCACAAACCACTTCTCAATGTAAATGTACTCATTCCATGAGGCAAACGTTGATCTTAGGCATGCTACGTTGATCTTATCCAAGCAGCTCAAGAAAGCACCTGTTGTGATTCGCCACGATTGCTTGGCCCTTTGCAGTTGTTGCCTAATGTCAACTAATGCGAACGAACAAGCAATCATTTTCAACCAACTTCTGTCTTTTATTCCACCCGGCTTATGTTTTCTAAAAATAAAGCTTCGTGCGGGAAAGACTACTTGGTCACACTCTTAATTGGCAAATGACAAACATTTTGTGCACTTTGACGAGTCGCCTAGAAGAGACATCGGTTCAGAAAAGCAAGTGTCCAGTGCGGTTAAACTTAATCAATTAAGCTTTTCGTGCCAGAATCACGACCCGCTACAATGCGTGCCGCCGTAGGGGGCTCCACATTAATTTTGACAACCAGCTTCTGTAACGAGCAGCTCAATGCAAGTAAGCACGGGCATTTTGTGCAGTCTGCTTTCATGGAAATGCGCTGATCGCACCCGGAATTGAAGCCAGGACTTCAAGCTAAAGCACCGCAACGCCACAGCCACGTGAAGTATAATAATCAGACTTGAATAAAAAATATTTTCTTTGATAAATACATTCGCTTCATGTTGTGACAGAAATTGTATGTTTACCGCTTAACCGCTAACCTTGCGTTGAACATGGCGATATTTCAGCGCTGCCTAAGCATCGACGCGTATAGGGCTAAGAAATCAGCCGATTTAAAAGGTCAATTTGGCTGTCAAAATGGCACGTTTTAGGTGGGAACGAATGTATAGCTGTTAAAGACTGTTCTTGGTCGAGTCTGTGGGTGACAGCATTCAGTGAAAATTTTACGAGCGAGCTCACGTTCTGTAGGCTTTCAAAGTAGATGAAGCACCCCGGGTGTTGTCACGGCTCGTACTTGTGGTTGCTTCGTCCGTGGAGCTGAACACAGGAGGCGTGGATCCATTGCTTCGTTCTTCAGCCATGCCTGACGTTTCGATGCCGTTGATTTGGCGTATATTCGCATCTGCGCGATGTTACAGCCCCGCGCATGCGCACTCAATGCAAGAAACAACGGCAAAAAATAAACATTTTGGCACTTCGATATTTCGAATAAAATGACAGTGCATATCTGGAAAAAATGAGACATTATAGAGTACGCCACTAGTCTGAAGCTAAATAGCAAATTTTGAACGCTACTAGACGCGCCCCGATAACCCTTGCTATCTTTCCGCCAAATTATCTAACCAAGCTAGCCCTCACTTAAAAAAAAGAAGAAAAAAAGCCTGCAGATCGCACGCCCTGTGGGAATCGATGTTCTGCGAAGCAGTGTGCGAGGACCCCACCAAGTTAACGAAACGACCATGAGAGCACCAAGACGTACTTCTTTTTTCTGCAGTTTTACGTGCCAAAACCAGTTCTGATTATGAGGCACGCCGTAGTGGAGGGCTCCGGATTAATTTTGACCACCTGGGGTACTTTACCGTGCACTACAACGCAAGTACACGGGTGTTTTTAGCACCAAGACAAGACGTAGGCGGCTGTTTCATGCCCAACATGACACGCATGTCATGGTATTCATGTCATGAGTTCCTCAGCACTCCCTCTAGCTACAGCTAAGTGACCTTAAGGCGAACGCAATAGTAATACCCATGACTACGAGGTGCTACCCAAATGTTCCGGGAACTTGAAAACCACAGGTAAACTGAGTGCGGTACACATTTCTGCCTCTAGATGTGGCTAGCAGTATGCCTTGCGGAACAGCGTGCTGAACGACTTCCATCAAAGAAGAAGTACTGCTTTGCGAAGGGTTGTTTTACAACGCAATGTTTCACTGATTTTGCGTATTTCTCAGCAACCAATATGGCAGACTTCAAGAAGCGAATAATTTGGATCAAGTTTTGTTTTAGACTTGGCAAAACTGCGGAAGGAACTCATCGTAGGCTAGAGTCCCCTTCTGGAGTCGACGCCAAGAGCCAAAGTAGGACGTTCTTATGGCATAAATGCTTCAGAGAGGGCCGAATGTGTGTTGATGACGATGAATGTTCTGGACGCCCGTCAACGAGCACAACACCGGTAACCATAACAGAAGTTCGTAAGGCTATCCTTGAAAATCACAGGCTAACTGTAAAGGAAGGATGTCTGCGACATTTTATGACAGTTGTATGACACAGTTCCGCGAATTTTGTCGGATGTTTTGAACACGAGGCGCATTTCTGCAAAATTCGTGCCAAGACGCAATGTAAGTCTCAGAATTCTCAGCGGCCGCAAAAGGCACGTCAAGATTGTGGGAATGTGAAGTCCATGCTCTCTGTTTTTTTTTATCTACATGGAATTGCCCACAAGGAATTCTTACCCCCTTGACAAATCGTGAATAGCGAGCTTGACAGTGACGTTTTCAGGTGCTTAAGAGAGCATTCGTAGCAAGCATCCGGAGGAGTGGAAGAACAACTGACTTCTTCATCACGACAATGTGCCCCCTCACACATCACTCGTTGTTCGAGCTTTCCTGACTTCCAAACAAATCACAGTACTTCCGCACCCACGCTGTTCACCTGAACTCGCCCCTTGTGACTTTTTCTTGTTACCGAAGTTGAAGTTGAGGCTGAAAGGACGTCGGTTTCACACTGTTGAGGAGATCCACTCGGAATCGCAGGCGGTCCTCAACACACTGTCGCCTGGAGAGCTCCATGAACACATGAAGTCGCTGCAGAAACGCTGGGTCGGTGTATACACACTGAAGGGGACTACTTTGAAGGAGACAGGGCAGGTTAGGCGTTACGGCCAACACCTTCTTTTTTACGACTGAATTCCTGGACCTTTTTGGTAGCACCTTGTATGACTTTGACCATCAACCTTTAGCCGTTTCCTTCACTTAGTACCACATCCGAATCCATTCCATTGGTGTTTGAGTGTTAATACTTTTTCGCTGAATCACTGCCATATTTGCTGAGTCATGGTCATGACCGACTTCTACCATCATCCTTTAGTGTTTCCTTCACTTAGTAGCCACCTCAGAACCCATTCCCGCGGCTTTTGTGTGTTAATCATTTTGCTGGGTTATTGTCAAGACCTACATGACAAGCATGTCAGGACATTTATGTCATGACCTATAACTCATGTTCGTCATTCACTCCTGTCACGCTATGCCAATTTTAGTAGCTACTCAGTTAACGAAACGACTATGAGAGCACCAGGACGTCGGCGGCTGTTTCAATCTTTTTTGCTGGGTCATTGTCATGACCTACATGACACGCATGTCATGACATTCATGACATATCGTTCATGTTCGTCATATACTCTTTTCATAGTATGCCAACTTGGGCACATACCAAGTTAACGACACGACCATAAGAGCACGAAGACGTAGGCGGCTAGATAGATAGATAGATTGATTGATTGATAGATAGACACTGTAAAAGTAGCAAATGTTCGCCAAAAAATGCTTCGTATTTAAAACGTATAAATGACGTCTTTATTGTTTTTTGTTTCCTTCTCAAAGCGAAGTTCACAGCAGTGAGGGGCGAAATTTATGCTCGTGTAAGGACTCGTGAAAGTGTAGGAGGTATGCATACTAAGTTAGCCCTAACAAGCGTATGATTTTGAGATGCGACAATTTTGCTGACCGCTGTGGCGCCCTCTCGGTCTGTTCAACATAAGAAGACAGTTGTTATCATCTAAGGTGTACCCAAACAATATAATAAATGAGAAGAAATACATCGGGTGTCCGTACGTTATATGGTTCATTAACAAGTCTGCGAATTTTTTGGGATCACGTACATTGACAACGTGATCATGCAAACAATTCCATGACTCAGTTGCTGAGGGCAGAAAAGATTGATTCAAAGTGTTTAGTTGATTAGTGCAGATAAAATAATAAGCCACTTGAAAAGGCGGCAAGATGAATGGGCCAGGGCCAACAGAACTGTTCCTCGAAGATTAGTGAACCTATAAGAGAATTTGTGGAAAATATACAGCTGGCTGACTTTTCGGCATAGAACTATACACATGCTCGAAGTGTTCACCAAGAGCTTCTGCTTGGCCTTTTAAGTTTTCTCCTTGGTCCTTCACCAGGGGACGGATGGGTTTGTCTCCGTTTTAAGCATCTTAGCCAATTCCAGACTGACAGATCTTGTGCGCAGGAAATTGTGCCAGAGATAAACATTCCCAAACTTGTTCTCCAGCTTCACCTTGTGTCGGCCTACCCTTGACTTGCCTTGTTAAAGTCTATAAAATTTTACGTGTTTGGGTACCCAAAAAGCACTCCCCATGCTTTGTTTTAATTTTTTTCGCACCTTTTTGCCGCTCTCATTCTACCAGGAGACCCCTATTTTACATAAATTGCCATGGCGGCATGAACATTTTTGCTGCGTCAATAATAAAAGCACAAAAGTATTCTAATGCGTCGTCTATGCTAAGTTCGCTTATTTAATAGCGTGTTAGATATATTTATTCTGTAAACTGCGATCAATCGGCTGAAGCAAGCTTCAGAAATAGGAGCATGCGCACAAGCGTGTTGCTACGTTTGTTTTGTTTATTTTTATTTAGAGAATGCTCCAGGCCATCAAGAGGACCTAGCAGGAGTGAATATAGATACATTAAAGTAACAGAAGTATACGTGTACATACAATACAGATGGATCAATATAATTACACGAAGTATTAAAACAACAACAAAATCCAAATAAGGCAGAAAGATTGGTAACAAAACGAAAGTGAACGAGGATGCCTTTACACACCTATAAGCTCTACTATAAAGTACCGAATTGTTAGGTTAGGTTATACAGTCAGGGTAGTGAAAAGGTACCAAATACTGTACAAAAAACAAGGCAACAACGTCCCAATAACAAATGAGCACATAAGGAAACAAGATACCAACAAAGCAGAAAAAAAACACTGCGTCATATGTAACCATTTGCTCGATTATCTCGGTGCTGTGTGGCCACGCCGATGGAAGAACGTTCCACTCATTTACCGTGCGTGGAAAAAAAGGAAATTTGAACGCATTAGTTCTGGCACTGAAAGGGGTAAGGGTCTAAGCGTGGCGATGCCTTGTTTCTCGGGTGAATAGGGGCGATATGTAATCATCTGGATTTAAAGCTAGTTTCCTGTGCGTCAGCTGAAAAAGAAACTTTATTCTCTGAATATTGCGCCGAAGCTGCAATGTTTTAATGCCGTGTTGATGCATTAAGGTGGTCGCGGAGTTCGTCTGTCAATACTTTGAATAAATAAACTGGGTAGCTCTCCGCTGGATCCTCTCGAGTGCATTGATGTTAAGCTTCGTGTGCGGATCCCAAACAATAGCTGCATATTCAAGTTTCGGTCGAATAAGCGACGAATATGCTCGACCGGTGTTTGTTTTAATTTATGTCTGAGGAAACAGAGTTCGCGAAATGAGGACGCGCAAACGTTTGTTATGTGCGAATTCCATTTCAATGTGTTTGTTATCGTTACACCTAGGTATTTGAAGTTTGTGACCTCAACGAGTGGCTGCGACGCAAGCGAGTGCAGAAAGGGAAAACAAGGGAATTTTCTACTTATTTTCGTGAAAACAGTTTTCTGGGCATTAAGAACCATGTCCCATTATTCACACCACTTATGAATTTTCTGTAAATATAATTAAGCAATGCTTGATCCTCACAACATTTCACTTCAATAAATAACACACAATCATCAGCAAAAGGTCGGATACAAAGTGGCCCACTTATTACATCAACAATATTATTTATGTATATTGAGCACAACAAGGGTGCCAAGGACACTTCCTTGTGCTACACCTGATCTCACTGGTAGTTGCTGTGAGTAATGGCCATCGATACTTACAAACTGCATTCTGTCGCTTAAATACGCTTCAATTCAAGGAACTATGAATTCGGGTAAGCCTAGAGACTGAAGCTTCAAGATTCGATTTGCATGACATACAAGATCAAATGCCTTCTTAAAATCCAAGAATATAACGTCAACCTGACCTGACTTATCCAGAACCGAGGCGAAACTATGAACAACTGTTGTCAACTGGGTGACTGTGGAGAGACGCTTTCTAAAACCATGTTGAAACGGGATTATTATGTTATTATCGGCTAAAAACTTGTTTATGTACTTCGCGATGACATGCTCCAGAATTTTACATAATGACGACGTCAATGCGATTGGTCGATAGTTTGTTAATAGCATGGTGTCTCCTTTTTTGAAGACAGGAACGATTCTAGCAGTTTTCCAATCAGTAGGAATGTTAGCTGTTGACAGGGACGCACGAATAAATAACGACAACAAATTTAGCAAGTATCTCGGCATACCGGCGAAGAAAGGGGTTCTGTATATTGTCAGGTCCAGGTGAATATTTTGTCTTTAAATTAAGTAACATAGAAACAACAACGGGTTCTGACATAAGGGTAGGTATTTCGTAGCCGTTTTTATGACTCCGCTGTAACGGTTCAGTTTGGCTAGAAAAAACACCGTGAAAGTAGTCATTGAACTTCTCAGCTATACTACGTTTGTAATCGATTTTCACGCCATCGCACGCAGTGCGATCAACTGACTTCTTTTTTGTGGAAAGGTATCGCCAATACTTCTCAGGAAAATTTCTAATGAAATTAGGAAACGCGTAGTTGAAGTAATGGTGCTTAGCCTTATAGATTGCCTCGTTCAACCTAGTCAGTGCCATTTGCGCTGTGTTACTATTTGATTTTGCTCGTTCTAGTCTTTTAAGTCTTCGTTTGAGGTGGAATATATCCCTTGTTGCCCAAGGATTGTTTTTGCGCGTTTTTAATTTTATTTGGCACGAAATTATCAAGACAGTACGCACACACGCCCTTAAATGTATTCCACAGTGATTCGACATCATGTCCTTGAAAGTTGTCTAGGTTATGAAGCAGATAATCCAGAATACTTTCGTCCTTAGCAAGAGAGAAGTCTTTAATCAGAACTGGAGTGACAATTGGTTTTTGCACCTCGAGGGAGCACGTAAGACATACCATACGGTGGTCAGAGATGCCTTCCTCTACAGTTATACTGTAATTTTCAATCGAACGGCTGATAAAAATAAGATCTAGTATTGAAGTAGAATTATTTGAATGCGACGCACCCTTCACGGAATCAGAAATTTGGGATGCCTTACAAGGCCTCAACGGACACTCGGCGACGGGCCCGGATGGGGTCTCGAACAATCTGTTGAGAAACCTAGACGGAAAGTCGGTCGAGAAGCTCACTGAAGAAATCAACAGAGCGTGGGAAACGGGACGAGTACCCGAGGTCTGGAAAGAGGCCTCTGTCATACTAATACCGAAACCCGGTAAACCACTTGCGCCGGAGAACATGCGGCCGATATCGCTAACCTCGTGCGTGGGCAAAACAGCGGAACATGCCATACATAACCGAGTATCGCGGTACATAGAGAGAGAGGGCCTCTTCCCACACAACGTGGTGGGCTTCAGACCGGGCCTCTCCAAACAGGACGTAATGCTACTACTCAAGAAGCATATAATCGACGGCATGACCAGAGACACCAGGGGCATACTGGCCCTGGACCTAACGAAAGCGTTCGACACGGTCAAACACAGATTTCTACTGGAAACGATCTCGGTGATGGGGCTCGGCCGGAAATTCCACTCTTACATAAGCTCCTTCCTCAGAGACAGGAAGGCCACGATCAAAATAGGACAGGCCACGTCCGATTGGTACACGCTGGGTGCGAAGGGCACCCCACAAGGGGCGGTGCTCTCCTAACTATTATTCAATCTAGCAATGAAAGGGCTCTCGGACCGGCTGACAAGAGTGACCAATGTCAATCACGCCCTGTACGCAGACGACATTACAGTGTGGTGCACGGGAGGGTCCGACGCAGATGTCGAACGGGCTCTCCAAGAGGCGGTGGACACAACGGAAGAGTACCTAATGAAAACGGGACTCCGCCTGTCACCCAGCAAATCGGAACTGTTGTTGTACAGGTCCTCGAAACAGGGCATAAGGAATTTGACGCCGATCGATCAAATCCCAATCAAATTACATACGACCGACGGCCAGCCGATCCCCAGAGTGGACACTATAAGAATCCTGGGGCTGCTAATTGAGGCTAAAGGCGGTAACACGCAAAACGTCATGAAACTCACGACCAAAACGGAGAACATGCTCCGGCTGATCCTCAGGGTGACCAACCGCAGGGGAGGGCTCAGCGAGAGCTGTCTCATCAGACTTTACCACGCCTTCCTCATGAGTCACGTAAATTACGTAGCGATCGGCGTTAAAATGGACCAAGAGAGACAAGGCCAAGATAGAGACACTGATGCGCAAGAGCATCAAAAGGGTGCTAGGTCTTCCGATTACTACAAGCACAGAGCGGCTCGATCGGTTAGGGGTCCACAACTCGCTAGCAGAAATCATCGAAGCACAGACCACGGCACAGGTCGTGCGGCTGTCGACCACCAGGGCCGGCAGACGCATCCTAGAAGAAGCAGGCAACGCACGCAAGGTCGCGCTCGGCGCGTCGGTCAGGGGCACTTTCAAGGTTGAACCGCTTCCGAGAAACGTCCACCCGCAATTCAACGAGGGGCGCCGAAAGGCGAGGGCCCGAGCACTACTGAAATCGACCGCCAACTGCCCGGGACTGGCGGCATTTGTAGACGCGGCCCAGTATGGGCGCAGCGACCGGTACGCGGCCGTCTCGATACGCTGGGATGGTACGATCATTAACGCGGCATCGGTCAAGGGGGTAACGTCCGAAATGGCCGAACAGGTGGCAATAGCCATGGCAACGAGGGACCCCGAACGTCCTTACGTGTACACAGATTCGCGATCGGCGGCCAGAGCATTCGCCTCGGGCTCCATATCGCGGGAAGCGGCGGCCGTCCTCGGCAACGAGGGAGCCGCGGGTCATCACATCGTCAAATGGTTTCCGGCCCACATGGAGGCCGACGTGCACCCCGACTTTCCCAACGCCAACGAGCTGGCGCACGACCGCGCGCGAGGACTCACGCACCGCAGCGATCGTGGCGAGCGAAGTGGCGGGGAGGCTGGGGAGCACCGAGACCCGCGGCTCACCTTCAACGAAATAACAACGCACTATCAGCTGTCGAGGAGGGCCTTCCCGCTCCCCCACGCTAAACTCAATAGACCACAGTCATCGATATTCAGAATGCTTCAGACAGGGTCGTTCCCCTCGAGAGGCAGACTGAGCCTTTATTCACCAGAGGTAGAGCCGCAATGTCCGGATTGTGGCGAATCTTGCTGCTCGCTAGCGCACATGCTATGGCAATACTCCGCGTTAAGCGGCACCATGTTCCGTAAAAAAGAAGACTGGGAGGACGCCCTGCGAAGCGACGACCACCAGACCCAGCTCCGGGCTGTCCAGAGGGCTCACGAAAGAGCGGAGACTCACGGGCTTCCCGTCCCAACGTGGGTGCGGCCCGCGACCCCTGCCGACCACTAAACAAAGAGTGGGTGGGGAGGGGTTCCTCAGGACTCATTAAAGTTATTTCCTCCTCCTCCATTTGAATGCGAGTTGGTTGATTGACAATCTGAGGAATGTTAGCACTGAGCATAATGTCACGCACGTAATCAACATGTTCACATTTGTCACAATTCGAGAATGGCCGATTCGAATCGGCATTGTGAAGGTTAAAATCCCCAGCTATAATGCTTCTGTCATTCTGAAAGCTCGCCAACTGATCACACAGCCGGTGCCAAAATTCAGGGGGAGAATCGGGCGCACGATAAACTGCAATCAGAAAGAAAGAGCGTTGCTGACATGATAACTTCAGCGTGATACTTTTGTGGTTATCAATTTGGTGCGTCAGTAAAGCCGGTATATGTCTTTTCACAAGTACTGCAACTCCCCCTCCCCGTGAACGTCTGTCTTTTCGAAAAACTTGATACGAGCGAGGAAAAACATTTTCTTCGTCAATATCACTGTGCAATCATGTTTCTGTGATTACAATAACGTGGGAAACATAACTTATAAAGTTAAGTTCAAGTTCAGTAGCTTTGTTTACAACGCTGCGTGCATTTATGTTTAGAAGCCGAAAGCCAGATTCTTCAGTCTGCTCTTACCACTTTTCGTAGGAACGCTTCTCGCGGCTCGGCATTTCAACACGGCAGTTCTTACTTTCGTCCCAATATTATAGATCACCATCGATCCGCAGTTTATCATGTGTGAGTGTTACTCTCTTGCCTTGTTCTTTTTCGCTTTTGGCGCTATTCCACAAACGCTTTCTTTTCCTCGATGTATTAGGCGAATAGTCATTCTGGAAGGATAACTTCGTTCCTTTTAGCTTATATGCGTTTTAACACGAAAGTGTTTTATGCCGGGGTCCACCAAGACTTCACAAATACGTCAGCTTACAATGTACACGAACATAATACAAAGAAAGAAACCAGAAGAAAAAGTTCCACAAACATGCAAAATTTGGAAATCGAACCCACGACCTCTCGGTCCGCGACGATAGATCGCCGAGCGTTTAACCCATTGCGCCACAAACGCATTTGCAGAGAGCTACACAGACGCGCCTTATATATCTAACACTCCTCCGTGTACCCGCGCTCTTGCTCGGGGCGGTGCCGCCGCCTACGAGCAGAAAAGAGAAGTACTGCATTATGACACTAACGCGCACCGACAGTGAACGCTTCGGTGGTCTCAGCACTACGACGCCTCGATGCCAGCATTCGAAGGGACGCTGGCATCAAGAAGCACTACCAACGCCACCTAGGTGGCGTTCACCGTACTCAGCACAGCGGAGCGTGGCCTCCGCAATTAGCTCTGAAAATGTTTCTGAAGTTGATCGCGGAGGCTGCAATTACGACGCGCTGTACGCGCTGATTTGACTCGGTGACGATTCAGTTACGTGCTTTGTCTTGCGCGTTGTATTAGTGTGTCAGTTACGTGCTTCGTCTTTCGCGTTGTGCTAGCGTGTGCAGCGTAGTGCAGCTTCCATATGCACGACGGTTGCTCATGGTCATCGACGCTGGTAGTCGTGATGGAGGAGACGTGCCACCAGGCGTCAGCGTGGGTGCATCAACGCCTAAGGGCGCTTTAGCCACAAAACACCAATAGACATTATATATCAATGTGCAATAAACATTACACTACTTCTGTGAAGACACGTTTCACTTTCGTGTTCTATACCGATTCCTATATAAGAGGGATCAACCACATTTTTTTCAGTACTTCTTTTTCATTATAATCCTGAAAATATACTATGACAGGTCTCAGTTTACCCATCTTTGCAAGGCGGTGAATTGTTCCCACTGATTTGCAGAACGCATTTAGCTTTTCTCAAAAAACCTCAGTAACAGCTTTATGTTTCAGATCCTGTTCAGTCTCTTTTGAATTTTAAGGTACACCGAAGACAATAAGGTTAGATAAGGTGTCCTCAAAGTCAACGACCTTCTCAACCTAGATACAACCAAGTTCAACTTCAACGTAGCCAAGTTTAACCTAGCTACTACCAGGAGACGCAATCGATCGGCCAGCTTCGTGGTTACTCGAACTTTGCGCGGCCTAGTGGAAGCTTTGCCTCCCCATTACGACGAAACAAGAGAAGTGAAATTGCACGCTGGAATGATTAGCGGCCACGTAGCCAGCTGTGGAAGAAGACGGCGAACGTGGAAGCAGGGGCACGAGCGCTTGTCGAGCTCGAGTGCTAACCGAGGTGCGCCAACGGGCCAGCTGCAGAAGAAGACGACGACGCCGGAGCCAATGCTGAGGATGATGGTTCCGTGAAACGCGCACATTTCAAGGGAGGCGTAAACAGCTCCATTGTTTTAAACGCTGGGGTTGTTGTACTTACGCACACAGTACATTAGCCCGGCTGGTGAGATTTATTATTGAGCCCCCACAGCAGGGTTCGTCAGAGTGAGATCGTGATTTTGCCGCGTAAAACCAAAGAATTTAACAAATTTATTCGCACCGTACAGTTTTATTTACGGTAGAGCGAGCATTTTCGAGGAGGCTCGCGAACACCGACACGTGCTGCTCGTGCTCTGAGCCTTTCGTTTAGGCAGCGGCCTCTACCCTATGTGGTATTTGCCACGTAAGAGGGGATTAGATGTGCTGTGTCCTCTGTACGGGCCACATATAGTCATAATTGGAAATACATAATTCCTATCCTCGCGGACAACTTTCTGTGGCAATGAAAGGAAAGCTACAGGCGCGTGGCTGCTGCACATGTGTTACCGCGCCAAGTAGTCCGGCAGCGTTTGACAGTGCCTTTGGTTGCTCGGAACAGACGCTGAATCGACGCAGCTTCCACGTGCGACGCTTTCGCGTGTGCTCGGACGCGGAAGGGAAAAGCCGCAAAATAAGCTAACTTTTACACTCAGTGGTGTGTTCTGTCTTATTTACCGGTTGCTAATACGGTGTTTCTGTTTTCTCTGCACCAGCCTAAACAAACCTGTATTTAAGCGAGGGACTCTTTTCAGAAACGCTCTCACTTGTGCGTGCTTAGCCTCGGTAGCTTTCCCTTCATTGCCACAGAAAGTTGTCCGCGAGTATAGTTTTGTGCCGTTTGTTGCACCCTTGACTCTTGCTACCACAGGTGTTGCTAGTTTTGCAGAGCCTAGACAATTTCCAAGACGTGGAAAACACAGCTCTTATATTCGCGCGTTCTGCTATTTTCTTCAAGCCATGTGAAACTTTGAACAAGTACAACGCAAGAGTAATTTGCACTTTGAAGTGAATGAATGTTCTCAGCGTTAGCATGCTCATGCGAGCGCGATTGCTTTAGCAAACATTCGGTTAAAAAATGTCACAGTTTCGCCCTAAGGGCGAAGCAATGAATGCGATAGCAACACAGCAATGTCATAGGAAGTAAGGTGAGCGGCTTTGCTAGCAACAACACGCAGAACTGTTGTCGACGCCATCGGCGTTTTGCCCGCGTTCGCTCAAAATGCGTGCGGCGTTGGTGACTGTTGCCGGAGCCTCTGATATAAATAGGCACTGCGTGCCGCAGCTAAACGTCGCCTCCCTTCTCTCCCCCTCCCCCACGGCCTCTCGCTCGTTGGAAGAAGGCGCGTTTGCTCTACATACATGGTGATTGTGAAGGAGAACAGAGACGCCTACTTCTGCAGCCCTTAAGCGAGCACGGCGCAGAACGCGCGTTTGTTCTCTGCCGTGCGTTCACTCCCCGTGAAAGACGCGCCCCTCGCGCCCTTTCACTCGCACATACAGCGTTCGGCATTTGGCGCTGAGCCGTGCTCCCTCAAGGGCTGCAGAAGATAGCGCCAACCTTTCCCTTTCCCTCAAGAACCACTTACCGCGCGGTGACGATTTCTTCTCCAAATGACGTCATACGGAACCTCACGGCGACGGCGACGGCGACGGCGACAGCGACGGCGACGGCGATGGCGACGGCGACGCCGACGGCAGAAATCTGCTTTTGAGTGTCCATATAATTGCTATCGCAATAAAAGACTTGGATGTGCTTAGGGTTGACTGCATCGAAGAGGCCATCAGACAAGTGGAAGAACTGTCATTAATACAGAGGCAGCTGGCTTTCTTTAAAGCACTACCAAAGCACAACCTAACAACACTTCCTTTTACGAGTTTACAGTGTGCCGACTTGTAGGGTAGCAGTAAAGGGGTCTTGATTCCCGGAGGTTCGTAGTACGAGCGTCGCCGATCGTAGCCGACCAAGAACGCTAATCAAAATAAAAGTGTGCGCGCGTCTGTCATTCTTCGGGATGATCAGCGTCACCACGCAATAGACATAAAATTAGCTCATACCTTTGATCTAAATTCTGTGTCACCTCTATGAAGTTTTTCACGATCTACACATCGATAAATATGCGCCTCGAACGAAACGCGCACCAGTGCCTTATGTAGCCGGAGTCAGCCAACCTTTGGCTCGCTTTTTCAGCATATATAACGTTGAGATCGTCCATGTGCCAGCATAGATTATGATACGAGTGATATGCAGCAGTCCTTACCCATGAGGCGATTTCGTTTATGTGGGCGATACAGGCAATTTCGAGCAAAGATTATAAAACAGCACCATTGCGATTGCAAGAAAAACAGCGTCGCGCACAACGCACTCATCGAACACGCCGAAACAAATAATCAAGAAATCAATTGGAACAAAGCAAGATTCCTTGACAAAAACAAAAATTCTTGTGGTTTAGCTTTGGTTAACCCTGGTTGATAGCGAAAGCTTCACTGATCTGGCTTGGCCCATTGTCGAGCTGTGGTCGAGGTGGTGTTTCGCCCAACTCTACTCGGGCAACATAGGCAATGTCTCCTTTCATGCAGGTTTCCGTAAAGACCTGAATATAGTCCGACGTAGCGTGAACGCGCGCACACGTTATGTCACGTTGGCGAGAACAACAGCGGCTATCGTTTGACCGATGGTTCTACGTAGGGGCACCGCCAACGTAACCGGACGCGTGGCCAATGCGCTCCGACGCGCCCGGCGTCTGATGACGCTGGCCCGCGTGCCAATAGACTATAAGCGGGCCTGAATGCTCTCTTGTGGTTTGACCTCTAGCTCTCAAGGTGAAAACTGTTGAGTCGCCGATAGCTGCCCGAGGTAACGTAATGAAGCTTTTGCTTCAATAATTTGCCTTCGCGACTTCATCTTGAACCGTCCAGACAACTGAGCGAACACTCAATCGCAACGATGGTCACTTTCCAACGATGTATGTATGGTGTTTACGTCACGTTTTGAAACGTACACTTGCCATCTTTATTGCAAGGCGAGCGTAAGCGTGTGGCCAATCACCTTGTCATCAATATTCCGTGCAAGATACCAAAAGGAGAGAGTGGTTCCGTTCCTTCTGCTGGCTCCACCCCTTTTTTGCGCATAATTCCTTCTTTCCTGGTGGCACCCGTGCGGAGATCGGAAGATAAGCTATCTGTTATGCTGACAGTTTCCTGAGCTGCGATGGATACGCTGCATTGAAATCAAATTCAAATGAAATAGTTTTTTGCGGACGTGCCACGATAACATTGGGGTTAATACAACGTTTGGTATGCGGCGGCCGGCCGACAGTTGAACGGCGTTATCCTCTATACTCTTGCTTTCGCTTCTCGCTCTGGCGCCATACAGCATGTGGCCGACCTGACTGTATGCCACGCGCTCGTGTATTTCTTTTCATCACGATGACGAAAGTGCGCAACCCTAATTTCTTTAATTTTACAAGAAACTGAGATAGCCCAGGAAAAAAAATTCATCTCAGAAATTATCGCTCTTTTCGTTTCGATCGGCCAACAGGAGGTGGTGGATTCCTTACGTTAGTATTAATCAGAATTTGACACAAAGCAAAGCTGGCGATAACCTTGGGTCTGTTGGTCATTTTTCATAGCGAATGCATACTATCCTTGAGAGGTTCACGATACTCTAGATAGTGTGATCTACTAGGGGAAATGATGATGAAATAAATGGTGGGTGACTTCGACTCTCATATCTTGGCATGGAGTTTAAAACCCTGCGGTAGTCGACTGTGGCATTGGTCACGAGTCAATTATCTCTAAAATCAAAATTTAGGACATCCTACTTTTTTAGAGGTTTAGCTGCTTGTACTCTGCATTGACGATCTCAGGGTCAGGTCTTTGCGTATCTCCTTGGTCGACTGATGACTCGGTCACGAATTGTGACCACATTCCGGTGATATTCGAAATGATATGTCCGGTGACATACTTAGTGTCTGAGGCGCGAATATACGTAAATTGCAGTAAATTTCAAAGTAATTTGGGTTCATCATTGGCCACTTTATCTGAAGCGAATTCCGAGCTCATTTTTCATTGCGAGTGTATACGATCCTTCATGGGTTTAGGAGAATCTGGATAGTGTTGTCTCTACTAGCGGAAATGATGTTGTATTGGCGGGTGACTTCAACTCTCATCGCATGACATAGTGCTCAGAAACAGATCCGAGCGGTACTCGACTGTGGCATTGGTCACAGGACATAATCATGATCGTCATCATCATCAGCCTATATTTATGTGCACTGCAGGACGAAGGCCTCTCCCTTCAATCTCCTATTACCCCTGTCTTGCGCTTGCTGATTCCAACTTGCGCCTGCAAATTTCCTAACTTCATCAACCCACCTTGTTTTCCGCCGTCCTCGACTGCGCTTCCCTTATCTTGGTATTCATTCTGTGACTCTAATCGCCCACCGGTTATCCATCCTACGCATTATATGGCCTGCCCAGCTCCATTTTTTTTCTATTATTATCAGTTAGAATATCGTCTATCCCTGTTTGCTCTCTGGTCCACACCGCTTTTTTCCTGTCTCTCAACGTTAGGCCTAACATTTTTTGTTTTACCGCTCTTTGTGCGGTCCTTAACTTGTTCTCGACCTTCTTTGTTAAGCTCGAAGTTTATACTCCATAGGTTAGCACAGGTAGACTGCAATGATTGTACAATTTTGAACGACAGCGGTAAGCTCCCAGTCAGGATTTGGTAATACCTGCCGTATGCACTCCAACCCAATTTTATCCGTCTGTAAATTTCCTTCTCATGATCAGGGTCCCCTGTAAGTAATTGACGTAGGTAAACGTACTCCTTTAAAGACTCTAGAGGCTGACTGGCGATTCTGAATTCTTGTTTCCGTGCCCGGCTATTGAACATCACCTTTGTCGTCTGGATATTAATCTTCAATCTTAATCGTAAATGAATAGAATGTCGCACCTGCACCCCATTCTGGTACTGATGAGCCTCGTGTGATTATACACCAACCTGCCCAAATGCGTGCCATCCTAACGACTCTTATCTGTTCAACTACGTATGTCTTGATAACATTGAGCGTTTGTGCCAGCCAATCCGTGGGATACACGGTTGCGAGTGTATTTCCTCTATTTCACTCTGACTCTCCACGCGCTCTCCCCTAGAAATAAGATTTACGGGTACGAAGGAAGGAAACAAAATAGGAGATGCACTGGTGTCATTTTTTGACGCCATATGTGAAAGCTTTGACGCCTTTCGGCAACTTCCCCCAATTCTTCTTTTCACGCGTAGGGTGATGTTATTTCACGAGAGTCTATCAATACAACACCGATTCCACATTCGTTGATAGCCAGCATGAACGAAAAGCCATTTTTGATACCAAATTGTATATGAATCTAATGCCCAGAATCGAATCAAACCCAACGTCGAATACTTTCGAGATACTCTCGAGTATTGAATAGCCATCCTCACAAAAAAGGCAATGTTCATGCCTGAATAGTTCGAGCGTTAGCATCTTTGTGACTTTACAACCGGCCGAGGTAGCTTAGTGGCTGTAGCACTGCACTGCTGAGCTCAAGGTCTAGGGTTCAACGCGATCTGCAGTAGCTGCATTTTGATGGGTGCCAAACATAAGAAACGTTCGGGACGTAAATGTACGTGGATTAGTGAACACCATGTGGTCAAGAGTAATCCCGAGTCTCCCATTCCTTCATGGCTCACAATCAGATCGTGCATTTGTTGCGCGAAATTCCAGAATTTTATTGCCTTATTGCAAGCAAGTATAAAGTAATGTTTATTAATACAAAAACAGGCCATTAGAAAAAGTATTTTCTTCGCATATACAGAACTTTTTGCAGAATGCGACTGTTCACTTTACAGCCGGTAAAACCTGGCTTCTTTCCTGTCCGTGTTTCTTTCTGTCTTTATTACTGTCCGTGATTCAATTGCGCTGTTCTTAAGATGAAGCTTAGCCAGCTTCCCCAAATGTATGTTCTCCTAAATTAATCAGTGGCATAGCCTGCTCCACCAAATAATCTCATTGTCCAAGTCTCCACTATGACCATGGTATAAACTTTATCGTACTTCTGCTCCAATTTTAAGTTTGACTGCGCGTAGTTGCCGTTTTGAAATGTTCATAATTTATTCAAAAGTATTCGTATATACAAATATTGACTATTCAATAGAAAGACTGAATGAAATAGGGCATTTTCAAGTCGTTGTTTACATGTTTCGAACAAACTAAGAATTTAGTACAATGTCCTCTTATAATATCACCCTGCAAAATCCTTTTGTGCCTGCAAGTTCCAAAATAAAGTTATAGACAAACCTGATACTGAAAGATCTTCGCTTCCGCCGTGGAGGCCGTAGAGTCAGCTTCTCTATACTCTGCCTTGCTTAATCCTGCTATCTTCGGTTTCTGCACTGTGTGACGGCATTGGTTGCTTCAAGCGTGCATTTTTGGTGCTCTAGATTCACAGGCACCTAGATAGCACACCTTGGAATCTCTATTGGGCCAATTTTACAGGTTCACCCAAAAAACAGCCCAGCATCATGCCGTGGGACATATCTACACATTAAAAAAACACCGCATGTCCACGGGGTGAATGATGATGAGTGGGCGAAGCTCCGGAGGGAATCATCGGTAAACCGTGAATCTTCCGTGTAATTCGCCCAGTATCGCCGCACTAAATCGAACGATTGACTTCCACCAATGACACGCGCCATATGTGACGTCATTCCTACTTTATAACAGCGCCCTTCATTACAATTGCGCCATCTCCCGCTTAAGGGGACGCTATAGCACAAACGCGTTAGAAACGTGCAGTACTCTGTAGTAAGAGGCTCTGAGAGGCCACAGCGTCTTACGCAGCCGTTTACACATGCCGGAGCGTGCATCGAGTTTGCCG
Organism: Dermacentor silvarum; assembly: GCF_013339745.2. Lineage (NCBI taxonomy): Eukaryota > Metazoa > Arthropoda > Arachnida > Ixodida > Ixodidae > Dermacentor > Dermacentor silvarum. Next base: position 46,200,674 of record NC_051164.1, read on the forward strand.
ACGCCATCGCATGACTGCTGAGAGAGTATAACCCCCGTATTCATAAACGCTCCTCGACTTGAACTTGACTTGCCACCGCCTTCAACGCGTTTCGAACGCGCTGCCCAAGGCGGTGGCAAGTCAAGTTCAAGGCGAGGATCGTTTATGAATACGGGGGTAAGGCGGAGAGGCCACAGCGTCTTACACCAGCTTCTTACACGGGCCGGAACGCGCTAGCACAAACGCGTTAGAAACGCGCAGTCTTTCGTTAATGTTGGGTATTTATTGTCATCGTGGTGCGTGTGTCCATGTGCGCTTCGTGGCGTAGTGTGTTTTTATCATGCACAATGAGTTCGGCGTTCGCAGCGTTCGGACGTGTCATCATGTGCTCCCTTGTAGGGGAGGTTTCAGCGGCCCGTGTGGGCCGCGGTATCAGGTGTACTGAAAGGCCGGCTGAAGATTACCACGTTGTTCTGCCTCATCTGCCCACAGGTGCGTCTGTTTTAAACACGGTGTTTTTGCATGGTGATGTAAAAGCCAGGCCATATCGAGTCGAACATGGCGGGACACCCTTGCGCGTCTCTCCCTGCTGCCGGAAGTGGTTGCCCTCGGGGCATACCAAATGAATCACCTGTTGGCAGTGACGTTTAAGGATGAGGAAGGCAAGAAGAAGATATTAGTAGCAGATGCGTTCAACGTTAAAGATCACCGCTGCATGGTCATCGACCCATGCGATCAAGGTGTCCGACTGAAGATTTACTGGCTGCTTCATGGCGTACCGGACGATGACGTGCGAGTGGCTTTGGCGCCGTTTGGAAAAGTTATGGAAATCAGCAGAGGCAAGTGGAAGGTCAAGGGATGCATCGACAAAGGATCAACAACCCGCTCGGTGACGCTGAAATTAAAGGTGGGCGTTACAATGGATGACCTTCCTCACAAGCTGCGTGTTGCCGAAGACATGGCGCTCGTCTTCGTTCCTGGCAGAGCGCCGCTCTTCCTCCGGTGCCGACATCCGACGAGAGTGCCGCGTTCCACGATGTGGGATCTGTCGGCGCTTCGGCCACGATGACTCCCAGTGCGTGCGTTCTTATGCCAGCGTTACAGGCCCACTCCGTAGCGACGTTGTGTCACAACACCTGATGGACGCCGCAGACGCCGAAGAAGCTAGCAGGGAATACAACGATGGCGCGAAGACTGCTGCAATGCCCCCTGAAGCTTCTTCAGGAGTTGTTCAGGAAGTGAATGGTGGTGCCGAGCCCTCGGCTGCAGCATCGGAAACGATGCCAGAGACTACAACAGATGACGCAGAAACGAAGGCCGCAATCACGTCATTGTCAGTAGCGCAAGACGCCGACCAGGAGGTAACGGACGCCGAGATGCTCACGACCGGAAGCGTCGCTGCAAAGCGGCCTTACGAAGACTCCGACAACATAGGGAAAGCGAGTGCGTCAGGCACCGGCGAGCCTCCAACGAAGGCATCGACTGGGCGGCGGTCTTCGGTTCAACCGAAGCCAAAGTTGCCGCCTGACCGTAGGGTGAACCCTACAACGCCTCCGCACTAGCGGAGGTGACGTTCCAGAGGCCTTCAACGAGGACCCCAAGAAACCCACTGTTGCGATGTGAGTAGGACGCCTGGCCAAGCAACCTCCATGAAATGGCGACTAACTTTAAATCTAGCCTTCGCGTTGCGACATTGAATGTGAGAGGACTGTGTTCACGCAGGAGGCAATGTCAGATTAGTCGCACTCTTTTGGAAAATGACGTTGACCTTCTGGCTGTACAAGAAACAAAAATTGAAAGTGAGGAGCAAACAGAACAAATGGTTCAAATTTTTCGCTCTAGATACAATATATGTGTTTGCCATGCTGTTGGACGGTCAGGAGGCTGCGTCATTTTTATTCGCAATAGCATCGCGGTTGTTGAGAAAGTGTCCGCCTGCGATAGTGGGAGACTGGTTGCATGTGATTTTGTTTTTTCTGGATTACAGTGGCGTGCTGTGTGCATTTACGCACCAAACAAAATGCATGAACGTGAAATTTTTCTCAGGTATGCTGAAGGGTTTTTGAAAACAGAACCAAATATTGTGGTTCTAGGGGACTTTAATTGCGTCTGTAGAGCTGAGGACAAAACAACGGGCCTCAATGTGCGCGATAGAAGCGCTGAGCTTTGAGTGCAATAGTAATTGAGAGAGAGCTTAAGGACATTGGTTATGTCATGACACGAGATGGCCAAGCACGATATACACATTTTCAAGGTGACTCCCATGCGAGGCTAGATAGAATATACATACCGGCGAAGTTTGTACCACTATGCTCCTCTTATGAAACACAACACCTTAGTTTTAGTGACCATTGTTAGGTCACGGTTACCATTGGCGAAAAACGAAAGGTTGTGAAGTTTAACTGGTTCCTATGGAAGTTTAATGAGAAACTGCTGCAAGATGAAGTATTTGTCACAAGAGCCAAAGCATGTCTTTCAAATGCCCTGCATACATAAACTAACAGCTTCATAGCAGTGTGGGAACAGTTTAAATGTGATATAAAAATTGCTGCAATTGATAGAGCGTGTGTATTACGTCACAAGGAAAGGCAACAAGAGAAACAGTTACGAAGTGAGCTGGTGTATATGTTAGGCGTAGAAAATGAAGTGCCTGGAGCGTTTAAAAAAGAAATAAAACAGGTGAAAGCAAAGCTCGAGTTGATCGATGAAGATAAGTACCGCGGTGGAATGATAAGGGCGCGTACTGAAAGATTGTGGCTGGGTGAAACGCCCACTAAGCGTGTGCATAGTGAAGAAAAGAAGCATGCAGCAAATAAAGCGACAAATGAAATTCGATATCGTAACAAAATTACCCAAGAAAGCAAAAAGATAACACTTGCATTCGTTGAATTTTACACAGAGCTTCTTGGCCAAAAAATTGATGACCCCAAGCGCTTCCGAGTTGACTTTCTGTCCCTTATGCCAAGATTACAAGACACGCTTAGAGAGTCACTGGAATCTGAAATTACCGTGGCAGAAATTGAAGCGGCAATAGATGAATTAAGTAACGGCAAGTCACCCGGGCCGGATGGATTGGGTGCAGCCATATACAAGTTTCTTAAGACAGAAATGGCAATGGCTTTACATCCAGTGATCACTGAATGTTATGAAAAAAAAGCAAGCACCCCTCTCTTTTAGGACAGCGCATGTAGTACTGATCCCCAAAACTGATGACCCTGCAAAGTTACTTTCAGTTGAGTCTTACCGTCCCATTAGTTTGACCAATACAGACTACAAAATATACATGAAGGTGTTGGATAGACGGCTCCAAAGTGTTATTCAGTCCCTTGTTGGCCTGCATCAAACGTGTGGTATTAAAGGTAGAACAATTTTTACAAACATACACATAGCTAGAAGTATTCTGGAATGTTGTGACGCAATGCATGACCGCGTGGCCATGATTCAGTTAGACTTACATAAAGCGTTCGATAAAGTTGTGCATGAAGTTTTGTTTTTACTGCTGGAGCATGTAAATGTTGGATCTGTGATTACTGAAGGTGTGAAAATGGTGTATCATGATTGTACAGCCAAATTAGTGATTAACAAAGAATTAAGTGATTCAATTCCTGTGCGGTCAAGCGTGAAACAAGGATGTCCTTTGTCTCCTCTTCTTTTTGCGATTTACCTGGAACCCTTTTATTTAGGTTTACTTGCAACACCGCGTATTCGAGGCTATACATTTTTGAGCATTGAAATTAGGGTTCTAGCATATGCGGACGACATAGCTGTGTTTTGTACTGATAAGAAAAGCGTGGAAGAAGTTGTCAAAATAGCTATAGCTTTCTGCACAGCAACAGGTAGCGCGATCAGTTGGCCGAAATGCCTTGGATTGTGGCATGGCATCTGGCAGAACACACCCGATGTGTACTGCAATATGAATTGGACAGCTTCCCCAGGAAAGTACCTTGGAGTTCCACTAAATTATTACCGAAATGCGGAAGAATATTGGTTTGAGGAAAACAAACGCGTTAAAAGTACTACCGATAAATGGGGTGGCCATAACTTTTCAGTATTTGCAAGAGCTTCCGTTTGCAATATTTTTTAATTGCCAAAGTGTTTTACATGTTGCAAGTGATGACCATGGCCAGAAGTTCGGTTCAAAAATTCCAACGAGTATTCGCGACTTTTATATGGGGATCGCAGTGGGAGCGCACCAGCCGGTGCAATTTGTTTCATAAGGTAAAAAATGGGGGTCTAGGGCTCTCGCATCTGTTCTTCAACCAGTTGGTCAGCAGATTCTTCTTTGTGCGGGATCAAACTGATGTATTTTTGAGAACTGTGATCCAAGCGCGATTACAGAATTATCTATCTGATTTTGTTGTATCATCGTTTTCTTTGAAAGCAGGGCCGCTTAGTTCTTATTTGCGTGAAGTGGAAATGTCTATACGCTTGCTCAAGGCAAGGTTTTCATATGAATACTTGTCTGATGTTACGAAAAAGCGTTTGTATTGTGATATTCTTGATGTATTCTTACCAACACCTGTCTATCGAGCTGTCTACAAGCTAGGTCCTGAACGCCATGTGTTAAAGCGTGTTAAAAAAATGCCGATCAGGCCCTCAGTTAAAACATTCTTTTTTCAAATACATACCGACACTCTCCCTGTCAAGCCATGGTTACAAAGTAAAGGTCTGTTTGTACCTTGGTCAGTAAATTGTTTAATCTGCAGGAAACCGGAAACAATAGAACATATTTTTCTAGACTGCCACAATGCCGTATTCCTGTGGGATGTCTTGCAAAGAACTCTTAAAAAAGAATTGCCATTAAGCCCTTTTGGACTCCGGTTTCTTCCATGTGCGGATACAGGGGAAGTGCCGAGTGATATGCTAATGTTGCTTTGCATGCATAGCGTATGGAAGACCAGGATGGATGTTAGGTATGCTCATATACAAACTCACTCAACAAGACACTATTTTGTTGAGAGTGTTATCTACACCCGAGACTTGTTCAGAGCCCAATGTGAACCCCAAGAATGGCTACCTATATTGGGTCAATTGGCTTCTGTGAAACATTTTTAAGCCACATACACCGGCCGAGTTGTAGCTGGTGTATTTAGAATATGTACATGTGTATCTGAGAATTTTTGTTTGTGTTTGTGAAATGGCAAAAAAAAAAAGCTTCATGGCGTAGTGGTTAGCGCCGTGCGTTCGGAAGCGAGGGGTCTCTGGTTCGATTCCGCGCTAGGGACACAACTTTCGGAATTTTTTTTTCATAAAACTAGACGTGGCTACCTACTACGACGACGACTACTACTACTACTAGTACATACTACAGAGGAGGGACAGACCCGCACCCTAAGGAGCTTCGCCCCAAAAACCAGTGGGTGTGCCGCGGCTCCGGGTTTTGAACCCAGTACCTCACGCATACTAGGTGGTTGCTCTACCTCCAGGCCGTTTGGGGTAGCCAAAGAGCTGTACAGCAGAGAAAATACGGGTTCTTTCATTTTTTGATGGTCGCCTCTTGCTCCTTTGCGATAACTAGCTCGGAACATTCAGAAATGGACACGGAACGGCAGCAGGCTTAAATGCCCGACTCCCAAGGTCCATCTAAGCAATGTGACCATCAGTGACATGCTTTTACGTCTTCACGATGTCATCTTGCACTAACAACATGTCATAACCCTTGCTTGTAAGCAATTTATGTGCGCGGAGAATAGGCGAAAATAATGCTCTACACACGAGTTTGAGGGCGCCAAATAAACATGGCTATTCGCACGCAGTTTCAGCGGATAAATACTCAACAAGAACAGCCAAAGATGATTACCCATAGCTGTAACCCCCCAACCGGAAGCAGCAGATCCATTGGCATTGCATAATTGTGGTGCTTCTCTGCATTGCTCTTGTTCCCACTGGTAGTTAGGGACGCGAAGCAAGTTTGCAAACAAGAAAGGTTCTTTAATCTAGATTGCAACTGTGTTCGTTGGTCTTAATGCACTGATGATGCCGATAGTGACAATGTGTTCGTGGAGCGAACAGGGGAAAGAAATACGTAAAGACAAACGCGCACACTGGCCAAGCAACAAGTGAACGCCTAAACACGCTACCCCACAGTCACAGTCTAGCCTCGACGGCAGCGCCCCCTCACATACCGCGAACATGTGATCCCAAGTTCAAAAGCCGAGTTCCGGAGCTTAAATCTTATATTCATAACGGTGGGAGTGGCATGTATTGATAGCTTTCACGTGACGTCACGCACCCACCTTATCACCGCATCGGTGCCCCAACATGGCGACTACGAGCACTTCAGTCCAATCCATCTTACTGAAAGTTTTCACGTGACGTTACGGACCCAGCTTGTCATCGTGTCGGTGCACAACTAGGCGGCTACAATGACGTCAGTGCAAGCCATCTATACGTTCTATGCAGTCGCGAAATGCTTCACGTGTACCAATTTCTCCAGTCGAAACCGTAGCACTGCCCATGAAAAAGACATACTAATATAGACATCTGTGTGTCAACTGATTTTGGCTGGGAGAGCGGGTAACTTTGTTTTCATGATTGGTGTGAAGGCGGCTCAAATCATTAAGGAGCCCCTTATAGCGCTCGATGTAAGTAATTTAGTTTTGAGATAGTGGCGCGCCCTATCGTCCATATCTTTTCAGATGAGCTATAGGGTTTCTTTCGAGTTCCCGCAGCGACATACGTTTTTTTTTTTGTACCCTTGCATCATTGGTACTGACTGCGCATGCGTGGTCATTCGGCGTGGTTCTGCCACGAAAGACACCAGTACTCCTGAAGCGCAGCGTCAAGGATGACTGAAGAAAGAAACGGTGGATGCACGCCTCCTTCCTTTAGTAGCTTCATGGACGAGGCAAACCGGAGTACAAGCCGTGAAGGCGCCGCGGGCGCTGCATACGCTTTGGACGATTACACTACGTGAGTCTTCCCGCTTGTGAAATTTTCGTTCATTATTGACATTTGTAGAAACGACCTGGAATGGAATACAGATATTGACAGCTACATATTTGTTCCAACTTTAAACCGCGCCTTTGGCTTTCAGCTTCAGTCTGTACAGGGGCGACTTTATTAGCTTATCGCGCGTCGATGCACGGATGATACGAAAGCATTGTCATGGGAAGAGCCGCTGCCGCTGTTTATCGTTAAGGTAAAGAGGAGTGTCGCCACAGAAAGCAAATGTTTTTATAAAAGAATATATTTTTCGCCTCGGTGTTTATTCCCCACAAGGTATACCTGCTGCGGTTGCCCAATAGCTGTGGCACTGCGCTGCTCAGCTCGGCGTCACAGCTAATCTTCCAGGCGCAGCGGCCGTATCTTAGATTATGGTGAAATGAAAAAACACTGGAGTGCTTGGGTTTACGCACACGTTGCAGAAGCCCGGATGGTCAGATTTAACCTTGATCCTGCGCAACGGCGTTCGTCATAGTGAGATTGTGGTTTTGCCGTATGAAACCCAATAATTTAATTATTTTAGCGGCACCGCACACTTTCGTTGGCGGTCGAGTGAGCATTTTCAAGGGGGCTCGTGAAATGCCGTACAAATAGTGTTATTTGGCAAAACCAGATTCAAGAAATTCCTGATAAATTTGGCATTTCACAAACGAAACCTTCCCAGTTGATTGCTTTTCAGAAACCCTAATATGTCCGTTTGAAGAAAAACGAGAGATGAATTTAAAGTGAACACTGCTTATTTGCACATGTGTGACTCAGTCTTGAAATACTACCTAGATGAAGCAATAGCTGCGCCCTCTTGGCGCAGCGGCGAACATCGGCGTTCGTAGAGTGTGCCACACTTAATCATGAAGTGGCTACAGAACTCTTATGAAGCGCACTCGCAGGCCTGTACAGCTGCTTATGACTTGGCTGGGCGACTGTTTCGGCCGACTGGCGCGCCCACTATTCATTCATTAATTCCATTAAATTTTATTTTCCTTCGTCAAAAAGGAGGGGATCGGACTAAAAGTCGCAGCAGCAACTTGACAGAGGTCCCGACTCCCTATTACACGGTAGTGCAGCTTTCGCGGAGAATGAACAGCGTTCATAAATGACAAGTACTTAGGACACTGATCACAGTCAATATGCATACGAGAACATGGTTTTACATTGCATAGACAAATAAAGAAAACAAAAATAAGCCTCATAGTAAGCCTCACAGTAAGAGAACACTGCTATTCTAGGACAGTTTGTCGCGACTATTCGATAGTTAACCTAACGTAAGCCAACCTAACTTTACCTAAAGCTCTCGTGCACTGTTCCCGTGCCCCGCTCATGGCGCGGCTTACGCGTCGTCGATGTCTGTTCTTTTTGCAGCCTAATTAAAGCTTCTAAGCATATATAGCTCTCAAAGGGGTTTCAAAGGGTAAACTTGCAGATATTAGTTGTATATTCTCTATAGAAGTGTATATTCTCTAGAGAGAATATACAACATAGTCGTATATTGTCTCTCCTAAGCTTAGCTCTTTCAATTTGTTGAGTATTGTTGCGTGCGACACGCTGTCAAATGCTCTTTTTAAATCAAGGCCAAGAATGGCTCTGGTTGATATAGTTGGGTAGTCTATGATTTGGTGCTTAAGCTGGAGCATTGCGTTTTGAGTAGCGAAGTTCCTTCTAAATCTCAGCAATGTGGTAGGGAGTACATCACGGTCTTTCATGTATTTGTAATTCTCATTAAGACGGCATGTTCCATTAGCTTTCCTACACAAGTTGTGAGCGATATAGGTCTTACATGCTCCAATTGTACGTATTTTTCTGGCTTATGCATTAATATAACATGCGCTGTCTTCCATTGTTTTGGAATTTGGTCCACTTTCCAGCATTCATTAAATAATCTGTTAGTTTTGTTATAGACTCATCGTTCAGGTTTCTTAACGTTTTGTTCGTTATCCCGTCTGGTCCTGTAAATGGAGAACGCAACTTATATAGCCAACCACAATGTCCGAATGAGATCCGTTGTTAAGTGAAGTGAAAGTGGAGTGGGCACATTCGTGCAAGTCGTGCAAGTCTCGGAGGCGTAGCTCCCGGCCCCACATTTTGCCCCGAATGTGCCGATCGCCCTATGCGAGCCAGCACAGTGAGAACTGAGAGAAAATGAAACATGCGAATTGGCACGTTTTTACCAAAATAGCAGTTCCCTTCTTCCAAATTACGTTTCGACAAAAAATTCTTCAGATCCTTTCTGTCGCAGCTCGAAGCAAGTGTCGGTGACCAATACGTATGTCTAATTTTAGGATTTCGGACAAGGCCTGGGCTTACCAGTGGAACCCGCTGAACAGCCCGACTGAGGCCGCTTACGTCCATGGTATGTACGACATGGCCATCGACCATTGATATCACTTTTGAAGAAATTTCACAACAAACGCTGAGGAGGACCTACACATCTATAACGGTCAGAGTTGCAGAGTGGCAGTTCCGGAGTTCGAATGATTCCGGAATAGTTCCACATTTTCACACACCGGGAATGGAATGGAATGATGGCACCAGTCTGGTAGATGGTATGGTGACGGAATGGTCGCCCGACATTCCGGATTGGACATGGAATGAAATGGGTCCAAGATCCCGGAGCGCTAAATGTTTATTTTAAGCGAGACAACGAAACCAGTAAATTTGCCAATTGGGCTAAATAAACTTGGTCATTTCGTTGCATTTCTCAGTTTTTTGCTGAGTATGACTCTGTCATCTTCATATAAGCGACAACGCCTGCCACACTAATTAAAAAGTGCACGGTGTTCTACACATTCTACACTTCGGATCACTCGGAAACATTTACTGGTTACACTACTGAAGTGTATTTAAAGACAGCAAGTTTTAGCTAGGCTTAACTCACTATTTTTGTATGGAGCTAAGTTTGTCAATATCTTGTTTTTAGTGAACTCCGTATTGCTTAGCTTAAGTATGTTGCATTGAATTATTTCATTTAGCAAGAGCTTGCTTGAACTATGAGAAAGGCATGAAGGCATAAGCGTTGCAAACAGTTGCATTCTGTGCCAGTCTACGGTGATTTGGATAGCGCGCCGTATTTCTCGAAAACTATTGAATGTCCGGAAAGTGCCATAACAGGTGCTCATAGACGGGTGCTGCAAGATGATGCCCGTTAAGGGGCCAGTAACTGTGAAAAAAGGAAACGCAGAAAACTAAGGCGTTACCATCGGCTCCAAACTCGTTTATTATGACACAGCCTTTAGCTTAGTGGCCACTACCTTAATTATGGTCGCTGGCTTTTTCCTCAAATAATTTCGCTTTAAGCTCAAGACCAACACAAGCACCTCTGTTCTTTTCACGCAAAAAGACTCCTCAACGCAAATCCTGATCAAGAAATTCATGGACACCACATACCTGTGAGCACAGAACACAAATATTTAGGCATAATTTTTGACACGAAATAACCTTTATACCGCACTTGAAGTACCTTAAAAACAAATACCTAAGAACCATGAGCATTACTACATTTTTATCACACACAGCGTGGCGTACTGACATAGAATGCATTATGGGCCTTTACAAAAGCCTCATTCCAACACGCGTAGATTACCGGTTCATAGTGTATCGATCGGTTACTCCTAGTGTCTTGAAGATGTTGGATCCTGTCCAGCACCAAGGCATCCGCCTGGCTACCGGTCCCTTCAGGACAAGTCCTGTAGTGAGTCTCTGCACTGAAGCTAACGAGTGGTCACTTTCTGCTCAGAGGTCGTACTGAAATGTCATGTACATTCTGAAGTTAAATGCAAAACGCGATCATCCCTCTTACGTAAGTGTAAACGATAAGGCGTCTGAAAGTTGTATAATAATCGATCTGCAGATAGAGAACCCTTCTCACTGCGTGCACGGAACCATGGTTGAGAAATGAGTGTGCCACATTTGAAGATCCTCTAATGGCTTTAGACAAGCTATGCCCACCGTAACAATGGAGCTCGTTGATTGCGATACAGCATTTGTTGAAATAACAAAGAACGCTCTTCGGATACACATAAAAATGCATTTTGTTGGACTTTATTCGAAGTACACTTGCTAGGAATTTTACCAAGATGCCTCAAAGTCGCATGCCATGGTTTCGTATGCAGCCGTCGGCCCATCATTTTCGGAATCTAATGTCTTGCATTCAGAAACAAGCAATTTCACTGCTGAGGCTTATGCTGAACTGGCAGCTGTTAAACATACCAAGAAGAAAGTACGAACCGCTATGATAATCAGGCTCTTTTATTGTCATAAAATTTGTCATCAATTTTAGGTAGGATACACTCTTATTTGTTGACCGGCAGTGAACCTCCCATCTGCTGTAAATGGGGCGAAACACTAACCATCCTCCGTGTCTTGCTGTAGAGCAGAGAAATGGAAGCTGAAAGGAAGACAACACTTCCCTCTAGCCCACCGACAGTATATTCCTTCTCATCCAGCAATATTGCTTGGTGCTGACCCATTGTTTGACAGCAAATCAGTTCTTAACTTATTGCAGGATCGTAGTTCATTGCAAATTATAAGCTCAAGTGTTTCGTAGCACGGCTTCTCGCCAGAGGCTGCCGCTGCGCTAGTAGCATTTTGGAGTGCTCGTGCCTACAGACCCTTGCACTTAAGGGCCTCGTTGAGGCCGTAGTGCTACTGGCATTTATAATTTTGGTATCTCGTCCCTTCAGAGCATATCTTTTAGATTCATAGCACATCTGACAAGTCATTGGGGTTATTTGAATAGATATACCCGTATATCATACAACTGTTTTGAGGCCCCCTATTCAGCCACGTACACCATTCGTCATTAAGTGCATCATCGAGTGCATTACAACATTGCGCGGCGCTGTTTGGCCATGATTGGCCCTTGCGCCATAAAACACCACACATCATCGATAACACGCGAAAAGTTTCACGTATTTGGTTAAATTAACTTATTTAATGTGATCGGGAGACAATTCTGCAGTAGCTGCAGTCCATAAAAAAGTATGCGTGGCTCTGCTAGCGCAAACGCCAGAGACCAGCGGAGCTGGGGAAAGCCTAGTAGTGTCAAACCAAACACTTAGTTCCCTGGCGCTCAGGATTTCTTCGCGGTTTTCTGCGTCGTATCGCGATCAATTAAACCGGCCGCGTTCACAAGCCTCGGGATGTTCATTTCTTCGCCTACTCGAACTCTCGGCTTACTTCAATCTAAACTCGGGATGTTCTCTTCTGCGACGCTTGGTTTCAGCTTCCCTAGCTCTCGCTTCAGTCTTTCGGAAACAGTGTCCAGATGTCTGGTCGAAACATGCCGAGCCACCACCAGAGGCATCGGCTGCAGTCACGGACACCAGGCGAGTCCGGCGCGAACGCGGGAAACGCGATTCGCGTCGGCAGCACTTCTACGCGTCCCACTACCACATGCCTCATTCCTCCTCTCCACCTCGCATCCTCTATGCTGCGTGATGCTATTTTAAAGAGGTGTCCTGTATTGAGAGACAGTTATCTCGCTGCAATTTAACCCACGATATTTTAAATGCGAAGCATTTCTTGGCGAAATTTTGCTACTTTGACCGTATCTATGGATCTATCTAGCCGCCTACGACTTTGTGCTCTCATGGTCGTTTCGTTAACTTGGTATGTACCAAAATTGGCAGACTATGACAAGCGTATATGACGAACATAAATGATGTCATTATATGAATATCATGACATGCGTGTCATGTAGGTCATGAAACAGCTGCCTACGTCTTGGTGCTCTCATGGTCGTTTCGTTAACTTTAAAGGTACCAAAATTGATATATTATGACAGGAGTGTATGAAGGAACACAAGTGATAGGTCATGACAAAAATGTCATGACTTGCATGTCATGTAGGTCATGACAATGATCCAGCGAAAAATTTTAACACTCAAAACCCACTCAAATGTGTCCGAACGTGGGTACTAAGTGAGGGAAACACTAAAGGATGTTGGTAGAAGTCACAGTTACGAGTATGACTAAGGCTTTCGCCCTAAGATCTCTTAGGTGTAGCTAAAGGGACTCCTGAGGACTCATGACATGAATGTTATGGCATGCGTTTCACGTAGGTGTCAAGCATAACATCGACTCCCACATGGCGTGGGATCTGCCGGCTTTTTTATGCTCTGCTTTCACTCTCTGTCAGCTCTCTCAGCTCGGCGTGCTGGTATGGGGTTGCTGGGCAACGCAGTGATCTCATAGCTCGGCCAGGTTTTGCGGCTCGCGGCACAACTTACGGCCGGCTTAAACAGCTCCGCTTTTATAAGTACGCGGCCGGAGGGCATACCGATTATTGGCATGTCTTGTTAAGCGTGATGAGACATTGAGAGTTAAATTTGCTAAGTGCGAAAATATATAGAACAGTGCGGCTTCTGCGTACTTAAATGTTTCAGATAACAGCAGTCAACTGGTATGTAGTGATCGGTCCGTTCTCACGTTCGCATGTTATAATTCGTTGTACGGCATGCAGCTCTTAGGGTTGACACCGGGTAGCCGATTCAGAGCCAAGCCATTATGAAAACGTGGCAAAAAAACTAGGAAAGGAAGTGGGCAGTTTAATATCAATAAGCCCCGGTCTAGCTATAAAAACCCGCAAATACATGACTGCATGAACTCCCACGACTGGTGGTCGTCTTTATCGTTGTCTTAAGTTGTGATCTCTGGCACTGAATGCAATTCCCTTGTGCAGTGGTGTGCAGCAAACCGGCTCTCAATTAACCCTTCTAAGTCTTCTTTTATGCTTTTTCACTCACCAAACAGAAAAAAATATGTCTCCGTCCCTTTTCATCAACAACCAGGCTCTAACTTCATCCGATCATGTTACTTTTCTCGGAGTCACCCGCCGTGGTTGCTCAGTGGCTATGGTGTTGGGCTGCTGAGCACGAGGTCGCGGTATCGAATCCCGGCCACGGCGGCCGCATTTCGATGGGGGCGAAATGCGAAAACACCCGTGTACTTAGATTTAGGTGCACGTTAAAGAACCCCAGGTGGTCCAAATTTCCGGAGTCCCCCACTACGGCGTGCCTCATAATCAGAACTGGTTTTGACACGTAAAACCCCATAATCCATCTCTAACTTTTCTCGGAATCATTGTTGACACTCATCTTCGGTTTCATAAACATATTTCTTCAGTCTGCAATAGAATATCTTTTGGCATACGTGCCCTCCTTAAAACCAGATTCTTCTTCCGCCTCCATGTTCTCACAACACTATATTACGCCTTCATACACAGTCATATAAGCTACTGTATCTCATCATGGGGTCACACATACTCCGTTCACCTCTCCCCATTGATTAAACTCCAGAAACAAGCACTTCGCATTATTAATTTCGCTTCACGGTGTTCACCTTCCTTCCCATTTTTGTTCATCTTAATATTTTGCCTTTGTCTAGCCTTTATTTTTATAATATAGGCACTATATTCTTTAAAATTTATAACCATGACCTTACTTTAGACATTTTTCCACAACATGTGCTGTCTAATCCCAATTCTACTCGCTTCGCTACTCATCGTAACTTGCTCTTGCCTAATATCCGTACTAATTATGGTAGATCCACTTTGCTTTTTTCTTCAGTAACATTTTGGAATAGTTTACCTACGCATATGAAATCTGTTACTTGTTTGCAAATATTTAAGAAAAACCTAAACCAATTTCTATTTTTATACTATAAATAATCCCATCTACCAGTGAATGTCATTGATTATTTTGCCTTTGTAATATTTATGTTCTCTCTTTTGCTTGCTTTTTTACTTTGTAGTTTTGCTTGTTATACTTGCACAGGAGGTCCCGCCAACGGTGATTAAAACCTTGGGACCTCCTTCTGTATATACACAACTATGTAACCTCTTATGTATCTATAATGAACTTGAATTGAATTGAAATTAAATCCCTTTTTAGAGGAGTATTTCAGACGGTGGTGCTTCGGTCGGGTTGCGCTTGCACTAAGGCTCAGATAAATCTTCTGGTTTTTCCCGCTGTCTTAGCACAGAATCTTCTAGCGCTGTGCATTAGTATGGCCCAGTGTTGAATCAACACCTGTGTTTTCAGAGCGTGCAGACGTGAACGAAAACGGAAGCACCGCATACTGGCATCCTTTGTCCAGCAGCGGCGACAATGACAGAAACCTCAGTACAAGGCACGCTGGCATGGAGGAATCATCATTCATCTGGGAAGATGACGCGAGGTGAGGCCAAGTTAAGCAGTTCTCTTCAATGGAGCAACTCAGACGTCACGAAATGCTTCCTATCCTTCTCAAATGACTTCGCAGATTGGTTGTTACGAATGAATGGTGTGGTATGTAAGTGGCCATTTTGTTTTTGTTTAAATATCCCTGTTATATGTTAGAAACCGGACCTCAATTTACATGTATAACGTACCCATCTTCTAATGTTTAATATTGTAGAAACTGAACCTGTTTGCATAAGTAAGAGACGATAGAACATCCAGACATCCTGTGGTGGTTTTCCATGTTTGGTGGCCAAGATTTCCTTGTAGTTTCACGGCTATCAAATGAAGCTGCAGGGTTGCTTTTTGTCGGCTGTGGCTTTGCAAAGGGCGATGGCAAATTGTGGTAAACGTCCTCAAAAGCTTCCCCACTGGTGTACATTTACATGCATTATCGCAGGTATCAGGCTTCATACTGCATATCAATTTTATTGGAATATTTTCAACTAACTTTTGAAAATTATTGCAACCAGCGTGCAATATTATCCACTATGCCTCTAGGAAGGCCACAGCACCGTCACGCTTCCACTGATGAACTTCTCGGTAGGGAGTTTCTCATCACAGAAATTGGGCACCAGCAACTTGTTTTGTATTTGAGGTGGTGTATAAAATGCATTCAGTTTCATGCATGTCTGTGTTTGTGCGATACCAATTAATCGTCGATGCAGCACAATTTCTTACTTTTAGCAAGCTTACCATATTACAAATTATGATCAATTTTACCAGATAAGCGTTGCAAAATATTACTGGCGTGACAGAAGGTGAGTGCATATGTCAACGAAATACATTTTTCCTTGCGTTGTATTAGCAGGATGCCCAGATTTCTTTATGAAAGTAACAAAACTGCATAAAAACAGCCTTCATTGAACATATGGACAAACAAGCGCGAACGCATGGATCGTTTTTGCAAGAAAGTGAATATTTTGTACACTTACTAAAATATTTCAAAGGCCCAAAATAATGAATGTTTCATACAGTATTACGTTGACCAGTTGCTCAGTTGCAAGTTTTGCGGTAAGAGAACATGAAATACTTCACACAGTAAAGGAAAACATTGCACCAATCTGCCCTCGTTTTGACTGGCAAATATGCCTCCCTTGTTGTTAATCATCTCTAAGCATTTTGTGTTTTTTTGTTTTAGCCTGCCGTACTACCGCGTGTGTTTAATGGTGATGTCTGGATTTGCGTCATAAGCAACTGGTGATGCAAGAAATCCTGGGTCCATTGTGCCATACACTCTGGGTCATATACTGCTAGCTAACACGGTATGTTGATCGCGTGTTTAACCAAGTGGCAGCCCACTAACCAGACCTGACGAACTACTCTGAACGCATTTCGCCCTTGCTATTTGCTAAAACGTAAATGTGAAAATAACTTGTAAATACTACCAAACTACTATTAAAATAAAACGGTAAAAGTGATGTCAGTATGTGCGTGTCTCGAGCTTGCAAGTTCTCGTATGTTCCGCATGGTTTTAAGCAATTATCTTCTAGATGCGTCAATACGTAAGACTCGATAGGAATAGATAACTCGGCTGAAAGCGCACGGGCAGATTCCAGCTCGTAGAACATCCTACCCGAAGTCACTTGTACCGGGCAGCCATATGCGCACACGCGCACATTCTCGACCGTTTCACTGATTCACTCCGTCATACGGCGCCGATCAGCTTCTCGCGATATTCTCGCGATATTACCAAAACGTGCGAGGACGTACCTCATAACATTGGACGACTTTGTAAAGGTGCCAAATAAAACAGTCAGAATTATTTGCAGTGCTCTTATCGTTTACCTGGAGCCTGCTGTATGGCTTCACTTTCTGTCGGTGTTGCATCTAAGCATTACGCTACCTGTATTTATCACATTCACGTTATAAATTTGATTTCACAGATGTGTGTGAGCTGCGAAATAATTAAATGGTTGATACAGATGAGATTTCAACAGCATTTCGTTTTTATTATTATTTAATCCTTGTTGGTATTTCTGCATTGAACTGTTTAAGCAGGCCATGCAGCACCTTCTCTTCGAAGCTAAGAACTTCCTTGAGCAAGTGCTGTGCGTGTGATAAATATATCTAAACATAATTGTTTTAAATCCCGTAATACCAACGTAAAAAAAAAAAAAGCCGGCAGATCCCACGCCCTGTGGGAATCGATGTTATGTTATGTACGGGGACTATCAAGATAACGGAACGACCATGAGAGCACAAAAACGTAGGCGGCTTTCATGACCTACTTGACACGCATGTCATAACATTCATGTCATGAGTCCTCAGGAGTCCCTTTAGCTACACTTAAGAGACCTCAAGGCGAAAGCCTTAGGCATGGTCATGACTGTGACTTCTACTAAAATCTCTTGGTGTTTCCTTCACTTAGTGCCCACGTCCTAACCCATTTCAGTGGTTTTTGAGTGTTATTCTGTCAAAGTCATGGTCATGACTTTGACTTCCATCACCCTTTAGTGTTTCCTTCGCTTGGTTCCCACGTCAGAACCCATTTCAATGGCTTTTGAGTGTTAATCTTTTGCGCTGAGCCATTGTCATTTATGCTGGCTCATGCTCATGACTATGATTTCTACCACCATCCTTTAGTGTTTCCTTCACTTAGTACCCACTTCCGAAACCATTTCATTGGTTTTAGGGGCGAAGCTCCTTAAAGCGGCACCCGTTCGTCCCTCGTCGTAGTCGTAGTGCGTAACCAGTCTGAGAAAAATGAGAAAAAAAATTCCGAAGTTGTGTCCGTAGCGCGGAATCGAACCAGGGACCCCTCGCTTCCGAGCGCGCGGCGTTAGCCCACTACGCCACGAAGCGGACATGGACACACGCACCATGATGGCAATAAATACCCAACATTAACGAAAGGCCGCGTTTCTAGCGCGTTTCTAACGCGTTTGTGCTAGCGCGTTACGGCCCGTGTAAGAAGCTGGTGTAAGACGATGTGGCCTCTCCGCCTTACCTTCAACGCGTTTCGAACGCGCTGCCCAAAGCGGTGGCAAGTCAAGTTCAAGTCGAGGAGCGTTTATGAATGCGGGGGGTATGCTCTCTCGGCAGTCATGTGATGGCGTCGGCAAACGCGGTGCACGTTCCGGCATGTGTAAATGGCTGTGTAAGACGCTGTGGCCGCTCCCCCTTACTAGAGAGTACTGCACGTTTCTAACGCGTTTGTGCTAGCGTCCCCTTAAGCGGGAGATCCGATGATTCCCTCCGGAGCTTCGCCCACTCATCATCATTCACCCCGTGGATATGCTGTGAATTTTTTTCATTGTTAATCTTTTTTCGCTGAGTCATTGTCTTGTTATCTCAGCCATGCTCATGAATGTGACTTCTACAAGCATCTTTTAGTGTTTCCTTCACTTAGTACGCACGTCAGAACCCATTCCAGTGGTTTTTTAGTGTTAATGCCTTTTGCTGGGTCATTGTCATGACCTACATGACCCGCATGTCTTGACCTATCACTTCTGTTCATCATACGCTCTTATCATACTATGCCAATTTTGGTACATACCAAGTTAACAAAACGACCATGAGAGCCCTAAGACGTAGGCGGCTAGACAGACAGACAGACAGACAGACAGACAGACAGACAGACAGACAGACAGACAGACAGACAGACAGACAGACAGACAGACAGACAGACAGACAGACAGACAGACAGACAGACAGACAGACAGACAGACAGACAGACAGACGGACGGACGGACGGACGGACGGACGGACGGACGGACGGACGGACGGACGGACGGACGGACGGACGGACGGACGGACGGACGGACGGACGGACGGACGGACGGACGGACGGACGGACGGACGGACGGACGGACGGACGGACGGACGGACGGACGGACGGACGGACGGACGGACGGACGGACGGACGGACGGACGGACGGACGGACGGACGGACGGACGGACGGACGGACGGACGGACGGACGGACGGACGGACGGACGGACGGACGGACGGACGGACGGACGGACGGACGGACGGACGGACGGACGGACGGACGGGCTCAGACGAACAGGTCCGTCCGAAGGCTCTCTCCATTGTCCTGTCTGTCTGTCTGGACGGACGGACAGACGGACGGACGGACGGAGTAGCAAATGCTCGCCAAGAAATGTTTCGCATTTAAAAGCGCGATGGCTGGTCTACGCGTTCCACCTTAACACAGCGTTTTCGCCCAGCTGAGATGACGTCGACAAAATGCCCTGCCAATGGCTCTTTTCCTACGTTTTGCTTTTACTGCGGGTAACGTTTCCTAATCCTTCAAGGTTTAGTGTCTTACGAACTTGCCCCACAGCGCTGACATAGGTGGGTCAGATCGGTCGGGACGCGATGACAAACGCTGCTTCCCCTTTGCTAGAAAATTGGAGGTGTGCATCAGTGCTCCATAAATAATCGCTTAACGACTGGCGTCTCTGGGTTGTCGCGCATGTTTTTGACATTAAAGGCGGAACGTATTGCAGGGTGCCTCGAAAGCGCCAGAAGTGGGATAACTTTACGTGAGATTTTGGGCTGTTCACTGCGGGCCGGAGAATATCATTTGCCTTTCCTGTGCATGAGGTCATTAGAGAGCTTTAGCGTGTCCAGTATTTGGCTAAACGTCAGCGGACTGGGCGTTTCAACGGATGAACGCAGGCGCAAACTTGATGATGATGATTGATGATGATGATTTATTGGCATCCCCTTTGAAACGGGGCGGCGACAAATAGTCACCTAGCCTGCTTGATTTAATCAGGTATACTATACATGTTCTTTATCTAGCATTTTTGTATACCTCTCATTATTTTTCTTTTTCAAAAATTTACCTTGTCCCGCTGCCTATGATTTTAAGAGATCAGGTCGCATCCATCTTTTCCCTGCTTTTTTTCCACCAGTACTCTAATCGTCTCTTGCTGATCTCTACGGCTGATCTGTTTATGTTTCCTTCCACTTTAAACCCAAGCGCTTCTGGGAGTTGTACGTTACCTACGGTTCTCGCTGGGTTGATCCCGTCGCATTCCATTAGGATGTGCTGAGTGGTCTCTGGATCTTTACCGCAGCATACACATGTCTCATCTAGTTCCGAATATTTGTTCCGATATGTTTTCGTCCTTAGGCAACCGGCTCGAGCCTCAAATAGCAAGGCACTGCCCTTTGTGTTATCGTACAGATTTTCCCTTCTAATTTCTTTCTTCTCATTCTTGTAAATCTCCATTGTCCTTTTCGTTTCCACTCTTTGTATCCAATTCACGGTCTCTATTTCTCTCACTTTCTTTCTGATGACCCCTGGTTGTCTATTTACAGTTTCGATTATCCTGTACTTGGTTGCCAACTTCCTTGACCTCTTCCTCCATTCTGTGTCCACGCTTTTCATGTAGAGATATTTGTGCACTTTAGCCGCCCATTTATTTTCATCCATGTTCCTGAGCCTTTCTTCAAAACTAATTTTGCTTTGTGCTTCTCTGACTTCAAAAGAGGCCCAACCCATGTCTCCATGCACTGCCTCATTTGTCGTATTACCGTGTGCTCCCAAAGCCAACCGGCCTACTGATCTTTGGTTAACTTCCAAACCCGCCAATATATCCGATTTTAAGCATATAATGGCATTTGCGAATGTTAGCGCTGGCACCATTACTCCTTTCCAGATTCCACGCACCACCTCATACTTATTGTGGCCCCACAGTGCTCTGTGTTTCATTAATGCTGCATTCCGCTTCCCCTTTATTTTCAGATTATCTTGGTGGTTGCTTGAGTAATTCTTTCCTTCGTTTATGTGTACGCCGAGGTACTTATATTGCTTCACTATGGGTATTACTTGCTGTTGAATTGACACCACGAAGTTACTCGTGTGCTCATTAAAAATCATAATCCCTGATTTCTCTGTGCTAAACTTAAGGCCTAGATTTGTCGCTGCGTTCCCACAGATATTCGCAAGTATCTGTAAATCTTTTTTATTGTCCGCTAGTAGCACAATGTCGTCTGCGTACATCAGTCCAGGGACCTTCTGTTGCACCATTTGTCCATTACGCATGTAGGATAAATCAAAACCTAATTCGCTGTTTTCCAGTCGTCTTTCTATGCCCTTGACGTAAAGCGTGAACAACAATGGTGACAGAGGGCATCCTTGCTTCAATCCTTGGTGAATTCCCACCATTTCATTTCCTTTTCGGCCTTCCCATGCCACTTGTACTTGGATGTCTCGAGTGGCCTGCACGGTGAGCCACCTGGTGGCGCATCACGTAAACACATGCACAAACCAAGTGCATTCTACTTCGTGGCTGGTGTAAAGTTTCGGCAGTGGCGTAATCGGTGTTGCTGCCGAAAATTTACACCAGCAGTAAAGTAAAATACACATGGTTACTGCAATACTAACGGTCTTTGCCTACTTGAGCTCTGCGCCACCAGGTGGCTGCACCGTGCAGGCCGTTCACGTTTGCTCCTCCGCTCATCCGTTTTACCGGATGAACGGGGCAGCTCATCAGTAAAACGGCTTGCATTAACCTGAATGCCAGACAAGCTAACCTCTCTATTGTCTACAGAACTGGGCCTTTTTTTTTGCGTGTTTAAAACGATTTGTATGCTATGCCCGTTCTCCATCACGCAGTCGCCTTAGGGGAACCTAGGTTATAAATCGTACATTTACTCGTTTCCGTCGATTATATCTAGCGAATGCAAGTTACTTTGTGTAAACGTTCGCTTCAACGATCATTCCGTGTTCTAAAGCTGCGGCACTTCAATCCTGCACCTTCCTGTGGATCTCTCTTTTATTGCAGAATTCCTAAGGTCAAGTTAGGTTGCCAACAGAACACGCAGTACTACCCATCTGACATCACATCCACCATGTATGGTAGGTGCTATACGGCGCAAGTACACCTCGCTTTGGACGTGGTTGAAGAGGCTAATGTCGGCTATCGAATACGATACGTTCCAACAGCGTCGCCGCTGGCTCACAGGTACCTGGTCCCGCACCCGTGAGCCCGCATTCTGCCTGGTTTATTATTCGCATGATTGAACTGTAGTCGCATGCCATTTGGCGCAGGCGTGAGATAATCTCAGAGGTTATTCCGTCCGGCGATGAAGTTGCCCGGACGTAAAAAATTGTGCTCTAGTGGCGAACACACTATGCGAATTGTACATCAGCCCTCGCTGCATCCCTGGTGCAGTTGTAAGACAGCAAAATGTGCATTCATATCATGATCATGATCATCATCATCATCCTATATTTATGTCCACTGCAGGAGGAAGGCATCTCCCTGTGACCTCCAATTACGCCTGTCTTGCGCTTGCTGAGTCCAACTTGCGCCTGCAAATTTCCTAACATTACCCCACCTAGTTTCTTGCCGTCCTCAACTGCGCTTCCCTTCTCTTGTTCTTATTAACATTCATATGCATTCATATAGAGGGTGGCAAAGCAAGAGATATATCTGTAAATGCACCAGGAAATGTTTCTTGCTGTGTGAAAACGGTTAACCTCAATAGAGAACAAATTCAGCCAAGTTAGTTGTACGACGTTACCGGTCCCCGTCGTGACAAATGCATTCAGCAATAAAGACTCAGTAAGTTGAAGTGCTTTTTTGCTTGTGCTGTTTATTCAAATGGGTAGCTACATGATAAAGTGAACTTTTCTGCTCTTCTTGTGTTAATTTCAGACTTCATGTGAGAAAAGACTGCAAGAAAGTCATAATTATTTAAAGATGACATAGGACAGGATATGCGTCTGCGATGTTGGGCATGTGATTTGTCCTCCTCTGTTTGGGTGCCGTTGTTTTCTTGAGTTGTGGATCCCCAACAAGACAGACAATCCTGCACAATTGTCACTTGGTACTCTTCACACAAATAAATCGTCGTCTCACATTTTTAAAGCAGTTTGATATCCAAATTTCAATTATGTATTTAAGTTATGTTAAGAGGGGCTGCAAACTATGCGTCCATCTGCTCTGAAACGAAATTGTTTATTTACTTTTAAAGATATACAAATTTGCGAAATTGCGAAAACACATTTCCGCAGGCGAAAGCCCGTGCAAGGAGTCATTGCGTGCAAGCGTCTCCCATTGTAGAGGTATTGGTCGACAAAAAATTTGCTTTTGTCGCTTCGATATCAAAACTGTAGGCACGATGATCGCCGAAACCGCCGCCCATGTTATCCTCAACGTTGTCTTGAGGAAGAGCAGCGCGTTGTGATGACCTGTTAAAGCATCCAATTTGTTGTCGCGCGTTGTCAAATGATTGTAGGTCGCTGAGACATGATCTTCGCGAGTAAGAGGCGCGCACAGGCGGTCAATTCATTAACCGATAGAAGCTCCGCGTGAGCAGGTCATCAGGCGCTCTTCGTGCGTCAGGCTTCGATATCGGAGCGACACAAAGCGGATATTTTTTGTCAACGAATGCGTCGACAGATTTATAGAATGTTGGCCAAGAGAAGGGCAGCGCAGTCCAGGACAGCATAAAACTAGGTGGGGTGATGAAATTTGTAGTGCACGGTAAAGAACCCCAGGTGGTCGAAATTTATCCGGAGCCCTCCACTACGGCGTTCCTCATAATCAGAACTCGTTTTGGCGTCTAAAATCCCAGAAATAAGTAATGAAGTCATGAAATTTGCATGTTTAAATTGGAATCAACTAGCGCAAGCCGGGGGTAATTAAAGATCGCAGGGAGCGGCCCACGTCCTGCAGTGGACATAAAAATAGGCTGATGATGATGATGGCGTCGACAACACACGTTTTTTTTTTAACCAATTGAAGTGTTTTTGTCACCTCTGGCTTCCTGATTCAATACTATCATTGCAACTATGTCGTGAAAAACGATAAATAAAAAGGTTTTGACAATATTAGTTAATTTATAAACCGGCAGCGACGACTACTCTTCTATCTTTGTCTGCCGGCCGAAAGAACGAATACGGAAGAAAGCACCGTCGCATTGGTTAAATCGTAATTTTATACATGGGTGATTCAAATAGATCGTATGCTATATATTCTTATCTTGGTTACCCCTACTATTCCTCTGCCTATGAACAGTTCGAATGTAACCATTATATACGGTGGTTTAATTTAACTGCCCCGAATGTTTAAATTTCGCCATTGGAAGATAGCACAATTCAAGCAATTGAACTCGATGAGGCGGACGTTACTTCCACGAGAAATGAAATTCGGAATTGACTAATTAGAAAAATGTTACTAATTGGGTTTTTACTAGTTCATTTACAGCACCTATTGCAACCTACGCAATGTAGCTACTTAGTTTGCAAGGCATATCAGCCTGGTACGAATTCCAAGGATGGCACCGGTTTCGAGATATGCGCTGTCAAACTTGCGCTAAAAATGCATTGTTGTTCCACGTACCTCAATTTTAAAACGCTGTTTTAAGCATTTAGGCACAAAATGAGCTTGGAAGGCCAATATCTTTCGTCGGACACGTCGACAATAATTATCTCAAAACTGGTGTAGTCCTGAGAATTCGTTGCAAATGGATACGCCTTGCGTTCTCACCTGCTGGAATTCGAAAATTGCAATATAGGCCGTGAAGTGATTATTTAGAAGTTTATCAGTGCACTTGCGCTAACTATTCAAAGAAGCATTTCGATTTCTCTTTGAAGTAATGTCCACCTAATCAAGTAATATGCCTATAATCAGTAATGCCACTGTCAGTGTTTTCTTAATTTGGTGCAGCTAAATTAAAAGCACCTGGTGCGCAAGAGAAGGGACATAAATAATTTGGGTGATTAGTGGCCAATTTCAATATTGCCAACATTCTCAAAGTAGAGATTACTATATTCACTGAAATAATACAATTTCTTTGATTAATGCTTGGTTATAACGCCATCAGTATCGTTTTAGACCTGGCCGTTCAACACAAACCACGCTACCTTATCAAAAACATTTTTTTCAATGCCATTTGATACTATAAACAATTGTGTTAATGTAAATTGCCAAGTGAGTAAGTGCCGCTCACTAGTGAATCAACAGGCGTGCTTTCAGGTCATACAGACATTGCGGGAAAAGAAAGCACTGGTTGCCGGCCTCCTGTGTGCAGCAGCGTTGGGGAGGGCGCAATACCAAGTACAAGCCGCGCTGGCATGGAGGAAGCATCAGCCAGTTTGGGTAACAACAGGAGGTGAGTCCGAATTTGAACAAGCCTTTCTGTAGGAGCAACTCTGAGACGATAGGGGTTGCTGCCTCGGGCTCAGTTATGCTTGCACTGATGAACTAGTGCGCAGGATCAAAGTTATGATTCCTTCCGTGTCCCGTGCATTGTGGTGCAGGTAAATCTCCTGGTGGTCAAAAAAAAATCCAGCGTGCTTCATAATCAAACCGTAGTTTTGCCACGTAAAATCGAGAAATTCATCCAAAGTTTGGATCCCTTAAATGACCGAATATCAGATGGTCTGACAATACGGCACTGCCATTAACAGGTAGCTATAGCTTGTTGGCTGCCATGTATATTCATAGGAACGTGGAAATATATTGATACGAAAGCGTCAAATAGCTCATTGAGCGAAAAAGCCGGAATCCGGCGTCTGTCGCGGATATACGGCACCCAAAATTACCATTGGCTGGGACGCCACGGCAGGAGCGCGCCTCGATGGAGCAGAGCGGGCGAAAGGCTGCATCTGCTGCCGAAATAGCGCGCCAGGTGTTGCGTAAAGGGAAAGGGCATCGCAGCGACGCCCAATCACTATCGATCTCGGAAGCCTGTGTTACCCGCGCTTTCCATGTCCGCGCGAACTCTCGCCTGCGTCGGAACTGCACCTCGGTAAGGCCAAATAAAAAGGCGCGAAGCGTCTAAACGCGCTCGCTTGCCCGGGAGGAGTTCATAACTCTAAGGACCGCTCTGAACGTGAATTGGACAATACTGCTTTCGCATTCAGAACTAGTAAGAGGTGCTTAGGTGTCCTCGAATTTAATATTGTTAATGGCAAACACTGCCACAATTTTAACGGCGGAAGTGTTTATTAAGCTCTTCGTTGCGCCACGTAGCATATACCAGAAATGTGGGCCTATCTTGGAGATCGCGCAGAAAGGGTCCAAACGCAATGGCACACGCCCCTACGAAATAGCGAAGCTGTTTAAGGTCGAGGATGGTCCGTCGAGTGTATGCCGCAAAACCTCCGCCTGGCGATGGCTTCATCATACGTCGCCTAGCAACGCTTCGCCTCAGTTGCACCGAGCCTCGCCACAGCTGCGTGAGCCTGTGACGTCATCACGCGCGGCGCATCGCGTCGCCTTATCTTTGCCGAGCCATTACGTCACCGTACCGTGCGGAGTGGTTGCCGCGGCTGCGCAGAGACGAAGCTAAGTCGTGACGCCACTGCGCCAACCCACGGGTTATATAGCTACGCGACGCCGCCGCAGCGAGACCAAAACTCCGCTGTCTCCGCGCCACGCAAATCGCCGCGAAGATGGGGCAGCCGAAGAAGAGCGTCACTCCCGAAACGGAGGAAACGCGGTGCGAAAGCCGCCGCAGGCTGCTCGAGAACGAGTGAGACGACTTCGGTTCAATCCGCAGTTCGGTCCGATCCCGAATCCGTGAAGCTCGCAGTCCAGGGTGAGGCCGTTGACCTTGGCGAAGGTCGAGTGAGGCTCCTTGGGCAGGCTGCAGCCTCTCACGGTGGGGCCGGGCACTCCAGAGAGGATCCCCCTTCATCGGCAGACCAGCGCGTTCGATATTCCCCGGGGTGCCACGTCGGCACTCGCGGAAGTTAAGGCGTACCCCGGAGTTAGGCCTAACCAGGTGGGCCTAGATGCCACGTCACCGACGGAGTTCGCGACACAGGCATCTGGGTTGAACAAGTTGACCGGCCGACATCAAGGCAGCAACGATCACGCGACAGTCGGCAAGAGCAACGTGATTGAGAAAGATCGTACAAGTTTCCGGCCCGGAAGATACGTGCAACAACGAAATCAGATAGACGACCCTCTTTTGTAGCGTCGCAGACATAGGCTAGGGTAGCCTTACTTTCGCAGATCAATCGCCACAGGACTAACGTAGGTGGAAATAGGAACATGTTTAGTGTTTATTAAGTATTAGGTTGTACAAGGGGTTAATATTTATTCATTGTGTTTTAGTGTGATCGAGTTTTGCTTAGAGTTGTAGGATTTAGGTGTAATTAAAAATCTGTTTGCGGTGTTGCCATGCGTCTCCCAACCTCATCTCTGTGATATCTCTGTGATCATTGATATGATATCTGCGATATCTCTGTGATCATTGATATGATATCTGTGATATCTCTGTGATCAGTGATAAAAACACAGCACAGTAAGCAATACGACGGCTTTTGGCTTCTTCGAAGCGGTGGCATTCAGCAATGATATCCTGCACTGCCGAAGATTTCTTGAAAATGAGGAGACTAAACGCGTCACTCGGGCGCTTCCAACCTGCTGTGCAACCGACGTCGCCGACTTCCTGCTCGAAGGCGTTATACTTCACCACGGCGCTCCTCGACAGCTCCTCACAGACCCGTGTCGGTGATCACCTTGTCGTCGTTGAGGAAGAGCTGACGAGGTGCCACCGCGTCGGTCTGGAGCTTCGGTTGTTGTACGCGCGATGTTGATGGTCGCACCTTGGCGCTAACTTCAGTCTGGGGCTTCGGTGTCGGTGATCTGGCGTTTGCGCTGACGTTCACCTGCTTACCGGGTGTACAGACTGGGTGTGCTGCCTGCTGTCCTGCCAAAGGGCTGTCGGCAGTCGGTAGTGATCCAATGACGGCGCGAGAATTCATGCGGAAACGAACCCGACTGATGGCGTGGCGGATCATCTCGTGGTATTCGAGGGACTCGGTGATCTAGCGACCATGGCCTCAAATCGCAGATCTAGGGACCATGGCCTCGAATATCGCAGCTACAAAAGGCCACAAAAGCGCTGCTGCGATTTTTGAAAACTACAGGACTGAGTGACAGTCTATCATCCGGATTGAGTGATCGTCAGTGATAGAACAGAGATCTGTTTCTAGGTCGGCGATATCCACAGCGGACTTTCTATTATTCTCTTAATCTTTATATCCCTTTTCCCCTTCCCCCAGTGTAGGGTAGCCAACCGGGCTCAGTCCTGGTTAACCTTCCTGCCTTTCATTATTCATTTTCTCTCTCCCTCTCATAAATGTAAAAATAATTTGTAAATACACGCAATATACGTTAAATAAAATGGTAAAAGTGATGTCAATATCGGCTTGTCTCGATTTCGCCAGTTCTCGTATGTTCCGCATGGTTCTAAGCAATTACCTGTCAAATTGGCCTAAATACGAAAATGACTCGACAGGAATAGATAACTCGGCTGAAAGCGCACGGGCAGATTCCAGCTAGTAGAACATCCTAGCCGAGAACTCTTATATACCGCGCAGAGCTATGCGCACACGCGCACATTTTCGACCGTTTCACCGATTCACTCCGTCATACGGCGCCGATCAGGGGCGCGATCAGAATATCTTTGTACGCTTTGCGTTCTGTTCAGTTGCTGTAACGTCAAAAAGTGGCAGTGTGCAAAATTTGTGACAACGGGAGGGAGAGAGCAGCCAATCGGCAAGCGGTGAACTCTCTGGACGACAAACGTCCGGGTAGTTCGTCATTTCTGGCGACGTCAAAATGACACGCTCGCATCAATAATTTTGATTACGAGCACATCGTCTTGTTAGGAGTAGAACGCGATGAGAGATGTGAAGTTTGAGCGGTCATGCGCTCGCTATGAGACCGGCTTTGCATGACACGTGTGGTGGATTGGATTGGATCCAAACGGCAGCTGCGGCTACGGAATGGTTCAGGGCTTGCCGATTGGCTGCGCTCTCCCTCCCATTGTAAAAAAAATGGCACACTTCCACTTTGTGACATTGCTGCAACTAAACAGAACGCCAACCGAACAAAGATCTCCGTTCGACATTCGCACCGATATTATCAAAACGTGCAAGGGCGTACCTCATAACTGAATCTCGAAAGGGCCGTTTGTAGTCCGACGTTCTCGGACCGCGGGCGAGCGTCGTTCGCGGCCAGTCACGCTACGCCGGTTGCGCTGCGCCAGCCCACACGTCATCCCCTATTGACCCTTTTCGCGGTTATTCCGTAAGCGCTGCCATGTTTGATCACGTGGTGACACGTCCATTGTTTGCCTCAACTGCCCCCGTGTGTACGATGGATGTGTATGACGCCGATGCGGCTTAGCAAACCTCTGTTTTGGGGGATATTATAGACGGTGACTGGGTGGACGACAAGAAGCTTCGGCCGGAGTTTCAGCGAACATGCAACAGCGCTTTCGGAGCTGATTAGGCTATGTCCAAACGGCGCGAGCAGCGCATATGGCGCTTGCGCTAAAATGGCGGTAAATGTGTATCCAAAGCTATCCAAACTTTCCGCTCATGAATTGAATCAGGATTATGGTGTTTTGGTCGTTCTGTATTTCGCAAATATTTTGAACCAGCGGCTTGTCATGTTTCAGACACGACAAAGTTCCTCGGTGTGCTCACTACCCGATTATTTGCTGTACAATCGCTCGTGGGTGTGCTCAGTACCGTCAGATTTGTTCTTGCTGCGCACAAGGCTTGAAACATAGCTCTTCTGCACATTGTAATACCTTGTAGCAAATTCGTATTATCGCTAGTAACTCGCTTACTCTTATGGACCGTCAGGAAAAATTCAGCTTCAACCATTCGTGCACTATCGGTGTAGTACCGTAATTTACTGTACGTATATAGTGCGCATATATGAAAGTGTGTGCTCATCCGCTTATTCTTGACACGTTGGCGGAAGAGTGGGTGTAAGTTTGCGTGCTGGTTGGCATAGATGTGTGTAGATACTGTGCGCGAAACCTACTATGATAGGAAACGACGCTATCCCCTTTATCACTGTGCAACAAGCGGTACTCACTCTTGCCGACGTATCGGGTCTGAAACCCTTTCTTTGAAGGCTAGCCTTACAACGCTAGCGGATGGCAAATTTGTGTATCCTCGAGGAAAGCTGTACATCTCGAAGTGCCGAAAACATGTACGGATTGTTGGAGCAGCAGTCCGCGAACTTGGCCCCAAATATTCATTACATTCTTTAATATGCCAGTGACTATTTTTGCAGCCAACTTCTGCACACGTCTTTAATCCGCATAATTCAAACCAGCCTGAATGGAACACAGTGCATTAGCGAAAACTCAGTAGCATTTCCGACAGCCGATCACACACAAGCAAGGTAGAAGCGGTAATGGTTTCGTATTGGTACCCGGTCGCTGAGGAGACGTATGGCGCGCCGCCGTAACCGCCATCTCGTTTCTCAAGAACTGTTTCGCGAAAAGGGTGAATACTTAAACGCGCGCGCCATGGCCTGCTATTTTCTGAGCATGCGCAGAACGATCCCCAACCAGCGCGCCGCTTTGAACGGTTGTCTGCAACCGCCGGCGGAGCGGCGTGGGTGCCGTTACGCGCGGATATAGTCCGACGTAGCGTGAGCGCGCGCGCATTCGCTACGTCACTTTGGCGAGAACAACAGCTTCTATAGTTCGGCGCACTGGCGCAGCCAACTTAACCCGACGCGGCCAACGCACTCTGACGTGCGTGACGTCGAGATGGCTCTTGCTCCATCCGCGCGTTGGTCGCGTCGACTGCGCCAACCCCCAATTCATTGCGCGCGAAGAATGAAAGACGCCCACGCCGCTTCGCCGACGGTCTTAGACAGTCGTTAAAAGCGGCGCGCCGACTATAAATGGCCCTTAAGGCTCGTTTATAGTTCGAAGTTACCGGCGCGCGGGCGAGCGTCTTTTGCGGCCAGTTAGTCTGCGGCGGTTGCGCTCCGACAGCCGAAAGGCCGTCCCCTCTGTACTTTAACGCGCGCGCCATCCGCAGCTATCGTCGGAGGATGCGCAGAACGATCTCAAACCCACGCGCCAATTTCAACGGCTGACGTCATCACCTCGCGTTGCGCAGTAACCGCCGGCGGAGGTGCGTGCTACTGCGCATGAGCCTTGACGTCATCCCGGCTGCGTCTGCGCTCGCCGCCGTACACTGCGCATAGCTTTAGCCCCCCTTCCCCTACGACTTCGCCACGAGCCGAGCACTACTGCACATGCGTCGCGAGTCAGACGTGACGTCAGGGCCAACTGTGAATGCGCTCCCTTGTTTCGTATGAATGCCTGTGCGGGGCAGCGGCGCGCCAGAGGTAGACATGGGGAGACCGAGGAAGGCTCGCACTGTATAGGAAGAAGCCGCTTACCAAGAATCGCGGCGCGCTGCTAAGCGAGACTGCCAGCGTTGACGCCGATTGGACACAGCACGGTCAGCCGAAAAAGCCGCTGCAAAATGATTTGGCATATCAACTTAGCATCACTTCGTGTAGCCAGGACCTGCTAGGAACCGATCAGCTCCGCTGTCTCTTTAGCCTTGCGCCACTAGTGGAAGCTACCTCGATTTTTGTTTTGACATCAGACAGCTTGTATTGCAGGGTGCCTCGAAAGCCCCAGAAGTGGAATAATTTTTATGCAAATTTTGCGCTGTCCACTGCGTGCCGCTGAATATTATTTGGTTTTCCTGTGCATGACATCACTAGACATTTAGCGTGGGTGGTATTCGGCTAAACCTAAGCGTAATGGGTGTTTCGCCGGATGAGCGCAAGGGCGAACATGAGTGGCCAACGCGGTGCAGCCACCTGGTGGCTCAGAGCTCCAACACGTAAACACAGAGCTAATACTGCAAAAACCAAGTGTATTCTACTTCGCAGCTTGTGTGAATTTTCGGAAGTAGCGTAATCGCATTGCTACGAAAAATTGCCACTGGCAGCAAAGTGAAATGCACATGGTTACTGCAATATTAGCTGTCTTTGCCTGGTTGAGCTCTGCACCACCAGGTGGCTGCACCGTACAGGCCGTTCACGTTTCCTTCTCCGCTGATCCGGTAAAACGCCCAGTCCGCTTGCATTTAAGTATGGGACCCGCTATTCGTGCCTTTTTCTTTCATTTTTCTGCTTTTACCATTACTAGTCCTTTTTGTTGCTAGGAATATGATGTTGTTATATACTAATATTTGTACGAGTTGCTTGTATATATTTTTATACAATTTTTCCCCTTCGGGCCTGCAGTATTCTGTAAATAAATAAAATTTACCCGACTGCGAGACAAGCTTAAGCTATCTATTGTGTCTACAAGACGGGACAGTTTTATTACCTTGTTCATGACATTTTGCATGCAGGGCCCGTTCACCATCACGCACTCCCCTAAGAGGAATCTGGGTTATAAATCATATATGGACTCGTATCCACTGAATATATATAGTAAATGCATGTTACTTTGTGTGACGGCTTCAGCGATCATTCAGTGTTCTGGAGCTGTTACACTACAATCCTACGCCTTCCTGTTGATCTCTCTTGTATTGTAGAATTCCTAATGGCACCTGGGGTGACCAACGGAACACGCAGTACTACCCGGAAGATGTCACATCCACCATCTACGGTAGGTGCGGGAAAGCTTTCAGCCGCTATAGTATACGGTCCAAATACACCTCGCTTTGGACGCGATTGAAGAGGCTAATGCCTGCTATGGGATACGATACATTCAAACGGCGTCCCCGCTATTACGTATTTGGCGGTAGAACGAGCGCCGGTAGTCGAGGAAAGAACGGCCAACACAGAGGCCCGGAAGACAATCTTCTTTATTCTTGTAAAAACGCGCTTTTTTGACCGTTTCCTGACTAACCGCATTGGCGCAAGCATAAAAAGAAAGGCAAGTGGCGGTGGGCGTGGCAATCCTATCTGAAGATGGAAGCGTGAACAAAAGGGAAGCACGGCAGACCTAATACAGCTGGCTCACAGGTTGGTGGTTCTGCACGTGTGAGCCTGCATTCTGCTTGGTTTCTTATTCACAAGATTGAACTATAGTATCATGCTGTTTGGCGCACGAGTGAGATGATCTGACAGGTTATTCGGTGTGGCGATGAAGTTGCTCGCGCGTTCAAGGTTCTGCACTAGTTGCGAAGAGAGTATGCGAATTATCCTTGAGCCAACGCTCCATCCCAGCTGCACATTTAAAAGTTGCAAAACAGCAATATGGGCATTCATATAGAGGGTGGCATAAGAAGATATACAAGTTTCTTGATGAACACTTTCTCTGAACGCCATCGCTATATGGTTTTAGACCCAAGCTTTCAACACAAACCGCGCCACCTTATCAAAAATATTTATCCGAAGGCGTTTGATACTTCAAACCATGTAACGTTATTGTAAAGATTTCCAAGTGAGTAAGTGTCGCACAATAGTGAAACACGTGTGCTTTCGGGACATACAGGCATGGACGGAAGAGGAAGCACCGGTTACCGGCCTCCTGTGTCCAGCAGCGCCGGCTATGACGCAGTGCCCAGTACAAGCCATGCTGGCATGGAGGAATCAGCCAGTTTGGAAAACAATGGAAGGTGAGCACAACTTTCGAAGTTTTTTCCATTGGAGCAACTCAGAGAGGACACGGAATGCTGCCTGGGGCTCACTTATGCTTACATCAATCAATCAATCAATCATTGTATTCGTGTATTAGTGCAAAAGCTGCCGATGAGGTAGCTTTACGGTTTTTCACCCCCGAACGTTTGAGCAGAAACCGTTTACATCAAGCAAAAAAAAAAAAGAAACAGATAAAGCATGTACAAGCATTTTGCTCAACGAATAAAGGTGCAATATAAATATAAAGTAGAAAAAAATTTACTTGCATGCTGGCATATACATTGTTGAAGCAAAGTGAAAGTTTATGAGCTGTGTTCAACTGAATAAAAATGATTATTATAGGGGGGGGGGGGGGGGGACGACGCAAAAGAACAAACTATGAAAAAAAAAACGCTTAAGTTCTAGTGCGGCTTGATTTCCTAACACAATATCATGATCTAAAAAGTAATTAAAGTTTTGAGATTGTACTTTTGAGCATCTGCTCTCCATAATTAGTATGGTTTGGTGGCACATTGCAGCCCTCCCAATTTCTTGTATTGTATATGTGTATTGGAAATGTAAGTTTCGCAAGGCAAGTTAGATTAGAAAAGTTATGCCGTTTTTTTTTTCTTAACAATGTTTTGCTGAGGAAATAATCATAAGTTTTCCATAGAGACTAAACCATACTTTTTTTTAGTGGAGTCGCTGCAGTCTACCATGGCACATTAGATATAACTCTATCTTATTTTGGGCACGAGCGAGTTGAAAAGAGTGGAAAATCTGCTGGAAGTTGCTTGCCCTTTGACCTAAATACAATTGCCCTGGTTTTCTTCATATTTATGTTTAGTCCGCTACGTGAGGCCCAGAGCGATAGTTTGGAGATAATTTAATTTCCTCGGCGGAATAGTGCCATGGGATGGCTATCCGGGATCAATAAACTTGTATCGTCGGCATATATTACAAACTTTAATTTCCGATCAATCAGTGTGATATCATTAATGAACACATTAAAACGGTAAAGTCCTAAAATACTCCCTTGGGGTACGCTGCAAGAAATGGGTTTCACGGACGAAATGTGATGACGAATTGCTACAAACTGCCCACGATTGCTCAAGTAGGACTGAATCATGTTGTGCGCTAAGCCACGTATGCCATATAATTGTAGTTTGCGCAGAAGTAGACTGTGGTTCAAAAAATCAAATGCTTTAGTGAAATCAATTAAGATACCGTAATATAAGATTTTTGCGTTCAATGTTCTCCAATATAAACTCTTTCTGTGTGGGGAGGGCGAGCTCTGTGCACCGGTACTGCCTAAAGCCAAATTGTGAGTTTGTTATTAGGTTATGTTTATCTGTAAAAGACGACAAGCGAGAAAGTAATGCTTTTTCTAAAACCTTTGAAAGCACAGGCAAGATTGATATAGGCCTGTAATTGTTTAAATTATTCCGGTCACCTTTTTTGTGAAGGACCCTCCACCTTGGCGATTTGTAACTGCTTTGGAAAAGTACCACTGGCAAAGCAGAGATTAAAAATGTGTGTGAGTGGCTTCACAATAAGATCTGCAACAAACTTTATTGTGTGGACCTGCATGTTATGATAGTCACAGACTACCATTTTTCAAACCTGAGATCAGAGAATACACCTCGCACTCAGGTATGCTGCTTAAGAACAATGTATCCTTGCACGATTCTTTATGATGACATGTCTTAGCATCTGCAATAGGGGGATGCTCCATATCTACAAAATAATCATTAAAAATGTTTGCTAGTTATTTACCGTTTTTAAGGTCCCGTTAATCTTAAGCTCAAGTGGTTTGTTAAGTGCCTTATTGCTACCAAATATTGTAGTTACTTTTTTCCAGGTGAGTGACGGGTTGTCTGTAGCTTGCGCAAACGTGCTTATTAAAATATGCAGTCCTAGCATTCAGAATTTCTTTATTCAGCTGATTACGCTATGATTTATAACTTTTTAATAACTGTGGGTCACGGGAGGCGCGAAAGACGTCATACATTTTATATTTAACCTTGATTTTGCTTATCAATTCTTTCGTGATCCATGGTTTACGGAATTTTCTAGGTGGTCGTAATTCTTTATATGAGAAATGTGAATCATAAGCCTCCTCGAGTTTCTGTAGAAATATGCGAAAGGCTGAATCAACATTGTCAGCTCCAAAAATCGCATTCCAGGACATAACTGATAGATCCCGCCGAAAGTTATCTAGATTCCGAGAGGTGATGCTTTGTATGAGTATTTATGGCCTATTTTTTACATGTTCATTGATAGCCATAAATATAGGCAAGTGATCACCCAAATCACACGAGCGAGTCCCAGATATTACATTGTTAACTTCAAAGCTCGTGAGAAAGAAGTCGATTAGCGTAGAAGAATGAGTGGTTATTCTAGTGGGTGAAATAATTCCATTAATTAGGCTAAAGCTTTCATATAGCCAAAGCAGTTCACATGTCATTGAGCACTTTGTGACTATATGGATGAAGTAGTGCGCGGGATTTAAGCTACAATTCCTGACATGGCAGAATATCAGATGGAGGTCTGGCAATACGGTACAACCATTAACAGACATCTTTAGGTCGGGGCCTTCTATGTGCATGATAATATAGAAATATATTGATATAGTGAAGATGAAGTGAACCTGGCGTCGGGCACTCGCAAAGCGAACGGCAGAAAAAAAAATCACAAGCCTGCACGGCACACGCAGCACAATCACAACGTAAGCTGGTGGAGTGGCTCAAGAGTAGCTCTAATTTGGGCACCACGCACAACAGGGTCTTTACGACAAAGTCTCTTGGCCTCGTTTTGACGAGAACGACCTGAACTGTCCGCCCAGCGTCGACGGCAAGCTGCGGCTTGTAATGCTTTCTCCACAGCAGTTTCCTGAGCCCGATCAAGTCTTACAACTGTAACTTACATGTCGGTCATGCTGCATTTGCCGGCACTTTAACTAGATGACGCCACCATACTGGCGGAGTATCGGGCAGCTCGGGATCGCGTTGATTGCGCGCCTCGTCTGAATCGCATCTCGTCGCCTG
This sequence comes from Dermacentor silvarum, assembly GCF_013339745.2. NCBI lineage: Eukaryota > Metazoa > Arthropoda > Arachnida > Ixodida > Ixodidae > Dermacentor > Dermacentor silvarum. The sequence goes on from NC_051164.1 coordinate 46,237,188, forward strand.
CGCACGCTGCGTTTGCAGGCGCCTTACCTAGATGGCGCCACCATACTGGCGGAGGCTCGGGTCGTCTTCGCCTGCCTAGGGAGCGTTTATAGGCATTTTTTCCACTGCCCCATAGCAAGTGCTTGCGTGGCTCAGTGGTGGAGTATCTGGCTCCCATGTAGCCGGCGCGGGTTCGATCCCGGCGGGAAGCGGGTACTTTTTTCGCATTTTCTGCGATAGCGGTCGCGGTTACCGACCGCGGCGACGACGGCGGCGGACACCATCGCGAACCGAAACGGCTATTGGACCGAGCCCATAACAGCTGCGCTGTAAAAGAAGAGGGAGCAGGAAGAAACAGGCATTCGGTCGGACGGCTGGCTGCCTGTTTCTTTACAATGGCACAGTCGACGAAAGCAGTCTCTAAGGCGCTCCAGCCTTAAGCACCGTACTGTGGAGGCCTTGTGTCCTCCTGCACCTCGCTCTCCTGCGTCCTTTCGATGAGGGAACTGTGTCAACGCTTCCCTTGTCATGACTGCCGTACCTGGGACTAACTTGAACACCGAGCTGCCAAGGCATACCGTCCACACTGCCTTGGACACGGATACTCACCGTCCTAGGTACCTCCTGCGGCCAGGAAACGCTGTCCATGCTTCCCATGCCATGGATCACTAGTGGCCCCATGACATCAGTGACCTCTCAGCCAGCAAGGGATGCTGTTCACGCTCCTCTGGCCATCATTCTGGCTACAGTGAGTACCGCGGCCGCCACCAGCCCGGGCTCAACGGATGCTGTTCACGCTCTCTTGGCTACTGATCTGGCTGGCCCGAGGACTCGGCTGCTGCCACTACCTCAGTGGGCGCGGTTTCCGCCGCTGGCTCAACGGGCGGCTCAACCGGCAGCTTGGCCGACGTCATGCGAGCCATCTCGCTGCTCTCACAGCAGGTGGAATACACCGCTTCAGCCACTTCCGGTTTCCCTCTAACAGTCTTTCCATCGCCGGCTGCCTCGGAACAAGCGGAGTTCCGCTGATTTCAGAATGACCCCATTCTGTGGCTGCAAGCAACCAATGCGCTCGGCGCACGCCATGCCTTACCGGACAACACGATATGGCTGGTTGCAGCAGGGCTACTTCGAGGAGGCGCCAAGCGTCAAATTGCACCAAATTGCTGATTATGTGAGAAAGCTGGGGTCCGGTATCTGTAGCAGCGAAACAGCACCAAAATTTCCAACTGGCTGCGACGCTACGTCACGAGCTGCGCCTAGACCACGGTGTAAGATATATACTCTTTAGGTGGGGACACTTCTCGGCTTGCTTGCTAGACGTGATCGACCAGATAGAGTAGCAAGGGCGGGCGTGTATCGGGGCGGTGACGGCAGTGGATACCTATCGGCGGAACGACGCAACTTCAGTTAGAATGCAGGCGAGAGTGTGCACCGACAAGGAACGCGCGCATGCCCTCTCCCCGGGTACCTACCTTCGTGCGTCACTCAATCATTTCGGATTTCCCGCGAACCGCCGTTTGCTATAACAACGGGAGATTAAACCAATAAAAAGCTTTCTGTGTTGAAGTTGCGTCGTACTGCTGATAGGTATCCGCTGCCGTCACTGGGCCGATCGGCGCGCCCCTTTGCTACTTTATCTGGTCGATCGAGTCTGGCGAGTGTCCTCACCTAAAGAGTATATATCTTACACCGTGGCCTAGACGAAGCAGAGCAGGCGAAAAGCACCTGCTGCCGCTTTAGCGCACGAGAACTTGCGTGAGGAGAGAAGGCATAGCCTCGACGCCAAATGACTCGCGCGTTCGGAAGCCTTTGTTATCCGAGCGCTCCTTGTCCGTGCAAGCTCTCCCTGCGCTCAAACTGTGCCTCGGTGGATGGATGAAGCGCCCCCTTTGAAACAGGGTGGTGGGTTACACCAACGAACTCATGTTCTTAGTTTGCGCAATGTCCCACCCATCTTTTATTGCGATAGCAATTATATGGACACTGAAAGCAGACTTCTGCCCCCCGCAGGGGCGTCTGCGTCAGCAGGCGTTTGGTGTGGTGCGACACCACGGACCCGAGCACACGAGGGTTGGACCCTCCCGCGTGTAGCCGTGTGCGGCTTAGCTGTGTCTGGGGAAGGGAGCATCCTGGGGGTTGAGCCGATGCTGGGTGTTCGGACCTTTAAGGCCCCCCGGCGGAGGCAACACACCTCTTCGGCCTCTGCTTCACATAGACGGCACCTCCAGACTGACCCACCTGGAGGAAATCGGCAGTCGTCTTTTCCTGTCTCTCTCCTCAAATCTGTATCTCTCTCTCACACTTTTTGTCTTTCCTGTATTCTTCTCTCTTCCATTTACTTCCTTTTTTTCGCTGGCGGCAAGGGTTAGCCGTGTGTGGCTATCCAACCTTTGGTAAACCATATTTGGTTATAGTAGCGGCGTACGACTGGCGTCGTGCAGACTTGTGTTCAAGCTCTGCCGCTTCCCCTTGTTGGGCTCCGTGGTGGGTGGTCGGCGCTGTTGCCGAATATACACACCTTCTTATGGCAGCGCAAACCTCTGTTGTCTATGATCGCACCGCAGCAACGTTCCAGTTCTCCTTTCGGAGCAACGCCCCAGCATTCCCCAAGTACCATGTAGTCCATAGTGAAAACAACACACCCGTAAGAAAGCTCTCCCCTTTCTTGGTGGCCAAGTGCCTAAAAGACAAAACTGGACCGACATAGAAAGCCTCAAAAATGTCTAGCGGGGACCTCCTCCTAGAACTAAATGATAAAGATCAAGTGCAAAAGCTCTCGGAACTTACCAGTATTGGTGATGCCACAGTTACAATTTCAGCCCACAGAGCTCTAAATACAAGCAGGGGTGTGATATCCGAGGAGGACTTCCTTGGCTTGAGCGATGAAGAACTGCTGGAGGGTTTCCAGGAACAAAACGTGACCAAAGTACAAAGAATTGTCATCCGCAAAAATGATCAAGAAATTCCCACAAAACATGTTATACTCACCTTTGGAACAAGCGAAATGCCTACCTCTCTCAATGCAGGATATCTAAAAGTAAATGTCAGACCATATATCACGAACCCCAGACGATGTTTCAAGTGTCAAAGGTTTGAACATGCTTCACACGCATGCCGAGGACAAACAACCTGTGCTAAATGCAGCTCAAATGATCATCAATCTGACAATTGCACTTCTTCTCTACACTGTGTAAACTGCAAAGGGGACCATTCAGCTTACTCGCGGTCCTGTCCTTGCTGGAAAAAAGAAAAAGAAGTAATTGCACTAACTGTGAAAGAAAAAATCTCGTTCTATGAAGCTAGAAAGCGACTGTGTTACCTTTCTAGAAGAAGTTATGCCGAAGTGACGCAGGTGGGGGCAGCGTCACAGAGGCCTCGGGAGTCCTGTGGTCCTGCAGTGACCCCTCCCGCCCCCGCGGTGGAAGCAGTCAGCGCTGCTCCACCCTCTTCGAAGGGCCCGCAGACACCAGTCTCGCAGGGCCCTAAAATCAATCGAGCCCCAAGGCCCGAGACACGTGTCTCGGCGCCCAACTCTCGGTCCTCCAGCGCCTCAGGGAGAGCGATGGAGGTCGACTCAAAAACCCCGGTGTCGTCGACGCCGAAGCACAAGCGCTCTCTCGAGCGCGCAAAGAGGGACAAAGTCCCAATAACCACACTAATTAAGAAAGTGATAACCTAAAGGTTATCGCTCCTTTGTATTAGCCTTCTCCACAACTATGTCACCTAACATCTTATATCTTATTCAATCGTAATGCCATATTTTACCTTTCAGTTTTAAAATGGCTTTTATTATCCACTGGAACTGCAGAGGACTATTACGCAACTTAGGTGACATCAAACACATGCTAAATAACTTCTCTCCTGTGGCCTTGTGCTTGCAGGAAACAAACATAGGCGAAAAACAAAAATTTTTTAAAAGGCTTCTCTGTGGTACGGCGCGACCGTACCCAGGCGAGCCGGCTTTCGGGTGGTGTAGCCATTGTTCTGCAGGGAGGTATAGCAGCCAGAGAAATTGCCATTAACAGTCACATAGAAGCCGTTGCTGTCACCACTTAAGCACACAAAACCATCACTATTTGCTCACTATACATTCCACCACACGCACATTTTAGCGTAAGAGGCCTAGAGTTAATTTTAAACCAGCTACCTGAACCTTTTTTAATAGCGGGTGATTTTAACGCACATAACACGTTATGGGGCAGTAAAACAAACTACACCATGGGACAATCACTTGAAGATTTTATCTTAACAAATGACATATGCCTTTTAAACACTGGTGCTGCAACTTACTGCTCCCCAAACACAGGAGCTATGAGCTGTCTAGATCTGGCGCTGTGCTCCCCATCTATATTTAACGATTTCCAATGGAGTGTTATCGACAATCCCTACAGTAGTGACCACACCATCAAGATCACCCAGTTAGAAACTCCATCTAGCAGACTGGACAGTCTGGATGACATACCAGATGGTTTAAATATAGATGAATTAAATGAAAAAATCACTGTTTGTATACTTGCTGCAGCAGAACAGACAATACCTCAATGCTCTGGCTTTTTAGGAAAAAAATTAAAACCCTGGTGGACGAACGGATGTACAGAAACTAAAAAGCTACAAAACAAAGCGTGGGGTATCTTTCGACGATACCCAACACAAGATAGCCTCCTATTTTTCAAAAAAGCAAAAGCGAAAGCCAGGTACACACGCAGGCAAGCCGAAAGACAGTCATGTAAAATTATGTATCATCCATAAATAGCTCGATAACATCCAAAAGAACGTGAGATCAACTTCTTAAGTTTAGAGGGAACTACACTCCTTACACGATCCACAGACTCTCACCTCCAGGCAAGCAAACAAACTTAGAAGAACAAGCAAATATATTAGGGCAGCATTTCCATGACATATCAAGCTCAGTAAACTACTCTCCTAAATTTCAAAGACATAAGCAATCAGCAGAAAAAGAAAAGCTTCCGACAACAGGAAGTTCCGAGAGATCGTATAACGCCCCCTTAACACTCCAAGAAATCAACAGAGTACTACTACTCACAACAAGACAGCACCCGGTCCGGACAGAGTGCATTATGCAATGCTCGCACACCTATCCCCTAAAGCAGTGGAGACCTTGCTTCGTTTCTTCAATGTAATCTGGGAAACGGGAAAATGCCAAATGAGTGGAAGAAAGCTATTATAATCCCTTTCTTGAGAGCTGGAAAGCATCCCACAACAGCAACCAGCTACAGACCTATAGCATTCACAAGCTGTCTTGCAAAGTCATTTGAAACAATTATAAACATAAGATTGACATACGTCCTTGAAACCGAGAACCTGCTGGACAACCATCAGAGTGGGTACAAGAAAGGTTGCTCTACAACAGACCACCTAGTCCGGTTAGAACACGAGATACGTACTGCTTTTCTACACAAACAGTACTGTCTCAGTCTTCTTCGACTTAAAAAAGCGTACAACAGAACATGGAGGTTTGGTATTTTGAGGGACTTAGCGGATTTAGGGATCCGCGGTGGAATGCCTAAATGTCTAGCTGACTTCATGTCCGACCGAACCTTTTAAGTGCGTTTAGGAACGGTGCTGTCACGCATATTCATTCAGGAAAATGGTGTGCCACAGGGATGTGTATTAAGCACAACACTGTTTGTCGTAAAAATGAACTCCATAAATAATGTAATCCCACCCTCTGTAATGCACTCGTTATATGTGGATGATCTACAAATTGCGTGTCGTGCATCGAACATGGCAACCTGCGAACGGCAAACTCAAATCACATTAAACAAACTCACACAGTGGGCATCTGAAAACGGTTTTCGTTTCTCAACTGAAAAAACTATTAGTGTTGTCTTTTCACAAAAACGAGGCCTACAACCTGATCCCACCCTTAAGTTACAGGAAGCCGTCCTACCGGTAAAACAAGAACACAAGTTTCTGGGTATTCTGTTTGATAAAAAGTTGAACTTTCTGGCGCACATAAATAGTCTTAAAATTAAAGGGAATAATGCACTTAACATCCTCAAAGTCTTGTCCCGGAAACGCTGGGGCTCTGACCGTAAATGCCTGCTACACATATACCGCTCTTTAGTACGTAGCATATTAGACTATGGTAGCATCATATATGGTTCAGCCAGACCATCTTACATCCGACGACTTGATCCAATTATTAACCTTGGACTACGACTGGCAAGTGGTGCTTACAGAACATCACCTGTCCAGAGTTTATACACTGAATGTAATGAGCCTCCTTTACAGCAGCGCAGGGCGCTACTAACGTTTTCCTATATACTCAGAATCCAGTCATCACCACAACACATATGCTACAACATCGTCACACAGTGCAACTCACGCTTACACTACACAAATAAACCGAACATGATTAGACCACTTCTGCTGCGATATGAGGAATACTGTCGCGATTATGACATTCCTCATGAGGTCCTTCAGGTTGCTAAAAAGCCACAACGATTACCCCCGTGGTGCGAATCCGTAGATTTATGTGACTGGACATTAACCCCTCTAAAGAAAAATGACACCCCACACGAACACATCATACAAGAATTCCGCGCTCTTCAGGAGAAATATCAAAATTACATGGAATTTTACACTGACGGCTCTAAAACAAAAGAACAAGTTGGCGTGGGGGTCGTGACAAAAAATTGGGAAACGAGTATCAGACTACCACAGCACGCCTCTGTTTACACGGCCGAAGTCTACGCAATATGGACTGTAGTTAAAAAGATCATCACTGACAAACGGGAAAACACAGTCATATACACTGATTCCTTAAGCACACTCAAAGCTCTACACGTCAAATCCGAATGTGAACCCCTGTTAGGGAATATTTTAAACCTGGTAACGACAAACAAATGCGGAGAGCCTGAAGCGGAACCTCACTGAAGATAAGGAAGAAGACGACCGAGACTGGGGCTGGGGGCACAGAGGAAGAAGAAGTTCATTAAAATGGCGGACTAAACAGACCGTTTCATTATTACTTCCTTACATTTTTGGCGCAGCCGCTACAACCTGAAGCTGATGTGGGTCCAGATTGGAACCGGCCGACACCATGATGGACGCGGATACGTCCAGAGCTACCAGATCGTCGGTGAAGAGCCAGTCAGCTTGGAACCTAGAGCCAGCTCAACGGAGTTCCTTGCTTGGGTCGCGACCAAGTCGGGTACAACTGTGGCCGGACTTCTTGAGCAAGGTACTGTGAAGATTTTTGTCAAGATGGAAGAGTACATTAAGTTCTTCCAACCAGCTCACCTAAGAGGTGCTAGAGATCGTCAACCAGACTTCACCGCAGTAATTCTGCAGCTCATCCAGACTCAACGCGAACAGTTAGAAACCCAGACACAATTTATGTCTGCTATGGCACAAGCGATGCAGCGCAAGAATTATCAACGAGGTGACACCGTAAAACCAGACATGTTCGATGGCACATCAGCAGTTCCAACTTCGTGGCTGGACTTTTATGAGTACGCTTGTGTGCAGAACCAGTGGGTGACTGACGAAGACAAGATATTTAACTTACGCTTCTTTCTATATGGTACTGCAAGGAAGTGGTACGACATTCGGATTGTGGAACAGGTTCGCGAGAAGTGGAGTGAATGGAAGAAGAGCCTGCTGTCCTGCTTTGCTGTAAATGTAGTCCAGCAGTGGGATAAGGCAATAACATATAAGCACACTAGTGGCAGTCTCCGTGACTACTATTTTGAAAAAAGGAGGCTACTTCAACTCGCCGATCCCAGTTTACCAGAAACATCAGTCGTACCTCTTATGTTGCTTGGTATGAGTAGAGACTGTCGAACACAACTACAGGCCCGACGGGTCAAGACTGCAGAAGACATTCTTTGCTGTCTAAAAGACATTGTAGAAACCACATCATGCGGTAGTCAGCGTGGAAACCTCGCCATCAGACAGCCAAACAGCTATCGCATAACTCCACCAAATGAACTACATAGGCCTAAACGTCCGAGTGTGGAACCGCCGAATATACATAACCATGGTGCATCTCAGCGACCCGCAGTTCCTGAAACATATGCAACTGTATATCTGATGAAGAACAACATTCTCCGTGCGAGAATGATAGTAAATAGAAAGGAAGTAGATGTTCTTGTGGACACAGGCGCGTCCGTGAGCTTGATAAACTCAAGTTTGGTGGAGAAAAGTCAAGTCCGCAAAGACAAGGTTATTCAGGTGCGCAGTTATGATGGAACGTCCAGGCTCCTAGAGGACTGGGCAACAATTCCAATTGAATTTAAAGGTGTTATTATGCCTATTGACGCCATAGTAATGAACGACGTCGAATTCATGTTCCTATTGTCAAGGCCAGATATGAAGCTTTTGAGGGTAAACATCTCTTGGCAGGACGAACTCACTATCGATCACGAGCGAGATGAAGATAGCAGCGGAACGAGTGGAAGTCTCCGAGTTCTGAAAAAGTCAGAGGATGTTCCCAGTACTTACCCAGAACTGGTATGTATTGGGCCTTACCCTCCTGCAACGTCGTTTATTGAAGTACCATTTAACCTACGAGAGACAAATGTTGTCCGTAAGAAACCTTACAGTCTATCACACGAGAAAAAGATGTGGCTGAAGAAGGAACTGCAGCAGATGCTTGCAGCGGGTATTATCAGACCATCAACTTCGGCCTATGCTTCCCCCATTACAATAGTGCCAAAGGAAGATGGAACATTCAGGCTTTGTACAGATTATCGTTTGATTAATAAGCAAACAGACCTGTTTCCGTTTCCTATGCCACGCATTAATGACATTATTAATGAAACCGAGGGCTGTCACTGGTTCTCAAGAATTACCTTTGTAAAGGGTATTGGCAGATACCACTCCAGGAAGAGTACAAGAAATACACAGCTTTTGTGACCCCATTTGATGTCTATGAATATAATAGGCTCCGATTTGGCTGGAAAAATTCAGGGGCATGGTTCCAGAAAATGATGAACACTGTGGTGGAACCTCTGACTGGCAAATGCTGCAATGTGCTATGTCGACGACATTATTGTCTACTCTCGAACAAAAGACGAACACGAGCTGCATTTATCACAAGTTCTGAATGCTTTGGCAAAAGCAAAGCTGCAGATCAATTTTAAAAAGAGTGAGTTTTTCAAGACATCAGTGATTTTTCTAGGAAGTGCAGAGGATTAAAACTTTGACGAAACCTCATGACTTGCACTCTTTGAGGGTTTTCCTAGGCCTAGCTGGACATTTTAAGGGCCTTCATTAAGGACTTTGCCACAAAAACAAGGTGTTTGACAACATTAACCCAAAAAGACACACCGTTCTATTGGAGCAAAGAATGCGAAGACATTTATCGAGAACTAGTGAAAACAATATCATCGGATCCTGTCCTAGTACTCCCAGACTTCAAGAAACCTTTTGAGTTGTGTACTGACGCATCCCTATATGGAACCGGTGCAGTCCTCTATCAACGAGATACCAGTAAACCACCGGGACGCCAGCTGAATGTAATTGGATATTACTCATACACCTTCAGCAAATCGGAAATAAACTACAACACCACGGAAAAAGAGGCATTGGCCGTCGTCATGGCATTGCGGTATTTTCGCACTTACCTCGAAGGTCAACAATTTAACTTGTTTACGGACAACCAAGCTTTGACTTATTTGCTCAACATTACTCAACCGAAGGGAAGGATTGCTCGTTGGGTCAGCGAAATCCAGCAGTTTGCGTTCGACGTGATTCAGCGTCCTGGAAAGAAGCTACCCGACGCGGACGCTTTATCAAGATTGCATATTCCGGAGACTGAAATAATTAAAACTCTGCATGTAGCAAGTATTTGGGAAGACACAGAAGATATTGTCTTGAAGGATGGAAAGTTCGAGGTACCAGAAACAGATCGCCAGAAGATTTTGAAGCTTTATCACGACAGTCCTGACTCGGGAGCGCACGACGGTTTTTGGAGGACATATATGATGGTGCAGCAACGCTTCACGTGGAAAAATATGAAAAATGACGTACATGAATACGTAAAGACTTGCCATGATTGCCAAGTGCCAAAAGCAAAATATAGGCCTAAAGGAAAAGAAATGACCATACCTGTGTACTCCAATGTGCCATTTGAAGTTGTGCACCTCGACTGTGCCGAGCTTAAAAAGAAAGGGGAAGGAGTGCGTAAGACGCAATCTTTTCTGTTTGCTATTGACCAATGTACACGGATGGCAGCCGCGAAACCAGGGAACGAAGACTCCAACGCTGTCATTTCCCTTATGCAACGGGAAATGTTTAAGAATACTAAAGCCATTGTCAGCGACAACGGTCTAGCATTCAGAAGCCAAAGGCTAAGAGCTTGGGCAGAGGAAGGGGTCACCCTGCGGTTCACTACGCCATACCATCCTGAGGGTAACGCTCTGGCTGAGCGATTTATTCGTGATTTGGAGACATACATTACCCTTTATTCAAATTTTCCTGGGGGCTGGAAATGCGCCCTGGAAGCTGCTGTCCAGCATCACAACCGCTCCTATACGGCTGGCCTTGGTTGCACACCCCATTTTGCTGCCTGTGGGACCAGCCCATGGCTACCCGCGGATCATCGTCTGGGAATAGCAGGCAAGATATTTCTACAAGAACGTGCCAAGACAAAAGACCAACAGCAGCAGTACAAGCTATCAATGAAAAAATGTTACGACAGTAAACATGGGTCTAAAATTCCAGACATCGAACCAGGGCACTTAGTCCTTGTGCGCAAAGGACTGGACGGCTCGAAGTCGCCATTCATCGGCCCCTACATGGTGACCAAAACCGTGAAACAACAAGGCGTTCTGAAGGCCATTTATTACGAAGCACCAGGGGAGAAGATTGAATCCAGCGCCATCGGAAATGTGATTCCATATTACCCCAGGAGGGGAGACAATCAAAGCCGTGGAGGGTGTGGAGAGGTTGAAGCGGAACCTCCCTGAAGATAAGGAAGAAGACGACCGAGACGGGCTGGGGGCACAGATGAAGAAGAAGTTCATTGAAATGGCGGACTAAACAGACCGTTTCATTATTACTTCCTTGCAACAAATACGGCAGATCAATCAGGTTTTGCTGGGTACCAAGCCATGTTGGAATACCGGGTAATGAAGCAGCTTACAGATGCGCGTCAATGGCAGCATACAAAGGCATAACAAACACAACACTCCCATATAAAGATAGCATCCGCGCGATTCGGAAGGCCTTGAGGTCAAAATGGCAACACGAATGGGACCATTGTACAAACAAGTTACATCTCACTAAACCTGTACTTGGCGAATGGAAGTAATGTAGTCATCAGGAACGGTTCATTGAAGTAGTCTTACGTCGACGACGGATTGGGCACACACACCTCACACACACTTTTTTACTCACAAAAGAAGGCCCACCAATATGCGAGAATTTCCAACAACCGCTCACAGTGATGCACATTTTACTGACATGTAAACATATCGAAACACAGAGACGAAACCTTATGCAGAACTTATACAACTCACACGTACCGTTACACCCTGCCTTAGTTTTAGGAGATAATGCACTAGTGCCAATACCAGACCTTTTTAAATTTCTAGAACATACCGGCTATTTAAACAGGCTATAGACCAACACAGTCTTTGCTGTTTTTAAAATTTTTATTCATAACACCTTGTGTTTGGCGCAGCATAGCCTTAGTCGCTTTTGCGCCACTAAACCCCAATTAACTGACTACTGCCGTTGGCGTCTACGTCGCCGTGAGGTTCCGTATGACGTCAAACGGCGATGAAGTCAGCGCCGTGCTCCCTGAAGGGCTGCAGAATTAAGCGCGTCTTCCCTCCTGTACAATCACCATATATATAGAGAGCAAACGCAGCTTCTTCCGTCACGCGAAAGGCCATGGGGGGACGGTGGGAAGGGAGGGGAGGCGACGTTTAGCTCCGGCACCAAATGCGTATTTCTATGAAAAAAATTGTCGCAGTTTCACCCGAAAGGCGCAGCATCAATTGCGATAGCAAATCAGTAGAGCTATACGGAGTAGAGATATAGTAGTTTTATCAGCTGTATAAACTTGGACATGTAGCAGCATCAGCAACGTGCAGAACTGTTGTCGACGCCGTCGGTGTTTTGCCCGCGTTCGCACCGAACGCGCGCGGCGTTGGTGACGGTTGCCGGTGCCTCTGAGGGTGGCTCGGAGGTTTTCGACGACATTAGAATGGGACACTGGTCGAGAAGCGGCGGAAATCTTGCCCACATTCTCGCCTCGCAACGTTTTATTGCGATAGCAATTATATGGACACTCAAAAGCAGATTTCTGCCGTCGGCGTCGCCGTCGCCGTAGCCGTCGCCGTGAGGTTCCGTATGACGTCAGTGGAGATGAAATCGGCGCCGCGCGCCGAACGCTGTATGTGCGAGTGAAAGAGCGCGAGGGGCGCGCGCTTTTACGGGGAATGAACGCACGGCGGAGAACAAACGCGCGTTCTGCGCCGTGCTCCCTTAAGGGCTGCAGAAGTAGGCGTCTCTTTCCTCCTTTACAATCACCATATATGTAGAGCAAACGCGCCTTCTTCCGACGCGCGAGAGGCCGTGGGGGAGGGGGGAGGGAAGGGAGGCGACGTTTAGCTGCGGCACCAAGTGCCTATTTATATCAGAGGCTCCGGCAACAGTCACCAACGCCGCACGCATTTTGAGCGAACGCGGACAAAACGCCGACGGCGTCGATAACAGTTCTGCGTGTTGCCGGTGCTGCTGCATGTCCAAGTTTATACAGCTGATAAAGCTAATATCATTACTCCGTATAGCTCTCTACAAATTTGCTATCGCAATTGATGCTTCGCCTTTCAGGTGAAACTGCGACAACATTTTTTTATATAAATACGCATTTGGTGCCGCAGCTAAACATCGCCTCCCCTCCCTCCTTCACGTCCCCCCACGGCCTTACGCGCGACGGAGGAAGTCGCGTTTGCCCTCTTTATATGGTGATCGTAAAGGAGGAAAGAGATGCATAACTTTGCAGCCCTTCAGGGAGCACGGCGCAGAACGCGCCTTTGCTCTCCGACGTGCGTTCGCTCCCCGTGAAAGCGCGCATCCCTCGCGCCCTTTCACTCGCACATAGAGTCCGGAGCTCGGTGACGATTTCATCGCTATTGACGTCATACGGAACCTCACGGCGACGGCAGAAATCTGTTTTCGAGTGCCTATATAATTTCTCTTGCAATAAAGCGCTTGCGAGGTGCACGTGGCTGGTGCTGCTGCATGTTCAAGTTTATACACTTGATAAAACTACTATCCTTGACTTCGTATAGCTCTCTACTAATTTGCTATCGCAATTGATGCTACGCCTTTCGGTGAATTGCGACATTTTTTTAGAAGACACGCGCACGCGCACGCACAAAGAATTCCAAGCATCAATCTTTCTGAACCACTACTGGGAACTTTGTTTTTGTACACCTCCGTTGTTTCCGGTCCCCTTACTTTTCTGCCACCAATCCTTCAATCGCCTCCTACTACACCCCTGCTATCCTTGAACTCCGCATTAGTGTGCCGTGTGCGGCACTCTTTTCGCAGAGAGAGGAACCTACGACGGACATATGCATGGTTACGTATGGAACCATACGACGACAGATGGTTACGTGATGTTTGTGTGGGGATTCCTTCATCGATGCGATTCAAATGACCACTGATCTTGTGACTCACAGAGGCGGGCAGCCGTAACAGTGAGATTGGTGCGCAGATTAAGTAAATCGTCTATGACGTTTCCATGAAGACGCGAGTGTTAACCCGTGCAGGAAAACAACGCTAATATTAGGAGCGAAGCTCCTTAGGCTCTCACGATGTCCGTTGTCGCCGTCGTCGTCGTAGCTCCCCGTCGTCGTCGTAGCTCCCCGTCGCGCATGCGGTGCGTATACCGACCGCGCACAGGTGCTGTGCTGCGCCGGCGCCGCTCCGAAACCCCTCTCCGAGCAAGCGCACGACGTCATGTGCAGAACCTTTCGCAGAGTGCACGCAGTGCGCATACCGACCGCGCGCAGCCGTTGCACCGGCGCCGCGCTGCTCTCGCTACACTGAGCACTGCAGTATTATGGAGGAGCGCGAACGTACGCTCAAACGTCGTGACTTGATTCTACAAGACAATGAGACGCGGCAGCTTCATTGAGGGGCTTTAAGAAGTTCGAGTCAGAGAGAGCGAAGCTCAACGGTGACGCCGTGAACGAGCCGACGCCGAAAGGAAGGCGCGGGAAGCCGCTGCCAAGCGGGAGCAGCGGGTCTTCCCGCCAATGGGCGGCGGCGATGCGCGCTTCCGGCGCGACTTTCTATACAGATCGTATGGCCACAGATGCAGAGTGTGCGACCGACTGTGGTTTGACAACAAATTCAGTAAGATAGGCAACATTCGTAATGAAGCCTCGAGAGCCAGAGCCATTGGCGTGCTAGAAGAAACGTTCCCTACCGCTACAAAACACGGCGACTTTGCAAGGTGCAATACGCGCAAAACGTCGTTTACTGCAGGGCGCGTACCCCCTTCAAACACACAAACAGTCTCGTAATCATTTAATAAACATTTATTCAACATTTCATAATCGTCCAAGGAGCTTCGCTCCATCATCAGCATTCACTGCGTGGATCGGCTGCTAACTTTTCTTTCATAGCACTGAGCAACATACGCAACGCAACATAACATCATAGACAATTGCTGAACGAGTGGCGTCGCTGGGTTGTCGCGCAGGTGTATCAAGTGCCCCAGAAGTGGTAATACCATTATGCGAGAGTTCGGGCTGTCGACTGCATGCCGCGAAATATCATTTGGCTCTCCTGTGCATGACGTCATGAGAACGTCTTAGCGTGGCCGGTATTCTCGTAAACGCAAGTGGACTGGGCGTGTTACCGGATGAGTGAAGTAGAAAGCATGAACGGTCTGCACGGTGCAGCCACCTTACGGCGCAGAGCTCAATTACATAAACATGGTACCAGTATTGCAGAAACCAGGTGTATTATACTTCGCTGCTGGTGTAAATTCTCGACGGTGGCGTAATTGTGTTGCTGCAGAAAATTTACACCAGCAGCAAAGTTAAATACACATGGTTACTGCAATATTAGCGTTCTTTGTCTGGCTGTGTTCTGCACCTCAATGTGGCTAATATTGCAGTAACCACGTACAGTTTACTTTGCTGCTCGTGTAAATCTCGGCAGCATCACGATTACGTGACTGCCGAAAAGTTACAACAGCAGCGAAGTATAATACACTTGCTTTCTGCAATATCGGCTCTGTGTTTACGTAAATGATCTCTGCACCGTAAGGTGGCTGCACTGTGCAAGCCGTTCACGTTTGCTCCTCCGCTCATCCGGCAAAACGCCCATTCCGATTGCATTTACCCGAACGCCGGACAAGCTAAAACTCTGTTGTCTACAAAACGGTGGCCGTTTTCTCATCGTGTTCAAAACATCTTGCATGCAGCGCCCCTTCATCATCACGCGCCTGCCTAAGCGGAATCTAGGTTGTAAATCACACATGGACTCGTATCCACTGAATATATATAGCCAATGCAAGTTACTTTGTGTAAACGTTCGCTTCAACGATCATTCCGTGTTCTAAAGCTGCTACACTTCAATCCTACACGTTCCTACGGATCTCTTGTATTGCAGATTTCTTAATCGCACCTGGGGTGGCCAACAGAACACGCAGTACTACCCGGCTGACGTCACATATACCATGCATGGTAGGTGCTATATGGAGCAAGTACACCTCGCTTTAGACGTGATTGAAGAGGCTAATGTCTGCTATCCAATACGATACGTTCGAACAGCGTTGCCGCTGGCTCACAGCTGTATGGTTCTGCAGCTGTGAGTCTGCATTCTGCCTGGTTTCTTATTCACAAGATTGCACTGCAGTCACATGCTGTTTGGCGCACGAGTGAGATAATTTTACAGGTTATTCAGTGCGGCGATGAAGTTGCCCGGACGTGTAAAATTCTGCACTAGTTGCGAAGGCTGCATGCGAATTTTTCGTGAGCGCTCGCTCCATCCCTGGAGCACATTTAATAGTTGTGAGACAGCAACATATGCATTCATACAGGTAGTGGCAAATGAAGAGAGAACCGGAAATGCACCAGGAAGCGTTTCTTGTAATGTGAAAACGGATAGTCACAATAGCGAAACAGTTAGGCCAAGTTTGCTGTAGAAGGTTTCGTGGTCATGTTGTGAGGAACGGATTCAGCAATAAGCGCTCTCAAAATTGTGGTCCGTTCGTTGCAGTAATTTTTGCGCGGGCTATTCATTGAAATCGTTAACTACATGATAAACTCAACTTTGCTCTTCTTGTCTCAGTTTGAGATTTCAGGGGGGAAAAAACTGCAAGAAAGTAGTGATTATTTAATTCAATGGCGCAGAACAAACTGGAACAAAGATGACATAGGACAGGATTTGTGTATGTGACATTGGCCGTGTGATTTGTTCTCGTCTCTTGGGGCACAGTTGTATTCTTCAGTTGTGCATCCCCAACAAGGGAGAAAATCCACCGCAAGGGTCCTTTTGCACTGTTCAAATCAATAAATCGTCGTCTCACATTTTTAAAGCAGTTTGATATTCAAATTTTAATTATGTATTTAAAGTATATTACGCGGCGCTTGAAACTGTACGTCTGTATCTGCTGTTTTTTCACCTTAAATAGATAACGTTGATTTCCTTTAAAAAAAGTCTATTTGCGATATTACGAAAATACATTTTAGCATGAAATTATGTCCGATTGTCGATGTATTCGAACAAAAATTCGCTTTTGTCGTTCCGATACCGAAACTCGGACGCATGATGATCGCTGAAAGCGCAGCCGACGTTATTCTCGACGCAGTCACGGCGAAGAGCAGCTCGTTGCAATGACATGTTGATGAAATCACTTCGACTAGAAATCAAATTCGGTATTGAGTAATTAAGAAAAATTTGCTAATTAAGTTGTCTTACTATTGAATTTCCAGAATCTATTGCAACCTACGAAATGTAGCTACTGAGTGTGCAAGGCAAATCAACTTGGTACGAATTCTAAAGATGGCATCGGTTTCGAGATATGCGCCGTCATGCTTGCGGTTCATTAAAAATCCACTACTGTTCCACGTACTTTTTTAACAAAACGACGTTTTATGCATTGACGCAAGAAAGTAATTGGAATGCCAATGTACTTAGTTAATTGTAATGTGCCATAAAGCAATTAATTAGAACTTTATTAGTGCAATTGTGTTAATTATTAAATGAAGCACTTTGAATTCTCCGTGAAGTAATGCCCGCCTCATCTCGTACCAGTATCCAGGGCTTCAATTATGCTATCGGCCACTGGAGATTTTTTTAAAAGTTGGTGCACCTGAAGGAAGAGCACCTGGTGCACAAGGGAGGACAACTAAATAATTCGGGCGATTAGAGACCGATTTCAATATTGTCACGGCTCACTGGAGACAAGAGCGAAGAGCGGTATTTAATTCAGGCAATGAGGACAAAGCGCTCAGTTCAAACTTCTTCTCTAGCACCTCGCTTGCAAGCTCGAGGTCGTC
This sequence comes from Dermacentor silvarum, assembly GCF_013339745.2. Classification (NCBI taxonomy): domain Eukaryota; kingdom Metazoa; phylum Arthropoda; class Arachnida; order Ixodida; family Ixodidae; genus Dermacentor; species Dermacentor silvarum. The sequence continues at coordinate 46,254,671 of NC_051164.1, forward strand.
GTCTTTGTCGTCAGCATGGTTGGGCACAGATAGCGTCGCGGTATTTTCCCCCTCCATAAGGAGCATCGACCTGATGCTCGGCGGGTAGCACCCGGTGATCAGCAAACCAGAGAGTACCCATGTCATTCAGAAACATAAGGTTTCATGCGCACCACGTGCAAAATCTCAGGCAGGTTCATACGGCGCCTCGAGCAGGATGGGCTGTCAGGAACAACTTCATAGCTGACGTCGCTAAGGCGTCGTAGAACCTTGTATGGTCCGAAGTATCGGCGTAGAAGTTTCTCCGCGAGGCCCCGGCGGCGTACTGGAGTCCAAACCCAGACTCTTTGGCCAAGATGGTAGACGACGCATCGGTGGTGTTGATTGTAACTTCGGGCATCTCGCTCTTGCTGGACAGTTATGCGAACGCGCGCGAGCTGTCTTGCTTCTTCGGCGCGCGCTGTAAAATCTGCGGCGTCAGTCTCGGAATAGCTGGAATCATGAGGCAGCGTAGCATCCAGCATTTTAGTCACTTCTCGACCGTGGAGGAGACTGAATGGTGTCATTTTTGTTGTTTCTTGCCGAGCCGTGTTATAAGCAAACGTGACGTAGGGTAATATTTGGTCCCAGTTCTTGTGGTCCACATCGACAACTAACCGTAGCCGTCTGAGATGTTCATCAAATGTGGCAGAATAAACAATCACATCGTCTAGGTACACTAAGCAAGTCTTCCACTTAAGGTCTGAGAGAACGGTATCCATTAGCCTTTGAAACGTGGATGGGGCGGAGCACAAACCAAAAGGGAGAACTTTGAATTCATAGAGCCCATCAGGCGTCACAAAAGCAGTCTTTTCGCGATCTCGTTCATCGACCTCTATTTGCCAGTACCCACTCTTTAAGTCCATTGACGAGAAGTACCGAGCATGCCGTAGCCTGTCGAGGGAATCGTCGATGCGTGGTAAGGGATACACGTCTTTTTTCGTAATCCGATTGAGCTTGCGATAATCGATACAAAACCGCAGGCTACCATCCTTCTTCTTAACGAGTACCACGGGTGACGCCCAAGGACTTTTTGACGGCTGGATGACATCATCTAGCATTTTTTTTACTTGCTGCTGTATTGCTTCACGCTCTTTCTCAGCCACGCGATACGGATGCTGCCGGATGGGTATTGCTGTTTCCTCCGTAATAATGCGGTGTTTCGTCAGTGGTGTTCGACGCACTCGGGACGTTGTAGAGAAGCAGTCCTTAAAATGGTCAAGCAGTTCCCTGAGGCTTTGTTTCTGTTGCGGCGCTAAACCTGGGTCAACGTCGACGACGGGTGCATGTGGCATCGTATCGGTGGTTGATTCCTCTTTTACAGCAAAGCAGTATTGAACGTGGTCAATTTCGTCAAAGTATGCCACAGCGGTGCCTTTACTGATGTGCCGGCGTTCATTAGAAAAATTTGTCAGTAGTACCTCTGTGCGACCACCGATTAGGCTAATGTTAACCACGGTGCCGTACTCCCGCAAGAAGTCCATTCCAAGGATGAGTGATCTGCAGCACTCTTTTAAAATCACAAAAGAGGCGACAAAAGCTGTGTTTCCTATCTGGAGTCATGCAGTATATTTTCCTGTAGGTGTCATTATCTGGCCCCCGGCATTTCGAATATGAGGGCCCGTCCATTGCGTTTTGACTTTCTTAAGCCGGTCTGCCAACTGCTCACTCATTATCGAAAAGTCTGCGCCAGTATCAACTAAAGCTGTCACGTCGTGTCCATCAATTGTTAAGAGTAGGTCGGCACTCACAAATTCGTCAGTGTTCCGTTTCTCCGGGTTGCTCTGCTCGTTTCTCAGTAATAATGGGGGATTTTCGGCGGTTCGACGACTTGCAACCTTCCCCCCGGAGGTCGCTGATTTCAGTTTCCCCGCCGTGGGCTTGGAGAGCGGCCTCTTACCACGTCGGCGAAACTGCGACGGTCCGGCGAAGAATAGCGTAACGGAGACGGCGAGCGCGACCGGAGATTAGCTGAGCTGCCTTGTTCCCGAGTGATACTGTCGTCGAAGCGTGCATTTCTCTCTGGAAACTGTCGCGGAGTAGCAGGTGGCATTTCCTGGATGCGACCCTGGCGATGAGGGCAAAAATGATAAATGTGCCCTGGTTCGCCTCAGTGAAAACACAATGGTCGCCGATCAGCAGTGCGCCATACGTCGGTCCTGCGAAGCTGGGGTCGCCTGAAATGCTCTCTCTGTATCCAGGCAGCAGTAGGTGGCCGCTGGTGGTACTGCTGTACTGGCACGGTAGAAAGAGGGCGACGGACAGAGTCTGCGTAGCTATATGCACGTCGGTCGTAGCGTGGCTCGAAGCGCGGCTCGGGACACGGTTCAGGGAGTGGCTCAGGAGATGCAAATGCTTGCCGGATTTCTTGGCGGACAACTTCAGCGACCGAAGAAACAGTAAACTCCTTCGGTGTCGCAGTTTGCTTCGCAATCTCCTCGCGCACAATGTCTCTGATCAGTTGAGGCAGCGAGGTCTCGTCGGTCACTGCCAGAACTGCGGCTCCTGCAGGTGCATCGTTAGTTAGGCGTTCGTATTGCCGGCTACGCTGCTGGAGCGCCCGCTCAATTGCTGTGGCTTCCTTAATAAATTCCTCCACTGTTGTAGGCGGGTTTCGCACGAGACCAGCGAATAGCTGTTCTTTGACGCCGCGCATGAGATGGCTCAGCTTCTTCGACTCAGGCATGTTGGGATCCGCGCGGCGAAACAAACGAGACACGTCCTCGGCAAACATGGAGACACTTTCGTTGGGTTTCTGAATGCGCAACTCGAGAAGGCGTTGTGCATTATCTCGGCGATCAGTGCTTCCGAAGGTATCAATTAGCCGACGGCAAAATTTGTCCCACGTTGTCAAATGTGCCTCGCGGTTTTGAAACCACGTCCTTGCGCTACCGTCAAGAGCGAAGTACACATTGGAAAGCTTCTGGTCCGGACGCCACTGATTGACCCTAGCCACGCGTTTGTACTGGTCCAGCCAGTCTTCGGCGTCTTCATACGTGTCACCGCGGAAGCTTTTGGGGACTAGATTGTTCTGAACAGTCACCTGTGTTGTACTTGCAAGCGCCATTTCCTGAGTCGGTGCGGTCGCCGACAAACTTCCTTGCAAGAGACCGAATTCCGGGCACAGACCTTGCAGGCGGTGGCTTGCGCGGTGCACAGGTGTCTCGACGCGTGGATAATGTCTTGAAGGGCTGGATGCACGGCTACTCGCAGGAGTCGTCCCAATCATTAGGCGTGGATGCGATACCCAGCACTTCCACCAGTGTCACGGCTCACTGAAGACAAGAGCGAAGAGCGGTATTTAATTGAGGCAATGAGGACAAAGCGCTCAGTTCAAACTTCTTCTTCTCTAGCCCCTCGCTTGCAAGCTCGAGGTTGTCGTCTTTGTCGTCAGCGTGGTTGGGCACTGATAGCGTCGCGGCAATATTGCAAACGTTCTCAAAGGGACTAGAGATGACTATATACACTAAGCTTCTTGATGTAAGATAGAAACTATATAAGTTTCTTGATAAACACTTTGTTAGAACGCCGTCGCAGTACGCTTTATACCCGACCTTTCAACTCAAACCGCGCCACCTTATCAAAGATATTTTTTCAAAGGCATTGATACATTAAACCATGTACCGTTATTGTAAAAATTTCCAAGTGAGCAAGTGTCGCAGAGTAGAGAATCAACACGCGTGCTTTCAGGGCATGCAGACATGGCCGGAATAAGAAGCACCGGTTACCGGCCCCCTGTGTCCAGCAGTGGCGGCGATGACGCAGTGCCCAGTACAAGCCATGCTGGCATGGAGGAAGCAACAGCCAGTTTGCAAAACAGTGGAAGGTGAGCACAAATTTCGAAGTTTTTCCATTGGAACAACTGTGGGACGACGCCGAATGCTGCCTGGGGTTGAATTAGGCTTACAATGATGAAGTAACGCGCGGAATTGAAGTTATGGTTCCTGAAATGGGAGAATATCAGATGAAGGTCTCACAGCACGGCACTTCCACTAACAGGAATCTTTCGGTCGGTGGCTTCTACTTGCAAGATAATGTAGAAATTTATTCACATGAAAGCGTCAAATGGCTCATTGAGCGAGAAAGCCGACGTCCGGCATCTGTAGCAGAGAAACATCACCAAAAAATCACCGCATATCCAAGACGTGAATGATGATGAGTGGGCGAAGCACCGGGGGATCATTGGGGTCACGAGCTGCGCCTCGACGAAGCAGATGATGTGAAAAAAATCTGCTGCCGCTAGAGCGCACCAGGTGTTGCGTGAGGGGAGGGGACATAGCCGCGACGCCAAGTCACTATTGCTCTTGGAAGCCTGTGTAATCCAGGCGCTCCTTGTCCGCGCAAGCTCTCGCCTGCGCTCGAACTGCGCCTCGGTGGATGGATAAATGGATGCTATGAGCGTCCCCTTTGAAACAGGGTGGTGGGTCCCACCAACGAGCTCTTGTTCTTATTTTGCCTATTATCCCCCCTTAACATTCTGAAGAAAAAAGACACACACACAGACAGAATTCCCAGCATCAAACTTTATGAACGACTACAGGAAAATTATTGTACGCAAGGGTTGTTTTCGATCTCCTTACTTTTCTGCCACCAAATCTTCAATCGCCTCTTACTAATTGTGGGAACGCCGACATGATTAGCGGCACTGTTTACGAAGACGATGGAGGCGCGAGCAGTTGCGCTAGGAACGCGCGAACTGTGGCTGGGCCCCCTTGGCTGGTCGAGACTAGATCCAGCTGACGTGGACTGCGGAATCAGGCCGTTTCCCACATTGGCGCGCGTAACGTGGGGGCCCGGCTGCGTTCAGGGATGGACAGTGGTCGTGGGGAAGGCTGAAAGCCCCCGTTCCACAGCCAGTAGCGACTTCTACCCCGGCCTGGCGCGTTACCGTTTCCGCTGTGTGAGTTGCCCTTTGAGGTTCGGTAACGAGCGCTTCCACCGGCTCCTACTTCAATGCTGTCATCGAGCCTGGCGTGGGTCCTGGTGGCGGCGTTGTCTCCTACGTGCTGCTGCAGCTCTCGGCGCCGCCGCTCGAGAAGGGCACCGCCGGCGCAGGTGACGTCAGGGCGCGATGGCGCCGACACATCAGCAACGGCTCCGTCCCTTTCCGCGCCAGTGTGTGGTTCTACACACACGGCTCGAGAGGATGTGGTGAATGATGTCCAGTGTTCTGGTGAGATTTGGGGAGCTCGAGGCCAGTTGCCAACGGTAGCGGCGGCGGCACCGTTAGAGTGAGGATCGGGATCATCTGCGATCTTCCCCTCCTATGACCTGCGTGCTGCGGTTTGGTGTGGTGTCTGCGGTGGCAAGGCATTGAGCAGGCGGCGGCTCCCTCCTGCGACCTGCTGCGTGCACTCATCAGAATGACGTCGGAGAGGAAAAGAAGACCAGGTGTGCGTCAGGGACGGTTTAGGACCTTTCGGTTCTGGCAAGACCCGAACTCCAATGCTGCACCACCTGGTTAGCCCGATCTTTGCAAGAACTCCGTCCTGGAAGCCAGCCAGGTTTAGAGCCTGCAGGTTCCTGGAAGACCTTGGTGACTCGGACGTGCCAGATCCACCAATCCTCGTTCGGTGCATTAGCAGTCTACAAGGTTCGCCCTCTGGTAGGGGTGTCATACCGTCGCTGCCAGCCACCGTGGGCCACTGCTATCAACGCCTTCGCAGAGGGACCCCGCAGGGGCGTCTCCGTAACCAGGCGTTTGGTTTGTGGCGACACCACGGACCCGAGCACAAGAGGGTTGGACCCTCCAGCGTGTAGCCATGCGCGGCTTAGCCGTTTCCGGGGAAAAGGGGATCCTGGGGGTTGAGCCAATACTGAGTGCTTAGACCTTTATGGCCCCTCGGCGGAGGCAACACACCCCTTTGGCCGTTGCTTCATGTAGACGGCACCACCGGGCTGACTCACCCGGGGGAAGTTGGTAGTTGCCCTTTCCTATCCTCCTCTCCAATATTCGTCTTTCTCTCCCACTTTTATCCTTTGCTGTCTTCTCTTCACTTCTTTTTACTTCCGATTTTCCGGGCAGCGAGGGTTAACCTTGTGTAGTTATCCAACCTTGGGTAAATTATATTAGGTTATAGCGGCAATGCATAGCTGGCGTCTGCAGTTATTTCTCCAACCTAGTAGCGTCCTCTTGTTGGGCTCGGTGGTCGGTGGCCACCATCGCCGCCGAACTATTCAAAGGTTACATGGCAAACGCTTCCCCCCTGTCTCCCCCTCAAAGATCGCCCCCTAAAAAGGGGACGCACCGAAGCACCTTTCCAGTTCTTTTTGAAAGAAAACCAAGAAACCTACCCAAACTACCACGTCGTTCACAGTGAAGGCAACACAACCGTAAGAAAACTGTCACCATTTGTAGTGTCTAAATGCCTAGTAAACACGATTGGTCCTAACTACAAAGCATCAAAGAATCAAAGATGGCTAGCGGAGACCTTCTCCGTCTTTTCATGCCACTTATTTACTTGGTTTACAGGAACTTCCTTGTGAAATGTGACGTCAATTCAAGCATTTTCGCGGTGTCGGCCATTTTTCGTCACACAGCAGTTTCGCAAACTTCGCCGCCAACGTAGACAACTAAGGCTTTCGCTTTCTAAAAGCATCCCTCAGTAGTGTATCGTTTACTGCTTGCGCGTGAAAACACGGAAGTAGTAAACGTATTCGTGCGCGCGCTGTATGAAAGTAGAACACGCGCATTTCGGTTGCTCAATGCGCTAAGCAACAACGGCATTTCTAAGTTGGACGAAACCGTCTTGTTAAATGCCGATTGTTTAACTTCCGAGGGCATACCTCATGTCATGTGCCTCGTACCTCACATGCTATCGATTTGACAATGCACGAATATTATCATAGGTTACAACGGGCAGCTTTCGTGGTAACAGTCTAGTGCAAATGTTTCTACTCACCTGCATCTTTTAAATGTAGGTTATAATTGTTGTATTAAGAGAACAAAAACAAAAGATTTGTCTTGTTTCCCACTCGAAGGAGGACTGCCTTTTTTTCGCGTCACAGACAGCCAAATTCAGCAGTATTCAACATCTGTTTGACTAGAACCCAAATCGAACGATAAACTCAAATGCATTCAGGTAACACTCAGGTTAAGCAAATCGCTTGAACATAAACGCGCCATTTTGCTTGCCAAATCTGCATTGACGAAAACGTGTTGCTGTATTTCGGTAACAGCAATCGCTACGCCATGTTGAGCCTCTTTATCCGGCTACTTGCAGGAATGCTACCGGAACCGAGGAAAGCGAACAGAAAGAGTTATGCGGTGTCTGCGGCAAGGTTTACACCAGACTGCACGGACACGCTGCCGAGCACTATGGCGATGAATCCTCCATTTGTGAAGCATGTTATCTACCCTCCGCAAAGATTAAGAAGATCGTAAGAAATTGCCTGAAGAGCACAACAGAAAAAATGTACAAATGCGAAATATGCGGCAAATCATTCGCGCGGTCATGGTACCTTAAGGCACACCAGCTCACCCACACAGGCATAAAACCCTACAACTGCGAAACATGTGGTAAATCATTCGCTAGGTTGGGCTCTCTTAATGTCCACAAACGCACACATACAGGCGTTACTCCCTACAAATGCGAAACATGCGCTAAATCATTCAAGCAGGCATCGCACCTTAACACACATCAACGCACGCACACAGGCATTAAACCCTACAAATGCGAAACATGCGGTAAATCATTCAAGCAGTCATCGCACCTTAACACACATCAACACACGCACACGAGCTAGAAACCCCATGTATGTCCAAAATGTATGAAATCATTTCAAGGCGAGCGGTACCTCAAAGAGCATTTCAACCTGCATACGGGCGCGAAACCTTTCGTGAGCGAAATATGAGTAAGTCTTTTCTGTACAGGTCAAGTCTCAGACGTCATAGCCTCCACCACGCAGATGAACCGCCGCATCAGTGGCGCTCATTTCGCAGAGAGAGAAACTGTCGAAGTACATATGTGTCAGATGATTACGTGTTATGTATGGGGATTCCTTTAGAGATGAGATTCAACTAGCCACAGATATCGTGACACACATAGGTGGGCAGCCGTAACAGTTAGACTGGTACGCACAATAAGTCAATCGCCCGCTACTTTTCCACAGAGCCGTGAGTGTGAGCATGTGCAGGAAAACAACGCAGACATTCTTGCATAACACTGAGCACCATACGCTACGCAACGCATGTGGAAACCAGGTTATTTCGAACGAAGTGGCAAACAGCTTAGTGCAAAGCGCAATGTAAACGATGGCAGCTGGGTATTTCAAATTACTAGACAATACGCTTTCGTCGAAATTATGACAAAAAATTTTGAATACCTCGACCAGTGCTCGCTGTTCACATAACTGCGTTAGTCGTGAGCGTAGCTATAACAAACTCACACGAAGGCAAACCCGAGTGGGCTGCAATTTTATGTTTGTGAAACTACAGTGTTGGAGTTTTTGCAAAAGAACCTTGACAGCAGCGTTCAGTACAGAGAATTTTCTGTCGGAGTGTTCTTACGGTGTTGTAGTAAGATACCGATATGGTACTACCTTTTTAATGATTCTGCAGTATCAATAGGCGAAAACGTGCAGCTGCGAATGTGAGGAAGAAGATCGGCACTCTGAACAGCCCCGTTGCCATCGTGTGGCCCGTACACAGTTCGCTCTCTGACTACGCCGTACCTGCTGGTGCTGCGTTTGTCGCTGCCGCTCTACGACCGAATAAACCCCCTTTACAATTGGTGGAGGTGCTGGGTACGACAGGAAATCTGGAACTTCGCAACCGGACACTACAGCTTGTCTTCATTATGCCGAAAGAAGGACCACCACAACCACAAACCTCTGCCCCGGTGACTACCTTGGTCTGACCTGTTCCGTTACGTCAACGTGACCCTCCCATCTTCAGTGGTACAGAAGAGCATGGCATAAAAGACTGGCTCGCTGACTACGACCGGGTGAGCACCCACAACAACTGGGATGACACTCAAAACCGCAATTACGTGTCGTTTTACTTAAGCGGTGTCGCCAGCGTGTGAATCTGAAACCACCAACGTGATCTCATGACATGGACGGCCTTCAAAGCTAGCGTAATGGAAGTATTCGGGCGCCCCGCCGTTCGCATGCTTCGTGCCGAGCAACGTTTGCGTGGTCGTGCGCAACAAAGCGGGGAGACATTTACTAGTTACATAGAACATGTTGTCGACCTCTGTAACCGCGTTGACGCCGCAATGGCTGATGCCAAGAAGATCAGGCACACCCTAAAAGGCATTGAAAACGACGCCTTCCAGATGCTGCTTACGAAAAACCCGGCAACATTGTGAGAACTCGTCAGTCTCTGCCAAAGCTTCGATGAACTACGCAAACAACGCGTAGTCACCCGCCAATCACTTCCACAGGCCACTTCAATGTCGAGCTTGGCTGTTTTTCCAGATAACACTTCGCTGTTAGTCCAGATCAAGGAGTTCGTCCCTGAAGAAGTTGCTCGTCAGCTTTTGATGATGCCGCTTACACACGGCCAGTCGAGTTCTCCATTGGTGCCCGCTCTACAGTATGTCACCACAGAGCAGGTAGCCGACCACGTCTGGCCTTCTTTCCGCCAGACTCCGACTGCCCTCCCCTGACGTACGCCTAAGTCGCTGCGAGACCTGGACTGCAGACCTACGGTCCATTTCGCCCGCCTTTGCGCCTGCCTGTATCCCCTCCCGCCCAACCAGTGGTACAGCATGCACGACCTGAAGACCACTGCGCACGGAAGACAACCGTCCGATTTGTTTATTGTGGCCGTGCCTTTTACACGAAGAATATTTGAACCGATGGAAGGTTTCTAGTAAAAGTAAGAAGTCAGTTCCGTCATTACGATTCTGCTCTGGTGCCTTCGAGAAGTGTTTACAGGAAATTTTGTGACAATATTAAGCCATGTAAGTAAGAGTCAGTAAGTCAGTCACCCACACCAACAGTTCATTGTTTGAAATTACGACCAATGCATTTATTTATTTCGCGATTGCCAAGACACATGCAAGGCAGTGTTGGATCTTTCACTGTGGAGCGACTGACTGCTGAGCGAATTGTTAATGCAAGATAAAGAAGTGCCAAATAGACGAATGACAAGAACAAGGTGACAACAGGATTGCTGATTACAACTGGATGTTTATTGAAGAACATGACAGGTAACTTTAAACAGTGGAACGAACCACTTGCCAAAACCTAAAATAAACAGTTAGCGAAGGTGAGTTTAGTGTACCGAAACTGACGGCTAGACTACACACTTATCGTTAGCATTTTGGGCAATGAAAGCTTTGTCGAGTTCACGTGCCATGTCTTTATGCCGTGCAATTCTTTGCATGAGTTATCAGTGGAGGGTATCTGCACTCACGGCAGTGCAGAGTCAAGTCATATGATGACTATACCTTGTCAGTGAAACTCGATGTTCTCTCAGGCGATGATTAGGCCAGCGGCCAGTTTGGTTGATGTAACACTTCCCCCATAAAAGAGAAACTTACTAAACGACACCGTTACCATACTTTCCCATTCCGACCATGTGTTTGCCATTGTGTGCGTGGAACACAGTAGAACTGTTCTCGTGTGTCGTCTATTTAGCGTTCCTTTAATTACTTACCTTTGTTTATTAACCAAAATTTAAACGGGCGAAAGCTTCGCCCGTTTCAAAAGGGCTGCAGTTTTAGGAGCGAAGCTCCTTATAGCGGCACCCGTTCCGTCCCCGTCGTCGTAGTAGTAGTGTGTAACCAGTCTGAGAAAAATGAGAAAAAAAAATCCGAAGTTGTGTCCGTAGCGCGGAATAGAACCAGGGACCCCTCGCTTCCGAGCGCGCGGCGTTAGCCCACTACGCCACGAAGCGCACATAGACACACGCACCACGATGGCAATAAATATCCAACATTAACGAAAGGCCGCGTTTCTAGCGCGTTTCTAACGCGTTTGTGCTAGCGCGTTACGGCCCGTGTCAGAAGCTGGTGTAAGACGCTGTGGCCTCTCCGCCTTACCTTCAACGCGTTTCGAACGCGCTGCCCAAGGCGGTGGCAAGTCAAGTTCAAGTCTAGGAGCGTTTATGAATACGGGGGTATACTCTCTCAGCAGTCATGTGATGGCGTCGGCAAACGTGGTGCACGTTCCGGCATGTGTAAATGGCTGCGTAAGACGCTGTGGCCGCTCCCCCTTACTAGAGAGTACTGCACGTTTCTAACGCGTTTGTGCTAGCGTCCCCTTAAGCGGGAGATCCGATGATTCCCTCCGGAGCTTCGCCCACTCATCATCATTCACCCCGTGGATATGCTGTGATTTTTTTTATCTATATGGAAGTCGTGCGTTTTTACTCCTACTGCCCTAATTACAGTCGCAAATCCTTTTACCCTGTTGTGACAAACTTAATTGTACGACCAATGGCACCTCATATGGGAAGTCTTTTAGTATATGTGCGATTAACCTTAACTTGACGGAACCGTAGTCGATAATTAAGAGAACATTCTTGTCCAGACGGAAGGACAAGAAGGTTCCACCTTCTTGTCTAGGGAAGACAGCAAGCGGGCACCTTGGGTGCAGTGGTTTGTCCTGACCTGTTCTGATGTGTGCTGAGACATGTAGTGAGTCAGACAAAGTGCTCCTACATGCAGTGGGCTTCATATTGGGACCCACTGTTTTATGTGTCGAATAAACGATTTTTCTTTTGACTGGTACTCCTGGACGCACTCATCCCTGTGGCTGTAGGATCTCGGCCCAAACGCTACTCCGAATCCCAACAGCAGACAGACGCCTTCATTTCAGTGATCAACATGTATGACAGTTGTAGACTCAGTGAGCATAAAATAAATCTGCAGTACCATATGGCGAGTTCAAAACAAAGGGAAATAGCTATCGAATGCTCTATAACTGCCCTCGAGAACTCATGTGAACATGATAGTCCAAAGCGTGAAAAAAAATGTCACAGTTTCGCCCTAAGGGCGAAGCAATGAATGCGATAGCAACACAGCAATCTCATACGAAGTAAGGTGAGCGGCTTTGGTAGCAATATGAATTGTAGTAAACATGAGCTGATTAAGTAAGCAGGTGTGCTGCGGCGTAAGTAGACCGACATGAAGGGAGACTTGATGACCACGAGAAGGCGCGTGTGAAACGGTGGTGTTGATGAGAAGCGCTGCCCGTGGGCAGCGCGTGCGAAGGGACACACCTGTAGCGCTGCACTGCCGATCCGGGCAGCATTGCATGTGTAGCGTGCGTTGGAAAATGTGGCCCGACTATTACTAACTGTGGTGTGAGCGCGTACAAACAAAAAATGAATAGATCACACTGAATGACTGCAGACAATGACTGTCAAAACGCTGGCAGCAAGCGCATATACGCCGCAGCGGGCGAAGGTACGTGCGGTCTATCGCTTCAACGGGAACTGAGCGGCGAATGCACAGCGCATAAAGGTCGGAGCCGTGTGGATATAAGAGACGGTGCGAGCGACGAGCGCGGTTGTTGGCGGAGTAGAAGTGCGCCCCCCCCCCCCCCCCCGCGCTCTCTCCGGCGCTCGCTTCCCACTTCCTTGCTTGCGCGTGGGAGATTGAGTGCGTGCGCTCTCCGTGATAGCGTGCGTCCCCGCACGCTTCCGCTCGGGCATACGGCGCGCGGCGAAGATTTTATCTATACGGAACCTCACGGCGACGGCGACGACGACGGCGACGGCGACGCCGACGGCAGAAAGCCGGTGGAAGTGTCCCTATAATTGAAACTCAAACTGGTACACGATAGTTGATGTGGGGTCATTGAATTTGTAACCATTTTAGGCGACAGAACAGTAACAGATAACATACAGCTGTCTAAGTATATCACGTGATGACGTGTACCAGGAAATACTGGGATAGAAGAATGCATTTCAAGCGCCCAGTGACAAGCCTGGTTTCTACAGTACGAAATAATTGACCTCCATGTCAGTTGGAAGTGCAGCCTTCGATCACGAAAGTGACTTTGACCATACTCATCAACGCCCCTAAGCATGCCTAAAAGGCGGATAGCCGCTGCTAGTCAATGGACCTCGCTCACTAGGTTATGTGCACAAACCATAACGGAGTATTTTGAAGCATATATCGGGAACAAATTCTGTACATCTCGCGCACTGTGGGATTCCAAGTTATGGGAAGCATATTGCAGATACCAGGCTATCCAGTATTTGGGGCTTCGCAAGTTAGTACGAGGTGGAGCAAAGTCTTGGCGCTTGATTCACTTTGAACAATTGCAGTACGCGAGCCGCCCCGCCTGTAAAACTTTCGTTAAATATGGCGACCCGTAGAAATGACCCGGAAAACAGGCTTTGACAGCTAAACATTTGTTCCAACTTTAAAGTAGTCATTTGGCAGACGACCTCAGGCTGTACATGGGCGACTTTATTAGCTTGTCGCACGTCCATGTATTGGTGATGCGAAACTATTGTCATGGGAAGAGCAGCTGTGGCAGTTTGTTAAGCCAAAAAGGAGTGTCGCTACAGAAGGCAAAAGTGTTTATAGAAAAACACATGTTTCGTTTGGGCTTGATCTCCGCGCTTTATACCTCCTGCAGTAAGTAGCCCACTTGTTACGGCATTGCGCTTTTGAACTCGACACCACATGTAATGTTCTAGCCGCTGTGGCCGTCTCATCAATGATGAAATGCAAGAACGTTTGGGTCCTTGCGCTTACCCACACACTACAGAAGCTTGGCTGATCAGATTTAATCTTGAGCCCGCACGACGGCGTTCGTCATTCTGAGATGGTGGTTTTGCCGCGTAACACCCGAGAATTTAATTAGTTGTAATAGCGCCGCACACTTTCTATTGCAGTCGAGTGAGCATTTACAATGGGGCCCACGAACACCTACAACGTGCTGCACTTCCTCCGAGCCTTTCGTTCAGGCAGCGACCTGTCAGCCCTAAGTGGTATTCGCCACACGAGATGGGGACTTGATATACTACTATATTACTATACTATATATTACTATACTATACTATATACTACTATACTATACGCTGCCTGTAGGGGCCATATATCTAGTTTTGTGCTGTTTGTTGCCCCCATCCTTCTAGCATCTACAAGGGTTGCAAATTTTGCAGAGCCTAGAGAGTTTGCGATGAGTGGAAAACGTTGTTCTTATATTTATTTATTTCATACTGCCAGCCTGATTACCATGCCCTGGGCAGGAGTGGGTAGTACAAAAATATGTAACGTGCAGTACAAATTGTACAAAAATTGAGGGTACACAATACAAAATATGTAGGAAAAAAGTATCAGCATGCGAAAATTCTGAAAAAAAAACATCTCGGTAAATAACATAGGATATCGCAAGTATAACTAACAGAAAAATTCGAAAGCCGAAGCAGAACGAATAGCGTAGTAGAAAGCACCACCTCACGTAATACACAAAGGCAAGTAGAAAACACCTCATCACCAAGGAGCGCTAAAAGCACAAAGAGCGCGTCATCGGAAGTGCTCATGCATGTCTGCATTATTTATCTATATCGTACACTATCTCGTATGTAGCAGATACTCTGCGAAACAATTTAGTTCATAGCTTTGCGAGTGCGTGCGCGAATGAAGATGTGGTTGGGCTTTCAAGTACGGTATCGGGCAGGGCGTTCCATTTATGAATGGGTCGGGGAAAAAACGATTGTTTGAATAACTTCGTTCGGTATAAATTCTCATTTAGCCTCAAGGAATAAGATTTGGGCACGCGTTGGGCACCGGTTACACGGTTTCATATACAAGCTTTTATCTGTTTTTACGTGTTCGTGATTAATTAAGCGCGATGCGTGCGTCTGTATCTGTTACGGCCGCCAACTTGACAATGGAGTGGCAGATAAATACGGGCACTCCAATCTTATAACCCGAAACCAAAAGCTTTTCTTCATACGCCCTGGTGGTTTAGCGGTTATCGTGTTGCGCTGCTAAGCATGACATGGCGGGATCAAATCCGAGCCAGGGTACATTTCAGTGGGGGGTGAAATGCAAAAAAAAAAAAAAATAACGTGCGAGTCTTATGCGTCGCGAGCACGTTAAAGAACCTTTGGTGGTCCAAATTCATCCGGTGTCCACCACTACAGCGTGCCTCACAGTCCATATCGTGGTTCTCGCACTTTAAATTCCAGAATTCAATTGGAAGTTTTTTCGTCGTAATGTGCACGGCTCTATCCGTGTAATCAAAAGAGACAGTCTACCGGCTTTCACGAAACATCTTAATTGTATGAACGCAACTATCATGTTCACTACCAAAGAGGAGGAGCAGCATCACCAGCTTTCTCGCCTCTATGTACAGTCGAGTGCAAAATTTTAGAGACCACGGGAGCTGCGACTAAACTGCATCGCTGCGCTTTCTTACGGCTGCACGCCTAAGTTCGAGAGTGCGTACTGCGCACCCGCGTCCTTTTTTACCTGCCAGCCTCCTCGTTTGGACGTTTAAACCGCGCACGCAGCGGAACGCGGGCGAAAGCGCAAGGTGCCACTTCTGCAGTCGCCGTGCAATCGCCCGAGTGATGATATCGTCTTATCACGACAAAAATACTTCATTTCTACTGGGAGCGCTGGGAGCGCGCCACCCTGTGCGCTTTGCCTCAAGACATTTCGCGGCGCGGAACACATGCTTTGCGTCACTTTTCTGAAATCGAATTATGTGATAAGGTCCGGAAGCAGCGATGTTTTTGCGCGCTACGGTTCCACGGCGACTGCAGAAGTGGCACCTTGAGTTCTCTCCCGCGTTCTGGTGCGCGCGCGGTTGAAGCGACCGAACGAGCATGCTGGCAGATAAAAAAGGACGCGCGTGCGCAGTACGCGCTCTCGAAATTAGGCGCGCAGCCGTTAGAAGGCGCAGCAATGCAGTTTAGTCGCCGCTCCCGTGGTCTCTAATATTTTGCACTCGACTGTACTCTTTAGGCGCCATTATCATCCATTCTCGTTTTGCGTATACAAAAAGATGGCCCGTACGGCTTGGTTTTGCAGCGAAGCTGTTTATGGCTAGGCTTCCGTGGATTTTTCGTGTCCGTCAGGAAATTTGCTTGTGCAAAAACAAGGCTCCCGAATTTGATGCAAGATGACTTCATTCTGTGCAAAAACTTATACGTCTCATGACTTGGGTATGCATTGTCAGTACATTAGTTATCGATGGGCACCATTTTCAATATATGTAGACTTAATTCAGGTAGATAATAAGGGTTTCTCAAAGATCTGCCGCTGTGGGACCCACGTCGGCCATGTCTAGGCTCACTCTTTGACGTCGTTCCAAGCGTTTGCGTGCCTAGTTTCCTTCCGCTCTCCCAGGGTGGCTCTCTCGTCGCGTGTGTATACTTTCCTCCGGCTCCCCGAGTTGGCGGTAGTCTTCCAAGCCAATCTACGCCGCCGATCTAGAACGCCGATCAAAATAAAAGTGTGCGTGGGTGTCTCTTTCTTTGGGATGACCACCGTCACCGCTCAAAAGAGATGAAATTTGCACACAATTTTGATCTAAATTCTGTGTCACCTCTATGTCGCGTGCTAAACTGCCTCGCTGGTAAATCACCTTCACAAAAGAGGAATGGCGCGTAAATTTTTACGTTTAATCTCGGTTCATCCAGCGGCGTGCAAGCGCTGTCTCGTTTGTTCTCTGCAGCGTCGAGCAACCCGTCCCTGCGGATGTCCAGAGGATGTTGCAGACGACATAAAGTACGTTGTGACCTTCCGTCAAGCGGCGACCCTGAGTCCTCTGTGCACTCAGTTGAAAGGAAGTTCTCACGTTCTGCATAGCGATATCATGCGCCTTGAAAGAAACGCGTACGAGTGCCTTATGCAGCCGGAATCAGCCAACCTTTGGCTCTCGTTTTCAGCATATATAATGTGCAGATTGTCCATGTGCAATCGCACATGCCGTTTAGGAGTGATATAACGCAGTCGGGGCGCAGAATGCGATTTTATTTAGGTGGGCGATACAGGCAATTTCGAGCAAGGATTCAAACAGCACCGTTGCGATTGCAGGAACAAGAAAGTCGCGTGAAACACACTGACTGAACAGGCCGCAACGAATAATTAAGAAATCAAATGGGACAATGCAAGAATCGTTGACTAACAAAATAATTTGCTTTCATGACTTCGTCTTGAACCGTCCAGACAACTGAGCGAACACTCAATCGCAACGACGGCAACTTTCCAATCATGTTAGCACGGTGTGTATGCCACGGTTTAAAACGTAGAGCGCGTTGCCAATCACCTCGTCGACCACATGTCACGGCAAGATGAGAAAAGGAGAGAGTGGTTCCGTTCCTTCTGCTGGCTGCACCCCCTATTGCGAGTAAATCCTTCTTTCTGAGTCGCATCCCATGCGTAGACCGGAAGACTCATACGCACTATTAAGCTGTGTGTTATGCTGACAGTTTCCTGAGCTTCCATAGATACGCTGCATTCATATGAAATTCAAATGAAATAGCTCTTTGCCGGCGTGCCACGAAAAGGATTGAGGTAAATACAACTTCCCCTATGCGGGTGCAGGCATAAAGCCGAACGGCGTTGTCCTATTCTTTTTCTTTTTTTTTTCGCGTCTTGATGCGGCGCCGTGAAACATGTGGCCGACGCGGCTGTGTGACACGCGCTCGTGTGTTTCTATTCATCGGGATGACGATAGTACATAACCGGAATTTATTTCATTTTACAAGAAATTTGGCTAGCCCAGGAAAAAAATATCACAAAAATTATCGCTCTTTTCTTTTACATCGACCTACAAGAGGTGGTGGATTACATATACTAGTATCAACCACAATTTGCTACAAAGCAAAGGTGGCATTGAAACTTTCATCCTCTGATTTTCAAATTCTGGTAATAGCAGAAAGTCGGTGCATCGCTGCACAGAACATGCTTTTTATGGAGGCCGACGAACGCTTTGGGCGTAGATTGCGTGGAGTGCTCGTCCTTTCGTTGGATGCCAAGCCCGTCGGCCAGCGCTGTCGCAAGAAAACAAATGAAATAAACAAGTATCTGACGGTGGCAACTCACTACTTTTGACGGCACATGTTAACAAACAATAAAACTACCCGCGTCACCTAATTCAGACAAACGTCGACATGCAAAACAACACAACATGTAAGGGTGGCGGCGTATTGTAACAGGTGAACTTTACGAGCGCGCCTTTCTACACACTATAAGAACAACATTGCATTGCAAGTGATAGCGGCGTCAACGCCCGCCGCTATCGATGCGCGCTGAAAAAAGGTAGCATTGATATTGATCAAGTAAAATAGAGTTGTATCTTCTTTTCTCGCCATGCGTATATAAAATGGATTAGGAATTTTATTTTCGTTGAATGAATCTAACGGCGTCTCGCTTTAATTAAAAAACCCTTTTTTCTTTCCCAGTGTTTATTCCCTCCAAACATAGTCGCGCTTCAATCGCTGCTCCCATAACCACCCTTGCTGATATCGGTGACAATTGGTTCTGAACCGCTTTTCGCCCGAAGCTTCGCGACCTATGTGGATCGACCTTGGCGGAATTCCTGAGTCTAAATTTTATATCCATAGCATTTGGATCGACATGTATAGATTCTATAGAGTCGCGAATTGCTTCACCTGCACTAATTTCTCCACTCGAAGCCGTAGCACTGCACTTAAAAAAGAAATGTTAATATAGACATCTTTGTGTCAACGGATTTTGGCTGGGTGAGCGGGTAACACTGTTTTCATTATTGGTGTGAAGATAGCTCAAATCACTGGCGCTAAATGTTAGCACTTCAGTGTCGAGATAGTGGCGCACGCTATCGTCAATTTCTTTTCAGATACGCTCTACGGTGGCTTTCGAGTTCCTGCAGCATCAAAAGATTTATTTGTACCCTTGCAATGATCATTGGCACTGACTGCGCATGCGTGGTGATTCGGCGTGGTTCTGTCGCGAAAAGACGCCAGTACTCCAGAAGCGCAGCATCAAGGATGACTGACGAAAGACAAAGCGGACACACGCCTCCTGCCTTTACTAGCCTCATCGACGAGGCAGTCCCGAGTACAAGCCGTGAAGGCGCCGCGGGCGCTCCATCCATTTTGGACGTTTACACTACGTGAGTCTTCCCGCTTGTGAAATTTTCGTCGATTATTGCCACTTGTAGAAACGACCCGGAACGGAATACTGGTATTCATAGCTACATATTTGTTTCGACTTTAAAGCGCGGCTTTGGCAGACAGCTTTTGGCTAATACACGTTCAATAAAGTCGCTTTTTCGGGCGACTTTATTGTCTTATTGCGCGTCCATACACGGGTGATGTGAAAGCATTGTAATGGTAAGAGCAGCTGCGGCTGTTTATCCTTAAGGTAAAGAGGAGTGTCGTTACCGAAAGCAATTTTTTTTAACAAAGAATATATTTTTCGCTTGTGTTTTATCCCCGCGCGGCATACCTGCTGCGGTAGTCCAATAGCTGTGGCGTTGCGCTGCTCAACTCGACGACACAGCTAATCTTTCAGGCGTAGCGGCTGTATCGTCGATTATGGTGAAATGCGAAAACGCTGGAGTGCTTGGGTTTACCCACACGTTGAAAAAGCGCGGGTGGTCAGATTTAACCTTGATCCACCATAACGGCGTTCGTCATAGTGAGATCGTGGTTTTTCCGTCTCAAATCCATGAATTTAATTATTTTAATCGCACCGCACACTTTCTTTGGCAGTCAAGTGAGCATTTTCAAGGAGGCTGGTGGAACGGAGTAAACATAGCGTTATTTCGACAAAAAACAAATTCAACATATCCGTGACCAAATTTGTACTTTCCGAACGAAACCTTCGCTGTTGATTGCTTTTCAGAAACGCTAATACGTCCGATTGAAGAAAAACGGGAGACGGACTTAAAATGAACACTGCTTATTTGCACAGTTTTGAAATACTTCCTGGATGAAGCGAGAGCTGCGCCCTCTTGGCGCACCTGCGAGCATCCACGTTCGTAGAGCGTGCCACAATTAATAATGAAGTGGCTACAGAACAGTTGCCGACCGCAAGTCTCATGAAGCGCACTCGCAGGCATGAACAGCTGTTTACGACTGGGCTGGGCGACTGTTTCCGCTTTCTGGCGCGTCCACTATTCGATAGATAACCTAACGTAACCGACCCCATCTTTACCTAAAAGTCCCGTGCACCGTTCCCGTGCGCCGGTCATTGCGCGGCTGACGCGTCGTCGATGTCTTTTCTTTTTACCGCCTAAATAAAGCTTGTAAACATATATAGTTCTCAAACGGGTTTCAAAGGATAAACTTATATAATTTGCTACTGCCGCGATAAAGAAAACGAAGGTTATAGTACTTTACCGCACTTCCTTAGGGCACGTCTCTTTCAATTGCGATTTTTCTGAGGCTTATATTTGCAATTGCGCCTTGTTCAAGACCCTTTAACAATAAACTTGACCCTTCAAAAATTGGCGGAGAGGCACCTGTGTGTCCTATATACGAAGCAAACTTGGCTTTGCTTCCAACGACATATTTATGCAGTGTATCCTTCATTTCATACGACTTAGTCTTTCTATTCTCAAGCGTTCAAAATGAGACTTGCCTAAGAGAGAACTATCGGTGCGGTATATTTCAGTGGAAGCCATTTCCAGCAGTAATTTCACGTGTTATTTTAATGTAAGGTACATTCCTTTTGGCAAGTATACGGGATGCATCAGTACTTATTCGAACTAGCGTGAAAACCCGAATGCCAAAACGGCGGTGGTGAACCCCAACAGGCGCGCACTAAAGAGCATTTCTTTTTGATACAGCTCTGGCGTGAATCAAAATATGGAAACAGTTCGTGCAATGGCTACATTTGAGCATCCACTTATTCAATTCACGAAGAAAAATTGTTCCCTGGAGCCTATGTGGAAGTTATTGCTGCGATTCAGCTCCCCGAGATATTGACGCTGTGGCAAGCGGAAAACGTGACTTATATAGCAAACCACAACGCCCGAATCAGATCCGTTGTTAAGTGAAGGGAAATTGCAGTGGACACTTTCGTGCAGGTCGTGAAAGTGAAGAAGGCGCAGCTCCCTGCCCCATATTTTGCCCCGAAAGTGCCGATCACCCTATGCCAGCCAGCACAGTGAGAACTGAGGGAAACTGAAACGTGAGAAGTGCCACGTTTCTACCGAACTGGCAGTTTCTTCCAAATTATGTTTCGAAAAGCATTCTTCAGATCGTTTCGGTCGCAACTCGAAGGAAGTGTCGGAGACCAATGCGTATATCCAATTCTAGGATTTCGGACGAGGCCTGGGCTTATGAATGGAACCTGCTGAACAGCCCGACTGAGGCCACTTACGTCCATGGTATGTACGGGATGGCCGTCGGCCATTCATATCACTTTCGAAGACATTTCACAACACACGCTGAGCAGAACCTGCAAATCTATCACGGTCAGAGTTGCAGAATAGGAATTCCGTAGTTCGAATGATTCCGGAATGGTTACACATTTTAAAACACCGGCAATGGCATGTGAATGGAATGATGGTGGCACCAGTCTGGCAGAGTGAATGGTAACGGAATGGTCGCCCGACATTCCGGATATCAGTTGGAATGAAATGGGTCCCAAGTCCCGGAGCGCTAAATATTTATTTTAAGCGTATCTACAAAACCAATAAAATTAGGCTAAAGAAAACTGTGTAATTTCATTGTCGTTATCAGTTTTTTAACTCAATATGACTGTGTCAGTATCTTCATATAGGCGACTGCGCTTGCCGCGGCAATTATAAAGGGCGCGGTATTCTACACATTGTACACTTTGGATGACTGGGAAACATTTACTGGTTATATTACTGAAATGTACTTGAAGGCAGCTATTTTTAGCCAGAGTTAACTCACTAACTTTTTGTATGGAGTATTGTATGGAGTATTGTATGGAGTATTGTATGGAGTATTGTATGGAGTATTGTATGGAGTATTGTATGGAGTATTGTATGGAGTATTGTATGGAGTATTGTATGGAGTATTGTATGGAGTATTGTATGGAGTATTGTATGGAGTATTGTATGGAGTATTGTATGGAGTATTGTACGGAGTATTGTACGGAGTATTGTATGGAGTATTGTACGGAGTATTGTACGGAGTATTGTAGGGAGTATTGTATGGAGTATTGTATGGAGTATTGTATGGAGTATTGTATGGAGTATTGTATGGAGTATAGTACAGAGTATAGTACAGAGTATAGTACAGAGTATAGTACAGAGTATAGTACAGAGTATAGTACAGAGTATAGTACAGAGTATAGTACAGAGTATAGTACAGAGTATAGTACAGAGTATTGTATGGAGTATTGTATGGAGTATAGTACAGAGTATTGTATGGAGTATTGTATGGAGTATTGTATGGAGTATTGTATGGAGTATTGTATGGAGTATTGTATGGAGTATTGTATGGAGTATTGTATGGAGTATTCTATTGAGAATCTTCGAAAGGAAGCAGGCAGTTTAAAATCAACAAAGCCCTCATATAGCTATAAAAACCCTAAAACACATGATTGCATGAACTCGCACAACTTGTGCTCGTCTTTATAGTTGACTTAAGTTGCGGTATTTCGCACTGAATGCATCACTTTTGAGAGGAGTACTTCAGACGGTGGTGCTGCGCTCGGGTTACCCTTGCACTAAGGCTCAGCTAAATCTTCTGGTTTATCCCGCTGTCTTAGCACAGAATCGCCTAGTGCTGTGCATTATTGTGGCCCAGTGGTGAATCAACACCTGTGCTTTCAGAGCGTGCAGACGAGAACGGAAACGGAAGCACCACATACTGGCTTCCTTTGTCCAGCAGAGGCGACAATGATGCAAACCTTAGCACAAGGCACGCTGGCATGGAGGAATCACCAGCCATCTTAGAAGAGGATGTGAGGTGAGCACAACCTAAGCAATTCCCTTCAAGGGGACAACTCAGACGATACGAAATCCTGCCTATCCTCCTGAAATCGCTTCGCACATCGGGTCCTATGAATGCATGGCGCGGTATATAAGTAACAACTTTGTTTTTGTTTAAATATCCCTGTTAGATGTTTGAAACCGGATCCTTATGTATATATACAAGGTACCCATCTTCTAATGTATAAAATTGTAGAAACTGATCATGTTTGCACAAATAGAAGAATTGCACCCATTTAACACCCTTGCTTTCTATCAACTGCCATGAAATAGACGTTACAGAAGAGTGTTGTGCGAAAGTCGCCGGCAGGACAGTTCTACTCCGCGACCTGGTTCTAGGCGACATTCCTAGTCCACTAGATACAAGTATGGACGCTTCATTTTCTATGGAAGAGTTGGAAGTTGCTATGGCGCTGTGTAGGTGTTCGTCTTTTCCAGGGCCTGAAAGAATAACATATACTGCTCTGCGTCACCTAGGTCTAGAACCGCGACGAGAACTGCTCAACATTTTCAATAGGTCACTGCAAGATGGCGTTATTCGCATGGAATGGAAACGCAGCCGCCTGGTACTGCTGCTAAAAGCAGGAAAGTCACCTCTAGAACTGGCATGATATTGGCCTATAGCACTCACGGAAAGCTCATGGAGTGTATGATCCTCTTGCGTCTCGAGTGGCACCTTGAACATTACAACATTTAGCAGCAAAAATTTTGGAAGCCATTATCAGTAGCACTCTTTCTTGACGTGAAAGGCGCATAGAACAACGTTTCCCATCAAGTCATCCTAGATGCACTTTTGACGTCGGAACTAAGAGGGCCAGTATTTCCATGGATCCGAAGCTATTTGACACAAAGGTCCTTGTTTGTACGCACGGAAGATGGTCCGTCCACCGACCACTGCACATGTTGTTGCGTTTATCAAGGCGGTGTT
Organism: Dermacentor silvarum; assembly: GCF_013339745.2. NCBI lineage: Eukaryota > Metazoa > Arthropoda > Arachnida > Ixodida > Ixodidae > Dermacentor > Dermacentor silvarum. The sequence continues at coordinate 46,278,438 of NC_051164.1, forward strand.
CTAAGCCCTATTCTTTTCAGCCTGACGCTTCTTGGTCTGGCCGATTCCCTACCGGAAACAGTGAGTGTCTCCATCTACACCGATGCCATTTGTATCTGGGCACCAGCGATGACTGGCCTGCAGGTTCGTGGAAGGCTACAAAAGGCAGCAACGCAGGAATCTGGCTATCTTTAGACGCAAGGCCTAACCATATCGACAGAAAAATGTGAGTTTGTAGCCTTTACGCGAAAATCGATGTCTGGTTATTCAGCGTCCGTCAATGGCCAGCGTATCTTCTACATCGGTTTTTGGGTGTCATTGTTGACCTGGACCTCTCCTGGAGCCCTCAGGTTGCCCACTTGAAGAAGCTCACATCTATTGTCGATATCTTGAAATTGCTCGCCGGTAAATGTGGGGATCATCAGTGGGCTCCATGCTACAATTGTACCGAGCACTTTTTTATAGGTCTTCCGTGCTAGCTAAAACATGGAAGTCAAATCTTCGAGCCCTTCAGAGCGTGCAAGCACAGACATTACCTGTTTGCAGCGTTGTGGTGTTTAAAACAACCTGAAGTGCGCCTTTCCGCTCCAGGAATGAGAAAAAAGACTGACCTGCCTACCTTGGCCTTGACGCGATCAGCTATAGCTTGCTTGCACACTTTCTACTTTGACCGATTCCACCTATGTACGGATGGCTCATCCGCTAAGAAAAGCTCCACTGGCGCAGTGGCTATACCATCATGATCAATGAGCATCACATACAAGATTTCCCAGGTCACATCTGCGGCCGGTTCGGAGCTCGTTGCCCTCCGGTGCCGTTGATTATATTAACAACCAGGCGGCTAATCAGTGGGTAATATTCTGTGACTCAAAGGCAGCCCTACAATGTATTTTGTCAGCTCTTCGCTGCGTGTCCTGTGAACAACTCGTGTCGGAGATGCGAGAAATGCACCATCATACGATCGCAAAGGACACGACGTCGTGTTTCAGTGGCTGCCAGGGCATTGCGGTATCCCTAGCAACGACCTCGCTGACGAAGGTGCTAGGAAAGCAGACGAAGCAGCAAATCTTGCTTGCGTGCTTTTATCGAGGACCGACGCAGCACAACACCTAAGCAAGCTAGCGCACAGTATGACATTGGAGAAGTGACGCACACCTGAACTCACCCAGCATCGCTTGCATTCTCTCGACCCATCCATGCAACTGCGACTGTTACCTGGACTTCGGCGAAGGGAGAAAACAATGCTGTGCCACTTACGCTTGGGTGTTGGATTCAGCAATGCATACGCGTGTTTGATCGGAATGGCTGATAGCGCCGAGTGCAATGCCGGTGGTGTCAAGGAGACCATAGAACACCTACTGTGCTACTGCCCATAATTTGAAAACGAAATATATGACGTGTGCACAGCTGTCAAACAGCGGGATAAAGAAAACCATGCACCTTTAACAAGTTGTAGGGACCATGGCCTCGAATATCGCAGCTAAAAAAGGCCACAAAAGCGCTGCTGCGATTTTTGAAAACTACCGAATTTAGTGACCGTCTGTGATCCGGACTGAGTGATCGTCAGTGATAGAACAGAGATCTGCTTCTACGTCGGCGATATACACAACGGACTTTCTATTATTCTCTTATTCTTTATCTCCCTTTTTCCTTTCCCCCAGTATAGGGTAGCTAACCGGGCTTAGTCCTGGTTAACCTTCCTGCCTTTCATTACCAATTTTCTCTTTCCCTCTCATAAATGCAAAAATAATTTGTAAATACAAGCAATATACGTTTGAAATAAAATGGTAAAAGTGATGTCAATATCGGCTTGCCTCGAGTTCGCCACAGTTCTCGTATGTTCCGCATGGTTCTAAGCAATTACGTGTCAAATTGGCCTCGATACGAAAATGACTCGACAGGACTAGACCACTCGGCTGAAAGCGCATGGGCACATTCCAGCTAGTAGAGAGAGACAGAGAATAACTTTATTTAGGAAAAATAGGGTTAAGGGGGCCGGAGGGTGGGTCCTTAGTCCAGGTCCAGTGGCCACCGCCACGCGCCGTGCGTGGTCGAGGAGGCTCAATTGAGTCTCCAGGTCAGTCCGGGCGAGGATGGCTGCCCAAGGCTCCCTAAAGGAATTTTGTGCTAAACGGGGTGAATTTGACTTTTGGGATCGTGATTGGCACTCCCATGTCTCATGGGGCAAGAATGGCCTCCCCCCACATCCTAGCCGAGGACACTTATATACCGGGCAGCGCTATGCGCACACGCGCACATTTTCGACCGTTTCAACGATTAACTCCGTCATACGGCGCCAATCAGGGGCGCGATGGGAGATATTTGTACGTTTCGCGTTCTGTTCAGTTCCTGCAACGTCAAAAAGTGGCAGTGTTGAAATTTTGTGACAACGGGAGGGACAGAGTAGCAATTCGGCTGTCGGTGAACTCCCTGGACGACAAACGTCTGGGTAGTTCGTCATTTTTGGCGACGTCAAAATGACACGCTCATATCAATCATTCTGATTACGAGCACATCCTCTGTTAGGAGCAGAACGCGACGAGAGATGTGAAGTTCGAGCGGTCATCCGCTGGCTACGAGACCTGCTTCGCATGACACCTCTTGTGGATTGGATTGGATCGAAACGACAGCTGCGGCTACGGAATGGTTCGGGGCTTGCCGATTGGCTGCGCTCTCCCTCCCATTCTCAAAAAAAATTGAATACTGCTACTTTGTGACGTCGCTGCAACTAAACAGAACGCGAACCGAACAAAGATCTCCGATCGGCATTCACGCGATATTATCAAAACGTGCGAGGGCATACCTCATAACTGTATCTCTAAAGGGCCGTGTGTAGTCCCACGTTCTCGGACCGCGGGCGAGCGTCGTCCGCGGCCAGTCACGCTACGCCGGTTGCGCTCCGCCAGCCCAAATGCCATCCCCTGTTGACCCTTTTCGCGGTTATCCCGTAAGCGCTGCCATGTTTGATCACGTGGTGACGTGTCCATTGCTTGCCTCAACTGCCTCCGTGTTTACAATTGATGTGTATGACGCCGGTGCGGCTTAGCAAACCTCTGTTTCGGGAGATATCATAGACGGTGACTGGGTGGACGACACGAAGCTTTGGCCGCAGTTTCAGAGTACATGTAAAAGCGCTTGCAGAGCTGATTAGGCCATGTCCAAACGGCCCGTGCAGCATATATGGTGCTTGCTATAAAAGCGCCATAAATTTCTATTCAAAGTTATTCAAACTTTCCGCTAATGAATTGAATCAGAATTATGGTGTTTTGGTCTGAGTTCTTTGTTTCGCAAATATTTTGAAGCAGCGGCTTGTCATGTTTCGGACTCGACAATGTTCCTCGGTGCGGTCACTATCCGATTATTTTCTGCATAATCGCTCGTGGGTGTGCTCTGTACCGTCAAATTTGTTCTTGCTGCGCACAAGGCTTGAAACGTGTCTTTTCTGCACATTCTAATACCTTGTAGCAAATTCATATTATCGCTGGTAACTCGCTTACTCTTGTCGAACGTCAGGAAAAATTCAGCTTCAACCATTTGTGCGCTATCGGTGTAGTACCGTCACTTATTGTACGTATATAGTGCGCATATATGAAAGTGTGTGCTCATCCGCTTATTCTTGACACGTTGGCGGTAGAGTGGGTGTAAGTTTCCGTGCTGGTTGGCGTAGATGTGTGCAGATACTGTGCGCGAAACCTACTATGAGAGGAAACGACGCTGCCCCCGTTATCACTGTGCAACAAGCGGTACTCACCCTTGCCGACGTATCGGGGCTGAAACCCTATCTTTGAAGGCTAGCCTTACAACGCTGGCGGATGAGCAAATTTGTGTGTCCTCGAGGAAAGCTGTACATCTCGAAGTGCCGAAAACATATACAGGTAGTTGCAGCAGCGGTCCACGAACTTGGCCCCACATATTCATATACATTCTTTAATATGGCATTCACTATTTTTGCAGCCAACTTCTCCACACGTTTTTAATCCGCATGATTCAAACCAGCCTTAATGGAGCACGGAGCATTAGCGAAAACTATGTTGTATTACCGACAGCCGATCGCCCACAAGCAAAGTAGCAGCGGTAATGGTTTCGTATTGGTGTCCGGTCACTGAGGAGACGTATGGCGACCCGCCGTAAGCGCCATCTCGTTTCTCAAGAACAAACTGCTCCGTGAAAAGCGTGAATACTTCAACGCCCGCGCCGTGGACTGCTATCTTCTGAGCATGCGCAGAATGATCCCCAACAAGCGCGCCGCTTTGAACGGTTATCTGCCACCGCCGGCGGAGTGGGTGCCCTTGGGCGCGCATATAGTCCGACATTGCATGAGCGCGCGCGAGCATATGCTACGTCACGTTGGCGAGAACAACAGCGTTGATAGTTCGGCGCACAGGCGCAGCCAACTTCACGTCAACGCGGCCAACGCGCTCCAACGCGGTCGACGTCAAAATGGCTCTTGCTCCATCCGCGCGTTGATCGCCCCGACTGCGCCGAACCACAATGCATTGCGCGCGAAGAATGGGAAGCCCACTCCGCTTCGCCGCCGGTCTTGTGTTAAAAGCGGCGCGGCGACTATAAATGCCCCTTAAGGCCCCTTCATATAGTCCGAAGTATCGGTGCGCCGGGCGAGCGTCGCTTGCGGCCAGTCACGCTATGGCGGTTGCGCTGCGACAGCCGAAAGGCCGTCCCCTCTATACTTCAACGCGCGCGCCATCTGCAGCTATCTTCGGAGGATGCGCAGAACGATCTCCAACCCACGCGCCAATTTGAACGGCTGACGTCATCACCTTGCGTCCCCCAGTAACCGCCGGCGGAGGTGCGCATGAGCCGTGACGTCATCCCGCCGCGTCTGCGCTCGCCGCCCGTACACTGCGCGTAGCTTTCGCCGCACTTCCCCTACGACTTCGCCACGAGCTGCGCGCTACTGCGCATGCGCCGCGAGTCAGACGTGACGTCACGACGAACTGTGAATGCGCTCCTTTGTTTCGTATGAATGCCTGTGCGCGGCGGCGGCGCGCCAGAGGTAGACATGGGGAGACCAAGGAAGGTTCGCACTGTATAGGAAGAAGCCGCTTACCAAGAATCGCGGCGCGCAGCTAAACGAGACTGCCAGCGTCGACGCCGATTGGACTCAGCACGGTTAGCCGAAGATGCCGCTGCAAAACGACTTGGCATATCAACTTCGCATTACTTCGTATAGCCAGGACCAGCTCGGAACCGATCAGCTCCGCTGTGTCTTTAGCCTTGCGTCACTAGTGCAAGCTACCCCGAATTTTTTTAGACATCAAAGACAGCTTCTATTGCAGGGTGCCTCGAAGGCCCCAGAAGTGGAATAATCTTTACCCGAAATTTTGCGCTGTCGAGTCCATGCCGCGGAATATTCTTTCGCTTTCTTGTGCAATGATTAGACATTTAGCGTGTCCGGTATTCGGTTCAACGTAAGCGTAATGGGCGTTTCACCGGATGAGCGCGAGCGTGAGTGGCCAATGCGGTGCAGCCACCTGATGGCTCAGTGCTCCATCACGTAAACACAGAGCTAATATTGCAGAAACCAAGTGTGTTCTACTTCGCTGCTTGTGTAAATTTTCGGAAGTAGCGTAATCGTGTTGCTACAGAAAAGTTTCACTAGCAGCAATGTGAAATGCACATGGTTACAGCAATATTAGCTGTCTTTGCCTAGTTGAGCTCTGCGCCACCAGGTGGCTCCACCGTGCAGGCCGCTCACGTTTGCTTCTCCGCTTATCCGGTAAAACGCCCAGTGCGCTTGCATTTACGTATGGGACCCGCTAAATATGGTACGTGCCTTTTTCCTTTTCATTTTTCTTCTTTTGCAATTACTACCCCTCTTTGTTGCTCGGAATATGATCGTGTTATGTACTAATATATGTACGTGTTGCTTGTATGTATTTTTATGTACTTTTGCCCCTCCTGCTTGGGCCCTGTTTCAGGCCTGCAGTATTCTGTAAATAAATAAAATTTACCTGACTGCCAGACAAGCTAAAACTATGTATTGTCGACAAGACGGGACTGTTTTTACCACGTTCAAACCATTTTGCATGAAGTGCCCGTTCACTATCACGCACTCGCCTTGGAGGAATCTAGGTTATAAATCTTACATGGAGTCGTATCCAATGAATATATATATATATATATATATATGACGAATACAAGGTACTTTGTGTGGCGTTGGCTTCAGCGATAATTCAGTGTTCTGTAGCTATTACACAACCATCCTACACCTTCCTGCGGATCTATCTTGTATTGTAGAATTCCTAAGGACACCTGGGGTGGCCAACCGAACAAGCAGTACTACCCGGAAGATGTTACATCCACCATCCACGGTAGGTGTGGTAAAGTTTTCAGCCGCTATAGTATAAGGTCCAAATACACCTTGCTTTGGACACGATTGAAGAGGCTAATGAATGCCTGCTATAGAATACGTTACATTGAAACGGCGTCCCCGCTATTACGTATTTGGCGGTAGAACTACCGCCGGTAGTCGAGTAACGGACGACCAATACCGAGGCACGGAAGACAATCTATTTGATTCTCGTCAAAACGCACGTTTTGTGAGTTTCCCCACCAATCACATTACCGCAACCATAAAAACGTTGCTTGCTATGGGAAAACAGTTAGTACCAATAGCGAAAAAAATTTGGCCAAGTTAGTTGTACAAGGTTTCATGGCCCCGTCGTTAGAAACGCATTCGGCAGTAAGGGCTCTCAAAATTTTGTGCCATTTGTTGCAATGCTTGTTCCTTGGGCTGGTTATAGAAACGGGTACATAGCTACATCATAAAGAAAACTTTTCTGCTCTTCATGTGTAAATTGTGATTATTCGTGATTTAATTCAATGGCGTAGAAAAAACTGGGACAAAGATGACATAGGACAAGATATGCGTCTGTGATGTTGGGCTTGTGATTTGTCCTCGTCTTTTGGGCGCCGTTGTATTCTTGAGTTGTGCATCCCCAACAATACAGGCAATCCAGCACTAGTGTTACTTGGTGCTCTTCAAACCAATAAATCGTCGTCAAACATTTTTAAACAGTTTGATATCAAAATTTCAATTATGTAGTTAAGTTTTATTTAGAGGGGCTGGAAACTGTACTCCTCCATGTGTTCTATTTCACCTAAATGGAAATTGTTAGTTTGCTTTTAAAAATGAACGAATTTATGAAATTTTGAAAATACATTTTAGCACGCGAAATCGCGTGCAAGGAGTTTAAAGAGAAGTTGAAACAACAATCTAGGTGAGTCACTGCACGCAAGTGTCTCCCGTTGTCGAGGCAATCGTCGACAAAAAATCGCCTTTGTCGCTTCGATACCAAAACTTCACGCACGATGATCGCTGAAAGCGCCGCCCGCGTTATCCTAGACTCAGTCACAACGAAGAGCAGCTCGTTGTGATGTCCTGTTGGGGCATCAAATCAGTCGTAGCGCGTTTGTATCGCAAGCGACCATAGGTCGCCGCAACATCATCTTGGATAGCTAAAAGGCGCACACAGGCGGGCAATCCATTAACTGATAGAAACGAAACCAGACTGAAAGCTTCGCGTGGGCAGTTTATTAAGCGCTCTTCGTGCGTGAGGTATCAATATCGGAAGGAATACCTCGACAACGGATGTCCTTTAAATGCGTAAGCACATCTATGCTTGCCCAACGATAAAACTGTTCGTCCATCCGTCTGACCGTCCGTTATATGAGACGATCGCATTCAAGATAAAGCCCACATCAGCGAGCGAATTCACCTTAGTGCTACCTATCGCTTCAACACGAACCAATCTGTCACCACACACCGCACCCTGCCTATAGCCACCATACCCTGCCACTTTCCCAGATCGCTTTCAAGATAGTGGCCCGCGCGGCCGTGCAATACTGAGCCGCCGGCAGGGTACGGTTGGTCACAGTTCATAATCAGCGCACCTGGTGCCACCACCTACAGTACTTTGCTTGTGTCATCAATGCATCTTGCGCCGCCGGGCGCCGCAGTTCGTGTTACCAATGCGCTGTGATTTGTACTGGCTGGATCGAGTTTCATAACATTGATATTGGCACCGGGCTGTGAGGAGATGAGCAGGTGGCACAATGCTTAGCATGCTTACACAACTGCCAGAGGAGTTTCTGTGAGCAGTTTTTTTTTAAACCACTTGAGTTGTTCTTGTCTCCTGTGGCACCCTGCTTCATTATTATCATTGCAGCGATGGCATTCAAGGCAGTAAATAAAAATGTTTTACCCAGCATTAGTTAGCAAACCGGCTGCTATCGCTACTCGTCCATCTGTTGTCCGCCGGGCTGGAAGAACGAATAGGGAAGAAAGCACCATCGCATCGGGTGTGTATATATATGTTTTGTAAAGGCGTTTATTAGGCACCAGCCTTTTGGACCGACCGTTAGTTCAAGGCCCGAGATCTCAGCACGAGCGGCGTTTCTCGAGGAGAGCGCAGGAGGGATCGACCCACTAGACAGGGCTGGAGAGCATGACCCACAATGGCGTTCGTATCCTTCGCTACAATCACCCCCGGGAGCTAAAAGGGAGCCGTCGGGCGACCTAACAGCTGGTCACTATGAGTGGGTCATAGTAGGTCTTGAGGCGCTCGACGTTGACAATGTCACGTCCACGACGGCGCATGTCCGTAGAAGGTTCAACTGGTTCGATCACGTAGGTGACGGGAGATTCGCGTTAGACGATACGGTAGGGGCCTTCATACTTGGGCATTAGTTTGGATGAGAGACCAGGTGTAGCGGAAGGAACCGAAAGCCACACAAGCGCTCCAGGAAGGAAGGTGGGCGCAGAAGTGGTGTCACCGCGTGTGCTCTTCCGGCGCTCTTGGTCACTGGATGTAAAGACCCGTGCGAGATCGCGGCACTCTTCGGCATGTCTTGCCGTGTCAGAAATGGGCGCACATTCGGATGCATCCGGCCGGTACGGTAGAATTGTGTCGATGGTGTGCGATGGGTGCCGACCATACAGTAGGAAAAAAGGTGAAAAGCCAGTGGTCCTCTGAGTAGCGGTGTTATAGGCGTAAGTGACGAAGGGCAGAATGGCGTCCCAATTAGTATGGTCGGAGGCCACGTACATAGCAAGCATGTCCCCGAGGGTACGGTTGAAGCGTTCGGTAAGGCCATTGGTTTGGGGGTGGTACGCCGCAGTTGTGCGATGAACAACGTGGCACTCCTTGAGAATGGCTTCAATGACTTCGGATAAGAAGACACGTCCGCGATAACTAAGCAGTTCCTGGGGTGGCCCATGTCGCAGGATGAATCGTCGAAGCAAGAAGGAGGCAACATCGCGCGTTGTAGCTGCCGGTAGGGCGGCAGTTTCGGCGTATCGCGTCAGGTGGTCGACTGCCACAATGGCCCAGCGATTTCCAGCCGACGTCAGTGGAAGTGGCCCATACAAATCGATGCCGACGCGTCCAAACGGCCGGGTAGGGCAAGGTAAAGGTTGCAGACCGGCTGGCGAGAGGCGGGGCGAAGATTTCCGGCGCTGGCAATCGGGACAAGAGCGAACGAACTTGAGAACGTAGCTGTACATCCCGCGCCAGTAATACCGCTGTTGAAGACGCTGGTAAGTCTTGAAAACGCCGCAGTGCGCACACTGTGGATCAGCGTGGAAAGCTGCGCATACTTCGGAACGCAGACTGCGGGGTACCACTAACAACCACTGGCGTCCGTCGGGGTTATAATTGCGTCGGTGAAGCAGGTTGTCGCGAATGGCAAAGTGACGTGCTTGGCGACGCAACGTGCGAGTGCTTGGTTGGGCCAACGAACCAGAAAGCAAGTCTAGAAGGGAGGTAATCCAATGGTCCTTGCGCTGCTCATAAGCGATGGTTTTAAGGTCGAGCGAGGAAACAATAATCTCGGATAGGGAAGAGCAGGTATTGTCAGGCAACGGAGAGCGCGAGAGGGCGTCGGAGTCAGAATGCTGGCGGCCGTTGGGGTACAGCACGCGGATATCGTAGTCCTGCAAGCGAAGTGCCCATCGAGCAAGACGGCCAGAAGGGTCCTTCAAGGACGACAGCCAACATAGTGCATGGTGGTCCGTGACGACGTCAAATGGACGGCCATATTGACACGTATACATGTTTATCTTTCACCGGTGGCCGCTTTCCACCGGCTAACTAATGTTAAACGTTATCGCTCGGCGCAGGACGCGCCTGTGTCGGAGGTTTCTAGAACGTTATCGATGCTTCTTTCCGTTGCCTGTTTTCACAGACGCTTATGTTATTTGATTGTGTGACCGATGCGAATTGTCTAGAACTTTATGGAAGACACGCGGGCATCAGGGATTAATCTGGAACCTTCGATCACTCAGGTATAAAAGCCGACGCGTTTCGCCGCTGATCAGATTCCGACGATCGCCGACTGTGTTCGCCGCTATCGTTGTGCTTCAAGTGTAACTTGCTTTTGTGGGCACAGGTTCGCCCAATAAAGAATCAGTTTCGTCATTCCCAGTTTTACGACTGTTTGCTTCATCGTCACTACTACGTGACATCTGGTGGAGAGGAAGAGCTCGGAAGAGGTCCCAGGTTGTTAGTGAACGTTCCCTATTCTCGAACCAGGTTCTGGCGCCGTCTTCAAGAGAGAAGTAAACATGGCGCAGCTTTTCGTCGCACTCCCACTTGTTGAACGTAGCGACCCGGTCGTATGCCTCCAGCCAGCTTTCGGCGTCTTCACATGGCGAACCGCGGAAAGTCGGCGGCTCCCTGGATTGTTGCATCACGACCGCAGATGTTGGCACAGGGGCTGTCATGGTAGCTGCTGCCGAGGTCATGACTTTTGTCCTCTTGGTCTTCTCAGGTAGGGGTTCGTACTCCGGTGGCAGGTTCAGTAGCCTGCGACTAGCTCGCTGGTCGGGGTAGGCGTCGACGTCTTCTAGACGGTGTGGGCTTGGCTCACGGCTGGACGGGGGGGTCCGGTACAAGGACTGCTTCTCGTCGTCGTCAAAAGTTCGACAAACCCCTGTCGCCAAGCACCGCATCATCACCGACGAAAATGTCCGCCCACTCCGTCAGAGCCCGTACCGAGTTTCGGCGCGCGAACGTGAAGCCATAAGGCACCAAGTCGACGAAATGCTACGCGACGGCATCATCCAGCCGTCCAAGAGTCCGTGGGCGTCCCCCGTGGTGTTAGTGAAGAAGAAGGATGGAACCCTACGTTTCTGCGTCGATTATCGTCGCCTCAACAAGATCACGAAGAAGGACGTATACCCCCTCCCACGGATTGACGACGCGTTGGATCGACTCTACAACGCAAAGCATTTTTCGTCGATGGACCTCAAAACCGGCTACTGGCAAATTGAAGTCGACGCGAGGGACCGGGAGAAGACTGCCTTTATAACACCAGACGGACTGTTCCAGTTCAAGGTCATGCCGTTTGGTCTTTGCTCGGCACCTGCGACTTTCCAACGCGTCATGGATACAGTACTGGCAGGCTTGAAATGGCAGACTTGCCTTGTCTATTTGGACGACGTCGTTGTGTTTGCCTCAAGCTTCGAAGAACACCTGCGGCGCCTTGAAACAGTTCTTCAAGCAATCAAAACCTCCGGACTCACGTTAAAGCCAGAGAAGTGCCGCTTCGCATATGAGGAGCTCTTGTTTTTGGGCCACGTAATCAACAAGTCTGGAGTGCGCCCCGACCCTCAGAAAACTGCGGCCATCTCCAACTTTCCTCCGCCCACTGACAAGAAGGCAGTGCGTAGATTTCTTGGACTGTGCGCCTATTACAGGCGCTTCTTCAAGAATTTTTCACGGATCGCTGAGCCACTGACGTATCTCACGAAGGCCGACGTCGAGTTCAAGTGGGAGACGCCGCAAATCGAAGCATTTGAAGAACTGAAGCGACGCCTGCAATCGCCGCCAATACTTGCGCATTTCGACGAAAACGCCGATACTGAAGTCCACACCGACGCAAGCAGCGTAGGACTCGGCGCCGTTCTTGTGCAGAGGACTGACGGACTAGAAAGGGTTGTAAGTTACGCTAGCCGGTCGCTATCGAAGGCGGAATCAAATTATTCCACAACAGAAAAGGAGTGCCTCGCCATCATCTGGGCTACATCAAAGTTTCGCCCCTACCTCTATGGCAGGCCCTTTAAAGTCGTGAGCGACCACCACGCCTTGTGTTGGCTAGCTAACTTGAAGGATCCTTCAGGTCGCCTCGCACGATGGAGTCTGAGACTTCAAGCATTCGACATCACCGTCGTTTACAAGTCCGGGCGAAAGCACTCTGACGCCGACTGCTTGTCTCGCGCCCCCGTCGAACCGCCGCCACAGGACGACCCGGATGACGACACTTTCTTGGGACCCATCAGTGCCGACGAATTCGCCGAACAACAGCGAGCCGACCCGGAACTAAGGAGCCTTGTAGACTACCTGGAAGGCAAGACCGTCATTGTGCCGAAGGTGTTCAGGCGAGGATTGGCGTCGTTTTTCTTGCAAAACGACATTCTTCTAAAGAAGAACTTCTCGCCTCTCCGAGCCAACTACCTCCTCGTGGTACCCTCAGCATTGCGTCCAGAGGTTCTGCAAGCTCTCCATGACGACCCAACGGCTGGACACCTCGGCTTTTCCCGCACGCTCGCGAGGATACAAGAAAAATACTACTGGCCTCGCCTCTCTGCCGACGTCGCCCATTACGTAAGGACATGCCGAGACTGTCAGCGACGCAAAACACCGCCGACAAGGCCAGCCGGACTTCTACAGCCGATCGAGCCACCTCGCCGACCGTTCCAGCAGATCGGGATGGACTTACTGGGGCCTTTTCCGACGTCGACGTCCGGGAATAAATGGATCGTCGTAGCTACGGACTACCTCACCCGCTACGCCGAAACAAAAGCCTTGCCCAAAGGCAGTGCCGCCGAGGTAGCCCGATTCTTCGTTGAGAACATCCTCCTGCGTCACGGTGCCCCAGAAGACCTCATCACCGACAGAGGTACGGCATTCACGGCTGAACTAACTCAAGCCATCCTGCGATACAGCCAGACAAGCCATCGCCGCACCACCGCCTACCACCCGCAGACGAATGGCCTCACCGAGCGCCTAAATAAGACCATCGCCGACATGCTGGCAATGTACGTCGACGTCGAACACAAGACGTGGGATGCCATCCTTCCGTACGTGACCTTCGCATACAACACGGCCATGCAAGAAACGACGCACATGGCGCCTTTCAACCTGGTCTACGGAAGGAACCCGGCAACGACGCTTGACGCCATGCTACCGGACGTCACCGACGAAGAAAATCTCGACGTTGCCACCTATTTGCAGCGTGCCGAAGAAGGTCGACAGCTCGCCCGCTTGCGCATCAAGAAGCAGCAGAGGACCGACAGCCGACACTACAATCTTCGACGACGCAACGTCGAGTACCAGCCCGGCGACCGTGTTAGGGTCTGGACTCCGATACGCCGACGAGGACTTAGCGAGAAACTCTTGCGTCGCTATTTCGGACCATATAAGATAATCCGACGTATTGGCGCACTGGACTATGAGGTCGTGCCAGACGGCATTTCGCAATCACAGCGGCGCCGGGCACGACCTGAAGTCATCCATGTGGTGCGTCTTAAACCTTTCTACGCCCGCTGACGACATTAGGTACTTTGTTACTTTGTTATTGTTTTTTTGTTGTTTATAACGCATTGTTTTGTTTTCGCTTTCGTGCTTGTAGCATCGGGACGATGCTTTTTAAGGGGAGGGTATTGACACGTATACATGTTTATCTTTCACCGGTGGCCGCTTTCCACCGGCTAACTAATATTAAACGTTATCGCTCGGCGCAGGACGCGCCTGTGTGGGAGGTTTCTAGAACGTTATCGATGCTTCTTTCCGTTGCCTGTTTT